>NC_135816.1:68515234-69115234 GCF_964213995.1 Mustelus asterias | reverse complement strand
ATGATCAACCGCGGGCCACTGCAATTGTGATCGGGGGAGCTGGTTGAGGCTGCCTGCAGTAGCAAGGTAGCAGGGGCCTGACGGCTCGCTCTCTGTCTGTCAGACCCCTGCTGCTCGTATTGAGCATGTGCAGAATCAGAGGTCTGCACATGCGCAGTAGCTCCCTCTACAGGCTGGCTGGCGAATTAAGCCCAGCTCACTGCCTGCAGCAGCTAGAAACTGTCTACACCATTTTTTCAATGACTTATGATGGCCCAAACTCATCCAAAAAATGGATCAGGAACTCTCCCATTTTTATGCTAGCTGGACACTTAGAGTCAATCTCATAAAATTCTGCCTGTGGCACTATTTGTGGTGACATTCCCACACAAAAATGTGCCCCCTCCAAAGTGACCTAACAAGCCACACAGATGCATCAAAACAGGAAGAGAACAGGCCACCATCATCTTCCTGGGGAAACTAGCAAAGGACAATAAGTGCCAGCCTTTCCAGCATCACCCATATTGCAAGAAAGCATTTCTTGTTTAGAAAATGGACTTGAATTTACAACCTTGTTACTCTCACTCAGTCAGCATCTGAAGCATATCAGCTTTGCGCCATCATAAACAGTGCAGTTTAATGAAACAGCACTAGCTGGCCTTCGACAGAGGAAGTCAAACTCTTCAGATTCATACCTGATTACAAAACAAAGTTCCCATTGAAACCGAAAGTGACTTAGACACTGGGAGAAATCACCTTCTCTTTTTTCAAGCAGTTCCAGTGAGATCAGGTACATGTATATGAGCAGGCAGGTAGGTTCACAATCTAACACCTCAGAGTTGGTGGTGGGGTAGAGAATGGCGGGAGGGGGGGGGGTGCAGTGGGGGAAATGAGGGAGTGTCATCGAGGCCTACTACTTGTATCACACTGGGAATCAACATTAAATTCAGAGTCAGAGCTCCAGTCTCCACTTGCCAGACTGTCTGAGGTGGAGACCAAACCTTGAACCTTCCGCCTCAGAGACAGAAATACAACGATCACCACATCAAAGGCCCAATGTCACTCAAGCTTTCCATTTACATCAAGCTCAGAGCAGATGTTCAGTTGTTGGCACAAATAAAAAGCCATTATGCCATTGGAAAATCAATGGAGTGCATCATTTGCAGTCCAGAGGAGTTCACGAAAAGCATTGCCTGAGCTGCCCTTCTCAATCTCAAAACATTCTTTAGCTTTATCTATAGAAGCACATCAAAGTGGACTGAATGGTGGACTTTGAGGTATATGTTCTCCAAATCGATTTGTTTGACAAGAGATGACTTTGTGAATGTCTTTCACAGAGTTATGGGATTAACTCTGACGATGGTTCTATTGCTGGTAAATGTATTTAGGTGGGAGGTCAGGTGTTTCACACGTGTCGATGCAGACCTGATGGGCTAAAGGGCCTCATCTGCACTATACGATTCTATGATTCTGTAATTAGATGCTTCAGTGGAGGGTTATTATTTTGGATTGCTAATACATGAATATTTTACTGGAAGGGGTTTCTGGAGGGATGGGATTTAATGGGACAAACATTTTTGTTTACCCCTTTCTAAATTTAGTCTTTAATATTTATCAGAAATGTAAAGCCTGGCACAAACAGAAGTGGAACATCCATTCCTTTAGCTGCAAAATGTCGTTGAACTGAATAATTCAGCGCTTATTTCACAGTTACAACACCTCCCTCCGAACTCTAATTCAACTATAAATGGTGCCCTTGGGAGCCTGTTCTTCATTGTGGTCACTGCTCAGCTAACCACTGGCCACAATTGCCTTTTGTTTAAAGCAGGAGACTAAACAAGGCATTTTTCTGTTTGCAAGCTATGGCATAAGCTTCAAACCTCAGTACACCAGCCCTTAGGCAGTTAAAGTCCAAAATGTTAAACATTTACCAGAAGTATCTCAAATAAGTAACTACATTGAATACTGATCTACATAGCCTTGTATTAGTCACAAAGTGTGGCAAGATTCCATCATAAATGTTAGACTTAGAGTGTAGGACCAGGAGAGAGGAAAAATCCATTAGAGCCCAACCATCTGTTAGTTTTACTGAGAAAAATCCTATCCACCCATTTTCACACCACTTTCCTCAACCCCACCCAACCACCTTCTCACCACAGCTCTCAACAATTTCTCATCATGTCCTTCAATGTGGCTTCACCATTACTCACTATCTCGTCAGACCGCTCAATCCAACTTACTTTCTTTCCCACAAATCCCTACCTACCCATTCTCTCACCATGTCGCTCAATTCCATCTCTTTCAGATACCTATGAACCTATCTTATTCGCCTTTTCAAACTGTCCACTTCAATGTTCTAGGCTGGACTGTTGCATAGAGAGAGTGAGGAGTAAGCCTTTGGAGTGATTTGAACACCAGGATGAGAATTGTCAATCTGTGGTGTCGGTGGACTGGTGGCCAGTGTAGGTCCATAAGCCCAGGAGTAATGGTTGAAGGGGCCTTTGCAAATTAGAATGAACACCAAAGATTTGGATGAGCTGAAGTTAATGGAGGCTGGATGGCAGGAGGCCAGCTGAGAAAGCATAGGAATAGTTGAGTCCGGACATAACAAACTATGACATATTGGTACAAATATGCAGGATTCCTAAAGGAAGTCAACACTTTTCCCTGTAAGTTTTTTTATTCATTCAAGGGTGTCACTGACTAGGCCAGTATTTATTGCCCATCATTCATTGCCCTTGAGAAGATGGTTGTAAGCTGCCTTCTTGAGCCGCTGCAATCCATGTGGTGTAGGTACACTCACAGTGCTGTTAGGAAGCAAGTTCCAGCATTTTAACACAGCAGCCATGAAAGAATGGCAAATCAGGATGGTGAGTGGCCTGGACGGGAACCTGTAGGTGGTGATGTTCCAATGCACCTGCTTCCCCTGCCTCTCTAGGTAATAGAGGTTGTAGGTTTGGAAGATGTTGCCGAAGGAGTCTTGGTTGAGTTCTGCATTGCATCTTGTAGATGGTACACACTGCTGCCACTGTTCATCAGTGGAGAGGGATTGAATGTTTGTGGAAGGGGTGGCAATCAAATGGGCTATTTTGTCCTGAATGGTGTTGAGCTTCTTGAGTGTTGTTGGAGCTGCACTCATCCAGACAAGTGCATTCCAACACACTCCTGACTTGTGCCTTGTAGATGGTGGACAGGCTTTGGAGAGTCAGGAGGTAAGTTATTTGCCAGAGAATTCCAAGCCTTTGACATGAGCGTCTAGTTACAGTATTTATATGGCTAGTCCAGTTCAGGTTCTTGTCAATGGTAATCCCCAGATGTTGCTAATGGGGGGGTTCAGTGATGGTAATGCTATTGAATGTCAAGGAGAAATGATTAGATTCTCTCTTTTTGGATATGGTCATTTCCTGGCATTTGGGTGGCGCGAATGTTGCTTATCAGGCCAAGCCTGAATATTGTCCAGATCTTGCTACATTTGAACACAGACTGACCTTGTCACCTCAGGAATACTTGAGGAGTCAGGAATGGTGCTGAACATTGTGCAAACATCAGTGAATATCCCCACTTCTGATCTTATGATTGAAAAAAAGATCATTGCTGAAACAGCTAAAGAACTTTCGACCTTGGACACTACCCTGCAGAGATAGCCTGAGACTGAGATGATTGACCTTCACAACCATCTTCCTTTGTGCCAGATTAGACTCCAACCAACATGGACTTTTCCCCTGATTCCCATTGACTCTAGTTTGCTTAGGCTTTTTGATGCCACACTTGGTCAAATGTGGCTTTGATATCAAGGACAAGCACTATAAATGGTGCCCTTGGAGTTCAGCTCTTCTGTACATGTTTGAATCAAGGCTGCAATGAGGTCAGGAGCTTAGTGGCCCTGACAGAACCCAAATGGAGCATCAGTGAGCAGTTTATTTCTGAGTAATTGGCATCTGATTGCACTGTCATCAACCCTTCCCATCACTTTGTGCTGATTGAGAGTAAACTGGGTAAGGGTGATTTGATTGGATTTGTCCTGCTTTTTTGTGGACAGGACACATGTGGGCAATTTTCCACATTGCCAGGTAGATGCCAGTGTTGTAGCTTTACTGGAACAGCTTGGATAGGGGTAGGGCTAGTTCTGGAGCACAAGTCTTCAGCATCATTGCCAGAATATTGTCACGGTCCATAGTCTTTGCTGTATCCAGTGGCTTCAGCCATTTCTTGGTATCACGTGGAGTGAATTGAATCCTCCTCATAAAATCTTGTACAACTCACTGCTTCCGCCTCACCACAATCCCAGCAGCAATTTACCTGATCACCAACCTGATGACTTCAGGCCCGTTCAATATTTGTAGGCTGATAAAGAGCCTCTGGACCTCTGTTTCAGACAGCCAGTTGTCGGATAAAATGTTACCAAAGCCAAGCATTTAAATTGGATCAAGCATCCTACTGCAGCTTTATTCCAGGGTTTAAAGTATCCAGTATGGTGTCACCCAAGCCTCAGATATAAAGTTCCTCCAACCCATAGAATTTAGGTGCTTCATGGTGGCTACTATCAGAATGTGACCTTTGACCTCCGCTCTTATGGAATGTCAATGCTATTACTGTGATGTTTTAGGGTCTAATCACTCACGGATGTACAATGGTGAGGCAAGAAATTTAACCCCAGACAAACCATAACAGACAAGTGGGGAGAATGTTACCATTGTCAAATAGTCCAATTGAGATACAAGTTTAAAATCATTGGAATATTTTGAGTTCCTTCTCAGTTGAAGAATAGAACATGTTTTCCTTTATAAATTCCGAGACTTTTGGCATCAGTGTAAATGCTGATTTTTTTAAGCACTCCTAGTTGCCCAGAGAAAGTGGAGATGGTGAGTCTTCTTTTCCAACCACTCACAAGGCATTGCAACAACTGAAAGGCTTGCTAGGCCATTTCCAGGCACAGTATTACATCGATGTGGGACCCAAGTCACAAAAAGATTAGACTACGTAAGGATGACAAATTTCCTTTCTTACAGGAATGGCTAAAAAACGCTAGTGTTGTCAGTGATGCCAGCACGCTGGGAATATGCAAAGGAGACATGTTCGGTTCCTTAAACCAAGAAGGAAATCACAATACCCTAGTGCCGTTCAGCAATTACACTGATCCAAGTTTCATGGTCATTTTTACTGATATCAGTTTTTTATTTCCAGGTTTTCTCAAACTGAATTCAAATTCAAAAACTTGCAGTGATGGAATTGGAACTCACCCTCTTTGATTTATTCATCCAGCAACATAACCATGACAAGACCCTAGCAGTAAGAAGTTTAACAACACCAGGTTAAAGTCCAACAGGTTTATTTGGTAGCAAAAGCCACACAAGCTTTCGAGGCTCTGAGCCCCTTCTTCAGGTGAGTGGGAATTCTGTTCACAAACAGAACTTATAAAGACACAGACTCAATTTACATGAATAATGGTTGGAATGCGAATACTTACAACTAATCCAGTCTTTAAGAAACAAAACAATGGGAGTGGAGAGAGCATCAAGACAGGCTAAAAAGATGTGTATTGTCTCCAGACAAGACAGCCAGTGAAACTCTGCAGGTCCACGCAACTGTGGGAGTTACAAATAGTGTGACATAAACCCAATATCCCGGTTGAGATTGGGTTTATGTCACACTATTTGTAACTCCCACAGTTGCGTGGACCTGCAGAGTTTCACTGGCTGTCTTGTCTGGAGACAATACACATCTTTTTAGCCTGTCTTGATGCTCTCTCCACTCCCATTGTTTTGTTTCTTAAAGACTGGATTAGTTGTAAGTATTCGCATTCCAACCATTATTCATGTAAATTGAGTCTGTGTCTTTATAAGTTCTGTTTGTGAACAGAATTCCCACTCACCTGAAGAAGGGGCTCAGAGCCTCGAAAGCTTGTGTGGCTTTTGCTACCAAATAAACCTGTTGGACTTTAACCTGGTGTTGTTAAACTTCTTACTGTGTTTACCCCAGTCCAACGCCGGCATCTCCACATCATGAAGACCCTAGCAACCAGTTAAAAATTACACTAGAATGCTTAAGGACTGATCGGTTTTGTTCAGGGACTAGTCATTGTTGAGCATATCCTCAAATCCTCTCCACCCCTTGTGCCCTGCACCCATCTCCATGCCCTCTCCAATACCAGGCACTGCCAGGGTGATGAGGTCAGACTTCAGGGAGACAGGAACGCAGCTGCTGACTAAAGGATGCCTGACACCATTTCAAGATGGTACACTTGGCAAGGGAGGTGGAGGCTTCTCTCTTCATATGTGCATTTTGACAAAAGGCCAAGGTCAATTGAAGGTCAATCAATCCATCCATGAATAGATAAATAAGCAACCACAATGTACTATGACTGGAATATGTGTTACCTATAGAACGCAATGCATTAACTCACCAGTCTCTTCACAGCACTTCCCAAAGCCATGACTCCACCACCTAGAAGGACAAGGATGGCAGTGCATGGAAACACCACAACCTTCCCCCAAAGTTACACAGGGCGGGTTTTTCCGACTGCGCTCGCCCCAAAATGGGAAAATCCCCCCTGAGGTCAATGGACCTTTGCATGGTCCACCCCCCATCCACTACAATTCCCATGGTGGGCCCACGCGATCCTGACAGATATTGCCATTCCTTCATTGTCACTGGAGCAAGATTCTAGAACATCCCACCTCACAATATTGTGGGAGCACCTTCACTACACAGACAGCTGCAGTTTGAAAAAGCAGTTAGTTAGTTGGTTAGTTAGTTAGTTATTCTCCCTGTCCAGGATGGGACATAAGGTGGCAGAGTTACGTAACTTGATGTTGATTAACGGGATAGAATTGTTGGCCGCCACGCTCAATGTCCAACTTGGAGGACCAGATGCTGTGTTAGTCTGGCCCCTCACCTGAAACCTGCCCAGTATGGCTAAACCTGCCAGGGCCTAAACCCCAACAGTATATTCCCAAAATTTTCAGAGTTCGCAAATGTCACCACCACAATACAGTCACCGTATATGGTGAAGTCGAAAAAGAAGCCCACCACTAACCTACTCATGGACAACCAGGGCTCTACAATGAATGTAAACTTTCCAGCCTGCACTTCACTCAAGGGCAACCAAGGATCTTGAACATATGTGAGCTTTGACAGCAATGTTCAGATCCCACGAACAAATAACAAAAGGAAAAGATAAACACAATGCCAGTTTATCAATTGGCCAATGTAAAGCTGCTGGTTTCGGTCAATAACTCTCCCTGGATGTTATTTCTTTGCAATTCTCATATCCACCCTTTAATTGATGATCCTGCTCCCAGATCAATGAATGGGATAATCAGGCATGGTTTCTATTTCATGACATTCACTGAAACATGCAGAGAATTGGGATTGATTGATTCTTTATTGGTCTGAATTGGCTGCCTGCTGATCCTCAATCTGCCCTCATTGAACTTGGCTCAGGATTATGGAGGTGTTCCGACACAAATGCTGGGGGTGTGATTTTGTGCATCTCCCAACCTCCAATCTTGACTCCAACCCATTTCAACATCTGTCCCTATATTTCAGTCTCCACTCACCAGAGCTATCTGGATGGGGCCCCTTCACCCTCTGACTCCAAGACAGAAGCACTACTGTTGGGCGAAAAGGTTCAGTCTTGTAGCAAATATCTAAGGAAAAGGTCACACAATGGGTGAACTCTGGTCATTATGATCACAGGTGAAATCTTACCAAAAATATGGCAGAGTGTTGGTTTTGACAAGAAAAATGGTGTGTCTCTTTCCAGACAAACAGGCTGTTTTTGTCTCCAGATCTTACCACACTCTGTCATTAAAAAAAACAGGTGGGTGTGTTTCACCACATCATGTGGAGGAGGAGGAAGGGCGGGGTGGGAGGCCCTCAACACGCCAGCAAAGCCTGACTGCACTGAGATTGGAGCACCATGTTTAAAGGGCTCCTTGATCAAACCAAAAATGACCTACCCCACACCCTACCAGCCCACCACAGAGGGAACAAGGGCTCCCCACCTCCCCCTCCCCCTGCATTCCCAATTAGAGCCAGCACTTCTCCCCTGGCAGCCAGGGCCGGCATTCACTCTCCCATCCAACCCACTCCAATCGGAGCCAGCATTCACGCCCAGCCCCACTTCCCCCAATTGGAGTTGGCCCCTTGCACTTTACCCCTGGCACAGGTTGACACTGCTAGGCTGGCATCGCCAGATAGGAACTGCCAGGTTTGCACCATGACAACCTGTGCCAGGGTCCAGTTGCAGGGGTATTGACATGGCACTTCCTGGCCATGTCCTTCACCCCCGGGGCTATACTCACTTTTACAGCCCCAGGGTGAACCTGTTGGAAACCACGCTGAAGTGATGTCACGTTGGCATGTTTCAAAGATACGGCAGGGACTCAATGTATTGCAAGGGGGAGTCTTTAACTATATGCTGTTGTATGGAAATTTAAACCAGATTCATGCCCATTGTGAGTATGAACCTGATTTCATCACTGGTAAGGAGCAGCGAAAGTTGTAAGTTATGATCTCGCTGGCGAGACTCGTGACTTGCAGGTTTTGCCGGATCTTGAGCCCCTGCCCCCATTCCTATATATGGCGAGCAGGGACACAAGATTCCTCCCACTGTTTTCACTCCGACGAGGATTGCAAATTGAGCGAGTCAAAGAATCTCAAATTTCCTGGTAAACAGAAATGAAACTTTCTAGATGATGAAATGCAAAGCAAGGGAATTGCCGACGATTTCATAATCGATTCAAAATATAAGTGAATGAGTAATACCAGATTAGCTTCCCCTAGAACATAAGAACTAGGAGCAGGAGTAGGCCATCTGGCCCCTCGAGCCTGCTCAGCCATATAATACGATCATGACTGATCTTTTCGTGGACTCAGCTCCATTTACCCGCCCGCTCACCATAACCCTTAATTCCTTTACTATTCAAAAATGTATCTATCCTTGCCTTAAAAACATTCAATGAGGTAGCCTCAACTGCTTCACTGGGCAGGGAATTCCACAGACTCACAACCCTTTGGGTAAAGAAGTTCCTTCTCAACTCAGTCCTAAATCAGCTCCCCCTTATTTTGAGGCCATGCTCCCAAGTTCTAATTTCACCTGCTAATGGAAACAACTTTCCTGCTTCTATCTTATCTATTCCCTTCATAACCTTATATGCTTCTATAAGATCTCCCCTTATTCTTCTGAATTCCAATGAGTATAGCCCCAGTCTACTCAGTCTCTCCCCATAAACCAACCCTCTTAACTCCGGAATCAATCTAGTGAATCTCCTCTGCACCCCTTCCAGTGCCAGTATATCCTTTCTCAAGTAAGGAGACCAAAACTGTACACAGTACTCCAGGTGTGGCCTCACCAGCACCTTATGTAGCTGCAACATAACCTCGCTGTTTTTAAACTCCATCCCTCTAGCAATGAAGGACAAAATTCCATTTGCTGCCTTAATTACCTGCTGCACCTGCAAACCAACCTTTTGTGATTCATGCACAAGGACACCCAGGTCCCTCTGCACAGCAGCATGCTGCAATTTTTTATCATTTAAATAATAGTCCATTTTGCTGTTATTCCTACCAAAATGGATAACCTCACATTTACCAACATTGTACTCCATCTGCCAGACCCTCGCCCACTCACTTAGACTATCTATATCCCTTTGCAGACTTTCAACGTCCTCCACACACTTTGCTCTGCCACTCATTTTAGTGTCATCTGCGAATTTTGACACACTATACCTGGTCCATAACACCAAATCATCTCTGTAAATCATAAACAATTGCAGTCCCAACACTGATCCCTGAGGCACACCACTAGTCACTGATCGCCAACCAGAAAAACACCCATTTACTCCCATTCTTTGCTTTCTGTTAGTTAACCAATCCTCTATCCATGCTAATACATTACCCGTAACACTGTGCACTTTTATCTTATGCAGCAGCCTTTGGTGCGGCACTTGTCAAATGCCTTCTGGAAATCCAGGTGCACCACATCCACAGGTTCCCCATTGTCCACTGCGCACGTAATGTTCTCAAAGAATTCCAACAAATTAATCAAACATGACCTGCCCTTCATGAACCTCAGCTGCATCTTCCCAATGGGACAATTTATATCCAGATGTCTCGCTATTTCTTCTTTGATGATACAACAGAAGTAAAGCTCACCGGCCTATAGTTACCCGCCTTTTGTCAACCTTTTTTAAACAGTGGCGTCACATTTGCTGTTTTCCAGAGTCTAAGGCTTACATAATCTTCATGGTTCCTATGTGTAAAACAGCAAGCAAACCTCCCTCACTAATAGCTAACTACAAATAGAGTGGAAATAAATTGCCTCTGTTCACCGGCCACAGTTCAAGCTAGTCTTAATCTTCCTACTTAAGATAATCACGCAAAAGAATTAAGGAAAGAAAGTTTCTGAGATGACGGCAGAGTGCTATTGTCACTGGGCTTGTAATCCAGAGACTCAAAGCAATGTCTGGGACCCGGGTTCAAGTCCCACCATGGTAGATGTTGAAATTTGAATTCAGTAAAAACCTGGAATTAAAAGTCTAACGATGGCTGTGAAATCATGTCGATTGTCGTGAAAATCCACCTGGTTCAGTAATATCCATAAGGAAAGGAAATCTGCCATCCTTACCTGGTCTGGCCTGCATGTGACTCCAGATTCACAGCAAATCCCTTCTGAAATTGCCACTCAGTTCAAGGGCAAATGGGATGGGCAATAAATGCTGGCTCAGCCAACAATGCCCACATCCTGTGAATGAATAAGAGAAAGAAATGTTCTCATATATAAGGTAAGCCAATAGTGCTTGCAACAATGGTTCCTTTAAATGCTCCCCCTGCCCCTCATCTCCTCCATAGTAGTCACCTTATTGATAAGCTCCCTTCTTTCCAAGGATATCTCAATGTCTCATCCCCAGCACAAAGTCAGTGTAGGATAGGCCTGAGATTAAAGGCTTGAGCTAATAGACCAAGCACAACCACGGTAAACCGCAGAGGGAGAAAGGACACAATTGAGTCATGGCCTCAGAGTGATCACTTACTTTGTGCCTTTCTCAAAGGCTGATCGTGAATTGGAATTTGTTAATAATTATTAAGCTGGGCTACCATTAACTGGGAGTAAACCATGATGTGTGTTGAAGGTGTGAGAGTACTCCAGAGGGTGGGTGGTGGAGATCGTGGCTGGGGTTTTCCAGCCCCGCTGTGATAGGCGGGGCCAAAATACCCTGCCCCTGTGAGTCATTGGAGCCAATTCTCAGTGCTTCTGCATGGCATAAATAGCATGGTAGCAGCAATGGAACGGCCTTGGGTCACTACTGCCTGGCATACAATAGCACTTTTTGGTAGATACTTGAGAAGGTTGGTCAAAGTGACCACCAGTCTCAGGTGTGCGGGCACCTTTAATATGTAAATTGGCTTGTTTAAAATCAATGAGTTCATGGCTGAAGAAATCTTGGATTGCTTATTATGTGCTGCCGCCATGCATGTTTTCGGTGGGGAGGCTTGCAAAATGGGGGCTACCCTTTATAGTTTAGTGGGACAGCCTCGCTAAGATGGATCCCCTCCTTTCTTCCTACCCTCCCACAGCCTTAACCCAAACTCGTCCCATCCTTGAACTACCTAAACTCTTCCTGCCCAATACCCAAGACATACCTGTCTTCAGGATCCATGGGCCTCCTTCCTCCTCTTGCAGTCTCAGCAGCAGCCACAATGTGCTTCTGGCGCTGTGGGGCTGATGGAGCTGCCAGCTAATCCGTTTGATCCAGATCTCCAGAGGACAGGACTTATTCACCAGCGAGGGGCAGAAGTTCCATTCAACCTTTGTTTAGCCTGCCCACAGTCATGAACAATTTTCTCTTAAATGTGAAGATAGGAGGACTATTGTTCTGAATAGACAGCATGAAAAACTGAGAACAAACACTTCACATTGCATCTTCTTTTGCAACAAAGGTGTAATGGATTTGATGAGAGCGAACTACCAAAATCCCTGCCCTCTCCCCAACAGTCTGTAATCAGTAAGCTTTGGTGAGAAAGATGTGTTTCTGTTTTTAACCCTTGACTATATGGACAATTTAAGGAACCAGCAGCAAGCTTTTTGTGGCTTTAAATAAAGAAAGAGAAGTGCTTATTTTCACACTCACCCTACTACATCATTCACTTATGCAAACACACTCAAGGAAAGTATACTTCAAGAGAATAGTGCACTTTTACAGGTTATAAGCTAAAAGAATAGTTCCTCATTCACGTGATTTCCTTGCATTGGAAACACACACTGCATGCCTGATGAAGAGGACATCTTCACTCCTGGAGGATGGTTCATCGAATTCAACAGCCAAAGTCATATAATAAAGTCCTTTCAGAATTCTCTTAAAGAGTTGGACTAGCTGCAGGTCAGAAAGTTAGTTAGTCTTTTTACCAAGAAGTCATTTTGCTGTCCTGGTGTACCTGGAAAGGGATAGGCTTGGTGACCTTATGAGGTTACAACCTTTGGTTCTTGTCAGGAAATCAGAGGTAGTTTCAGGTGAGCTATATTTTTATTGTTAAATATAAGAAATATGGTATAGATTTAAATGGGTTTAATTTAGTGGCTTTGCGAAGAGAATGAAAACTCTAATTATATTTCACAGAATCACAATATCCCGATAGTGTAAAGAGGCCATTTGGCCCATAGAGTCTGCACTGACTCTGACAGAATACTTTATCCAGGACCTTTCCCCATGACCCTACACATTTGCCATAGCTAATCCGACTAACCAACCTATCTTTGGTCACTAAGGGGCAATTTATCATTTCCAATCAACCTAACCTGCACATCTTCGAACTGTGGGAGGAAACGGGAGTACCCAGAGTAAACCCACGCAGACACAGGGAGAAAGTGCAAACTCAACACACATAGTTACCCAAGGCCAGAATTCAACCCAGGTCCCTGGCACTGTGAGGCAGCAGTGCTAATCACTGTCCCACTGTGCCACCCCAATGTGCTGGACAAAAGTGTGAGTGTTTGGTCAGTTCAAACTGTGCTTTGATTGTGCTTAGAGAGGGTTACAGCATGTAAAATAAACTGGGAGAAGTAAAAAGTTGTTGCTTGGTAACTAGGGGGACTTTTAGGGTAGGAAGACTTTTTGAATGTACTTTTAGGTGAAATCATGGCACTTGGGGCTCGGAAATGAGAGAGCTGTCAGTCTGCTAAAAGCAGGAAAGCCATACAATGGAGTAATGTGCATGAAAGCTAGCTCCAGAGAACTAAAGGACTAAAGTTCTAGAAACCAGGGAATGGAAAAGAAACTCAAAGAATACTGAAGTAAAAAGGAACAAAAAGGAACTGCCTTTAGCACAAGATACTGTTCATAGAAGTTACAGTCAGACCTGGGAAGAGAAGAGCTAGTGAGTTTGGTTACACACAGACCACAAATCTGACACAATTGTAAGGTTTAGTGTTCTTATTTCCAGTTTTTGAAGCAATAGTATTCTGATGAGGATTGAGTACCTGAGTTTGAGTAGAACTTTGGATGCATGTTGCAATTCCAGACTAAGGAATTCTGAAAGGAGCGTTGTAAGCAAATCCTTGCTAAAACAGTGAAAATGATGCCTTGTTTGAAAGGATAGTTGGAAAACCTGGAGATCAATCTTTGATGAAAGCAGCTCGAGAAAGCACTGATTTGGACGAAGGTTTTAAAGCATGTCTTTTTAAGAGTGGAATTTGGAAAAATTCATGTGACAATCATCTTGCGGGGGGGGGGGGGGGGGTGGAATTTGACAAAACATCCATGGAAGATTGGTTAAGTGGCATTGGCCATTTGGTTTCAGGGTGGGGTGTTGTCTTTGAAAACCATATACATTTTTGAAGCTAAGGGGGAAGTAAATATGTATTATAGTCAAATCAAACTTTTCATGTTTAATAAATGTTTTTTCTTGTTAAAAACTAATTATCAGTGTTGTGACTCGGTTCCTCCATGTTTTTCTTAAAGAAGTAAAATGTTATGGTCCTCTAAGCCAGGTTTCCATTCTGGAATCTTCTCGTCCAGTAGTAACACTAACTGGGATCGTAATACTCTTAAGGCATACATGTTTTCACCCTTTCTATTGCTGCCGTGTCTTTTTGCAGACACATTTAACGATTTAAAAGGGCGAAACATGGCTGCTTTACCATGTGATTCCTCACAATCTGATTCCTTTTCCAAATATGGTGCTGGTCTTAGGTTGATTACAAAGAACAAAGAACAAATAAAAGTACAGCACAGGAACAGGCCCTTCAGCCCTCCAAGTACGTGCCGATCATGATGCCCTAACTAAACTAAATAAAACCTTTCTGCCCTTACTTGGTCCATATCCCTCTATTCCCTCCCTATTCATGTACCCATCCAGATGCCTCTTAAATCTTGCTAATGTGCCTGTTTCCAACACCTCCTCTGGCAGAGCATTCCAGGCCTTCACCAACCTCTGTGTGAAAAACTTCCCCCGTACATCTCCCTTAAACTTTCCCCCTCTCACCTTGAACCTGTGCCCCTTTGTAATTGACACTCCCACCCTTGGAAAAAGCCCCTGACTATCTGCCTTGTCTATGCCTCTCACAATTTTGTAGACCTCTATCAGGTCTCCCCTCAGCCTCTGTCTTTGCAGTGAAATTAAATCCTAGTTTATTCAACCTCTCCTCATAGCCAACACCCTCAAGGCCAGGCAACATCCTGGTGAACCTTCTTTGCACTCTCTCCATTCTGATGGTGTGGTGACCAGAACTGCACGCAATACTCCAAATGCAGCTTAACCAAGATTTTATATAGCTGCAACATGATTTCCCAACTCTTGTAATCAATGCCCCGGCTGATAAAAGCAAGCATGCCATATGCCTTCTTAATCACCTTGGCAACCTGTGTTGCCACTTTTAGGGAACTGTGGACCTGCATGCCCAGATCCCTCTGTATTATTAGCCTCACCCTGGTTTGTGTTTGAAGATGTCCAACCTGGAGGCATTAAGACAATCAGCATCTTTGTTTCAGAAGAAACCCACTCAGTTTAGGAACATCTTTCAATGGTCTGAGGATGGGAATAGTTGACCTCTTAGCCTGGAATGTATCCTTTGGACCTTGTGAGAAGTGAGAGAGATTTTTTAAAAAAGAGAAGTCAATTTCAAAGAGTCCATCTGGAATAAAGTTCATGGGTGTGATTTTCCCAGCCTGCTGCTCTGCTGAAAGACTAGATTTATAAGGTTGGTGCAGTAGTATGTGCAGACTGCAGAAACTGTACCATGTGCCAGTACCAAACATTCAGAAATGCCACCAAATAATTAGAGTAGACAACTTTAGTGCAGGCCTGAAAATGGCAGAGGCCTCAAGGCAGTAACAGCTTGGATAAAATTCATGACATTTTGGGCGGGTTCTAGCAAGCTAATTTAAACTTGATGTATTGTTTCGTGAAAACAAGCATTTGCATTCATTGAAAAATGATTCGCACAGAGACTTCTCTTATCTCACTCATGTACTGTCCCAACTGCCAAAACATGATAAATCATCCTCATTTACATAGGTCAGCTGCCTCCTTTCTATTCGATAAGGCAATAAATTTGAATAGCTCCAGCTAAAGTCCCAATTCGATGAATGAATTTGTCGCCAGTTGTAAATTAAATTCCATGGACCAGTATATTTGGTATTCTCAGCTCAGCAACATGTACACGTGATAGCCGAGTGCCCATTGTGTTTTCACATCCAACACTTCTTAAATCTGTGACACTGTACGGTACTCAAAGACATGACTGAAGAATATGTTAACAAGGTAGAAAAGGCAGATACCATAGGGGGAAAGGAGAAATGTGTTGTGTGGGGGGGTGGGAGAGGGTGCGTGGGGTGAATCTAAGCAATGACTCTGGTACGATTGTCAGGGAAAAGTGAATATTTCAGAGATTCTCTCAGAGCAATAACAGTGAGAGTGGCAGAGGGAAAGTGAGGTAGGGGCATTTTCACTTTCAGGAGGGCAGAGAATTGGCAATAGTTATTTATTAGTGTCACAAATAGGCTTACATTAAAACTGCAATGGAGTTATTGTGAAAATCCACTCGTCCCCACACTCCAGCACCTGTTCGGGTGCACGAAGGGAGAATTTAGCATGGCCAATGCATCTAACCAGCACGTCTTTCAAACTGTGGAAGGAAACCGGAGCACCTGGAGGAAACACACGCAGACACGGGAATAGGTGCAGACTGCACAGACAGTGACCTAAGCCAGGAATCGAACCTGGGTCCCTGGTGCCCCCATGCACCTGCTGCTTTGTCCTTCCAGCTAGTAGATGTCACAGTGCATCTTGCAGATAGAAGATAGAAGATAGAACATAGAACATTACAGCACAGTACAGGCCCTTCGGCCCACGATGTTGCGCCGACCTGTGAAACCAATCTAAAGCCCATCTAACCTACACTATTCCAATATCATCCATATGTTTATCCAATGACCCTTTAAATGCCCTTAATGTTGATGAGTCCACGACTGTTGCAGGCAGGGCATTCCATGCCCTTACTACTCTCTGAGGGCGTTTAAGAGATCCGTAGATAGGTTCATGGACGAAAAGAAATTGGTTTAGGTTGGAGGGTCACAGTTTTTTTTTTTAACTGGTCGGTGCAACATCGTGGGCCGAAGGGCCTGTTCTGCGCTGTAATGTTCTATGTTCTATGTTCTATGTTCTAAAGAACCTACCTCTGACATCTGTCCTATATCTATCACCCCTCAATTTAAAGCTATGTCCCTTCGTGCTAGCCATCACCATCCGAGGAAAAAGGCTCTCACTGTCCACCCTATCTAATCCACTGATCATCTTGTATGCCTCTATTAAGTCACCTCTTAGCCTTCTTCTCTCTAACGAAAACAGCCTTAAGTCACTCAGCCTTTCCTCATAAGACCTTCCCACCATACCAGGCAACATCCTGGTAAATCTCCTCTGCACCCTTTCCAATGCTTCCACATCCTTCCTATAATGCGGCGACCAGAACTGTACGCAATACTCCAAGTGCGGCCACACCAGAGTTTTGTACAGCTGCAACATGACAGCATGGCTCCGAAACTCAATCCCTCTACCAATAAAAGCTAACACATTGTACGCCTTCTGAACAACCCTATCAACCTGGGTGCCAACTTTCAGGGATCTATGCACATGGACACCGAGATCTCTCTGCTCATCCACACTACCAAGTATCTTACCATTAGCCCAGTACTCTGTATTCCTGTTACTCCTTCCAAAGTGAATCACCTCACTCTTTTCCACATTAAACTCCATTTGCCACCTCTCAGCCCAGCTCTGCAGCTTATCTATGTCCCTCTGTAACCTGCAACATCCTTCCGCACTGTCCACCACTCCACCGGCTTTAGTGTCATCCGCAAATTTACTAACCCAGCCTTCTACGCCCTCATCCAGGTCATTTATAAAAATGGCAAACAGCAGTGGCCCCAAAACAGATCCTTGTGGTACACCACTCGTAACTGAACTCCAGGATGAACATTTCCCATCAACCACCACCCTCTGTCTTCTTACAGCGAGCCAATTTCTGATCCAAACCGCAAAATCACCCTCAATCCCATGCCTCCGTATTTTCTGCAATAGCCTACCATGGGGAACCTTATTAAACGCTTTACTGATATCCATATACACCACATCAACTGCTTTACCCTCATCCACCTCTTTGGTCACCTTCTTAAAGAACTCAATAAGGTTTGTGAGGCACGCCTACCCTTCACAAAACCGTGTTGACTATCCCTAATCAAATTATTCCTTTCTGGATGATTATAAATCCTATCTCTTATAATCCTTTCCAAAATGTTGCCCACAACAGAAGTAAGGCTCACTGGTCTATAATTACCAGGGTTGTCTCCACTCCCCTTCTTGAACAAGGGGACAACATTTGCTATCTTCCAGTCTTCTGGCACTATTCCTGTAAGAAGTTTAACAACACCAGGTTAAAGTCCAACAGGTTTATTTGGTAGCAAAAGCCACACAAGCTTTTGGAGCTCTAAGCCCCTTCTTCAGGTGACTCACCTGAAGAAGGGGCTTAGAGCTCCGAAAGCTTGAGTGGCTTTTGCTACCAAATAAACCTGTTGGACTTTAACCTGGTGTTGTTAAACCTCTTACTGTGTTTACCCCAGTCCAACACCGGCATCTCCACATCATGACTATTCCTGTAGACAACGACGACATAAAGATCAAAGCCAAACGCTCTGCAATCTCCTCCCTAGCTTCCCAGAGAATCCTAGGATAAATCCCATCCGGCCCAGGGGACTTGTCTATTTTCACACTTTCCAGAATTGCTAACACCTCCTCCTTATGAACCTCAATCCCATCTAGTCTAATAGCCTGTATCTCAGTATTCTCTTCGACTACATTGTCTTTTTCCTGAGTGAATACTGACGAAAAATATTCATTTAGATGGTACACACAGGTGCCATTGCATGTCTGTGGTGAGGGGATTGAATATTGAAGGTGGTGGATGGGGTCCCAATCAAGTGGGCTGCTTTGTCTTGGATGATATCAAGCTTCTTGAGTGTTGCTGAAGCTGCACTCATCCAGGCAAGTGGAGAGTATTCCATCACAATCCTGACTTGTGATGGTGTCCAGGCTTTGGGGAGCTCGGGAGTGAGTCACTGCAGAATTCTCAACCCTTACCTGCTTTTGTAGCCACAATATTTGTCATAGCCATTAAATTATTATTGATTGTTGTAAAAGTCCATCTGGTTTACTAAGGGAAGTGCTAACCATTGTGCCACCTTTGGGACTATATTCTGCCACCCCCACCTCCCCCCGCTCCCACTTCCTCCTTTATATACCATGCCCTTTTTACTTTCCATCAACAATTAAATGGCTTCAAGTTCCTAAAGGCAGACAATGAGGCTAAACATAAAGAAAATACTTGTATTTATAGAGCTTCCTTCATGGATGCAGGACATCCCAAAGAGCTTTACAACCAATGAAACATTTTAGAAGTTTAATAACTGTTGTAAACGTAGCAGCAAAGCAAGGCTCCACAAGTAAGGATGAGATAAACACCCAAATCATCCGTTTTCAGTGTTGTTGCAGATTAAACACTGGTGAAGACACCAAGGGAAGTCACCTGCTCTTCTTCTGAATAGTGCCGTGGAATCTAATTTATGTTCACCAGAGAGGGCAGATGGAGACTCAGTTTAACATCTCATCCTAAAGATTTTCAAAAGACGGTGCAAACAGATTATTTTCCCTGAACAATAATAAATGAAGTAATGTAAGAAAGAACCTACAAGTTACATATAGCACATTTAACAATCTCATGATGTCCTTCAGTTTGGATCACTGTCTGTGCGGAGTCTGCACGTGCTCCCCGTACCTGTGTGGATTTCCTCTGGGTGCTCTAGTTTCCTCCCACAGTCCGAAAAATGTGCAGGTTAGGTGCATTGGCCATGCTAAATTCTCCCTCAGTGTACTTGAACAGGCGCCGGAGTGTGGTGATTCGGGAATTTTCACAATAACTTCATTGCGGTGTTAATGTAAGTCTACTTGTGACACTAATAAATAAACTTTAAAGTCCCCCCTTTGAGGGGGAGAATTGACTGGGTGGTGACTTAACCTGAGGATCACCACACCTCACGCAAGGGGCAAGATTGAGCCTTCATGAATAACTTTAGGCAGTATAGAAATTGAACCCACGCTGTTAGCATCACTCCACATCACAAACCAGCCATTCAGCCAACTGAGCTAACCAACCCCTTCAAGCAAGTTATGTATATGAAAAGGGGATGGGTTGTGGGGCTGGATAAGACGCTCCTTCGGAGAGTTGGTGCAGACTTGACAGGCTGAATGTCCTCCTTCTGCACTGCATGGATTCTATGATGATTTTTATGAGAGGGCCAATGGGGCCTTGGTCGACTATCACATTTGAAAGACAGCACCTTCAACATCTTTTTATTCGTTTATGGGATGTGAGCATCACTGGCAAGGCCAGCATTTGTTGCCCATCCCTTGTTGTCCTTGAGAACGGTTAAGAGTCAAATACATTGCTGAGGGTCTGGAGTCAATGTAAGCCAGATCGGGTAATGATGGCAGATTTCCTTCCCTTAGTAAACCAGATGGACTTTTATAACAATCAATAATAATTTAATGGCTATGACAAATATTGTGGCTACAAAAGCAGGTAAGGGTTGAGAATTCTGCAGTGACTCACTCCCTAGCTCCCCAAAGCTTGGCCACTATCACAAGTCAGGATTGTGATGGAATACTTTCCACTTGCCTGGATGGGTGCAGCTCCAGCAACACTCAAGAAGCTTGATATCATCCAAGACAAAGCAGCCCACTTGATTGGTACCCCATCCACCACCTTCAATATTCAATCCCCTCACTACAGACATGCAATGGCACCCGTGTGTACCATCTGCAAGATGCACTGTGACATCTGCCAGCTAGAAGGACAAAGTAGCAGGTGCATGGGGGCACCATGACCTGCACATTCTCCTCCAAGCTACTCACCATCCTGACTCAGAAATATATTGCCGTTCCTCCAATGGGTCAAAGTCCCGGAACTCCCTCCCCAACAGCACTGTGGGTGTATCTATACCACATTGGCTTCAGCGGTTCAAGAAGACAGTTGACCACCACCTTCTCAAGGGCAATTAGGGATGGGTAATAAAGATTAGCCGAGCCAGCAAAGCCCACATCTTATGAACAAATGAAACAGAAAGCCTCTGCAGCTCAATCATTCCATGTCGGTGTTTATTCCCTGCATGACCTCCTCACACTTTATTTCTTCTTCCCCATCTACATATCCTTCTGTTTATTCCTCCTTCACATACTCACCTTGCTTCTGGGCGTCAGTTAACTCAGTTGGCTGGATGGTGACTTTGTGATGCAGAGCGGTGCCAACAATGTGGGTTCAATCCCTATACCAGCTGAGGTGATTCACGAAGGTCTCGTCCTCTCAACCTTGCCTGAGATGTGATTAAGTTGACACCAATCAGCTCTTCTCCTCAAAGTGTACAATAGTCCATGGTCATCTGGTACCTTTACCTTTTACTTGCTTTTCTTTAAATGTATAATTGCTATTCACCTTCTTTGTGGTTACTAAATTTCACATTTTATCCACACTGAGTTCCTCCTGGATTCCTTACTGAATTTATTGGTATTATCTTATAATTATGGCTCCCAGTTTTAGACTCCTCATAAGATGGATTTTTCATATTGGTAAAACCATAAAGTATTGCCGATTTATTTCTATATAAATTCTTTGGTCTCAATACTTGTGATACTTATTTCCTATTATCATTTTTTTTGGCATTAGTAATGAGTTGACATAATAGCTAAAGTGAAACGATTGTTGCTTTATAATTTTGGCCGGTAACTCTAGAACCTGCAGTAATGGCCTTTTACCACTGGTGGAGTCATTGTACAGGCATCACCTTTCTCTCTGGCTTGATCTGTGCACCATTTTGGCCTTTGCAACAAAGAGTCCAGATCCAGATAATGTCCATCCATGGCTGACTAAAGAGATTGGACATCTGCTTTTTGAGCCCTTTGCCTGTACCTTCAATAGAGACAGAGGCCATCTTGGAATGTAAGCTATTCTCATGTGCTTCCTATTTTGACAAAAGAGGGCAAATCAGAGCCAGGGACCTATAGGCCTGATACCCATTATGAGGAATATGCTGAAAGGAGTTGTAAGATGTATCCTTTATAATAAATGGGAATGAGGAGAGGGCCCTTATAAATTCACAATTTGATAAAATCAGGTGAGCCTTACCAACTTGACAGGAAGGCACTCAGGTCATTTAATAAGTTAACTCACATTAGGTTTAAGGTGGAAACATTTGGGATCAAAATGACTTTGAATTTGAACGTGGCAGCCAACGAGTCTTAGTTAATGAATGTGGTTCAGCCAGGAGGCACATTACTAGGGATTAGTCTTCGGCCAACTGTTCTCCAGCTGTTCTTAATGACTAGGTAGTGGTGTTGGAAGGATTGTTTATAAGTTTGAGATGACAACACAATCTGTACATAGTAAGATAGTAGAGGAATGCAATCACATCTGGATTTAGATGTGATTTAATTTAGATAAATATAAGGCCATATACGTTGGTGGGGTCAACTCAGAATGTATATATCATTTTCAGGGAACAATACTGAAGGTGGTTGACAAAGAAAAAGAACTGGGTTTAACTCTGCACAAATCACTTAAGTTTCATTCACAAAGTAGGGAAACAAAACAAAATTAGTTGTTTTATTTGGTCCAGTACAATTTTACCCAGTAACCATTTTGTCACTACACAGGTCATGACTATACCATGGTCAGAATTCTCTGGCTGCTCATATTAGTGAGAATCTCTGGTCGTGACGACGGTGCGCCCCTGCCGCAGGTTTTCCGACGATGTGGGGTGGCTTCAATGGGAACTCCCATTGACGGCAGCAGGATCAACCACCTCCTGTTGCCAAGAAAAACATTGAAGGGAGGCCAGAGAATCTCGTCCATATCTGGAGTACAGTTAATTGATCTATCTTGTCTCTTTTTTCTTAAAGATTATCGTCCCTCAAGCCAAGAGTAATGTCCAAGATTGTAGTAGTAAAAATACAGGAAAATTTACAGTCCCTGGTTCACTAATGTCCTTTAGGGAAGGAAATCTGTCATCCTTACCTGGTCTGTTCTGCATGTGACTCCAGATCCACAGCAATGTGGTTGACTCTTAAATGCTCTCAGGGTTGGGCAATAAATGCTGACCCAGCCAAAGATACATAAATCCCATGAAGAAATTTAAAAAAACAGTATTGTGTCCATCTCATACATAACTTAGTTTGGTCGAGCATCAGATACATTTAATTTGTAAAAACATCCTTGTTCAGATAGTCCAGATTGATACTGAGGTACTGATGGAGTGCTGCTATTGCTTTTGAACAAGAAATTCAACAGTGATCCCTCTCAGGTCAGCATATAAATTCCCACAACACCATTATAGTAAGAGCAAAAGAATTCTCCTCTGTGTTGGTCAACAGTTATCCCTCAACAGTCAACCCTCAAAATCATTCGAACAACTATTCTAGTCATTACTTCATTTGGTTTGTGCGACTTTGTTGTGAACAAATTGACTATCATGTTTCCTACATGACAACAGTGATGACACCTCACAAAGTATTTCATTGTCTGTAAAGTTGCTTGCTTTGAATGTATTGAAAGGCACTATATAATTGAAAGTTCTTTGTGTCACTGGACAGTGGTGGAGTAAATTTGCCACCCAGGTGTGAAAATGGTGGTGTCAATTAGCCTAAGAATATAGAAACTGCTTGATTTTCATTTCTCTGGTGGTCAATTGAAAGAGAAAAATAATGGTTTCCGAAATGAGCAGGCAATGCATAAAGGCTCTTATACATCAAGTAACAAGTTAACAATCTACCCTGTATATCTTTTATGAACATATAAGATAGACAGGCAGGGAAAGCCCAAATGAACTATCACCATAACAACTGAAGAATCACGATGATACAGTTTTCCATCTGTTCACAGCCAAGAGATGCAAACAAAAGAGAGTAAAATACCCAGTATCAATACAGGACAAACTACTCTGGAAAATTCCTCTCCAACTTCCAAAAGAAATCAAAACCAGTCCAGAAGATCACACAGACCCAGTATTGCCCATAAAGGCATGTACTTCATATATGATGCAATCTTTGCCTTAATCAAGGCTGAACTCCTTCTTGAAAACCTGCAGAGTCTGCACCCACCGCGCCAGCTGGCAAATCATTTCCAAGCCTCACTACTTTCTGGAAAATGCTTTTTTAAATGTCCAGACTATTCGAATCATTACACAGTTTAAACTCATGTTCCTGGTCCTGTACAATATGTTAAACTGGGAGAATCTATCAATAGGGATGCTATACAGCCCTTGAATTATTTTATAGACCTTTACCAGATCATCTCTGAATCTACACTGCTCAAGACTGAGGTCTTTGAGCTATCTGAGTAGCTGACAATCTTTAAGCTGGGAAGTATTCTTTTAATTCTTCTTTGAACCTTTTCCAAGGCCACTATGCATCATGTTAGGGAGACAAAAATGCACAATCCTGAGAGCATTTAAGAGCATTTAACATTGCTGTGGAGCTGGAGTCACATATAGGCCAAACCAGGTAAGGATGACCTATTTCCTTCCTATGAGCATTAAACTCTGCTGTGTTGAACTTGTTTAAAGGGTTTTATCCATGGAAGGTTTTGGTTTGATTGGAACATCTTAGATATTTTTGTTGAGGGTTATACATTATCATGGTTGTTTTATTTTTGTTTGGAATTGATAAAAGTTGCTAATTTTCTTTCCATACATGTTAACAATATGCTTAAATAAACTTTGTTTGATAAAAGTTCCTGAGTGAGTTATTTGAATCATGGTAGGGTGGGCAATGTATACACTGTAATGAAAAAAGCATCACTATTTCATGGGTCAAGCTGGATGGATGAGAGGATATTTTCCTCGTAATCTAGATTTCCAGGCAAATCTTTTGTGGACGTGAATTCAAATCCCACCATAGCTGCTGGAGGAATTAAAATGTAATTAATAAAATATCTGGATTTGAAAGCTGGTCTCAGTAATGGGACCATGGAGCTTTCACTGATCATTGTAAAAACCCATCTGGCTCACTGATGTCTTTCAGGGAAATCTGCTGTCCTTATCTGATCAGACCTACATGTGACTCCTGACCCACAGCAATGTGGTTGATTCTTAACTGCCCTCTGAAATGGCCTAGCAAATCACTCAGGTCAAGGGCAATTAACTATAAACAACAAATAATTTGATTTGATTTATTATTGTCACATGTATTGGTATACAGTGAAAAGTGTTATTTCTTGCGCACTATACAAACAAAACATACCGTTCATAGAGACGGAAAGGTGAGAGTGCAGAATGTAGTGTTACAGTCATAGCTAGGGTGTAGAGAAAGATCAACTTAATGCAAGGTAAGTCCATTCAAGAGTCTAATGGCAACAGGGAAGAAGCTGTTCTTGAGTCAGTTAGTACATGTCCTCAGACTTTTGTATCCTTTTCCCGATGGAAGAAGGTGGAAGAGAGTATGTTTAGGGTGCATGGGGTCCTTAATTATGCTGGCTGCTTTTCCGAGGCAGCGGGAAGTGTAGACAATGTCAATGGATGGGAGGCTGGTTTGAGTGATGGACTGGTCTTCGTTCACGACCCTTTGTGGTTTCTTGCGGTCTTGGATAGAGCAGGAGCCATACCTGCTATATAGTGTCAGCATGGGGAGACCAGGACAGGTTGTTGGTGATCTGGACACCTAAAAACTTGAAGCTCTTGATCATTTCTACTTTGTCTCCATTGATGTAGACAGGGACATGTCCAGCTGGCCTTGTGATGTTGCACATATCCCATTAAATAGTAAATTTTTAAAAAGCTGCTCACAACTTGCTCTCTGTATTTTACATATATATTAAATTCCCTCTGGCTTTCTTACCAGTTAATGTAAATCTGTGGCTTCTGGTTACTAACCAATCTGCAACTGATAAGATTCTCCTTATTTACACTCTCACAAGCCCCCATAATGTTGAACACCTCTATTACATCTCCCTTTAGCCTTCTCTGCAATAAGGAGAACATTCCCAGCGACTCTCGTCTCTCCATGTAATGGATGTCCCTCATTCGTGGTAAGTTAAAGCTTTTTTTGAACACACAACGGTATGGGGGAAAAGGGAGAAGGCAAAGGAGAACAAAATTAAATTTACAATCCACTGTAACCTAGTCTGTAAACTATTGAAAAGCCCACGACTTGTGTGGGATTTTACATTTTTTTAACAATGCCATTGAGAGGTCAGTACTTTTTCATATCATGAAATTTAAAAACCCACAGAAATATTTGGTTGGATAGTATCCCAGAACAATTCAAATAATTAACACCTTCAGCTGGGTTGGGAATGAGCTAATGTAATTTTACCATTTATTTACCCCACTAAGCCCTCTAAGCTACACATCTTGGCACACGAAGGGGCAATTTAGCCTGGCCAGTCCACCTAACCTGCATATCTTTGGTCTATGAGAGGAAACCGGAGCACCCGAAGGAAACCCATGCAGACACAGGGAGAACGTGCAGACAGTCACCCTCAAGGCCAGAACTGAACCCGTGAAGTAGCAGTGCTAACCACTGTGTCACTGTGCTGCCCACAGAAAAAGTGTACACTCCCATTTGACATACATTGTTGATTGCTGCAAAATGCCTGCTCCTGGCCGGAAGAGAAAGGACACATGTGAGATTGATTGTACTACTGAATGTGGCCAAATAACTTGAACGTGAGGGGCAGGCACATCTCGTGAGGGGCAAATTGGTGCTTATGTCCCATAATCCAGTAAAGATCACTGCCTTCAGGAACAGAGGGAAGAAAACTTTCATAGAAATAGCTCAAGTTTTGCATTTTAAATCAACAAGCAGAAAAGCAGTTTTTATCTCACATTGAAACATGGGAACAGAAAGAGGCCATTCGGCCCCTGGAGCCTGCTCTGCTATAACAAAATCGTGGCCAATTTGTGACTGGACTCCACATTCCTGCCCTACCCCCATATCGCCTAATATCCTTGGTTATCCACAAAAAACTATCAATCTCGGATTTTAAAATGAACAGTTGACAACAACAGCAACTGTTGTTTGTAGGAGAGAATTCCCAAGAACTGCTTTTTCTTCTGAGGTAGAAGTGTTTCCTAACTTTCATCCTGAAGGTCGTGGATCTAATTTTTAGGCTCTGTCCCCGACGACAGGATTTTCCACTCCCACCGAAGTCAATGGAATTTTGAATGGCTGGGCTCATTTTCCAGCCGCACCCCTGCTGTGACGGCAGAATAAAATTCCATCCTTAGATTCCCAAATCAGCGGATCTACCTATCCTACCTCCTCTCCTTAATATCCTGAAAACTTTGACCTTAAACTTCTAAATTCCAGGGAATACAACCCTGGATTTGTCCAATCTCTCCTTGCATTTTAACACTTGCAGTCCAGGTATCATGCTGTTAATTCAGTTCAGCCTTTCTTATTCATCCAACTCCAGAATGTGGGCATCGCCAGAAAGGATGGCATTTGTTGCCCACCCCTTGTTGTCTTTATGAAGGTAGTTGTGGGCCACATTCTTCAACCATTGTTGTCAGTATGTGGTCGAGGGCTGTAAGGTTGGGAGCTCCAGGATTTTGATTCAATAATATTGCCCTCCTGTCCTTTTCTTTTCTCATCCACTTCTTAATCCTGAATTTTTCACATAGTTTCTGCTATATCCACTAACCCTAGAAGTGATTCCAACAATTTGCTGTCCTCCAACCCTATTTTTGAAAGCTCTTACATTTAATTTTACATTTGCGGACCCTCACTCTTGCTCCCTCAGTGATTGGGAACATTCTTTATCTATCAACCTTGTTCTGTCCCGCCATAATTTGAGAAACTTCTCTAACAGAAGTGTAAAGTGGGGTTCTTTATTTTTGCAAAACTTGGAACCTTGTTATCAGACGGACGTGGTTATCATTTTGTCTTTGTGCAATAGTGTAATACACAGGATAGTGGGAATTAAATCAGGGAGAGATGAATATGTAACAGGCTGGTGACCATCTCTTACCTGTGTTACGCTATCAAAGTTAATATCTACCCCAGCATGTCAGACATCAAAAAGGGGGCAGGATGAAAAAAGCAACTCAACAGCTGCAGCAATCAGCAAAACTTGATCCGTTTTCAAAGTCCAGGCTGATTTCACCAGAGCAGGCGATGTCAGGGACAAACTGGGAGCTGGGGGAAGGATTGGCGCTGAGCAGGAGTTGCATTGTGTTGAGCTTACAGAGGCTGCGTCTGCATTGGGCAGTACAAACAGTTGATTGAGAGTGGCCCACTCTCGGACGCACTCTCCCTTGCATGCTGGAGTGTGCCCATCATGCAAACTGTGCCTCTATTGTGGCTTCTCCTCGCAGTTCAGAAGCCTTTCTTTGTGAGTGGTGCGGAGCCAGTGGTGTGACACTCTGTCTGCATTGTACCATGCACACCCAAACCCTCTAACAATCCCTTATGGTGCTCAGCAATCTACACTGCAGAAGTGGACAGTCTCCAAAGCATCCTCTTCAGGTTGGGAATTCTCATCAGTTTGTTTTTTGCATTGTACTTGCTGAAAAAGTTTCTTAACTTAAAAGAAAATGGAATTTGAAAAGTGCAAATGAGTGACAACCTTTAGGCAACAGTGGAACATACGAGTGGTGTCGGAAGGATTAATGCTGACTCTTATTGTCTGGTTTACTGGGAAAGAAATGTATTCGAAAATATCTTAATGATGGAAAAGTAAGAGTCAATTAATAATTTCTGTTAAATAATAGAACTTAGCAGATAAAAAAGCAAAATTAATGACTTAACATAGGAAGAAATCAACAAATCTAGCATTGCCTGTTCGCTTAACATTAAAAAATGTCAAAATGCAGTGCAGAATTACCATTTCAAAGTGTCATAGAGAATGACTATTTGTATGATGTAGTTTGCATTGTTTTGTTCTGAGATATGGAAAGAATTATTCAACTTTTTTGACCTTTGAGGTTATAAGCAGTTGCTCATTAGCTGAACAGATCATACAGTAAACAAGGAGACAACTCGTCCCCTCCACGCCTGTGCCTTGGGATGCAAGTTTCTCTCTTTGCTCTCCATCATAACCTCATTCTTATGCCTCTCTTTCCCCTCTCTTGCATCATTTCAAAGTTTCCATCTGTAAGTATAATTTGCATTCTTACACGTCAGTCTGGTTTTTTTTGCTTTAAAGAAAGCTGTGTTATTTTACGTAATGTGAATTTATGTCACTCTGCTTCCCATATTTCAGTTCTTGGACTGGGAAAATTGGCTTTGTTTTTGAAATGCAGTTTTATTTTTTTACGTTATTTGTTTCAAAATGCATTTCCTCTTGGTTGTTGAAAGATGGTATGAGTTCACGCCAACAGCATGTTATCTTGTCATTAACTAGGATTGCAATTCCATAAAATAAGGGTTTTTATGCATATAGCATTTTGCAAGACCCCAGGACATTGCAAATTTCTCTCCAAACATCGACATACTTTCCATGAAGAATAGACACTGCTGTAATGTTGGAAATGTGGCCGCCAATTTGCACAAAATAAGCTCCCATAAACAAAAAGCTGATCAAAAAATTTGTTATATTGATGTTGGTTGGGGGATAAATATTGACCAAGACACCAGGGAAAGTTCTCCTGCTTGCTTCTCCAGCATAATTGCATGGGATCTTTCGGGTCCATCTGAGAGGATTAATTAACACAGCACTTGTTACTGCACTCGAATGTCTGCCTAGCTTACACCCAGATGTGACTTGGACCCACATCTTTCTATACCTGAGGAAGGGGGAAGGGGGGATCAGGATATTAAATTCAATGGCCAGCCATGATCAAAATGAATGGCAGAGCAGGCTCGGAAAGCCGAATGGCCTACTTCTGCTTCTAGTTTCTATGTTTCTAGTTTCTATGTTTTAAAAGTGCTACCACAATTAAATATAGAGGGAGGAGGATATGCTGGCACAATGGTAATGTCACTGGACCAGTTGTCCCAAGGCCCAGGCGAATGCTCTGGGGACATGGATTCAAATCTCACCACAACAGCTGGTGGAATTCGAATTCAATTATTAAAATCTGGAAGATAAAGCTAGCTTCAGTAATGGCGACCATCGTCAATTGTCATCAGGAAAACCTATCTGGTCCTTTAATGCCCCTTTAGAGAAGGAAATCTGCCATCCTTATCCCATCTGGCATACTCTGGACTACAACAATATGTTGTTGACTCTTAAAATGGCTACCAAACCACTCAGTTTAAAGGCAATTGCTGGCCTTGCCAGTGAAGCCCGCATCCCATGAAGGAACAAATGGAAAAAATAAGTGAGCCACAGCTGATACTTCCATTATCAAACCAAGAAGGGCTGAATTCTGACCCTTATGTAATATTGGGCAGTTGAAGGGATTCAAACATCCTTATACTCAGAGGTTAAGGCAAGGACTAAATCTAGCAAGGTTCCTGCTCATCTATATTAATAACCCTGTTGGAAGCACGTTGGGTGAGGATGTCACCAGTTTTGCTACAAGCTTGAACTTTGTACCAGAGAGCAATTAGCATCTGTGGAAGTCAGGAAGAGTTACAAAACCTTATTAGGGGCAAAATCAGTTGTAAATGCGGCCCCACTAAAATAATGGGCTGGAGAGTGCCGGGCAGAGATTGGAGGAGGTAATTGGGGTAGATGGTGGGGGAGAGGAATTAAGAGAAGCTCTGAGAGGGAGTTTGGAACAACTGGGTGAGGACGGTTGGAGACAGTGGGGGAGGAGAATCAGAGAGGGTAGGGGGAATTTGAGAGGGTAGGGGAGGGGGAGATTGGAGAGGGTGGGGGAGCGGGATTGAAGAGGGTGGGGTTGAAGAAAGTGGAGGAAGGGGGTTAAAGAGGGTAGGGGAGAGGGAATAGAGTCATGGGAGGGGAATTGGGGTAGAGAGTCGGGGAAGAGTATTGGGATAGAGTGGGCGAGGTGGGCTGAAGCAGGATAGTAGAGAGGGGGACTGAAGAATGTAGGGGATGGGGATTGGAGAGAGGAGGAAGGGGGATTGGAGTAGGGAGTGGGAGAAAGGGATTGATTGGAAATTGGGAGAGAGGGAATGAATAAGGTTTGAGGATTGGGATTGTAGTGGATCTACTGAGGTGGAGAAAAAACCAAATCCTATGGAGTCTGTGTTGATTATTCCGACTTCTCTAAAAAATATTTTTAAACTTGCAAGGGATGTTCTGAGCAGGACAGGACCAATAACTGCATCAACCATTACTGACTAATTTTTGAATGGGGTCATCACCAGGTGTGAGGCCTGTAATTTATATATTTAAGAAGTCAAACACCTCCCAAATGTTTGGAAGGGCGGCACGGTAGCACAGTGGTTAGCACTGCTGCTTCACAGCTCCAGGGACCTGGGTTCGATTCCCGGCTTGGGTCACTGTCTGTGTGGAGTTTGCACATTCTCCTTGTGTCTGCGTGGGTTTCCTCCGGGTGCTCCGGTTTCCTCCCACAGTCCAAAGATGTGCGGGTTAGGTTGATTGGCCATGCTAAAATTGCCCCTTAGTGTCTTGGGATGTGTAGATTAGAGGGATTAGTGGGTAAAATATGTCGGGATATGGGGGTAGGGCCTGGGTGGGCTTGTGGTCGGTGCAGACTCGATGGGCCGAATGGCCTCTTTCTGTACTGTAGGGTTTCTATGATTCCACAATTTTAGCAATGGGACTAACATCAAAGCAGAATGGTCATTCCAATCGTTCAACTTTGTGACTGTTTAATAACTGTAAAACAAGCCAATTTCTACCCCAGCATGTAACTTAATGAGATGAGTGCCATGCTATAACTGCAGGAACTCCATCTCTTTAATTTAAAAAAAATAGATTTAAAGGAAGTCTGAAGAATATTTATAGATACTACAAAAAGAGCGGGAGAGTACAAGATGTGCCGAATTTTTCTCTGACAACATATTTGGAATATTAAAACTTGAAACTGTGTTCCCTAACTGTTGGCTTCAACCCTCTCCCTGGCAGCAGTTTGTAGTCAAACCAGTCTGTCTGCAACCTCGATGTTACATTCGACCCTGAGATGAGCTTCCAGCCTCATATTCGAGCCATCGCTAAGACCGCCTATTTCCACCTCCGTAACATCATCTGACTTTGCTCCTGTCTCAGCTGATCTGTTGCTGAAACGTTCATTCATACCACCCTTGTTTTCATGACCTTTTGCCTCCTGCAGCCCCTCAAAGCTCTGAGATATCTGTGTTTCTCTAATTCTGGGCACTTGTGCATCCTCGGTGGCTGTGTATTCAATTGCTTAGGCTCCAAGCTCTGCCATACATCTCTGTAAACCTCTTCACCTCTATATCCTGCGTTTCATCCTTTAATACTTGAAACCTACCTCTTTGAGCAAGCTTTCGGTCATCTGATCTAATATTTCTTTGGGTGACTCTGTGTCATATTTTGCTTTCCAATGTTCCTGTGAAGAGGCGTGAAAGTTTTATTGCAGTTCTGTCTGAAGAGAATACAAGCCTCAACAATCTAACCTGTCCTCATCATTGAATCCTTTCACCCCAGTATCACTCTGGTGAAATGCCAGTGGGGCGAAGTCAAGGCAATGTGGCATTAGCATCAAATGTATTAACAGATGAAAGAGGAGTGAAATGTTCACAGAGAATACTCTTATTTATCATTTAGCAAGGGTATTTTAAATAATAAAGTATTGTAGATGCCAGGAATCTGATATAATCAGAAAACAATGTGACAGGCAGCAACTCTGGAAAGAAAACCAGAGAGAACATTTCAGATCAATGACCTTTCATTGGAACTGGTCTAAACATCACTGATTGCAGCACAATTTCACCCTTTTGTTTACAAAGAACAAAAAAGAACAAAGAAAAGTACAACACAGGAACAGGCCCTTTGGCCCTCCAAGCCTGTGCCAATCATGATGCCCTAACTACAGTAAAAAAAAATCTTCTGTCCTTACTCAGACTGTATCCCTCTATTCCCTCTCTATTAACGTACCCATCTAGATGTCTCTTAAATGTTGCTAATGCGCCTGCTTCCACCACATCCTCTGGCAGTGCGTTCCTGGCACCCACCATTCTCTGCATGCAAAACTTCCCCCCTCTCACATTGAACCTGTTCCCCCTTAAATTGACACTTCCACCTTGAAAAAAGCCTCTGACTATCCACCCTGTCTATGCTCTCATAATTTTATAGACCTCTATCAGGTCTCCCTGTCAGCCTCCACCTTTCCAGTGAAAACAATCCTAGTTTATTCAACCTCTCCTCATGGCCAACACCCTCGAGACAAGGCAACATCCTGGTACTCTCTCCAAAGCTTCCATGTCCTTCTGGTAGTGTGGTGACCAGAACTGCACGCAATATTCCAAATGCAGCTCAACCAAAATTGCAACATGATTTCCCAACTCATGTACTCAATGCCCCTTAGGCTTAAGAACACCAGGTTAAAGTCCAATAGATTTATTTGCTACCAAATAAACCTGTTGGACTTTAACCTGGTGTTGTTAAACTTCTTACTGTGTTTACCCCAGTCCAACGCCGGCATCTCCACATCATCCCTTAGGTTGCCAGGCCTGAGGAACTCACTTAGCTGTGCCTTATGCATGGTAAAATCTCCAACTGATTTGTTCTAAGGCACACAGACCTGGAACATTCCAGGAATCTGTTCCATAGCCTGCATCTGAGTTGACCTCAGTTCAAGCACCATAGTGCACCCTTGATCTAGGTTCACAGACCCTGATCATTATCCAGTTACCCAGTTATGTTTTGATATTTAAGGATGGGTTCAGGCTGAGCAGTGAGTCCCTCCACAGTCGAATTGCCTGAGTGGTTGCCAAGAGTAGTCAAGTAAGATGAGGCAAGAAATCAAGTAGTATCAAAAAACTAGGGGGGTTATGGGGAATTTCAACTGGAGAATTTCTAATGGTAGGAGAGCACAGAGCTATTTTGTTTCACAAAAATACATATTTGTAAAATTGTCTTTTAGAAAAATGATTATTATTTCAGCCCTGCAGTTCTCTGACTGCAGGTTTTGCAAAGGGGATGGTGCAGAGCAGCTCAAGTCCACGAGTACAATGAGAGTTCAGTTCTCGTCCTGACAGATGTGGGAGTTTGTGCAACATCCATTGCTAAGCCTGATTTAAATCATCTCTTTGTTCACTCTGGTCCATTGTCTATTGTGCAGGTATCAATGAGCCTGATTGTCCTTAGCTGCTGTGTGTATATGTCCCATCGAGGGTGAGATCTGCACCATGAGCACATCACACTGCAACCTGGCACTTATAGTCGTGTGTCTCATCCAGGGTGAGTACCCAATTCCACTAGTATCTGTGTCTAAAGTTTAGAGATTATACTGCATAGGAGGCCATTTTGACTCTTTGAACGAGTCACTTAGCCCCAAACCCCTTTCTCCATTCACTTCAATGCAGAGCCCTGCAATTCTTTCCTTTCCAAACACATCTTCCTTTTTGAAACATGCAATTGAAAAAATAGACAATGCATTCCAGATCGAAACAATACGTTGCATTAAAAACTGATTAATTCCTCTGTTTCTTTTGCCAACTACCTTAAATCTGTGTCCTTTGCTGATTGACCCACTTCCCTTCTCCTTATTTGCTCTGGAGGAGTTATGACTGGAATGCATGGCTAGCACAGGTATGATGGTCTTCCACTGTGCTGTAAGATTCCAAGAGCCTTTTCTTTGGCAGTCTATCAAAGTCCTCAGAATTTTGAACATTTCTATTAAATCACCTGAACTTCTCTGGTCTAAGAAGAAAAATCCCATCTTCTAACCTCTCTCCACCAAATACACATATTTTTCTTTGTTGCTGTTACTTGTTTCCCTTCTCTTCTGACTGTTATTGGGCTACAACCCAATGGCTAATGGTCATCCTCATCCACTTGGCTATTCTCAGTGTTCTAGTCCAAACTTGGTTTATGAGAGAGGAGTCATAATCTTAGCAAGGCCATGAAGTGGGATCCATGATGTGGAAACAGGACCATAATTACAGAGCTCATCATCATCCAGTGACCCTTTCTGGGATGTGTGTGCATGCTTGTACATAGATATGGGTGCGCGCATGTGTGTGTGTATATGTGGTGTGTGCATGTGTGTGTGTGCATCTGTGTATGTGTGCATGCACATTTGTGTGTGTGCATGCATGTATATGCTCGAGTGTGTGTATGTTTGTGCGTGTACGTTTGTGCATGTGTGTGCATGTGCATGTTCGTGCCTGTGATTGTTGACTGTCGTGGAATAGCCCAAAGACCTGGCTCACCAGTGAAGGATGGGTGGAATGTTAAAGAGCAGCTGAAGGGGTGTAACTTTATCTGAATAAAGGAAGAAAGAGAGGAGACAGTAAATGTTAATTTCCTGGAGATGCCAGTTACTTAATTTTTGCTCACTTATGTGTGTTGGATCACAGTTACCTGACTGTTAAGCATAAAATGCTCTGTTGATTTGTCATTGGCTATTTATGCATTGTTTCATATTTATATTTGTTGTCTTGTGGATGGGAGCAGTTAGAGCCAGTTAACGTGGGGCAGAAGATTGGCTGCTCACATGCGATCTAGATTCAGTTTCCTGGTTGGAGGGTGTTGTGTATTCAAGGACAATTACTGTGGGTGTTATGGCCCCTTTAAGAGGACGGCCGCATGATCACTCAGTGACATCACCGGGACCTCCACAGCCTGCTGGCAGTTGGTGATGGAAACCTGTGCAGTGAATAAACCTGCCTGCTGGTTTATTAAAACATGTGTAGACCTCCTGAGTGGAACTGATCTCTGCACCCTCCACCCATTCCCACCCCCCAAACCCCAGCCACCAACAAACAGCCCAATAGAGGGGTGTTGTTTGAAATAATGGGCATGGATGCTAGTTGTCCCTAATTCAGCACCAACCAACATGGTTAAGAAATAAATAACTTTGCATTTATATATCGCCCTTCACTCCCTTACTTCATAGCCATCTATCATGCACTGTCCTGGGCACGTGCCTGAAGGATAGTTATTATTATTTTGGGGACGGCACGGTGACACAGTGGTTAGCACTGCTGTCTCACAGCGCCAGGGACCTGGGTTCGATTCCTGCTTGGGTTACTATCTGTGTGGAATTTGCACGTTCTCCCCGTGTCTGCATGGGTTTCCTCCGGGTGCTCCAGTTTCCTCCCACAGGCCAAAGATGAGCGGGTTAGGTGGATTGGCCATGCTAAATTGCCCCTTAGTGTCAGGGGGACTAGCAGGCTAATTACATGGAGTTTTGGGGATAGGGCCTGGGTGGGATTGTGATCGCTGCAAACTTGATGGGCCGAATGGCCTCCATCTGCACTGTAGGGATTCTATGATTCTATCTCGAAATTGAGTGTTTAGCTGTATTCGGGGTTGGGCATTCACTGGAGATTCACTTGTGTTCCTCTATATCAGAGCAGAGAGAACTGCGGATTTGGAGATGCATGTAAGTAACGTGTATCTCCGTAAATAAAAACTTCGATAAAGATTGGGTTCCATTTCTATCTCCAATCATCTGCTTTCTAGTATAGAACAAAGATGGTAAATGGACAGAGGCACCTGAAGGGCAATGGGCTTGTACCAAGCTAGAGTCAGCTCCTTCTGCCAGGACAGGGCAGAGCAGAAAATAATGCAATGTTGCACGGGTTTTGAAGTTCTTTAAATCCATTGTGACATCGACTTTCACCTGTGCCCTTAAAAATGAATAGGTCAATTCAGAGACAGATGATAAACTCGTCGTGACCTTTCTATGCTTCATCCCTACAGGGTCAGTCTGCCAGTGGTCTGTCTGGGTCGATGATGCTGTTTACGTTTGGGAGGGAGAATCTGTGATATTGAACTGTTCCTTCCAGTACCCCGATCCACTGCGAGACCCATCCACTGTGACTGCAAGGTGGCTGAAGAACTCTCCCTTTCCCAATAACCACCAGGCAGCTGAAATATACAACAGCCAGAACATGGAGCGAGTCTCGCCTGATGTGCAGCTGATCGGAGATCTGAACGAGAGGAACTGCTCGCTCCAGATTGAGAACATCCACAAAGCAGATACCGGGATTTACTACTTTAGATTTGAATTGGGTCAGGGCAACAACTGGTCGGGAGAAGATGGAATCAGTGTCCATGTATATGGTAACCTGGAATTTGTATATTGTGTGTAAATTTTGTGAGGGACAGAATTGGTATTTATATGGTATCCTTCACACCGTTATCATGTCCCAAATACATTATAGCATTGAAACAATTTTTTTAAAGTGTAAACACTGTTGTAATGTCGGAAAGTGGCAGCTATTTTGAAGTGTAAGGGGGGTGACAATGATCAGGTAAGCTGTTTTGAATAATGTTATTTCTGGGATGAATATTGACCAGTACACTGAGTAGAAATCTCCGGCTCCTCTTCAGTATAGTGGTCTTGGATCTTTTGTGTCCACCTGTGAGGGCGATTCAGGGCCTTGGCTTGAACATTCCATCTGAAAGACAGCACCTCTGATGGTGCAGGTATTCCCTCAGTCTGAGGCTGGGGTGACAGCCCAGACTTTCTGCTTGAGCCTTTGCAATGGGACTTTTGAACCCACCTTCCAACTCAGAGGCAGTAGTGCTACTACTAAACCATGGCTGACATTCTGAATGAAGGAAGATCAAAGCTTGGGATGTGGATACTATGGACTAAAACACACATTTTAGGTATCCACTGGAAGTGTTAAACACTCCAAGAATGGCTGCACGCAAATCTAGAGCTTCCAATATGCATGGAGTTAAAACGTGAATGGTTAGAAGCTGACGGTTCACTCTCGACATCCTATTTCATTGGTTAGCTGATCAGGACTACTCCGGATTTCGGATGTGGGTGATATGAAGCACAGGAGCTGACAATGCAGGGAATTGTGCAAAAGTTGAATTTAAAGGAATAGAGACAATTAGGGGAAAATGGAGCAATATTGTGGCAAAAATGCTGTAATTTTTGAAAAGCCTCAAAAAAACATTTTAGCCCTTCAGCCAAGCTTTAAAAACAACAGGTAAGAGTGGATGGAAAAGAAACCCAAGGCACTAACCTGAATAGACATTGGCCGGAACCTTACCACTGTTCACGCTGGTGGGATTTTCCCATCCCGCTGCAGTGAACGGAGATTTGGCTGGCTGCCAAATTCTCCGACTTTGCCGCAGCGGGAGCATGGCGTAAACGGGTGGTAAGATCGCGCGCGTTGTGTTTGCCAAGACATGGTGCAAGTTAAGTGGGGCAGGTGCTACATGATGTCACAACGTGAGGTCAGTGGACCTCTTTGTTATCCCATCTGCCTGGGTCAGTGTTTCACTGCTCATGCTGGCAGGAGATTGTGACTGCTTGGACTCTGAAGCTAACTGACTCTCGTTGGCTGCGTGGCAGCTGCAGGGGTCCTAATACTAGGTGGCACAGCCCTGCATCTAGGCCTCTGCGAAGACAGTTCCCTGCATTCAGCACCAGCTGTATTCAGCATTATCTGCAGTTGTGATTGGTGACATCTTTGGCAGATGCCAAATCAGAAACAACAGGGTTGTTGATTTTAGCGAATCAGCGAATGTTGAATTGTTGGTGCCCCAGGCATGCCAGCTTACATTCAGTACCACAGCATTCTGTGTTCAGGACGCTGAGGTAACTGTCAAAATTCCGGCTGGTTGGACATTTGTGTAGGCTAGAGGTGAGTGGTAGTCAGGTTCCCCCGTACTTTGACATAACTGTGTATTTTCAATAGTCTTGTGGATATGTAGCATAGTTGGATAGCTAATTCATGTAGAATTAATTAAGAATAATTATCCAGTACAACATGACATTGGGATATGGCATTCAGGGCATCCCTGTTGCAACATTAATATTCAAACACTGATCATTGCCTATTGTAGTCATGTGCTTCTGCTGGCCATTAGAAAATGGCAGAGGAAAATGGGTTGGGAGGCTAAGAGGCTAATGTTCCCCACAGGTCAGGAATCCAATGTGATTTGCCTGATTTACTTCAGTACATCGGACAGTTCTGATCAGACCATCTTTAGTAGAGTTCCCTGTAACTTGGTTGTACTCAGATGCATGCCCCACTGTACTGTGCCATCAAACCATTGCTCTATTTATGGCAACAGCCAGCAAGCGTGTTCAATGCCCAACATTTATTTGAAATTCAGCTATCCACCATTTCACCTCTCATTTCTAACCTACAGTCACTGTTGTTGATGATTATTTATTCATGTATTCTTAAGATTGAATCATAGAATCCTAGACTAGGGCAGCGCAGAAGGAGGCCATTCAGCCCATTTTGTTTGAGCCTGTTCTTCTAAAGACTCAGTTAATTCCACTCTGCCACACTTTCCCTATATCCCTGCATTCTTTCTCCTTCGTGGATTTATCCAATTTCCTTTGAAAGGCTAATATTTAATCTGTAAGAGAGTCTTGTGGTGCAGTGGGTAGCATCCTTGCCTCTGAGCTTGAGGCCCACCCCAGGACTTGATAGCTAAGGAAGGTGTGTTCATAATGTGGTCAGACAGGTTGAGTATCAACCTGTAAATCCTTCCAACAATAAAAGTGGGGGGGACTTCTGGTCAGCCATGCTTTGTGTGGATTGGTGCCCCTCAAGCTATAAGCCCCTGGTGACAGACTAACAATCTGCTCTGGGAATTACTAGTTATGGAAACAGACAAGTCTACCGTAATGCACCACTAGGTGTGGGAAGAGAATTGGAAATGTAATCTGTATCCACGATCCTTTCAGGCAGCATATCCCTAATCCTAACCACTCTTTCTGTCACCTAATCATAGAAACCCTACAGTGCAGAAGGAGGCCATTCGGCCCATTGAGTCTGCACCGACCACAATCACACCCAGGCCCTACCCCCATATATTTACCCGCTAATCCCTCTAACCTACGCATCTCAGGACTCTAAGGGGCAATTTTTTTTTTAACCTGGCCAATCAACCTAACTCGCACATCTTTGGACTGTGGGAGGAAGCTGGAGCACCCGGAGGAAACCCACGCCGACATGAGGAGAATGTGCAAACTTCACACAGTGACCCAAGCCGGGAATCGAATCCAGGTCCCTGGAGCTGTGAAGCAGCAGTGCTAACCACTGTGCTACCGTGCCGCCCGTAACCTCTGGGATGTAACTCTGGGACATGGGGGTGATTTATTTATTGCCATCAGTAGTGGCTAGCCAAACAACCTTTGAGGACATCCTGAGTTAAGCAGGGTTTCAACAGTAGATGGGCTGAAGCAGTGGCAGAGACTGGTAATGTAATGGAGATAACCACTGAAACAACATCTGGTACAAAACCATTGCACTTCCAGGACCAATTTATAGACATTGGGGCGGCATGGTGGCACAGTGGTTAACGCTGCTGCCTCACAGCGCCAGGGACCCGGGTTCTATTCCAGCTTGGGTCACTGTCTGTGTGGAGTTTGCTCATTCTCCAAGTATCTGCATGGGGTTTCCTCCGGGTACTCCAGTTTCCTCCCACAGTCCAAAGATGTGCAGGCTAGGTGGATTGGTCATGCTAAATTGCCCCTTACTGTCAGGGGGACTGGCTAGGGTAAATGCATGGGGTTATGGGATAGGGCCTGGGTGGTCAGTGCAGACCTGATGGGCTGAATGGCCTCCTTCTGCATTGTAGGATTCTATGATTCTCTGATTTGGTGTACACCCATTGCCTGATTGGGACTGGGAATGGTATTGCATAATTCTTCAATTTCTCTCTGAGTTAAAGGTTTTGTGAAGTATTTGTGCTGTAAATTTGTTTGACTTTGCTACTGTACAGGTCGCCCTACGAAACCGTATATATCTGTCCCGGAAGAAGTGGTTGAAGGTGAAGAAATGGTGACTTTGACCTGTTCTTCCACAAACATTGACCAAAGAGGACGAGCCATTCTGAGCTGGGATGGTATCTCTGATCTGACGGAATGGGTCCCCAGAACCGAAGAACAGTGGGCTGGATACTCCTGGTCACTCACAAATAACTTGGCATTCATCCCGTCATACCAGCACCACAACAGGGTCATCAAATGTACGGTCAATTACATACCGTACCCATACTCTGATGAAACCTACTTAACATTACAAATAAGATGTAAGTTCGAGAGGCTTTCAATGTCATTCAATTACAAACAAAACCCTGGGCTACATTAATGGAATTTTGATACCAAGTCCTAAGGATAGAAACATAGGAGGTAGGGGCAGGGGGAGGCCATTTGGTTTCTGTGAAGACCAATGATTAGGTCCCACAATCATGGGGGAGATTGAGCTGGCAAATCCATAGTTGATCAATGAGTGGCAAAAGTACAAAGTTTGTCCTTAAACTCTGGGACTGTTATCGCCTGCTTAATCACCCTGCGCACTGCTTTGTGATGCTGAGGAGGGTCCCCGAATTTCTTTTAAGAACAAAAATACAAGCATTAGCTGTGCGGATGGAAAGAAATAGAGAAATTTGATTTATCGGCAGGACAGGAAGGGATGGAAAATTCAGCCAAGTTTGCCCAGGGTAGATGTGGAGGTCATAGGATGGATTTTACAGGCCACTTCAGTCCAGAAAGTCAGTGGCGGGGGAGCCTGTCACGCCTTAACACTGGGAGCAGCTTTCGTTGATTTACGGTGCAATATTTTCCACCTTCCTCAGGAGGAAGTTCCACTTTAGGGAGCTGACAGCTCTTAGTCCCAGCAGGATCAGCCCACTTCTAGGACGGCAGGTTGTCTGCAGTCCTGAGGAGTCCAGAGAAATCCAGGGCCAGGGTCTTAGCAAAGGGTGTGTGAAGGCTGTGGGTCCCCGTTCAAGTGGCTAGAAAGAAAGATTAAAGTGACTGATGGCTTTTACGGGGAGGCTGATGTGATTGTGTCTCCAATGGGATCATGGGACCTGTAAAACAGGCTCCCCCTCCCCTGCCCTTGCCCAAATCCCCCACAATGGGTATAATACCAGCGGTGGTGAGATGAGGCCAAGTTCCCATTAATTTGTTCCACTGCCCCCATAAAATTTCAGATAGGTTGGCGGCTGGTGGAGAGGTTGCGGGGATGTCAACTGCTGGATTTTCTGTGCCCCCCCCTCCTCCCCCATCTCCCAAACAGTTGGTTAGTTCAGTTGGCTGGACGATACAAACAGTGTGGGTTCAATTCCTGTACCTGCTGAGATTATTCATGAAGGCTCTGCCTTCTCAACCTTGCCTGTTTTGACCCTCAGGTTAAATCACCACCAGTCAGCTCTCCCCCTCAAAAGGGAGAGCAGCCTCTGGGACTGTGACAACATTTTATTTTTCAGGGGTGTTTTACATAAGCATTCAGTGTGACACCTGCAGTTCAATGTTGGTGGAATCTAGATGGAAGGTATCACAAACACTGAATCCTAAGTTGCATGAACCTGAAACCTATCAGCAGTTATAACTATGACAGTCATTTACATGAGACAATGGCTGCTCCAATTCTATTTTACACTGTTACCAAAAAGCAAAAATTCAGTGTTACACATGCTTTAAATGTCACCTTAAATGTTTTTGTACCTTTAGATCCTCCGAAAAACACAGTCCTTCTTGTGAATGCATCACAGGAAGAAATAAAAGAAGGTGACTGCGTTACACTGGTGTGTGTCGGCAACAGTTTTCCTGAAGCTAACTACACCTGGTACAAGAAAGACCGGTTTACAAATAAAACAGAAGTTCTGAATACTGTGAGCAGCAATATTTTATTCCAGAAGATATCGAGGAAGAATTCTGGATTCTACAACTGCCTGGCCACAAATTATTTGGGCAGCAGTTTGTCTTCAGAAGTGGAAATTGATGTGCAATGTGAGTATCCTTTTATATATTTGTTCATGGGATTTGGGCATCGTTGGCTCAGCCCAATATTTAGTGCCCATCCTTAATTGCCCTTAAGAAGGTGGTGGTGAGCTGCCTTCTTGTACCATCGCAGTCCATGCAGTGTGGTGTAGGTACACCCACAGTGCTGTTAGGGAGGTGGTTCCAGGAACGGCAATATAGTTCCAAATCAAGATGGTGAGTGACTTGGAGGGGAATTTGTCGGTGGTTGTGTTCCCATGCTGCCCTTGTCCTTCTAGATGGTAGTGATGGTGGGTTTGGAAGATGTCTGAGATTTCTCAGTGAGTTCCTATAGTGCATCTTGAAGATGGTACACACTGCGTGCACACACATTGTGTGCCAATGGTGGAGGGAGTAAATGTTTGTGCGTGGGGTACCAATCAAGTAGGCTGTTTTGTCCTAGACTATGTCAAGCTTCTTCAGTGTTGTTGGAACTGCACTCATCCAGGCAAGTGAAGAGTATTTGTATATTTATGCTCCCAGATTTTAAAGGAAGCATTTTGTATTGTAATGTGTACAGAACTATATCGGTATCTTACTATTTGAAAGTTCACCTGGTAACATTTGCCTTGGAACCAGTTTAGGCTCCATATCTGAGGGTAGACCAGGGACACAACTCTGGAGGGTCAAAGGGAATAAAGGAACTTTTGATGTTTGTAACATAGTCACATGTTATGTAGCTGATCTTTAGTTTGAGACTAGCACATTTCCATATGTTTTATGCTATACTTCAAAAGTACTTCAGCACGTGTGAAGCACTTTTGGAATAGCCTGAAGCCATGAAAGGCATTATAGGAATATAGTTCTTTTGTATGTCCTTTCAGTGCCCTTATCCTCTGAGCTCTTTGAGCGATTACCTTAGGTGGATTAGCTAGAGATGTAACAATATACTTTAGAGATGTCATTGGAAGTATTTTTCTACATCTAAAACCTTGAATTGTGCTTATTATTTTGTCAAAAGTGTCACACCTAAATGTTTGATTGCAAGGAAGTTTTTTTTGTCAGACATCAGGGAGACAGATGACAAAATCCATCAGACAAACATGATTGGTGAAATGCATACCAGTTTGTTAATTTACCAATCAAATCTCGGAGTAGCTCAATGTGAATGAATCACTGTGAAAAAAAGTAGGAAAACACTCGCGGTGGGTAATGTATATAACTTGCGAGGCACCTTAAGATGCTGACACAAAAATCTAGATAAAAAAGTGGGACTTAATCAGAAATACTTCAGTGTCTCTTACTAAATATCTCCTACACCCACTCTTGATCCTTAACTGAAGTTTTTTTTTGTACACTTGCATATGCACAAACACAAGTAGACATACACAAATCCATGCAAATAACACAGACATGGACATGTAGAAAACAAATGGACACATGTACACTCATGGACATATACAGACCCATGTACAAAGCACAAGGTAGACATATAGAAAACAAATGGGTACATTTAAACACACACCCACATGATCAGAAAAGGAGATTCTGTTTTGTGTTTCTTTTCCAGAGGCTCTGAGGCCAGCAGTAGGACTGCTGCTGTTACTTTGATTCAAATGAGTTATTCAATGCAATATTAAGACGTGAACCCAGGACTGATTTATATGGTCCAGTGTCAACTTGGAACATGGACCTGCTGAGCCAGCGGTTCATTCATTCTAAGCAAAACTTGCAATGTGTTGATGGGATCAAAGCTGGTTGGTGAAGCCAAAACCAAGATGCAGAGCATTTCTTAATGCAGAGAGTCTGTTGACTTGTTCACAGCTCTCCTCTCACTGAACCCAGTGCCCCAGCTATCCCCTATTTATATGTGCTCACTTAATACCCATCACCTGTTTCACTTGACCTAAACAATGGATTGATAAGGCATTGACAATGTGTTTCATTTTTTCTTGCAGACAAACCTGACAAGGTCACAATCAGCCAGGAAGTTCTGTACAAGTGCATTGCTGAGGCCAGTCCTCCTGCAGTCATCACGTGGAAGATCAGTGACGACAGTATAAATCTCACTGATCCCAGGGTCAGTATAAAGTCAGAATTCAATGGCACTCATTCAGTTAGTACACTGAGACTGGAAACAACAGCAAGCTTTTGTGTTTCGTGCCTAGCTCAGAATAAGCACGGAGTATCGGTGACGGAGAGGTGCCCACCTGGTAAGTGTAAAAGAAGCTCTCTGGGTTAACAAAAAGTAAGTATCCCAAATTTATTAATTTTAGCCCTTGGATTATCAACCATTCCCGGGAAATTTTGGTATTACTCAGCTTAAAACAAACTCTCATGTTACTGTTCTAAATTGTTTCAAACAATTATAATTGCTCTTGTTCTATTACACTCAATAAGTACTTTAAAGAAATAGTTTCAGAACTGTGTTCTGGTCTGGGTAGAAACTAATGTTAAATTTAAGTTGAACCATGGTTAGACCACACTTGGAGCAGTGTGCTAGACTCCAAAACAACGATGATAATATTGAATCACTGGTTGAAATTTTCCAGCCCTTCCCACTGACAGGATCTTCCAATCCTGCTGATGGAGGGTGGCACGTTCTCTGCTGGCAGAGCGTACAAGGCATGGTACACCACATAGACATTAACTGAACTGGAAGATCCTGCTGCTGAACAATGGCAGGCCTCCTCCGCTGCTCGAAAATATGCCACGAGGAGGCTGGAAAATCCCACCCATTATCTTTTAAATGACCAGGGCTGAGTTGTTGCAACTAGAAAATTGAATCGGCCAAGGCTTTTTCCCTTTGGAAACAAAAAGACAAAAAGGAGGACATGATACAGATCTTTCAGATTATGAAAGTGTTTGATCTTCTGGATGTGGAAGATTTTTTAGTTGTGAGTGAATTTATAATGAGGGTCATAAATATAAGATAAATGCTAACAAATTAGACATTTAGGAGACACAGTAGCACGGTGGTTAGCACTGCTGCCTCACAACTCCAGGGACCCGGGTTCAATTCCCGGCTTGGGTAACTGTGTGGAGTCTGCACATTCTCCTCATGTCTGCATGGGTGGTGTATTGGCCATGCTAAAGTGTACCCAAACGTGTGCTGACCAGGGGATTTTCACAGTAATTTCATTGCAGTGTTAATATAAGCCTACTTGTGACACTAATAAATAAACTTTTACATTGCTTTGCACAGAGGGTGGTGAGAATGGAAAACATGCTGTCACGGGCTAGTCTGTGAAGCAGATAGTATTAGAAACAAAGGGCTGAATGTCATCCCCATGGTGAGTTTGAGCATGACAGTGACATTTAATGAGATGGGAGGGTGAGAACCTCGCTGCCTTTCCACCTCCACCCAATTAAGTCCAGGGCAGGAGATCTCATGGATGGCACTCCAGCAGGGATGATAATTGAGGCCTTAAGTGGGCTATTGATGCCCACTTAAAGGTCTCATCCCACTGCCACTGTGAGGTTTGCTTACATGCTTGCAGCCGGTTTCTCATTCTAAGACACTCAGTGCCTGATTCGGCGATGCATAATTCAGGAGTGGGGGAGACAGTCCTGCTCAGTGTGATGCATTGCCCTTTCTTCTGGCCTCCCTCCTCTATTCAGCCTTGGATCTTCAAGTAAGCGTTCTCCAAGACGGCCTTCACGACAAACGACAGCGCAGAGTCGCTGAGCAGAAACTGATAGCCAAGTTCCGCACACATGAGGACGGCCTAAACCGGGATGTTGGATTTATGTCACATTATCAGTAACCCCCACAGCTTTCCCCCTGATCTTGCAGATTCTCACTAGCTGTTCTGTCTGGAGACAATACACATCTCTTTAACCTGTGTTGAATGCTCCCTCCACCCACATTGTCTGTACCTTTAAGACCTGGCTGGCTGGAGAGTTTCGCATTCTAATTAGTATTCTGTAACTTGATTTCTGTGTCTGTGCACTGTTTGAGAGCAGCTATCCACTCCATCTGACGAAGGAGCAGTGCTCCGAAAGCTTATGGTATTTGCTACCAAATAAACCTGTTGGACTTTAACCTGGTGTTGTGAGACTTCTTACTGTGCTCCCTCCTCTAACCAGTGACCCCTTCCCCTTGACCCCCATCCTGCCTTCACTCACCTTTGACCTTGGTCCCTCATCAGTCTTGGGGCTCTGGTGGGTGCATTACTGGCAGCAGCCACCTCTCCCAGGGGTGCAGTCAGGCATTGGAGAGCTGCTGGCCTCTGATTGGCCAGCTATTCTCAACGGTGGGAATCTCACTCCTTGGAATGTTCCTGCACAGAAACCACTCAGCCCATCAAGTTTGTGAGACTCTTTGGTAGATCTATCTAAATATTTCTACTCCCCTCCTCTTTCCCCCCTAACTCTTTTTATCCTGTCCCTTTTTGTTGAATTAGTAACCACTATTCTCTCAGGTAGCAGATTCCGAATTAAAATATTATGCTACATGAGGAATGTTTTCCTTCACATTGATTTTTTCTGTGGATTTCTCATAAATTCCTCCTAATGTTTGTCACATGTGGGCCAACTGGTCTCGCAGGACCTCTGACTTTTATACGAAGGTTTGCCAATCATCTTAAATCGGCCTCCTCTGGTTACCAATCCTTCTGTAACTGGAAACAGTTTCTCCTTATTTGTTCTATCAAAATCATTCATAATGTGGAACACATGTATTGTTAAAATCCCGGCTGGCGTTAGTTCTGGACAAGTCAGAATCCAGGATGAAACCTGGCTTGATATACCCTAACTTTTATTTTTTGTTTAGATACATGGATGTAGAGAGTCACAGGACTCCTGATTAATTTGAATGATAATACACTTCTCCTTCATCCCAGCTATACTTTTACAGATACGCACAGATTTGTAAGGATAGCACAAGTTACAAAACTTATCTTGCATTCTAATGTTCACAGTAAATACCCAGTCCATGTCAACCAATAGGCAAATGGTGGTCAGACACCCCCCAGTCTGAAACCACATGACAGATGCCAAACAATACAACTTCTGTGGATTTCTCATAAATTCCTCCTGTTTGTCACAATGTGGGCCAACTGGTCTCACAGGACCTCTGACTTTTATACGAAGGTTTCCAATCTCTGCTCTCAAAGAGCACACCTTGGAACCTCCTCTCAAACAATGCTTTCTCTTGAATGCTTTCAACAAGGATCCACCTCCAGGATTTCAGCCTCCCCATTTGGCGTTCCTCACCACTTACATTCAGCATTCAAGCTACTATGCAGAATACCAGTATTTCACAGGCACCAACCTTTTGATCACCTCAGATATTTGGGTCACAGATTTCCAGCTGTATTGCGCCCGGCGCTGATCATGTTAGAATGGAGCAGATCCAGAGAATCGTGGGTGAGTGGTTAAACACATTCTGATGGGAGGCATGAAGAGAGGATCATGAAGGGGGGCTTCATGAATGGGGGGCATGAAGACTGCCATAAAGGGAGACCCAGGGAGGTCCCAAATACCAGCGATCTTTATTGGGGAGGAGGATGGGGAAATATCCCATTAATGATCGGAGGGTCACCAATCTCTATGGGGAGAGGAGTGGGGGTCCTCAAATTCAGTTGTAATCAGGCACCCTTTAAAAGGGGCACCCGATCTCAGTGAAGCTGGGCTTACTGGTAGGTTTAGGCCCCTTTCCTCTTAGCACCGATGCAAAACTCACCACTCTCCCAAACAAAAGATTATTTGGAGAAAATTTTGGAGAAACACCCGTTTTCTCACACTGAATGACACTTAGTCTGGAATCTTACCACCGTTCATGCCAGCAGGATTTTCCCATCCTGCCGCAGTGAATGCAGATTTGGCTGGCCACCAAATTCTCCGACTTTGCTGCAGTGGGAGTGTGGCGTAAACGGCAGGTAAGATCACGCCTTTAGTCATTTTTAGGGAAAATTCCACCCTTGTCAAGTCATCATCCTCAGGTCTGCACCTTTCAGCCCTGTCTTTAACTGGGAGCCTGTATTTCTTCCTTACTTTAACTTCAGTGAACAGAACCTTATTCAGATTCTTGTCCTACATTCCTTTGTATTCACAGTCTTCACGGGACTTTCCTCTGTCCCATTCCCTGGTTTCTTGGACTTTCTCCTTTAGTTTCTGAGACTTGCTTTCTGTTCCTCTGCATGGTCTGAGGCAGTGATGGGAGCCGTGGAGCTCAGACTGAGATTTGACATCCGTGATTTTCTTTTGTGGTTGGGTACCTGAGGATCGAATGCTACTACAACCACAACCTGTAAGAAGATGGGCTGTCTCATTTCTCAAGGAAAACTCAAGTTTAATACACAGCATTTCCCACCGCCCCCCCATCCCCCAGCGACCACTGAACAACTCTCAAAGTCTTAACTAGAACAAAGAAAAATACAGCACAGAAATAGGCCCTTTGGTCCACCAAGCCTGCATTGATTCTCAGTCCTTATTTAGGCCCACTACTTATTGCCCATACATCGTTTCTATCCCATTCGGAAAAAGTTTGGGAAGCACTGTGTAAGTGTAATTGACTATGGTCAGCTGGATTAGAATGATCCCATCCATTGGAATATAACTGCTCCTTCTGACTGTGGAACCATGCAAAGGAAACGATTCTCCAATGACAGTGTGCAGTGCCTATCATATTGCATCTGTGAACACTTCTGGTGTCCTTTGATTATTTTTTAATGCGGAGACTGAAAATCCATATTGAAAAATAGAATGACTTGTAAAAATCCATTGCTGCATTAGTGTGGGAAACAGTCTGGGGGTGAAGTCGGGAGGAGAAAGTTTCTCCTTTCAATAACATGGACACAAAGGCCAGTGTGAATACAGTCGCTATCTTACATGCATGCCAACTTTTTCAGCTAAGGATTGAGGGGATGGATTCCATTTCATTCCTTCCATGTCTATGTTGCTCAGCTGAGCACAACTTGTCTAACTTTACCTTTGCCGTCTTGATTGGTAGGATCGTTTACCAAGTCATTGCTGTTGGCCGTTGGGGTCATTGCCAGCGGAGTGGTTGTCATCATCATTTTTGTAATTGTTGCGTGGAAAAAAAAGAAGGAAGTGATTGAAGGTAGGTTCACTTTGATGTTGGTGCCATTCTTATTCTCTGGTTCATTGTTGGGGACCTCAAGTAAGTGTTAGGCAATGGTAATGTCACACTAATCCACAGGCCCAGACTAATGCCCTGGGAACATGGGTTCAAATCTCAACATGGCAGCTCATGGAATCTGAATTTCAATTAATAGGCTGAATAATATGAGGGGTGGGGGGTGGGGGCTAGGGGCAGGGGGTGTGGTGATAGCAAAGTGCTGCAGGGTTGAGTAATGAGGGCCGAGTGAGTCTTCAGTCCCCATTGGAGGAAGTGCCAGGAAGGCTTCAATGGCCCCTGGCAGGACTGTTGATGAGCACATGACCCTAAGGTCTTGAATCCCGGAGCAGATAATGTTGGGTGTTGGGCTGGGAGTATTCTGTAGGTTATAGGGAGGGGTAGTGGGGATGGGGGATGGTGGGGTTGAGTTTGAGGCATGGAGTGTGTAATAAGGAAGGAGGGGGTTCAAGTTAAGAGAGGCTGCCCTATGATCGGCAAAGAGCAGCCTCCGAAAGAGACCACCTCCTTCCTCCCCACTCTTTAAACATTAAAATTCAAAACTGGGCTTCCTGCTCCCACCCTGTTGTACACACACAAATGTTTTACGTCATGGGCAGCATATTATCAGGATCATTAGGTTTCACAACAAGCCTAATTGACCCTCAATTGTTCATATAAACATGGCGGGCAGGCTGCTGACTTTGGTGCCGGTAAAATTCAGCCCAATAAATCCAGAATTGAAAGCTTGTATTAGTAATGGGACAAAAGCAACTATCATCAATCGCCGTAAATTCTGGTTCCATTTAGGGAAGGAAATCTGCCATACTTACCTGATCTGGTCTGCATGTGACTGGAGACCCACAGCAATGTGGCTGACTCCTAACTCCCTTCTGAAATGGCAAAGCAAACCACTCAGTTCAAGGGCAGGCGAAAGCCCAGTGGTATTACCTCCAGACTATTAATCCAGAAACTCAGCTAATGTTCTGGGGGACCTGGGTTCGAATCCTGCCACAGCAGATAGTGGAATCTGAATTCAATAAAAAATATCTGGAATTAAGAATCTACTGATGGACCATGAAAGCATTTTCGATTGTCGTAAAAACGCATTTGGTTCACTGAGTCCTTTAGGGAAGAAAATCTGCCGTCCTTACCTGGTCTGGCTTACATGTGACTCCAGAGCCACAGCAATTTGGTTGACTTTTAACTGCCCTCCAAGGGCAAGTGGAGATGGGTAATAAATTCTGGCCAGCCAGCGATAGCCACATTCAATTAAAGAATTAAAAATAATGCCAAGGGTCTAACACCTGGCTCACTTGTGGGTAAAGGACATCTCTCGTTTGACCTAGCACATCATGGTAGGAGTGGCAATTCTGATCAGCGATAGCCATCACCACACTCATCTCTGGGTCACCATCCTGTGGTTTCAAGCCTCATGCCAGGAATTTAGGCACTTCATCTAAATGAAGGGATTTTGTTCCTGGTGTTATTAAAATCATTCATGGCCAAAACAGATACATGAAACATGGAGCTGCTCATTAATGTGATTTGCAATCTCCCCTTTCTTTGTTTTTGAACTCAATGATGATTGGCAGGTCTTACATCAGTCTCTTCTTGAATTGTTTAAGTCTGAGGCTTGTTTTAATAGGCTGTAGCTCTGACTGGACATCCAAGCTCTTGTGAAAATTCATTACTCCCAATATTAAGTCATAGAGTCATAGAGGTTGTAGTTTGGAAACAGGCCCTTTGGCCCAAATTGTCCATGCCACCCCTTTTTTCAATCCCTAAACTAGTCCCAATTGCCCGCATTTGGTCCATATCCCTCTATACCCATCTTACCCATGTAACTGTCTAAATGCTTTTTAAAAGGCTAAATTGTACCCGCCTCTACTACTACCTCTGGCAGCTTGTTCCAGGCATTCACCACCCTCTGTGTGAAAACTTTGCCCCGTTGGACTCTTTTGTATCTCTTCCCTCTGACCTTAAACCTATGCCCTCTAGTTTTAGACTCCCAACCTTTGGGAAAAGATATTGACTATCTAGCTGATCTATGCCCCTCATTATTTGATAGACATCGAAAAGATCACCCCTAAGCCTCCTACGCTCCAGAGAAAAAAGTCCCAGTCTATCCAGTCTCTCCTTATAACTCAAACCATCAAGTCCCGGTAGCATCCTAGTAAATCTTTTCTGCACTTTTTCTAGTTTAATAATATCCTTTCTACAATAGGATGACCAGAACATTGCACACAATATTCCAAGTGTGGCCTTACCAATGTCTTGTACAATTTCAACAAGACGTCCCAACTCCTGTATTCAATGTTCTGATCAATGAAACCAAACATGTTGAATGCCTTCTTCACCACTCTGTCCACCTGTGACTCCACTTTCAAGGAGCTATGAACCTGTACCCCTGGATCTTTTTGTTCTATAACTCTCCCCAATGCCCTACCATTAACTGAGTAAGTTCTTGCCCTGGTTCGATCTACCAAAATGCATCACCTACATCCCATTGCAATCCTAGATAACCTTCTTCACTGTCCACTATGCCACCAATCTTGGTGTCATCTGCAAACTTACTAACGATGCCTCCTAAATTCTCATCCAAATCATTAATATAAATGACAAATAACAGTGGACCCAGCACCGATCCCAGGCACACCGCTGGGTCACAGGCCCCAGTTTGAAAAACAATCCTCTATGAGCACCCGCTGTTTTCTGTCATCAAGATAATTTTGTATCCATTTGGCTACCTCACCATGAGATCCCATGAGATTTAACTTTATGCAACAACCTATCACGTGGTACCTTGTCAAAGGCCTTATAAAGAGAGGTTGGGTGGGCTTGGGTTGTTTTCGCTGGAGCAGAGAAGTGCGGGTCACTAACCAGAGTAGAAAAGTTGTCTCCGGAGTGAACATAGGGAATATCTGTCAGTGTGGAATTGTACTGAGTGTGAGTCACTAACCGGAGTGGAAAGTCAGGGAGCACTGAGACAACCTACATAGAAACATAGAAGATTGGGGCAGGAAGGGGCCATTTGGTCCTTCGAGTCTGCTCCGCCATTCATTACGATCATGGCTGATTATCCAACTCGAATCCTGCTTTCTCCCCATAACCTTTGATCCTATTCGCCCCAAGTGCTATATCCAGCCACCTCTTGAATAAATTCAATGTTTTGGCATCAACTACTTCCTGTGGTAATGAATTCCACAGGCTCGCCACTCTTTGGGTGAAGAAATGTCTCCTCACCTCCATCCTAAATGGTCTACCCTGAATCCTCAGACTGTGACCCCTGGTTCTGGACTCCCTCACCATTGGGAATATCCTCCCTGCATCTATCCTGTCTAGACCTGTTAGAAATTTATAAGTCTCTATGAAATCCGCCCTCATTCATCTGAACTCCAGCGAAAACAATCCTAACCTAGTCAACCTCTCCTCATACATCAGTCCCGCCATCCCTAGAATCAGCCTGGTAAACCTTTACTGCACTCCCTCGAGAGCAAGAACATCCTTCCTCAGAAAAGGAGACCAAAACTGTACACAATACTTTAGGGTGGCCTCACCAAGGCCCTACATAGTTGCAACAACACATCCCTGCTCCTGTACTTGAAACCTCTCACAATGAAGGCCAACGTGCCATTTGCCTTCTTTACCGCCTGCTGCCCCTGCATGCTTACAAAGAACAACAAAGAACAATACAGCACAGGAACAGGCCCTTCGGCCCTCCAAGCCCGCGCCGCTCCCCGGTCCAGGATTGAATCCTGAATCCAGGATCCCCGCCCAATTTTCCAGCCTATCTACATCCTAATATCCTATCCACCGAGCTGTCCCTCACAGCTACGATGCTTTGTTCATCACAACCTATTAACTCACCCCCACCCCCCCATTCCAGACCATGTGATCTCCAGGGAGAGGCGAAAACCCAGAGTGAAAACCCCAGGGCCAATGTGGGGAAAGAAAAATCTGGGAAATTCCTCTCCGACCCCCTGTGGCGATCGAAACGAGTCCAGGAGATCACACTGGCCCTGATCAGAAAATGCTTCCCAACCCTATTCATTTCCACTTCTGCTTTACGAACACCATCTGAATTCCCTGCCCCCGAGACAGGTTCCCAACTATCCGCAGTCTCGCTCTGTACTGGCACCAGCAAGATGATCATAGAATGAAGCCTTGAAACGAGAAACAAAGAACAATTAGCCCGCGCCGCTCCCTGGTCCAAACTAGACCACTCTTTTGTATCCCTCCATTCCCACTCCGTTCATATAGCTGTCTAGATAAGTCTTAAACGTTCCCAGTGTGTCCGCCTCCACCACCTTGCCCGGCAACACATTCCAGGCCCCCACGACCCTCTGTGTAAAATATGTCCTTCTGATATCTGTGTTAAACCTCCCCCCCTTCACCTTGAACCTATGACCCCTCGTGAACGTCACCACCGACCCGGGGAAAAGCTTCCCACCGTTCACCCTATCTATGCCTTTCATAATTTTATACACCTCTATTAAGTCTCCCCTCATCCTCCGTCTTTCCAAGGAGAACAACCCCAGTTTCCCCAATCTCTCCTCATAACCAAGCCCCTCCATACCAGGCAACATCCTGGTAAACCTCCTCTGTACTCTCTCCAAAGCCTCCACGTCCTTCTGGTAGTGTGGCGACCAGAACTGGACGCAATATTCCAAATGCGGCCGAACCAACGTTCTATACATCTGCAACATCAGACCCCAACTTTTATACTCTGTGCCCCGTCCTATAAAGGCAAGCATGCCATATGCCTTCTTCACCACCTTCTCCACCTGTGACGTCACCTTCAAAGATCTGTGGACTTGCACACCCAGGTCCCTCTGCGTCTCTACACCCTTTATGGTTCTTCCATTTATCGTGTAGCTCCTCCCTACATTATTCCCACCAAAATGCATCACTTCGCATTTATCAGGATTGAACTCCATCTGCCATTTCTTTGCCCAAATTTCCAGCCTATCTATATCCTTCTGTAGCCTCTGACAATGTTCCTCACTATCTGCAAGTCCTGCCAGTTTTGTGTCGTCCGCAAACTTACTGATCACCCCAGTTACTCCTTCTTCCAGATCATTTATATAAATCACAAACAGCAGAGGTCCCAATACAGAGCCCTGCGGAACATCACTAGTCACAGGCCTCCAGCCGGAAAAAGACCCTTCCACTACCACCCTCTGTCTTCTATGACCAAGCCAGTTCTCCACCCATCTAGCCACCTCCCCCTTTATCCCATGAGATCCAACCTTTTTCACTAGCCTACCATGAGGGACTTTGTCAAACGCTTTACTAAAGTCCATATAGACAACATCCACGGCCCTTCCTTCGTCAACCATTCTGGTCACTTCTTCAAAAAACACCACCAGGTTAGTGAGGCATGACCTCCCTCTCACAAAACCATGCTGACTATCGTTAATGAGTTTATTCCTTTCTAAATGCGCATACATCCTATCTCTAAGAATCTTCTCCAACAACTTCCCCACCACGGACGTCAAGCTCCTTCAGTTACCTTCAGTGACTAGTGCACAAGGACACCCACGTCCCGCTGCACACTCCCCTCTCCCAATTTACAGCCATTCAAGTCGTAAACTGCCTTCTTGTTTTTGCTTCCAAACTGAATAACCTCACACTTATCCAAATTATACTGCATTTACCATTGATTAGCCCACTCACCTAACCTGTCCAGATCATTCTAAAGGATCTCTGCATCCTCGTCACAGTTACCCTCCCACCCAACTTGGTATCATCTGCCAACTTTGAGATGTTACATTTTGTTCCCTCATCCAAATCATTAATATATATTGTGAATAGCTGGGGTCCCAGCACCGATCCCTGTGGCACCCCACTAGTTACTGCCTGCCAACTTGAAAAGCACCCATTAATTCCTACTCTTTGTTTCCTCTCTGCCAACCAGTTTTCTATCCATCTCAATACACTTTCTCGAATCCCATGCGCTTTAATCTTGCACGATGATCTCTTGTGTGGGACTTTGTCAAACGCTTTCTGAAAGTCCAAATATACCTCATTGACTGGTTCCCCCAGCTGCATCTTCAAAGAATTCCAACAGATTTGTCAAGAACGATTTCTCCTTCATAAATCCATGCTGACTCTGTCTGATCCTGTCACTGCTTTCTAAATGCTCTGCTGTAAAGTCCTTGATAATGGATTCGAGAATTTTCCCCACTACCGATGTCAAGCTTACTGGTCTATAATTCCCTGTTTTCTCTCTATCTCCCTTTTTGAATATTGGAGTGACATTCGCTACCCTCCAATCTGCAGGGACTGTTCCAGAGTCTATAGAATCCTGGAAGATGACCACCAATGCATCCACTATTTCTAGAGCCACAACCTTAAGTACTCTGGAATGTAGATTATCAGGCCCTGGGGATTTATCCGCCTTCAATCTCATCAACTTTCCCAATACCATTTCTCTACTAATATTGATCTCTCTCAGTTCTTCCCTCTCACTAAATCTTGCATTCTCCAACATTTCTGGCATTTGATTTAAGTCCTCTTTTGTGAAGACAGAACCAAAGTATGTATTCAGTTGCTCGGCCATTTCTTTGTCCCCTATTATTCATTCCCCCGTTTCTGTCTGTAGGGGACCTACATTTGTCTTCACCAACCTCTTTCTCTTCACATATCTATCGAAACTCTAAGTGTCAGTCTTTATGTTCCCTGCAAACTTACTTTCATATTGTATTTTCTCCTTCTTAATCAATCCCTTGGTCCTTCTTTGCTGAATTCTAAACTGATCCCAATCCTCAGATCTATTATTTTTCTTGGCCAATCTGTATGCTTCTTCCTTAGATTGGATACTCTCTCTAATTTCCTTTGTAAGCCATGGATTGGCCCTCTTATTCATTTTGCTTTTGTACCAGGTGGGAATAAACAGTTGCTGCAGATCCCCCATGCGTTCCTTGAATGTTTGCCATTGTCTATCCACTGTCATCCCTTTAAGTAACTCCCCCCAATCTATCAAGACCAACTCACGCCCCATGTACTCATAGTTTCCTTTATTAAGATTCAGCACCCTAGTCTCCAAATTAACTACTTCACTCTCCATCTTGATAAAAAATTCTATCACGTTATGGTCACTCCTCCCCAAGAGGTCTCAAACAGCTAGATTGCCAATGATTCCCTTCTCATTACACAGGACCCAGTCTAAGATGGCCTGCTCTCTAGTAGGTTCCTCCACATATTGTTCAAGAAAACTCCCGTATACACTCCAAGAATTCCTCTTCTACGGCATTGTGGCTAATTTGATTTGCCCAATCTATGTGCAGATTAAAATCACTCATGATCACCGATATTCCCTTATCATATGCATCACTAATTTTATGTTTAATGCCATTCCCAACACCACCACTGCAGTTTGGGGGTCTATATATGATACCCACTAATGTTTTTTGCCCCTTGGTATTTCTCAACTCTACCCATACAGACTCCACGTTGTCAGAGCCAATATCCTTTCTCACTATTGTGTTAATTTCCTCTTTAACCAGCAGTGCCACTCCACCACCTTTTCCTTTATGCCTGTCCTTCCTGAATATTGAATACCCTGGGACATTCAATTCCCACCCCTGGTCACCCTGTAGCCATGTCTCTGTAATCCCAATTATATCGTACCCGTTTATATCTATCTGCGCAATTAGTTCATTCATTTAATTGTAAATGCTCCACACATTAAGGTACAGAGCCTTTAAGCTTATCTTTTTTCTCTTCCAGAAATCCTATTACAAGTGAAACTTTGTAAAAAGTAGTTTCTAAAAAGGGAAATCTAACCTCTTGTGGGGTGATTCTGTTTTGATTTTAAATACCGTTTGCTCAATGCCTCACTACTTCTATCTAGGAATCAACACATTCTTAAACTCTTTGTACGATTAGCTGCAGCCGGAACTCATTCTGACTTTTCTGAGCTGGTATCCCAGTACGTCACTGGCGAGGGGGTGGGGAAAATCAGAAATCAAGATCTCATTTCTGAGAATCTCATTTTCTGTCTCTTGTGGTATGTTGGGCCCATGCCACAATTTGCACCCACGGTGAATGCAGGCTCAAAATCGCCCCCTTAGAAGCAGCCCATGTCCAGATGCAGCAAGACCTGGACAACATTCAAGCTTGAGCTGGTAAGTGGCAAGTTGTATTTGGGCCACAAAGGTACCAGGCAATGACCATCTCCAACAACAGAGAAACTCTGCCTTTGACATTTAATGACATTGTCATTGCTGAATCCCCCACTATCAACATCCTTGGAGTTATCATTGACCAGAATTTTCACAGTAACTTCATTGCAGTGTTAATGTAAGCCTGCTTGTGACACTAAAAAATAAGCGTAAACTTAAACTGGACCATCCATATAAATACTGTGGCTACAAGAGGAGGTTAGTGGCAGGTAACTCACCTCCTGACTCCCCAAGGCCTGTTCACCATCTACAAGGCACAAATCAGGAGTTGTGGACTACTCTCCGTTTGCCTGTATGAATGTAGATCAACAACACTCAAGACATTCGACATAATTCAGGACAAAGCAGCCCATTTGATTGGCACCCCATCCACAGCCTTCAATATTCACTCCCTTCACCAACAATAATATCGCAGCAGTGTGTACCATCTACAAGATGCACTGCAGGAACGCACCAAACCTGTGACCTCTATCACCAAGAAGAAAAAGGGCACAAATGCATTGGAACTCCACCACCTACAAGTTCTCCTCCAAGTCACTCACCATCCTGGCTTGGAACTACACCACCATTCCTTCATTGTCATGAGGTCAAAATCCTGGAACTCGCTCACTAATAGCACCGGGTATACCTACACTATATAGACTGCAGAGGTGTATTGATTCTCCCTTTAAGGATCAATCTGCGGCATAAGGGCCACATGATTCAGGGAACCAATCTGGGAGCAGGGTGGCAGATCACCCTGGTAAGCGCGGACTTCAGTACTCAGTGCCATCTTGGGATCTGATTGCAGCCACGAGGCTGCAAGCCTCTGTCTAATTTTAACCTGTAAATAAACGAGTTGTGTTTTCCCTAAACTGGTGAACAAGCATCTTTACAAGTGGTTCAAGAAGGCAGCTTACCACTGCCTTCTTAAGAGCAATTAGGAATGAGCAATAAATGCTGGTCTAACCAGTGATACCCATTTCCAGTGAAAGAATTAAAAACAGCCTCTCTTTCAGACTGACAGATATACTCCATATGTGTCAGTCATTTCACTATTTAAAGTGAATTCCATGCTCTCAGCTCGAAGACAGTCTTGTAGGGATCTTGGGTCTGAGAATTGGGGTAAACAGATTATGATTTGAAATCCAGCACATGTTCCCTTCGAGTGTGTGTTCTCTTTAGGAGTACAATGGATATGGGAGTTACCTTTTGATCTTATTAATTGATTGCTTTTGTATTGTCTCAGGGCAAGAGTTGGAAAGTGATTCCCAACCAGTGATTTACACTGAAGTGCAGACACCAAAAAAGGTTTGTAAACATGCTTCCAATTGAGGCAGCCTCTTGTTGCGTTAATGTGACCGCTTTGATCTAGAAAGCCAACTTTTCACAAAAGAAGGGAGACAACAATTGATACAAGGAATGGATGCTGAGTTTAGTATGACCGATAGCTTAGTCAACAAGTTGAGAAAGATGTTGAGTGAAGTGGAGAGATTGAGGGGTTTAGGGAGGGTGATCCAGGTAGTCGAGCTGATGATGGAGCATTGGGGGTATGGGGCAATCCACAAAAGGCTAGAGCCAGAAAATGTGGGAGAAGATGTAAGAGGTGTATAGAGTGGATAGAGGATGGTGGAGGCATCAAGATTAGAAAAAGGGTTTTAAAGCAGTTACATAGGGATTGCTTGATGAAAAAGACAAAAAAAATCATCTAATTCACCTGGTAGTGACATAATACATAAGTCATTGACTAATAATGCCAATCAGTCGCCATCAATTATTCTACAACTAAACCAGATATAAAATGAGTGATGGAGATATTAGGGAAGCATACTCTCAAAATCGTCTATTTCTTCCAAGCATGCTACACAATAATAATTCATTCCAGTTGCAACTGGACGATGGTAAAGAGCAGGGACATTGACCATATGTTTTTTCACTTCCTGCCCATACTGAGAGCAATGATAGCTCCTTCACCCTCTCGGCCCACTGCTGCATCGTGAATGTGATGTCAAACTCAATGGCAGAACAAAAACTTGCTTCTGTTTAGAGCCTTAGACATAGTAACCACCCTGAGGTCCTTCATGGGAGAGAAAATGGATAGTCAGCAACATTAGTAGAGATGACAGATTATTCTTTGAGGAGGAACTTAAAGGTGAGGAGAGGCAGAGTTGGAAAGAATGGGCTAGAGAGGAAATTTCAGAGAGTAATGCAAGAAGCTGCAGTTGCTGCAGAAGGGTGGGATAAAGAGAAGGGTGGAGTCAGAGGACTGGATGACATAAATTCACAGAATTATACAAAACAGAAGGAGACTTTTCAGCCCATCATTTATGTGCTATCTCTTTGAAAGAGAAATAATCCCATTCCCCACTCTTTCAACAGAGCCCAGCAAATTTCTCACTTTCAGGTATAGATCCAATTCCCTTTTGGAATTTACTATTAATTCTGCTTCTACTATCCTCTAGAGTCCAAACTATGCATTCCAATCATAACAACTTGCTGCTTTAAAAAAATCCTCATCTTTCAACGTTTAACTGACTGGAACTTTGGCTATCTGAACTGAGACAGAGCAACCAATATAAAAATACAAGATCACATTCCAAGGTTGTGTGAACCACTGTTACTACATGTATGTGCCTGGACACACCCATGCTGCACCTGGCCCGAGACTCCTCCCTTTCCACCTGAGACCCCTCCCTTTCCACCCAGAGTGGGGTATAAAGGTGATGCTCTCTCCTCCTTGCCTCAGTCCAGACCAGGTCAGCTACAAGGGTGTGCTCCTGTTCTCTGTGAATAAAAACCTATTAGTTTTCCCTCACTCTCAGAAGTCTTCGCGTCGTAATTGATAGTGCATCAAAGGTGAAGGTGAAAAAAGCAACAAATCACCCTCAGGGGAGTGTGAAGAAACACCCATTCCCTATAATCCAGACATCCATCAAAACTCATACTTGTCTAAGGAAGAGGTATTAAAAATGCAAAGTATTGGATATTGAAACAATGGCTGCCACAGACAGAACACACTCAAAACCCCTTGGAAGTACACATGGTGGGGAGGAACTTACGGAGGTAGAGATAGAGATGGTTAAGGCAATGGAAGGTTTTCTAAATCAAGGAGACGAATTTTAAAACCCGGGTTTGTTGGATTGGGAGCAGTGAACATGGGATTGGGATTGGGACTTGGTGCTGGTTTTAAAAACTTCTGTAGCATTTCGAATTTTTCCTCTCTCTGCAGACTCAGGCAACTCAATCTGAGGCCAGCGGCAGACGGGAAAATGAATTTGCCTACGCCAACTTGCAGCATGAATCAATCGGCAAACAGCAGGCAAAGGGTCAAAGTGACAGAGTGGAGATCCTAGGGACTGTGTGAAAGAGCAGGGCAGTAACTCTGCAATCAGTTCAATAGAATGGATGACAGAGAGTCAGCAAAACACAAACAAATTGAGTGTGGTAATTTTTACGGGTAAAGTAATTTGGAAATGATCCCTGGCCATATTTCTGTAGAATGGCAGTAAAATAATTACAGGCTGTTAAATGTACAATGTGTCAAACTCCTTGTACATTGAGTGCATTCCTGTAATTTACTTCCTGTCTTACCTTGTGTCACGCTCTCTCTCATCCCTTTGTCCAGTCACACCTCTTCCCCATCCCACCTTTCCCCTTCACACTCCTTCCCATCAAGCAGTTCCAAATCACGGTTTCTTCCCTGCACCTAGTGAACAGTCTTCTAATTTACTTTGTGTCCCATTTTTCTCCTCACATTTTGTTTCTTTCCATCTACTGATCTGACTCGCTGAGGGCAATATGCCACAAGACATCTGCTAATACTCCATAAAAGAATGACTACATTTCATTGTAAACTGGAACATTGCAAATTCTTATAAACCTATTGTAAGTTGGATCTACCCTGCTTGTGTAAGCGATCATTTTTTTAAAAATTGAAGTATTTAAAAGGTGCATGATTGAATAGTGCAGTGGATGAGCTTCCACTTCTTGGATTCTGAGTGCAAATCCAGTCCGTATGGGTGAGATGAAAATTTCCTCAGTCTGCTTCTGACTGTAGCCAAACTATGTAAAGTGAGTTTGAATAGTCTTATTCCAATTTCTACTCACCTTGAGCCTCCAGCACAAAACTGAGAATAATTCACTCCAATTTTCGGTCTCGTTCAAAGATTAACTTAATGAGATTGGGGCAGAGCAGTGTGAGTGTGGAGGCGGCTTTATTATCTTTTTAATCATTCTATGTCTGACCTGTGAACACTTGATGCTGGCACCTGAGGACTGGTGTTTCAGAAGTGCCTGCTTAAAGGAACACATATCAGAAAAACAAAGTTTACACAGGCAAGAACACAGCTCGCCTTTATCACTCCTCAACCACTCAACAAACTGGCAAATCTTCTCTGGAGAAAAATGTTCACAAGGTCAACTCTTTGGCACCTGAGGCCTTCTCCCATAGCATGCGTACATTCAAAATTCTCAGACAGACATGTGTAATGTTCTCGTGTCTGCTACCTCCCTCACGCTGATTTTTGTTCCCCCTCGTGACCTTTACTATCGTACATTTCCTTTTCAACTGTCTCCACCTGTAACTCAGTCGATTGGCTTTATGTTGTAGGGTTGCCAAACCAGCTTGCACATCTTCCAGGAGATCTATCAAACGCCCGCCCTCACGCTCTTTCCATTGGCCAGCCAAAACGTTCATCTTTCCAGATAACTGATGGGAAAGTGAATGGACCCCTCATTGCCTGGCTGAATCATTCCTGACTGTCAGTCAAACAACTTTGTTTCATTGCCCACTATTAATATTCTGCCTCTTTTGGATTCTCATTTGCTTGCAGCAGTGTCCTGGAGCTGAATCTTTAATTCCTGGAAATTTGAGGATAATCCAGGAGGTTTGGCAACTATGTTGTGCTGATCTATCTTTGTTTCTATCTACCTATCTAATTATATATCTATTAGGGTGGCATGGTGGCATAGTGGTTAGCACTGCTACCTCACACAGCCAGGGACCTTGGTTCAATTCTGGCTTTGGATGTCTGTGTGGAGTTTGTATGTTCTCCCCTTGTCCGCAGTTGCTTCTCACAGTCCAAAGATGTGCAATGGCCATGCTAAATTGCCCCTTAGTATCAGGGGGATTAGCAAGATAAATATTTAGGGTTATGGGGATAGGGTCTGGATGGGATTGTTGTCGGTGCAGGCTGAATGGTCTCCTTCTGCACTGTTGGGATTCTAGTCCTTTTACTTTATTTCTATCTCGTTATATATCTATTTGTTTATCTCTATATCCTTCTGCGTTTATCCCTATCCCTGTCTATCTCTTTGTGCAATTTATCTTTCCCCCTATCTGTTTCGCTACATTATTCCTGCTCCTATATATATATATACTTCTCACAATCTTCACTTTTTGTGTGCATATCCATGTCTCTATTTCTATTGCTCTTTCTCTCTATTTATCTTGCTACCTCAGTCTCATTTTCTGTCTATATATCTTCCTACGTACATCTATATCTCACAATTACTGTCTCTGATTTTCTGTCTTCTCATTAACTTTTTATTAAGGGATTAGTGTAACATTTTGTAGGAGAACTCATATGAAACTAAACACAGCATCCATTCGGATAATTCCAATTAAAGTAAGTTCTGCCAATTCAAATATGGGAGAAATCTAGAATTTTAAAAAGCAGCTAACAAAAATACAGGAATCTAAATCAGCAAATAATGTTTCAATACTTAATACATGTTTTATCAAATCAAAATTAATCATCTTAAGTTATTTTGTTTTGCTCTTGTTTAAAGATAAAAACTGATTTTAGTTCTTCAAAGTATTCAGAATCTCCAGACACTGAATCTCAGGAATGAAACATACCGCCACTTCTATGGAACAGAGATTTTGCATTTCTCAATGCTCTTTCGATATTCAGAATTTGAGTATTTACAAAGTGAGTGGAATGATTAACTGCTCGGCAGAAAGAAAGCAGTCCATCCCTTCAACTGTGCCTGGCTGGAGTGTAATACAATGAAATACAGGACAGCAGTGGTTCTATGGCAGTGTCAAGCTGTATCATATAAAGCTTGGTCATTTTAACTTTGGGAATGGTGATATTGAATTGATCCCCTCTCCCCCCACCGGCCCCCGCCCCAGTATACATTCTGCCTGATCCTCCTTTCCATTAAAGTCAATGGAAGATACAATCAGCCAGAGTTCATAGTGGGCAGCAGTTTGCTATCACTATCTCCCAATGTTAGAATTACTCCAATGTGTTCCTTCCACAAGTCATCATTGATTTATCAGGAGTTGGGGCCTGGGGATGTCTGGTATGTTACAGTGTCTTTTTTTTAATATATATATTTAGTGAAAATACCTTTATGACTGTACAGCTGTGGCTTTGTCTATGATCTTCACCGTGTTTGTCAAAATCTTGTAATAAATCTGTAAATCGAGTAATTGTGGATTAATTACTAACCAGAATATTCCGACCCTGAGAAATAAATAAAACATATGGATTATTCAGCGCTGCTGTGTTCAAGCTGTGTCTCTCTCTCTACAATGACAGGTTGTGTTGTCTCTCAGTAGGGCTATCCATGAATTAGTTAAAAAGTATAAAAAGATTCTCGAAGGATTCACTAGCTGAACATTGGGAGAACTATGTAGAAACATAGAATCCTACAGTGCAGAAGGAGGTCATTCAGCCCATTGAGCCTGCACCGACCACAATCTAACCCAGGCCCTATCCCATGATCCTATGCATTTACCCTAGCTAGTCCCCCTGACTCTAAGGGGCAATTTAGCATTGCCAATCAACCTAATCTGCACATCTTTGGAGGAAACTGGAGCACCCGGAGGAAACCTACACAGACATGGGGAGAACGTGCAAACTCCACACAGATAGTGACCCAAGTCGGGAATCAAACCCGGGTCCCTACCGCTGTGAGGCAGCAGTGCTTACCACTGTGCCACCGTGCTGCCTATATAGACTATTTAATTCCAGATTTAATTCTCTGCAACTGGATTGCAACAACATGTTTGGATCCTAAGATTGGGTCCAGAATTTCCGCAACGCCTTTCACATCCTCATGACATCTCAAAATGTTTAACAGCCTATTACGTAGTTTTTTTCAAGTGTGATATAAAGAAAATTGGATGCCAATGTGTGCACAGTGAGGTCCCACAAACAGTATGAGATTGATGATCAGTTCATTTGTATGTCCTGGCACAAAAATAAAATGCTGCAAATGTTGGAAATGAGAAATATAATCAAAAAGTTCAGGAAACACTCAGAGTCAGACAGCCTCCACAGAGAGAGAAACAATTAAGACCATAAGACCATAAGACATAGGAGCGGAAGTAAGGCCATTCGGCCCATCGAGTCCACTCCACCATTCAATCATGGTTGATTTCAACTCCATTTACCCGCTCTCTCCCCATAGCCCTTAATTCCTCGAGAAATCAAGAATTTATCAATTTCTGTCTTGAAGACGCTCAACGTCTCGGCCTCCACAGCCCTCTGTGGCAATGAATTCCACAGACCTACCACTCTCTGGCTGAAGAAATTTCTCCTCATCTCTGTTCTAAAGTGACTCCCTTTTATTCTAAGGCTGTGCCCCCGCGTCCTAGTCTCCCCTGTTAATGGAAACAACTTCCCTACGTCCATCCTATCTAAGCCATTCATTATCTTGTAAGTTTCTATTAGATCTCCCCTCAACCTCCTAAACTCCAATGAATATAATCCCACGATCCTCAGACGTTCATCGTATGTCAGGCCTACCATTCCTGGGATCATCCGTGTGAATCTCCGCTGGACCCGCTCCAGTGCCAGTATGTCCTCCCTGAGGTGTGGGGCCCAAAATTGCTCACAGTATTCCAAATGGGGCCTAACCAGTGCTTTATAAAGCCTCAGAAGTACATCCCTGCTTTTGTATTCCAAGTCTCTTGAGATAAATGACAACATTACATTTGCTTTCTTAATTACGGACTCAACCTGCAAGTTTACCTTTAGAGAATCCTGGACTAGGACTCCCAAGTCCCTTTGCACTTTAGCATTATGAATTTTGTCACCGTTTAGAAAATAGTCCATGCCTCTATTCTTTTTTCCAAAGTGCAAGACCTCGCACTTGCCCACGTTGAATTTCATCAGCCACTTCTTGGACCACTCTCCTAAACTGTCTAAATCTTTCTGCAGCCTCCCCACCTCCTCAATACTACCTGCCCCTCCACCTATCTTTGTATCATCGGCAAACTTGGCCAGAATGCCCCCAGTCCCGTCGTCTAGATCGTTAATATATAAAGAGAACAGCTGTGGCCCCAACACTGAACCCTGCGGGACACCACTTGTCACCGGTTGCCATTCTGAGAAAGAACCTTTTATCCCAACTCTCTGCCTTCTGTCTGACAGCCAATCGTCAATCCATGTTAGTACCTTGCCTCGAATACCATGGGCCCTTATTTTACTCAGCTTCATGTCGGGGACCTTTCTTCAGAGCAAGCCTCAATCCAAATAATTGGTTTCCAGCCTGTTCTGATTTTAGTGTTGATAATTGAGAAATGAATTTTAGAATCATAGAATAGAATCATAGAATCCCTACAGCGCAGAAGGAGGCCATTCAGCCCATTGAGCCTGCACCGACAACAATCCCACTCAGGCCTTATTCCTGTAACCCCACATATTTACCCTGCTAATCCCCCTGACCCTAAGGAATAATTTAGCATGCCCAATCCACCTAACCCACACATCTTTGGAATGTGGGAGGAAACTGGAGCACCCAGAGGAAACTCACGCAGACACAGGGAGAACACGCAGACTCCACGCAGACAGTGACCCGAGGCCGGAATTGAGCCAGGGTCCCTGGTGGTGTGGCAGGGACCTCACTGGAGTTAACTAGGACACTGGGGAGAACTCTCTTGCTCTTTAATAATAAAATAAAAACTTGAATTTATATAATCATAAGATGTCCCAAAGCACATTAAAGCTGATAAAGTATTTTTGGAATGTAGTTTCAGTTGTAATATAGACAATCAGTTTGGACATAACAAGATCCCACAGACAGCAATGAGACATTTGTTAGAAAATTTGTTTCATTGCTGTTAATTGAAGGACAAATATTAGACAGGACACCAGGGAAGACACCCTCACTCCTCTTCAGAATAGTGCTAAGGGATAATTTATATCCACCTGAGAGGGAAGTTGGAGCCTTGATTTAATGGACGGGATCTTCCGGTCTCGCCGACAGCTCACCCTCATTGCGGATTTCCTGGTGACATGGCGTGGAATCAATGGGAAATCCCATTGACAGTGGCAGGACCAGAAGATCCTGCCACCGGCGACCGGCGGGCACCGCCCACTGGAAGAAACACACTATGAGGAGTCCAATGTCTCATCTGAAAGTTACCGCTCTAAAATGACAATCAAATAAAGTCAACAGTTCTCGCCGGCTGTTAAGATGGAACACTGAGATAATCATTTTATTAGTCTGAACGGGGACTCCCCAGCATCCGGGCCCCTGTGTTTATGGGTTCAATTTTATATTTGCATTTGTGAGCACGTTAATTGTTGTCATGCAGGCAAACATAAATGGCATCTGCTGGGATGAATCATCACCCTCAGGAGTGAGATTTTGATTTGATTAGTTAAGTTCCTTTTGATGTTTTGATTTTTGTTACAGTGCCCCAACAAACTGCTTCTCATTTATTAATGGCTTATGCAGATGTATGTGTATTTATATCTGTGTATATGTGTGTTTCTGCACGTTGGTAAAAAATGTGGGTGTGTTCAAGCACCTGTATACATTTGTACGTGTGTGTGTGTTTGTGTATGTGTGTGTACATGTGTGCATTTGTATATGTCTATCTGTGTCTGTACATCAGTGTCTGTGGGTATCTATGTGCGCATCTGTGTGTGTAAATGTGTGTAAGTATGTATCTGTGTGTGTATACATGTGTACATGTATGTGTGTATGTATCTGTGTTTGTATCTATGGGTGTCTGTATTTGTGTGTATCTGTCTGTGTGTATCTGCATGTGTGTGTGCATGTGTATATGTATGTGAGCGTGTTTGCATCTGTTTGTGTATCTTAAGTGTGTGTACGTGTTTGTATCTGTGTCTGTATATGTGTGTGTGTGAACACTTAAAGAATAGTAAATGCTGCCTTCCCTGATTACATCCACCAAAGAGTCCCTTGAAGAAATGGTACAGGTTCTATGTGGGGGCCTTGCCCATTTCTTTAACCATTCACTCAAATCAGGGAATGTTCCCTCAGTTAGGCAAGAATGTAATAATCCCAAATTTTAAAAAGGGGGAAAAGGCAGAACTAGGTGACTATAGGCTGATTAGTTTGACTTCAGTAAGATGTTTGAGGGTATCATTAGGGATGTCCTACAAAATCATTTAGCAGGAAACCCAACAAAGCTCTCTGAAAGCAATGTTGTATAGATTGATTTGAAGCAATAGCTAAAACAGACTGGATGATATTTGCAGAACAATTCAGAATAACGTGAATCATATCACTTTGTCTCTGCACAAGACTGTGCCTGGGCCTCAGATCAAATACTGAATCCAGTTTTTGTCACTTTACATGATGGTGGGAGAGGGGGATATTGAGAATTTGGAAAGTGGGGCGAGGGGTGGGGAGGAGAGCCACATGATTAATTCCCAATTTAAAACACCTTAGCTATACAAATAGGCTCAAAGAGTTGCATCTGTATATTTTAAAAATGTGTAGCAGGTGATTCAATTGAGGTTCATAAAATAATTAATAGCGTAGATTTTACTGATATGGATTAATTACAATAACTGGATGTACTAGGGAGGACTGGGGGGTAGGAGTCAATGGGGTCATGTTTACAAGTTACATAAAGGCAGAACTAGCTTCAATATTAGGCAATTGTTTTTTCCAGAGAGTAGTGGGCCTGTGGTACAGGCTGCTGCCTATTATAGCGAATACTGACTGACTAAATTTCTTAAAGAAGGAGTTAGAGGCATCTCTGGCTGGGGAGGAGACCAGCTTGTACAAAAGGTAAGTTCCCTGCGATATAAATTGATTGATTGGAGTTTTTTTCAATTACCTATGTGTGTTGAGGGATGGTAGCATTTGGAGAGGAATTTTATTGATCTGCCATGTACTGGAGACCATATACTTTTGTTGAAAACATCCAACCTCGTCCGCAGCTGGGATTTGGAGCACAAAATTCCCTATTCACGCTGGCAGAGGGGCGGGTACGGATGAGATCAGAAAATCCCACCCCTTGTGTTGGCATCACAGCTGTGAGGTACAGGGTGTGTGTTATCTTTTCCTGTCTGCATTTTTTCTCTGTTATGGGACAGGTAAGCTTGCTGATTTATTCCCTTTGCCAAGGCAGTGTTGAAGTCCCAGGTGCTGCTGTCCCAGCCTAAGGCCAGCTGACCATACTATCAACCCAGAAGGAAAACACAGTAAACTGGAGAAATAAAAATACTGGTCTGAACTAGTCTTGTCTACTTTAAAATGGAACAGCAGTAAAATGGAGAAACACGGCTAGCGAGGACGGAGAATTTGGCACTCAGCCAAATCTCCATTCACAACAGCAGGACTGGAGAATCCCAGCAGCAGATCTGGAGAACCTCAGCCACGGGTGAGATCGGAGAGTTCGGGCCAAGAGTACTGGTGCAAAATGATTTTTGTTCTGGGGTCTTGGGATCGAGCCTGGCAGTCTGATTCAATCTCAACTGCTTTCTCGCCTCAGTGACGGTGGCATGTCACATGTCTTGGCATGCCTGAGAAGTGCAGCTGGCAGCAACAGATGTAATTCACAGCTGGGTAGACTGCCAGTAAGAAGCTTCTTTAGTGTTTTCCAGAACCAACGGCAGAACCAAAAAAAGTGAGACTGAATAACATCAAGACATGAACAGAGCCGACTAAATCGTTAAATCAAGGCTTCTGTCTCGTCAGTTTAATTGGATTCACATAGAATCCCTTCATAGAATCCCTACAGTGTAAAAGCAGGCCATTCAGCCCATCAGGTCTGCATTGACTCTCTGACAGGACATCTTATCCCGCACCTATCCCTGTAGCCCACATATTTACCCCACTAATGCCCCTAACCTAAACATCGTGGAACACTGAGAGGCAATTTAGCATGGCAAATCCACCTAAATTGCACATCTTTGTACATCTTAGTGTCAAGCACAGCTCATGGTAGCATGCTCACCTGAGAGCCACAACAAACCAACTTGCATTCATTTTGCATCATTAATACAGTAAAAAAAATTCCCGCAGGAGGAATCAGCAGATAAAATTTGACACCAAGCCATCTAAGGGAGTATCAGAGCAGATGATCAATGGCTCAGTATGTTAAGGAAGGAGAATGGTTGGAAACAATGGCTGGTGAACAGAGTTTGTCGTAGGGACTGAAGAAAATGGCTTCAGTATTATGCACATTTAGTTGGAGGGCATTTTTGTGCATCCAATGTCAAACTTGCAGGGTGAAAGATAAAAGAGAGTGGCGTGAAGTTCTCACAGGAGTTGGTGGTAAGGTGTAGTTGGGTGGCATCAACGTACATGTGGAATTTGATGTTTACTTGGATTGCGTGGCCAAAAGGAAGCTTCTGGATGAGAATTAGGAGGAGGTCAAAGATAGCTGCTTGAGGGACTCCAGAGATAATGGTGTAGGAATGGGAAGAGAAGACATTGCAAATGGTTCCTTGTCTAGAACTGGGTGATAAGAATGGAGCCAATGGAGTGTAGTCCTCCCAAGATGGACATGCGAGGAGAGGAGTAGCAGATGAAGGTGTGATAACTTGTGAAAAAGGCTGCAAAATTGAAGGATAATTTACAACGGTCGCAGTTTGATAGGGTGCCATTTGTGTCTTTGATAAGAAATGTTTCAGTTCTGTGATGTGTTAGAAATCTGATTGGAAGGATTTAAATATGGGGTTGTGGGTGTTGTATATTTTTATATATTTCAGAGCAAAGCAAAGACAGCAATAGTTTTTGAGTACGCAAGAGGTTTATTTACAAGAGTTTAAAATCACAAAATATCTACACTTGTGCTTATCCCAGCTTAGCTTCTGGCACATTGGGTGGAATTTCCCATCCCACCAACCATGGGAATCGTAGTGGGTGGGACATGGACCATGCAAAAGTCCGTTGACCTTGGACGAGATTTTACAGCCTTGGGGTGAGTGCGGCCGGAAAATCCCACCCATTCTGTGGTGTCAGCTTATTTCAGCTCTGAGTCCACACCCAGGCTTAACCAATCAAGCACAGTGAGCATATATCGGTTACCAGACTCACCTGATCAAATACAGAACAATTGAACACTAGAGCAGGAAAGATTGACATGGATTTGGGAGGCAACAATAAATTGGAAGACTTTGGAGGAGAAGAAGGGTTGAAGATGAGCTTGGATTTGCAAGGAGAGGGTCTTTCAAGGAGAGGATTAATGCGAGAGGATTTGCAGGTCAGTTAGCTCAGTTGGCTGAACGGCTGGTTCGTGATGCAGAGCAATGCCAACAACATAGGTTCATTGCCCATACCGGCTGAGGTTATCCAATTTCAACCTTGCCTCTCACCTGAGGTGTGGTGATCCGCAGGTTAAAATCACCACCAGTCAGCTCTCTCTCAAAGGGGAGAGCAGCCCATGGTAACCTGGGACAATGACAAATTTTCTTTAATGAGAGCAGATTTGAAAGTGAATAGGGATAGGACCTGAGGATGTGGAACCAACAGGGGAGCTAGGGAGGGAAGGTTTTGAGGGAGTAAGCAATGGGTTTCATGGACAAAGTGAGATTGGAGAGAGCAGGACAGGTGATCGTAGAGAAACTAAAGAAATATCTGAGTTCAGGGCTAGGAAAGGTGGGAGCTTACAGGAATGTTTGGTCCATTGGGCTAAGGGAAGAGAATGTAATGATTATTGCAGGTGAATTAATGGTGTAGTGACAAATATGCCCATGAACTGCTTGCACACCTTGTTGGAGGTGAGGGATGGAGATAAGAGTTCCTCAAGATAGTTTATAATATAATTGCACATATAAGGACGCTGAAGTTATGCTGCAGCTATTCAAAACCCTTGTTAGACCCCACGTGGAGTACTGTGAGCAGATCGGGGCAGCACACCTGAGGAAGGACTAATTGGTCTTGGAGGGATTGCACTGTAGGTTTACAAGGATGATACCTGGACTACAGGGTATAAATTACAAGGATAAATTATGCAAATTAGGGCTGTTTCTCTAGATTTAGAAACTTAAGGGGTAACCCGATCAAAGTCTTCAAGGTACTAACAGGAAAAGACAGGGTTGATAAAAATAATCTGTTTCCACTGGGTGGAGATTCTAGAATTAGAGGGCATTGACTAAAAATTAGAGCCAGACCGTTCAGGAGAGATGTTAGGAAGCACTTCTACACACAAAGAGTGATAAAGGCTTGGAACTCTCTTCCACAAATGACAGTTGATGCCAGATCAGTTGCTCATTTTGAATCTGAGATAGATAATTTTTTGTTAAGTAAGGGTATAAAGAGATATGGACAAAGGCAGGTATATGGAGTTAGGCCACAGATCAGTCATGATCTCATTGAATGGAGGAATAGGCTCGAGGGGCTGAATGGTCTACTCCTGTTCCTGTGTTTCTATGCAATGGAGAAGAAGCTCAAAGTTGTCTTTGCATTCCAGGTGACCCTGAAATGGTGAACAGCTTTGGCAGAGGAGAGCAGAATCTATCAGTGAAACCAATTAACCCCCTTGAGTATTAAAGTCTCTCTGTCTCTTAAACTTCAGGGTGTGGAACTGAGGCCAATATTAACAGAATGACTTGGACAAGAGAAAATAATCGTTTTAATGGGGACTAAATTAATCAGATGGCTATGAAGGTGTGACTGAATAGAAATGCTCTGGAAATCATTTAGTGAATGAACAGCTGGGAATAAAATTTCAGTTTTAAGTGAGTTGGGGAGCAGTTTTTTCCAGAGAAGTGTAGTAGAAGTAGGAAATGGGATAAAACACAGTAGGAAGTGAGGCTCAAAGAGTTCAGGGAATGTGGGTCCAGAGGGATGCAAGGAAATGATCATAAACTGCCTTATCATCAATTAACACTATGGGAGATGGGAGGCCACATGAGATAGCCAGGTCAAGGAGATAGCTATGAATATGAGCGTGGAGATTACACAGAGGGAGAGATGAAGGATGAATTAGAGGGTAATAAACGAAGAGAGGAGATCATGAGCAGATTGAGCAATGAAGAGTCCTGAGGATTACCAGGGAACTGCCTACGTTAGGATCTGGGGATAAGGGCCTGTAAGCCAACGTACTATTTACCCTTCTAATGTACAATCACTTTTTAACTATGTAACATTTCCTTATTTCTTTGATATCAATTAATAGAGACCAGTTATGGTGTTAACCCTATGTTTATAGTCTTGTCTCATGTTGATAACATGGAACATTGAAATAAAAGGCTGAGGATGTGTGAAGAACTGTGCTGACTATACTGTGGGCTCAAAACACAAAGCATGATGGTCAATTTAGTCAAGTCAAAGCTCTGCTAGCCTCAGCAAAGCTCTGCAGAATGATTTAAACTGCAGGAGGACTCATACTGGGGAATAGAAGCAGACAGAACCTCATTAAAGGCTGTAAATAGAACAAAGAACAGGACAGCACAGGAAACAGGCCCTTCGGCCCTCCAAGCCTGTGCTGCTCCAACTAGACCATTTGTTTGTATCCTTCCATTCCCAGGCTGCTCATGTGACTATCCAGGTAAGTCTTAAACAATGTCAGCGTGTCTGCCTCCACCACCCTACTTGGCAGCGCATTCCAGGCCCCCACCACCCTCTGTGTAAAAAACATCCCTCTAATATCTGAGTTATACTTCACCCCTCTCACCTTGAGCCCGTGACCCCTCGTGATCGTCACCTCCGACCTGGGAAAAAGCTTCCCACTGTTCACCCTATCTATACCCTTCATAATCTTGTACACCTCTATTAGATCTCCCCTCATTCTCCGTCTTTCCAGGGAGAACAACCCCAGTCTACCCAATCTCTCCTCATAGCTAAGACCCTCCATACCAGACAACTTCCTGGTAAACCTTCTCTGCACTGTCTCTAATGCCTCCACGTCCTTCTGGTAGTGCGGCGACCAGAACTGGACGCAGTACTCCAAATGTGGCCTAACTAGCGTTCTATACAGCTGCATCATCAGACTCCAGCTTTTACACTCTATACCCCATCCCATAAAGGCAAGCATACCATATGCCTTCTTCACCACCTTCTTCACCTGTGTTGCCACCTTCATGGATTTGTGGACTTGCACACCTAGGTCCCTCTGTGTTTCTATACTCTTGATGGCTCGCTTGTGTCGCTTTCCCCCAGCTTTGAGTTTGAGAACAGTATTGGAGACAATAAAGCAGAGTCAAGCTCACTTCAAATGTGACCTTTGGTTCATAGAATCCCAGTAAGAAGTCTCACAACACCAGGTTAAAGTCCAACAGGTTTATTTGGTCGCACAAGTTTGTGCTACCAAATAAACTTGTTGGACTTTAACCTGGTGTTGTGAGACTTCTTACTGTGCCTACCCCAGTCCAAAGCCAGCATCTCCGCATTATAGAATCCCTACAGTGCAGAAGAAGGGATTTGGCCCATCGAGTCTGCACTAACTCTCTGACAGAGTGTCTGACCCAGGCCCTCTCCCCCACCCTATCCCTGTAACCCTGCCTGCACGATGAGTGCTGTTTGACTGAGAGGAGTGCTTTTGGAACTGGGTGAACACAGGGAGTTGGGTGAAACAGGCAGCAGAGGCTACAAGGGAGAGTGCTGATTGGTAAGTGTTATTTTTTATTCTTTTTGCCCTTGGCATTATTGTTGTTGTACACTACAATAATGTTTCTGTGTAATTTCTGTGGTTTATAGTTTGAAAAGGTTATATTCTGTAGTAACAAAGTGCAGGAAAGAAGGGCCCGAGAGAAGTGGATAAAATCTGAAACAAAACATCTTTCAAAAGTTTAATTTAAAGGGGTAAGACATGACAGGAGAGCTCCAAGCCGTGATTTGCCCCTCTTGCTCCATGTGACAGGCTGGGGACAGTTCCTGGGTCAGCATGTGTGCAGGAACTGTCTCCAGCTACAGTTCCTGGAAGCTCGAGTTTCAGAGTTGGAGCGGCGGCAGGAGACACTGTGGAGCATCCACGAGTCAGAGAGTATCGTGGACAGCACATATAGAGAGGTGGTCACACCACAGGCTCAGACTCTGCAGGCAGGAAGGGAATGGGTGACAACCAGACAGAGCAAGAGAGATAGGCAGGTAGTGCAGGAATCTCCTGTGGTCATTCCCCTGCAAAACAGATATACCGCTTTGGATACTTTTGAGGGGAATGACTCTCTGGGGAAAGCAGCAGCAGCCAAACTCGTTGCACCATGGTTGGTTCTGCTGCGGAGAGGAGGGGTAAAAAGTGTGCCAGTGCAATAGTTATAGGGGATTCAATTGTAAGGGGAATAGACAGATGTTTCTGTGGACTCAAACGAGACTCCAGGATGGCATGTTGCCTCCCTGGCGCTAGGGTCAATGATGTCTCGGAGCGGCCGCAGGGCATTCTGAAGGGGGAGGGCAAACAGCTAGTGGTCGTAGTACATGTTGGTACAAGCGATATAGGTAAAAAAAGGGATGAGGTCCTAAAAGCAGAATACAGGGAGCTAGGAAGGAAGTTCAGAAATTGGACCTCAAAGGTAGTGATCTCAGGATTACTACCGGTGCCACGTGCTAGTCAGAGTAGAAATGACAGGATATATTGGATAAATACGTGGCTGAAGAGATGGTGTCAGGGGGAGAGTTTCAGATTCCTGGGCATTGGGACCGGCTCTGGGGGAAGTGGGACCTGTACAAATTGGACGGGTTATACCTGGGCAGAACTGGGACCAATGTCCTAGGGGGAGTGTTTGTTAGAGCGGTTGGGGAGGGTTTAAACTAATATACCAGGGGTTGGGAGCCTATGTAAGGAGTCCAAGAAGGAGGGAGCAAGGACAAAATGTGGGGAGAATGTTCCAACTACATCAAAAATCAGGAAAAAAGTTAAAAGGAAGGAGAACTCAGGAGATGTTATTAATGGAAGTGTTAGAATTCAAAAAGAAGGTACAAAAACTAGCATAAGGGCACTTTATATGAATGCTTGTAGCATTCGAAACAAGGTAAATGAGTTGACAGCACAAATCATTGCAAACAAGTATGATTTGGTGGCCATTACAGAGACATGGTTACAGGATGGTCACAACTAGGAGTTAAATGTTCAGGGATATCAGACTGTTCAGAGGGACCGACAGAAAGGTAAGAGAGGTGGTGTAGCTCTGGTATTTAAGGATGACATCAGGGCAGTAGTGAGAGATAATATAGGTTCGATGGAAAAAAAGGTTGAATACATTTGGGTGGAAATTAGAAACAGTGAGGAGAAAAAGTCACCGATAAGTCTATAGGCCACCAAATAATGACATCATGGTGAGGTGAGAAATAAACAAAGAAATAACTGATGCATGTAAAAATGGTACAGCAATTATCATGGGGGATTTTAATCTACATATCAATTGGTCAAACCAGGTTGGTCAAGGCAGCCTTGAGGAGGAGTTCATAGAATGTATCCGCGATAGCTTCCTTGAACAGTATGTAATAGAACCTACGAGGGAGCAAGTTATCCTAGATCTGGTCCTGGTGTAATGAGATAGGAATAGTTAATGATCTTGCAGTTAGGGATCCCCTCGGAAGAAGCGATCACAGTATGGCTGAATTTAAAATACAAATGGAGCGTGAGAGGGTAAAATCCAATACCAGTGTCTTGTACTTAAACAAATGAGACTACAAAGAGATGAGGGAGGCGTTGGCTAAGGTAGACTGGGAGCAAAAACTTTATGGTGGGACAATTGAGGAACAATGGAGGACTTTCAAAGCGATCTTTCACAGTGATCAGCGAACTTATATACCAGTGATAAGGAAGGACTGTAGAAAAAGAGATAATTAGCCATGGATATCGAAGGAAATAAAGGAGGGTATCAAATTGAAAGAAAATGCATACAAAGTGGCAAAGATTAGTGGGAACCTAGAGGATTGGTAAATCTTTAAAGGTCAACAGAAAGCCATGAAAAAAGCTATAAAGAAAAGTAAGATGAATTATGAGAGTAAACTAGCTCAGAATATAAAAAGAGATAGCAAAAGTTTCTACAAATATATAAAACGAAACAGAGCGACTAAAGTAAACATTGGTCCTTTAGAGGATGAGAAGGGGGATGTAATAACTGGAAATGAGAAAATGGCTGAGGCATTGAACAGGTACTTTGTGTTGGTCTTCACAGTGGAAAACCAACACAAAATAACATGCCAAAAATTGATGACAGGAAGGGTATGGCAGGTGAGGACCTAGAAAATATCATTATCATGAAAGAGGTAGTGTTGGGCAAGTTAATGGAGCTAAAGGTGGACAAGTCTCCTGGTCCTGATGGAATGCATCCCAGGGTTCTAAAAGAGATGGCGGGGGAAATAGCAAATGCACTAATGGTAATTTTCCAAAGTTTGCTGGACTCTGGTGTGGTGCCCGCAGATTGGAAACACGCAAATGTGACGCCACTGTTTAAAAAAGGAGGTAGCCAAAAGGCAGATAACTATGGCTGGTTAGCTTAACTTCTATAGTAGGGAAAATGCTTGAATCTATCATCAAGGAAGAAATAGCAAGACATCTGGATATAAATTGTCCCATAGATAAGACGTAGCATGAGTTCATGAAGGGAAAGTCATGTTTGACTAATTTGGTGGAATTCTTTGAGGACATTACATGTGCAGTGGACAATGGGGAACCTTTGGAAATGGTGTATCTGGATTTCCAGAAGGCATTTGACGACATGCCGCACCAAAGACTGCTACATAAGATAAAGGTGCACAGTGTTATGGGTAATGTATTAGCATGGATAGAGGATTGGTTAACTAACAGAAAGCAAAGAGTCGGGGTAAATGGGTGCTTTTCTGGTTGGCGATCAGTGACTAGTGGTGTGCCTCAAGGATCAGTGTTGGGACCGCAATTGTTTACGATTTACGTAGATGATTTGGAGTTGGGGACCAAGTGTAGTGTCAAAATTCTCAGATGACACTAAGATGAGTGGCAGAGCAAAGTGTGCAGAGGCCGCTGAAAGTCTGCAAAAGGATATGGATAGTCTAAGTGAATGGGCGAGGGTCTGGCAGATGGAGTACAATGTTGGTAAATGTGAGGTCATCCATTTTGGTCAGAATAACAGCAAAATGGACTATTATTTAAATGGTAAAAAATTGCAGCATGTTGCTGTGCAGAGGGACCTGGGTGTCCTTGTGCAAGAATTACAAGGAGTTGGTTTGCAGGTGCAGCAGGTAATTAAGGCGACAAATGGAATTTTGTCTTTCATTGCTCGAGGGATGGAGTTTAAAAACAGCGAGGTTATGTTGCAGCTGTATAAGGTGCTGGTGAGGCCACACCTGGAGTACTGTGTACAGTTTTGGTCTCCTTACTTGAGAAAGGATATCCTGGCACTGGAGAGGATGCAGAGGAAATTCACTAGGTTGATTCTGGAGTTGAGAGGGTTGGCTTATGTGGAGAGACTGAGTAGACTGGGGCTATACTCATTGGAATTCAGAAGATCTTACAGAAACATATAAGATTATGAAGGGAATAGATAAGATAGAAGCAGGGAAGTGGTTTCCACTGGCAGGTGAAACTAGAACTAGAGAGGATGGCCTCAAAATAAGGGGGAGCAAATTTAGGACTGAATTGAGGAGGAACTTCTTCACCCAAAGGGTTGTGAATCTGTGGAATTCCCTGCCCCAGTGAAGCAGTTGAGGCTACCTCATTGAGTGTTTTTAAGGCAAGGATAGATACATTTTTGAACAGTAAAGGAATAAAGGATGATGGTGAGAGGGCGGGTAAGTGGAGCTGAGTCCACGAAAAGATCAGCCATGATCTTATTGAATGGCGGAGCAGGCTCAAGGGGCCAGATGCTCCTGCTCCTGGTTCTTATGTTCTTATGTAACCCCATACGTTTACCACGCTAATCCATCTAACCTACACACCTTGGGACATGAAGGGGCAAGTTTTTTTTAACCATGGCAAATCAACCTAACCTGCAGATCTTTGGACTGTGGGAGGAAATCAGAGGAAACCCACGCAGACACGGGGAGAATGTGAAAACTCCACACAGACAGTGACCCAAGGCCAGAATTGAACCAGAGTCCCTGGCGCTGTGAGGCAGCAGCGCTAACTACTGTGCCACCATGCTACCCTAGCTTGGGGCTTTACTGAGCATTGGTGAAGGCATGAAAATGAGCACTAAGGTAATTGGAAACAAATTAAATGGATGAAAAAAAACAGGCTTTACCGTTAGCAAAAACGGTTTTATGGCTGAATAACCAACTGCCTAGGCAACGAGGCCCAACATAAAATTGGACACTTTAAATTAATTCACAGCTAAATAGCTTCTGCAAGCAAAAGGGCCTGATGTAATGCAGTCAAGGGTTACCACAGGTCAAAAGCCAACAGGGACCAGCCCAGAGCAGTCTTGCATATTGAATAGAGGTGCTTGACATTAACAAGGGAGAGTTGTTAGGACCCGAAACACACCAAGAGGTACTCAGCCAGAATAGAAAAATATATTAACTGGGATTCTCCCAGCCCACTGCGCTGCTCCGGCTGGTCACGAGTTTCTGAGGTGCTTTTTTTTTAGCGCAATTATCATTTTCATATGATTAGCAGGCCCTGGATGGTATTGTCCGGGCCCACGAGCAACTCCCCCCCGCTGCTGGGAGTGGTTCCCTCCGGCGGGATTTACAACTGCTCCCCACTAACGGGGAACGTCCTCAACCCACTGGTGGGGCCAGTGCGCATGTGCTGATCTCCGCACTGACAGATCGGTGCATGCGCAGTGACCCGCTCAGCACTATGCTACCGCACTGTCAGGCAGGATGAAGCCCTGCCCCCACTTTTTAGCATGAATCAGTCTGAGGCGCTCTGCATTGCACAGTGTCAGCGATTCATTCAGGTAAGTATGTCCGAAAAACGGTTGGGAAATTCTCCCATTTTCCTGCCCGTTGGGCACTTAGTTTTGTTTTGGGAGAATCCCGGCCATTATGTTTGTGTATTCCCCAGTTTCAGCCGGACTCCCTGACACTAACCTTATCTCGAAAGGGTTTATGTGCACCCAGGAAACCTAGAACGACCTGGCCTAACCTAATTGCGTGCTGCGAACCCGCCCTCTGACCCCATTGGCTGAAAGCCAGAGAACATTCCAGAAGGGCTTGGAGAGGGGGGATAAAATGGAAAATCTGCAGACAGCCCCCAGCTGCTACCCCTGACAACAGAAGAGGATGAATGAGATTTACGTTTTTAACCAAGAAGACCCTGAATTCACCCATCGATGGGAGTTCAGTGAATTGAATGCAACAGCCCAGTCAAGTTCACCAGAACGGGGTGGTATATGTGTTTTTCAGGCAGTCGGCCTAGTTTGGGGAAAAGTTAACTTAATTTATTGTGCAAGTGTTTTTTTCTTTAGCATGCAAATGATTTAATAAAACTAAGTTTGAACCACAGTGCTTTGTTTGTCTCATAAAGTAAGAGCACCTGGGTGAATGCGTTTTTGAGTAATAAACTGATTGAAGTGTCTGTATAGAATATTTCACCAGCCACAGTTTGAAGAAAGACCCTACAAAACCATAGAGGCTACAATGGTCAGAACAATTGTGCAAGTTGCCCAGAGGGTGCGTGCCGAGGATTTCATCACCAGGTTGACCACTGAGACAGACCTCAGTACACATGGGAACCAAGCAACAAAGAACAAAGAACAGTACAGGAAACAGGCCCTTCGGCCCTCCAAGCCTGTGCTGCTCATTGGTCCAACTAGACCATTCGTTTGTATCCCTCCATTCCCAGACTGCTCATGTGACTATCCAGGTAAGTCTTAAACGATGCCAGCGTGTCTGCCTCCACCACCCTACTTGGCAGCGCATTCCAGGCCCCCACCACTCTCTGTGTAAAAAACGTCCCTCTGATATCTGAGTTATACCTCTCCCCTCTCACATTGAGCCCGTGACCCCTCGTGATCGTCACCTCCGACCTGGGAAAAAGCTTCCCACTGTTCACCCTATCTATACCCTTCATAATTTTGTACACCTCTATTAGGTCTCCCCTCATTCTCCGTCTTTCCAGGGAGAACAAGTCCAATTTACCCAATCTCTCCTCAAAGCTCCATACCAGGCAACATCCTGGTAAACCTTCTCTGCATTCTCTCTAAAGCCTCCACATCCTTCTGGTAGTACGGTGACCAGATCTGGACGCAGTACTCCAAATGTGGCCTAACCAGCATTCTATGCAGCTGCAACATCAGACTCCAGCTTTTATACTCTATACCCCGTCCTATAAAGGCAAGCATACCATATGCCTTCTTCACCACCTTCTCCACCTGTGCTGCCACCTTCAAGGATTTGTGGACTTGCACACCTAGGTCCCTCAGTGTTTCTATACTCTTGATGGCTCTGTCATTTATTGCATAACTGCCCCCTACATTAGTTCTTCCAAAATGCATCACTTCGCATTTATCTGGATTAAATTCTATCTGCCATTTCTCCGCCCAATTTTCCAGCCTATCTATATCCTGCTGTATTGTCCAACAATGTTCATCGCTATCCGCAAGTCCAGCCATCTTCGTGTCATCCGCAAACTTGCTGATAACACCAGTTACACCTTCTTCCAAATCATTTATATATATCACAAATAGCAGAGGTCCCAGTACAGAGCCCTGCGGAACACCACTGGTCACAGAGCTCCAGCCGGAAAAAGACCCTTCGACTGTTACCCTCTGTCTCCTGTGGCCAAGCCAGTTTTCTACCCATCTAGCCACCCCTCCTTGTATCCCATGAGCCTTAACCTTCTTAACCAACCTGCCATGAGGGACTTTGTCAAATGCCTTACTGAAATCCATATAGACGACATCCACGGCCCTTCCTTTGTCAACTGTTTTTGTCACTTCCTCAAAAAACTCCACCAAATTTGTAAGGCACGACCTCCCTCTTACAAAACCATGCTGTCTGTCACTAATGAGCTTGTTCTGTTCTAAATGCGCATACATCCTGTCTCTAAGAATCCTCTCCAACAACTTCCCTACCACGGACGTCAAGCTCACTGACCTATAATTACCCAGGTTATCCCTGCTACCCTTCTTAAATAATGGTACCACATTCCCTATCCTCCAATCCTCAGGGACCTCACCTGTGTCCAATGAAGAGACAAAGATTTCCGTCAGAGGCCCAGCAATTACATCTCTTGTCTTGCAGAGCAGTCTAGGATAGATGCCATCAGGCCCTGGGGATTTGTCAGTTTTAATGTTACTGAAAAAACCTAACACTTCCTCCCTTGTAATGGAGATTCTCTCTAACGGGTCAACACCTCCCTCCGAGACACTCCCAGTCAACAAGTCCCTCCTTTGTGAATACCGATGCAAAGTATTCATTTCGGATCTCCCCTATTCCCTTGGGTTCTAAACATAATTCCCCTCCTTTGTCCCTGAGAGGTCCGATTTTCTCCCTGACAACTCTTTTGTTCCTAACATATGAATAAAATGCCTTCGGATTCTCCTTAATCCTATCTGCCAAGAACATTTCGTGACCTCTTTTTGCCCTTCTAACTCCCCGTTTGAGTTCCTTCCTACTCTCTCTGTATTCCTCCAGAGCTCCATCTGTTTTCAGTTGCCTGGACCTAACGTACGCCTCTCTTTTCTTTTTGATCAGATCCTCAATTTCCCTGGTTATCCACGGCTCTCGAATCCTACCTTTCCTATCCTTCCACAACAACCAGTATTGTTGTGAGTGTGTACTATTGCTTGGTGGTTTAATAAAGGAAATGGTGAAACTTCATCCAAGTTGTTGTGATTTTTTTATTCAGAGTAGAGTAATTCTTCAGTTAGGGGCAGCATGGTGGCACAATGATTAGCGCTGCTGCCTCACAGCGCCAGGGACCCGGGTTCGATTCTGGCCTCAGGTGACTGTCTGAGTGGAGTTTGCATGTTCTCCCCATGTCTGCGTGGGTTTCCTCTGGGTGCTCCAATTTCCTCCCACAATCCAAAGATGCAGGTTAGTTTGATTGGCCATGCTGAATTGATCCTCGTGTCGGGAGATTAGCAGGATAATTAGTGGAGTTATGGGAATAGGGCTGGGTGGGATTGTGGTCAGTACAGAGTCGATAGGCCAAATAGCCTCCTTCTGCTCTGTCGGGATTCTATAATTCGAGACCAAGGAACCTTTCGACAAGGAAGAGGGTCTAACAGGCCACAACACCACCACAGGCCTTTAGATTGGACAAGTGGTGGTGGGAGATATAGCCAGGAAAAGGGGAAATTTTTGATGGACATCATGTAATTATCTCTCAACAAAGTTACTGTGAAGGCCAAAATGTCAACGTAATCATTTGCAATAAATTCACCTGCCATATCTTGAATGCACAGAACAGAAATGGGCCAACAATATGTCCGAGAAACATTTTTTTGTTTGTTATCAATGGGGGGCCATGTTTCGCATGGCCCCCCATCACCCCAAAGAACAACAAAGAACAAAGAACAATACAGCACAGGAACAGGCCCTTCGGCCCTCCAAGCCCGTGCCACTCCCTGGTCCAAACTAGACCATTCTTTTGTATCCCTCCATTCCCACTCCGTTCATATGGCTGTTTAGATAAGTCTTAAACGTTCCCAGTGTCCCCGACTCCACCACCTTGCCTGGCAGCGCATTCCAGGCCCCCACCACCCTCTGTGTAAAATACGTCCTTCTGATATCTGTGTTAAACCTCCCCCCCTTCACCTTGAACCTATGACCCCTCGTGAACGTCACCACCGACCTGGGGAAAAGCTTCCCACCGTTCACCCTATCTATGCCTTTCATAATTTTATACACCTCAATTAAGTCTCCCCTCATCCTCCGTCTTTCCAGGGAGAACAACCCCAGTTTACCCAATCTCTCCTCATAACTAAGCCCCTCCATACCAGGCAACATCCTGGTAAACCTCCTCTGTACTCTCTCCAAAGCCTCCACGTCCTTCTGGTAGTGTGGCGACCAGAACTGGACGCAATATTCCAAATGCGGCCGAACCAACGTTCTATACATCTGCAACATCAGACCCCAACTTTTATACTCTGTGCCCCGTCCTATAAAGGCAAGCATGCCATATGCCTTCTTCACCACCTTTTACACCTGTGACGTCACCTTCAAGGATCTGTGGACTTGCACACCCAGGTCCCTCTGCGTATCTACACCCTTTATGGTTCTGCCATTTATCGTATAGCTCCTCCCTACATTATTCCCACCAAAATGCATCACTTCGCATTTATCAGGATTGAACTCCATCTGCCATTTCTTTGCCCAAATTTCCAGCCTATCTATATCCTTCTGTAGCTTCTGACAATGCTCCTCACTATCTGCAAGTCCTGCCAATTTTGTGTCGTCCGCAAACTTACTGATCACCCCAGTTACACCTTCTTCCAGATCGTTTATATAAATCACAAACAGCAGAGGTCGCAATACAGAGCCCTGCGGAACACCACTAGTCACAGGCCTCCAGCCAGAAAAAGACCCTTCCACTACCACCCTCTGTCTTCTGTGACCAAGCCAGTTCTCCACCCATCTAGCCACCTCCCCCTTTATCCCATGAGATCCAACCTTTTTCACCAGCCTACCATGAGGGACTTTGTCAAACGCTTTACTAAAGTCCATATAGACGACATCCACGGCCCTTCCCTCGTCAACCATTCTGGTCACTTCTTCAAAAAACGCCACCAGGTTAGTGAGGCATGACCTCCCTCTCACAAAACCATGCTAACTATCATTAATGAGTTTATTCCTTTCTAAATGCGCATACATCCTATCTCTCAGAATCTTGTCCAACAACTTCCCCACCACGGTCCTGTGTCTCATCTCTTACATGGAACTCAGTTAGTGATGTAATCTCTGTTACCATGCTGACTGAGATATTTTAAGACAAGTTACATTTAGTGTGCAGTGAATATTCTTCAGAAGGATGAGGTTAAGTAACAACCACAGACGCAAGACCACAGAAATTGAGGAAGTTACTTTACATTTTCCATTCTAAATGCTGATCTGTTTGCTGCGTATTTTAAAAGTCCTAAATTGTTCATGGGCCGTGTTTGAGGATGGTGGGGAGTGGGCAGGTGTCGCTTTCCCTAACCCGAGTGGAAAATTCAGACGAGGCTGAGGGTCTAACTGCCCAGCTACCCATGTTGTTTTCACAGTTACCATTCACCTTTCTCGCCAAGCCAAAAGGCACAAGGACAGAAAATAAATGCTGATGAGAATTGTGGGAACACCCTCCACCCCTCACACGCCATCCTGCTGTAGTAATGGAAAAGTTAACACGTTAAAAAAAAACAGTCCACTTCGAAAAATGAGCCCCTACATTCTGACTGAACGTAGAGTGTCAGTTTAGAAGATCAAGAGACAATCTGAGTGAGATATTTAAGTTGCTGAGAGAATTTGATACATTTGCATGGTGGCACAGTGGTTAGCACTGCTGCCCCACAGCGCCAGGGATCCGAGTCCGATTCCCGGCATGTATCACTGTCTGTGTGGAGTCTGCATGTTCTCCCTGTGTCTGCGTGGGTTTCCTCCGGGTGCTCCGGTTTCCTGCCACAGTCTGAAAGACATGCTGGCTCGGTGCATCGGCCATGCTAAATTCGCCCTCAGTGTTCCCGAACAGGCGCCGGAGTGTGGCAACTTCATTGCAGTGTTAATGTAAGCCTACTGGTGACTAATAAATAAACTTTAAACATTTGAATGCAAACTCTATTGCTGTTTGTAGGAGATTGCTGTGCAACAAAATGGCCGCTGCATTTCCAACAGTGGCTACATTTCAAGAAGTATTTCAGCATTTTGGGACGTTCTCAGGTCATGAAAGGCTCACTATAGATATTTGAGGCAGAGCAGAGCAATATGGCAGGATGTGTGGGTGAGGTCAACAAATGACGCATTGGGGAAAACATGATCAGATTTATCAAACTGGAACAAAATCGAATGGGCCTTAAATCGTCTGGCCACCTGATCTAAATCTGGAAATCATCCAAAGTATTTAGGAGATAGGGATAGAGAAAGAAAAATATTTAGATTGCTCCTTTCACAACCTCAAGATATCCAAAAACTCATGAAATGTTTTTGAAATGCAATTGTTGTGATATTGGTGCACACAGCAAGACCCCACAAACAGTCATGAGATCATGGCCAGATAATCTGTTGTTTCATTGAAAGGTACATTTTGTCCAGGATGCGAGTCATAGCTCCCCTGCCATGAAACCTTTTACATCTATTTGAGGGGGGCAGACAGTTCAACCTCTCATCCAAATGACAGCAGCTCTGAGAATGGAGCATCATCCCCTGAACATTGAGGAATTCCACAATGCCACTGAACCATCTGGCTCTCTCAGCCTAACTCACCTCAACCATATTGAATATAATGAAGTTGTTTGTTCTGTTGACAATTGTATCCATCACCACCTTTGATGCAATGAGGTGTCACAGCTCGTGAAATGTTACAAAGATCATGGGTTGATGACTGGAATGATTCCAAATCATAAAGGTTCAAGGTATGGTCATCTTTACAGGACGGCTATGGCGTCCAAGCATCAGCTATCCATCTTTGCAATTAGAACTAATCTCCCCCTAACAGCATCCCTCACAAAGACATTAGTGTTGGATGTTGTTAGTGACAGAGACATTAGTGTATGGGAATAGAGGGACACAAAAGAATGGTCTAGTGGGCACATGAGCGGCACAGGCTTGGAGGGCCGAAGGGCCTGTTCCTGTGCTGTATTGTTTTTTGTTCTTTGTTTCCTGGGGGAAACACAGTCTGCAAAGATAGCTGAGGTAAGTCACCCTCTGCCTGTTCACTCTTCTCACAGGGTAATGTTCTCTCTTTGGAAAGTTTTGGTGATAGAAACTAGAAGCTAGAAGCAGAAACAGGCTATTTGGCCCTTTGAGTCTGCTCCGCTATTCATTTTGATCATGGCTGATCATTGAATTCAATATCTTGATACCCCTTCCCATTCCACCCTCCCCACATCACCACCCCCCACCTCCCCACCCCCCCCATATCCCTTGAGTCCTTTAGCCCATAGAGTTGCATCTAATTTCTTCTTGAAATCAGACAACATTTTGCTCTCAACTACATTCTGTGGTAGTGAATTCCATACATTCACCATCCTCTGGGTGAAGAAATTTCTCCTCACCTCAGTTCTAAAAGATTTACCCCTTATCTTCAAACTATGACCCCTGTTAGAATTTTATAAAGTTTCTATGAGATCTCCTCTCACTCTTCTAAACTCCAGTGAACATAATCCTAACCAACTTAGTGTCTCCTCATATGAAGACCTGCTGTCCCAGGGATCAGCCTGGCAAATCTTTGCTGTACTCCCTCTATAGAAAGGACATCCTTCCTCAGATAAGAACACCAAAACTACACACAATATTCCAGGTGTGGCTTCGCCAATGCCCTATACAATTGCAGCAAAACATTCCTATCCCGATACTCAAATCCTCTCGCTATGATCACTATGAAGGCCAACATACCATATACCATTCCATACCCTATAGCATACCATACCTATCTATGAAGGCCAATATGATGTTGGTCTCCATTTCCTTCTGCTCCTTTGCACAACATCAGGTGGGGGGTGAGGAGGTGATGTAGCTGGTGGCTTTTGCTGGAATTGGCACTGGTTAAATTGTTTGACAACCCTTTTTCTATCAGCATCCACGTGAGGCCACTAGATGTAACTTCTCACTAGCATTTTTATCTTTGACATGCCGGATGGACACTTTGCAATTTCTCAAGCAATAACTCTCTTCCTGATATGGGGATGACCACTCTAGTTCCCGAAAGGTTTACATCATCCTCACAAGAGAGATCATGCTTCCTGAGCTGATAGGGCTTCATTTCCTCTGAAGCACTCTCATTCTGACATCTATGCAGTCTCAAATGTTTAATCTTCAACAACAGTGGATCTCTATTAGTCGAGTACTTAATTTGTTGTGATGTTTACAGTCAGATTTCAGAGGTTATGGGGGGAAATTTTCCTGCCCAGCCTGCTACGGGAATCGTAGTGGGCGAGTGGTGGACAATGCAAAGGTCCATTGACCTCTGGTGGGATTTTCCAGTTTTGGGGCAAGAGTGGCTGGAAAATTCCACCCTGTTTCTGTACCTGTGGACCCTGGAAGCTGCTGTCCTCTTTGCTCCATAATAATGGTGACAGCTGTTAGCTTCATCCATATTTTAATGCAATATCTGGGACGATATTTTCTTCTCAGTTTCCACTAAGCAGAAAACCATTGACAGAGGTTCACCACTTGAAAGCTCTGGCCTTCAACACTCAGATAATGACAGAGCGGTGCCAGGGTTCTATCTCTGTTCCTATCTCTGTAAAGTCTAACTTTTTGAGTGAGCTTTCGGTCACCTGGTCTAACATCTCCTTTTGTGGTTCAATGTCAAATGTTATTGGAATAGGCCTTTGTGAATTGCCTTGGGATGTTTTATGATGTTAAATGTGCCATATAAATGCGCATTGTTATTTTAGTAATCCAGTGATCTGGACTGACAACCCAGAGAAGGAGAATTCAAATCCCAGCCTAAAAGAAGTCTGGAAACAAAATGCAGGCATTGGTGAAGGTGACTATAAAGCTGTCAACCTAGCATAATAAGAAGTCTCACAACACCAGGTTAAAGTCCAACAGGTTTATTTGGAATCACAAGCTTTCGGAGCACTGCTCCTTCATCAGGTGAGTAACCTGGTGTTGTGAGACTTCCTACCATGCCCACCCCAGTCCAACGCCGGCATCTCCGCAACTTAGAAAAAAAATCCAACTAGTTTTGTCATGATCTTTAGGGAAGGAAACCTGCGGTCTTTACTGTAAATGATTTTAGATCAACTGCAACATGGCTGATTCATAAAGTGGCCCACCAAGTGCTGAAAAAGAGTCATCCAGACTCAAAATGTTGGCTGTATTCTCTCTCCACAGATGCTGTCAGATCTGTTGAGATTTAGCAGCATTTTCTGTTTTTGTTTCAGGTTCCAGCATCCGCAGTATTTTGCTTTTATCTAACAAGTTGTTGGTTGCATAAAACTTCTTTGCATGAAGATGACTGAAGAAAGAAAGACTTGCATATGGTGCCTTTCACAGCTTCGGGATGTGTTAAAGTGCATTACAGACAATGAGGTACTTTTAAAATGTAGCTGTGGTAGTCCACTCAATGTGTGCATGGCAAGACCCCACATGCCGTAATTAAATAAATAACCAGATCATTTATTTTAGGCTCACCCCCACATTTGCAGGACAACTGTTTGCATTGTTTATTTGTTAGTGTCACAAGGAGGTTTACATTAACACTGCAATGAAGTTACTGTGAAAATTTCTTCATCGTCACACTCCGGCACCTGTTCGGGTACACTGAGGGAGAATTTAGCACCTAACCAGCACATCTTTCAGACTGTGGGAGGAAACCGGAGCACCCGGAGGAAACCCACACAGACACGGGGAGAATGTGCAGACTCCGCACAGACAGTGACCCAAGCCAGGAATTGAACCCGGGTCCCTGGCACTGTGAGGCAGCAGTGCTAACCATTGTGCCACCGTGCCACCCACAGAAATAAATGTGTACTTGGTATCAACATTTATTTAAAAGGCTTTTATTACTCCGTTAAAGGAAATTTAATGCAGGCAAATTGTTACCATACGATATGTGTTGCAAGGTCTTTTTGGATTATTATCTTTCAATGCCTGCCTTTGCAACCTTTCAAGGGAGGCTTCAGTTCTACTTCCTTGTTTTTTTTGCTGTTGGTTTGTGAGCATCATTTGTCAGTGTTGTTAGTCTCCTTGGGTTACGACAGCCACATTTTATCATTGCTGCCTTTCCTTTTCCTCTTGACTTTGCCGCGTCTGACTAGAACTTTGCTTCAACGTAAAGAACTGGTCTACTTAAAGGGAACATTGTGTTAACAAAGGTGACAAAATTGAACAGGTAAGGGCATTTTCTTCTTTGCATTAAGATGAGTTTATATAAAATGTATTTTTATGCTGGGTAAATAATTAAGACTACTATGTAGTCACGAATAAAGCTGGAAAAGACAAAACTCTTACCTCTATTGATATGATCCAGAGCTGGAAAATATTCTTTTCCAACACTTTAAAAAGGCTGCCGAATTACACAGTGTTTAAAAATAAAAGGAAGTTAACTAGATTTTAGATGACTGGCAATAGAACCAGAATAGAGAGATTGGGGCATTTATTAAACATAGCAATGTTTTCAGAATGCACTATCTGAAAGGGTGGTGGAAGCAGATTCGATTATAACTTTCAAAATTGTAGATAGACTTGAAGAGGGAAAGATTTCAGTGCTATGAATGAATAGAGGGACTATTTGGGTTATCCTTCAAAGATCCAACATACGTCTATATGGCTGAATATGCTGCAAGATTTTATGATAGACAATGTACAACAGGTTTGGGTTTTTAGCTAGATAACACTTTCAACAAGATGGTTTGAAAACCGGAGGGGACGCGGGGGGATGGTGTTGGAAGGGTCTTTCAGGAGGAAGGCTTGAGCGAAGGTGAAGAATGTCAGGGCAGATGAATGAAATACATTGCCATTCTGCCAGCTGCTGTATGAATTCTCCTATGATCTTCACCAACTGTTTTAACCTCCTGGGTGCCACTAGTGCCAGAACTCTGGAAGCCCTGAAGCCATACAATGGAACGGCACAGGCATGCTGCTGGCCGATTGGCAACCCATGCAAAGCCCCATGCTGAGTGAATGGCCTCTCATTCATGCGACCGTAGCCCAAGAAAATTGGGGCATCAATCTTTCTAGCTAATTTGATGCACTTTTCATGAGCTTTCTCTGCGTGTGTCCACTGAACGTTGGGCTAATCTTTCTCAGCAACATAATTTAAAGGGCTATTTATCCATCCTGCTGCTGGGGTGCTTTTGGTTTAGCTTTGCTGCACTAAAATTTGTGAAAGTCCTTTGGCTTGTTCTTTTTACACATTTTGGGGTGAGGTGCTGCATACATTCCAGGAGGACAGAGGAACTACATGAGTTATGTGGCCTGTGGTTGCAGTGCTTCTGCATCTGCAACATGACTGGACATGGAGCCGAAGGTGCAGAGGAGGCAATCTCTGAAAAGAGACAGAGATGGAAGGAGGGCGTGGGTGTTACCACATAACACTCAACTCAACACTGCCATTCTGAGGAAACTCCTCATATTTCCACCTCCCTCAGGAGCAATGCCAGTGGTAACACAGATTCAACCAGGAGGTATTGACAGGACTGTACCAGCTCCTTTAATATGACTTGGTGTCTCACACCAGGACAAGGTCAGTAATACCAGTGGCCATTAAGGTAACAGCGACACTGTGCAGGCGACATCTCCCCATACACTATCATTGTAGTGTAAAACTAAAGTGATGGACACAAAATGGTTACCTGGCACACAAAATGGACTCTGGGAAGGGACATTAAAAGGCACTGGCTTTGGGCACAGACAGTTACACAAAAAGTTAAAACCTGCAGTATCTGAATTGCTGCAGGAAACTGGTCAGACCTTGAGGCACTTTAAGACTTGAGATAAGAGCAGACCCATAAGACCATAAGACATAGGAGCGGAAGTAAGGCCATTCGGCCCATCGAGTCCACTCCACCATTCAATCATGGTTGATTTCAACTCCATTTACCCGCTCTCTCCCCATAGCCCTTAATTCCTCGAGAAATCAAGAATTTATCAATTTCTGTCTTGAAGACGCTCAACGTCTCGGCCTCCACAGCCCTCTGTGGCAATGAATTCCACAGACCCACCACTCTCTGGCTGAAGAAATTTCTCCTCATCTCTGTTCTAAAGTGACTCCCTTTTATTCTAAGGCTGTGCCCCCGCGTCCTAGTCTCCCCTGTTAATGGAAACAACTTCCCTACGTCCATCCTATCTAAGCCGTTCATTATCTTGTAAGTTTCTATCAGATCTCCCCAGAACAATGAGTTTGATAACCAGATCAGCCACTGATGGGGACATAAATGCATAACTGTAACGAGATCAGCCACTGAATGTATATATCGAAACCAGTCATTGATAGAGGACATAACTGCATAAATGCATCTATTCTATGTACAATGATATGTTAACTGTCCATGTCCGTACCTATTTGCTTGTAACGATGTATTACCTGTCGATATCAGTATCTGCCTACTCAACTTGTAATGAAGTGTTAATGGTTAATGTCCGTACTGCCTATTGTCTAAAAGGTATAAAGATGGTCAACTACCATTGTGTAGTTGAGAAGGTAGCTGCCAAGTACTGTGGAGTACCAGTGCTTTCTCCCAAAGCTTTGTCCGAAATAAAACTGTTTTGTTGAACTTCCAAGTCTGACTCCGAAGTGGTAAATTTCCCACAACAGTAGCATCTGGGAGGTGACAGAGGCCATCGATACAAGGAAATGTAAACTCTTGTTTTCTCTTCATCCATTCCTACCAGAAATCTTGGAGGCCACCTCAGGATGAGGAAGTAGGGGAGGAGAATGAGGAGGTAGGAAGTATGCATCCTGGATCCCTGGGTCTGCTCTAATCTCAAGTCCTGCATTGGACTATCCAAGACCATATGTTCACTCTTTGTTTCCTTAAGGGGAACATTCCTTTATGGCCATTGATCTCTTATTTCCCCGCCGTAACATTCATATGTGAAGTCTCATTGCAGCAACCCAATATTCTGCAATGAAATTAACTTTTTATCAATGTCTTCATCCAACAACAGATCCAATAATATAAACAAAACTGGACTATTTACCCTTGTGCATCTCTTTCTAGTTTTTGTATTATGGGTGCAAATGGCCTCGGAGTTCCAGTAGCTAGGGGCCTGTGACAGACTGCACCATTTCTGACACATGAGGCAGTTCAAGCAACATCCTGATTCAAATAATCTCTTTGTTCACTCTGATCCATTGTCTATTGTGCAGGTGTCAATGAGTCTGCCTGTTCTTAGCTGCCATGTGTGTACATGTCCCATCAAGGGTGAGATCTTCAGAATGAGCACAACACACTGGACCCGGGTACTTATAGCTGTATGTCTCATCCAGAGTGAGTATCCAATTCAACTAATTACTATGTTTAAACACAAATGTTTTTGATCCCTTTCTTCTCAGTTCCTTCCCCCTCTCTTCTTTGATATTCGGTTTAACTACATGATAATTTGCTATGCAAATCAGCCTGTCCAGCCCAGACAGAGAATTATTTATATTGTTGAGCCTCGTGCCTGCATGTAGCAACAATTGCTTAAAGATTTTTTAAAAGCTGTTAATTTTTTTTAACTTTTACTTTCAATATATTTTTCTCTCTTTCTTTGTCCCGTTCTTTTTCCCGCAGTTTATTTCCCTAGCCGTACCTGATCTCCATTGTTGCACTTCTTTCCTCAACTGTCAAAGCTCAGTGATTAAGAAGCTCAGCCATTGGTCCTATTGCATTCACTAATGTCCTGTTAGCAGTTTGTACTTCCAGAAACTTCTAACCAAAAGCTTTGAACTGAAGGGTGCTGCAAATGTTGAACTAACATTGCAATTTGTCAGATGTCCCACTCCAGCATTATTTTGGCCAGTTTGTTGTGTTTGATTTGATTTGATTTATTATTGTCGCATGTATTAGTATACAGTGAAAGTATTGTTTCTTGCGTGCTATATAGACAAAGCATACCGTTATTAGAGGAGAGTGTGCAGAATGTAATGTTACAGTCATAGCTAGGCTGTAGGCAAAGATCAATTTAGTGTGAGGTAGGTCCATTCAAAAGTCTGATGGCAGCAGGGAAGAAGCTGTTCTTGAGTCGGTTGGTACATGACCTCAGACTTTTGTATCTTTTTTCCGAAAGAAGAAGGTGGAAGAAGTATGTCCCGAGTGCGTAGGGTCCTTAATTATGCTGGCTGCTTTTCCGAGGCAGTGGGAAATATAGACAGAGTCAATGGATGGGAGGCTGGTTTGCATGATACATTCATGAATTTAGATTAGATTATTAGATTGGAGATTATTAGATTAGAGCAGGAATTTACAATGGGACATTTACAGATTAAATTACTGTGCAATCATGGCGAATGGAATTCAGTATGGGGAAGTGTAAAGCCATCCACTTTGGATCTGACAAAGGTGTAATTGAATATTTTCTAAAATAGTGAGAGACGAGGGTCTTTGGGGGAAGCAAAGGGTTTTGGACACAAATCTAAAAAGGCAGTACACAGGGACAAAAGTGTTCGAAAAGGCTCATGAAATCTTTACTTGTATCTCAAGGGAGTTGAACATAAAAGTGAGAATTGGTGCTTCAGTTGTACAGCCTCTTTAGTCAGACCCCAGCTGGAGTATTGTTCTTAGTTCTAGGCACCATACCTCAGGATGGAGACATTTACCTTGGAGGAGATGCTGTGAAGATTAATCAGAATTATATCAAGGCTTAAAATATTCAGTTCAAGAGACCAAGATGCTTAAACTTGGGTACGGATTTCCTTGCCCTGCCAACCAATAGGATTATCCAGTCCCACTAAACATCACAGCGGGGCCAGAAAATCCCAACCTTAGCTTGCATTCCCTTGATTGGTGAAGATTGAAGGTGACCCGATTGAAGGATTTAAAATCATAGGGGGATTTGATAAGGAAACTATTTTCCACTGTTTCTTGGGAACAAGGAGGGACAATCTTTGAATGAATAACCTCATTAATGAATAACCTCAGTAGCAGACAGGGAATGGCCACACACAAGGCATTATATAAAGAGAAAGTTGTTCATGGAGTTTAATCATAACACTGCGTAAGATGTATCACAAACTTTTGACTTTAGACTTAACTTTGGCTCCATCGAATATTTAGGAAACATTCCTATTCTTCATCTGTCAGCAGTGTTATTAATCAATCTTACAGAGAATACCTTTGAGTAATTTATTTTTCCCTATGTTTGACTTTCTATAACACAGTAAAAGCTGTGCTTGGAACACACATCTCCTTTGTGTACTGTTTCGTTGATCATGCTGCAAATCGATAGGGTCAGGAAACCCCTGTCCAAGTTTGTGCAGCTTGATGTCATGAACGGAACACTTTAAGCCCTGGTATAATTCTGGTGTGGCATTTTTAAAAATTAAAATGCAAGTGTCCATTTAGAATATGCAGATTTGCCCGAGAAGTTAAATGTTTCTCAAATGATGTAAAAGCCATATTGTCTGTCAATGTTAGGAATGCAGGTCCCTTTAAGACTAAACCAGGACTGGCTTCACAGCAAATTGAGAGCAGGTGATGCTCAGTGAAGCTTGTATTTAAGAGCTAGGGTTTTCCCCCACTGAGTAAAGTTTATATATTCAAAAAGAGCTTTAACTTCAGCAAGTAAATGCTTGTGTTCACCCAGTGTTTACTTAACAGCAATACATTTTGTTGTCTTAAAGTGAAACTATAAGAGCAGAATGATATATTGTTGGGGAGAGTTTTTAAATAAATTGACAGGGAGATGGGCACCGGCATATTGGAGTAAAGTTTATTTTATTAGTGTCACAAGTAGGCTCACATTAACACTGAGGGGATTTTCACAGTAACTTCATTGCAGTGTTAATGTAAGCCTACTTGTGACATGAATAAATAAACTTTTTAAAAAACCAATGAAGTTACTGTGAAAATCCCCCAGTCACCACACTCCAGCACCTGTTCGGGTACACTGAGGGAGAATTTTGCATGTCCAATGCACCTAACCAGCATGTCTTTTGGACTGTGGGAGGAAACTGGAGCATACAGAGGAAACCCACTCAAACATAGGGAGAATGTGCAGACTCCACACAGACAGTGACCCAAGCTGGGAATTGAACCCAGGTCCTGGTGCTGTGAGGCAGCTGTCCTAACCACTGTGCCACCAGGCCCCTGAAAGATGGAGCTATATACAAAAAGTGAGAGTGTCAGATAGCATAGTATCATAATCAGATACAAGCAGACTAGCAAGGACTACAAGAATAAAGGCAGTCATAGAATATATGTATATTAAGGTACAAATTGTGGTAAATACTGTTAGTGAGCTACAAACTCAAGTTGTGTAGGAACTCAATGTAGCACCTATGTCCAAAACATGGTTTAACAGTGCTACATTAAATGGGTGAATATCTGTTTTTTGAATAGGTTAACAGGAGATTTCTGATGGTTCATAGCAGGTTTATTGTAGTGGTTTTTACTCTGCCTTCTGGATCCTCTCACTGTCCAGAAGCCTCTCTGACTAGGGAAAAACCCAGCTCTCAAATACAAGCTTCAATGAGCATCACCCGTTGTAAATTCACTGTGAAGCTAGCTTTGGTTTAGGCTTAAAGGGACCTGCATTCCTAACATTGACAGACTGGACACTTAATATTCAACGATACAAACATCCAGAAAAGTTAAAGGAGGAAAAAGGGATGTGGGGTGGCAGTAATGATCAGGGAAGACATCATCGTGTTGGAAAGACTGGATGTTCTTAAAGGTAGTCATGACGTGGAGATGCCGGCGTTGGACTGGGGTAAACACAGTAAGACGTTTAACAACACCAGGTTAAAGTCCAACAGGTTTATTTGGTAGCAAAAGCCACACAAGCTTTCAGAGCTCCAAACCCCTTCTTCAGGTGAGTGGCCCACTCTCCTGAAGAAGGGAGAATGTTTTTTAAGAAAAACTTGGACGGGTTCATGGATGAGAGGGGTGTGGAGGGATATGGTCCAAGTGCAGGTCAGTGGGAATAGGCATAAAATGGTTCGGCACAGACAAGAAGGGCCAAAAGGCCTGTTTCTGAGCTGTAATTTTCTATGGTTCTATGGTTCTAAGGGGCTTGGAGCTCCGAAAGCTTGTATGGCTTTTGCTACCAAATAAACCTGTTGGACTTTAACCTGGTGTTGTTAAACTTCTTACTGTGTTCTTAAAGGGGCAAGGATAGAATTCATTTGCTTAGAATTGAGAAGCAAGAAAGGTATGATCACTCTACTGATGGTATTTTATATACTTCCAATGCTTGGAGCAAATCTGCAGGGAAATCATGGAGATGTGTAAGGACAATTGAATGATGACATTAAGGGACTTCAATTACACTTTTACCCTTAATATCAACTGGGATTATGTTAAAGTAAAGGAAAGGAGGAGTAGAAATTTCAGAAATGTATGCAGGAGAACATCCAACTAAGAAGGAGGTATTGCTATGTCTGATGCTGGGAAACAAGGTGGACCAATAAGAGGCCCAAATGTCTGTAGGGTACATTTGGATAATAGTGATCATCATATCATAAGGCTTAGACAAGTATTGGAAAAGAGCAAGACAAATTCCAATGTAGATCTTTTAAATTGAAGGACAATTTAGAAAAGTATATGGGATCTTGGGCGTCATAACTTCGCTACTTTTATGTCTTTATTTATGTTGCACTATTTCTGGTTAGTTGGGCCACAACTAGAATATTGCAACCAGTATTGGTCATCAGAATTGAGTAAAGATTTGAGGGTTCTTAAGAGGATGCAGGGGAGAAAGGTCCCATTAATGAGGGATTTTAACTATGAAGTTAGGTTGGAGAATTTGGGGTTGTTTTCCTTGGAGCTGAAGAGATTTGAGGTGTGCCTCACAGCATCAGGGACCCGGGTTTGATTCCTGGCTTGGATCACTATCTGTGAAGAGTCTACTCGTTCTCCCTATGTCTGTGTGGGTTTCCTCTGGGTGCTCCGGTTTTCTCCCACATTCCAAAGATGTGCAGGTTAGGTGCATTAACCATGCTAAATTCTCCCTCAGTGTCCCTGAACAGGCACTGAAGTGTGGCGACTAAGGGATTTTCACGGTAACTTCACTGCAGTGTTAATGGAACACCACTTGTGACACTAATAAATAAACTTTAAACCACAGAGAGATGGGCCAAATGGCCTCCTTTTATACTGCAATGATTTCATGCCACTGTGCATAACCAGGTGTAATGCTGCTTTGTGTCATCTGATTTAGCTTGAGCGATACAATCGAGTGGCTTTCAAAATTATCATGAAAATGGAGCTATTGCATATACTTTTCCTGCTTTCTATCACTTTGCCTTTGTTAACATTTCATCTTATGAAGAAGAGATTAGAGATCAACAGATTCTGTGGCCAAATTCCCCTCCAGTTCGATTTTCAAGTTTGCTGACGACACCACCGGAGTGGGTCGGATCTCAAACAATGATGAGACAGAAGACAGGAATGAGATAGAGAATCTCGTGAACTGGTGCAGCAACAATAATCTCTCCCTCAATGTCAACAAAACAAAGGAGATTGTCATCGACTTCAGGAAGCGTAAAGGAGAACATGCCCCTGTTTCCCTCAATGGGGATGAAGTAGAAAGGGTCGAGAGCTTCAAGTTTTTCGGTGTCCAGATCACCAACAACCTGGTCTGGTCCCCCCATGCCGACACTATAATTAAGAAAGCCCACCAACGCCTCTACTTTCTCAGAAGACTAAGGAAATTTGGCATGTCAGCTACGACTCTCACCAACTTTTATAGATGCACCATAGAAAGCATTCTTTCTGGTTGTATCAAAGCTTGGTATGGCTCCTGCTCTGCCCAAGACCGCAAGGAACTACAAAAGGTCATGAATGTGGCCCAATCCATCACGCAAACCCGCCTCCTATCCATTGACTCTGTCTACACTTCCCGCTGCCTCGGAAAAGCAGCCAGCATAATTATGGACTCCACGCACCCCGGACATTCTCTCTTCCACCTTCTTCCGTCGGGAAAAAGATACAAAAGTCTGAGGTCACGTAACAACCGACTCAAGAACAGCTTCTTCTCAGCTGCTGTCAGACTTTTGAATGGACTTACCTTGCATTAAGTTGGTCTTTCTCTACACCCTACCTATGACTGTAACACTACATTCTGCACTCTCCCATTTCCTTCTCTATGACCGGTATGCTTTGTTTGCATAGTGCGCAAGAAACAATACTTTTCACCGTATGCTAATACATGTGGCAATAATAAATCAAATCAAAATTTTGAGCAAGTAAACAAGGGAAAACAGGAAGGTGTATGGGCAGAAAAAAGCAGAGCTACAAATTTGGAGGACAGGAGTGATTGAATGCCAAAGCGGATGATGGTAAGTGGGGAACTGATAGCTGCAAGGAACTGATGACCTATAAGGCAGATAAATGAACAGGACTTTATTTGGGGGAGAAATAACTACGCAAAACAGAGATTAAAATGCTTCCAACATCCATGACTCCAGGACTCCAAATGCCACAAAGCTTGTGCCTCGCCATGATTTGCCCGATGCGTCATGTGAACCCCTTCGTCCCTTAAAGGGACACACTACCACAGTGAGGTAAAGATAGGTGATAAAGGACATACAAGGAATCAGCAGGGAAATGTGAATAGTTACAACACAACAGCAATTAACAAAAAATATCTCACAAATCTTTTCTGAAATAATTTTGTTTCAGATTGACCTCAAAACAGTTACATAGAAAAGTGTATTAAAATAATATATGAAAGATAACTACACAACACTCTGCACCTTCGCCAGAATTAACTTTTGATGTCTATAATACTTTTCCAAGAACACCTTTAATAGCCTGATGCCTTATTTCAAAACCGCACTTCACATTTCTTATCTACTCTGGGGACGGAATTTTCCAGCCACGCTCATCCCAAGACTGGAAAATCCCACCTGAGGTCAACGGACCTTTGTATGGTCTGCCCCCCGCCCGCTACAATTCCCACGGTGGCCGGGGTTGGAAAAATTCTGCCCCGGGTCTTTCAAGCCTCTTTGTTTTTTTCCACATTCTCAAGGGAGATGAGGGGCATTGCTTTTTTCATTCTGCAGTCTGTTGTGATCTAGAAATCACTGCGCACAAGAGTGGTGGCAGCACATTGAGAAGTGACATTGCGGAACAATGGGAACAAGGGACTGTGACTAATTATATAGGTCTTTTAAAAAGGCGTGTTGGGTCACATAGCCTCCTTCAGTTTTCTGTGATTCTATCTTTAGTGTTAACTGGGCAGATTGTACTAATCTAATTTTAATTTTGACCTTTTTTAAATGTAATTTTCACTTTTTGTGATACCAATTTACATCTCTTTCAGACTTCCTATTTTTCTTGTGTGCAGCTGTTAGCAGAGTGAGCCCAAAAGGGGACCATTTTATTTCCTCCCTCGGATTTATTTCCTGATGTTATTAGAGGTTGGCCTCTTCTCTCTCTGCCTTTTCAAGCTGGTCTATCCATTCCTCTCCAACAACAACAACATGCATTTATGTAGCACCTGTCCAATAGAGTATCCCAAGGTTCGTGAGAGAAAAAAAACAAAATATGACACTGACCCATGTAAGGAGTTATTAGTTCTATGGGCAGCACGGTGGCACAGTGGTTAGCACTGTTGCCTCACAGCGCCATGAACCCGGGTTCAATTCCAGCCTCGGGTCACTCCACAATGTGCGGAGTTTGCACATTCTCCCCATGTCTGCGGGGGTTTCCTCTGGGTGCTCTGATTTCCTCCCACTCCAGAACTGTGCGGGTTAGGTTGATTAGCCATGCTGAATGACCCTTAGGGCGGGAGTTTCCGGCGCCACTTGTCCCAAGACTGAAAAATCCTGCCCGAGGTCAACAGACCTTTGCATGGTCTGTGTGCCACCCGCTATGATTTCCATGGCAGGCGGGATGGGAAAGTTCTGCCCTTAGTGTCAGGGGGACTAGCAGAGTAAATACATGGGGTTATGGGGACAGGGCCTGGGTGCGATTGTTGTCGCTGCAGGCTCGATGGGCCAAATGGCCTCTTTCAGCACTGTAGGGATTCTATGGCTCTATGAAAGAGGTAAGGAGTTTGTTAATTGAAGAATGCAAGATAGAGAGGTGGAGAGTTGAGAGGAGGGGCTCAAGAGCTTGGGGCCTAGACAGCTGAAGACACAGCCACTAATGGTTGCAGTGATTACAATCGGGTTTGCACAAGATATCAGAGCGAGGAGAAAGCAGAGACCTTAGGAAGCTAGGAAGCCTGTATGAGGTTAAAGAGATAAGTTTAAGTTTTTTTATTATTGTCACAGGTAGACTTACATTAACACTGCAATGAAGTTACTGTGAAGATCCCCTAGTCGCCACACTCCAGCACCTGTTCGGGTACACTGAGGGAGAATTTAGCATGGCCAATGCACCTAATCAGCACATCTTTTGGACTGTGGGGGGAAATCAAAGCATCTGGAGGAAACCCATGCAGACATGGGGAAGACATGCAGACCGACAGTGACCCAAGCTGGGAATTGAACCCGGGTCCCTAGCTCTGTGAGGCAGCAGTGCTAACCACTGTGCCACCATGCCACCTCTAGGGAAGGCTAAGGGATTTGCAAACAAGGATGAGAGTTTTGAAATTTTTTAACAGCAAAGGCCAAGTTGACACAAAAATAGAAATTGCTGGGAAATCTCAGCAGCTCTGTGGAGAGAGAACAGAGCCAACATTTCGAGTCTGGATGACCCTTCATCAGGTTGAGTTGACGTTGCTTCCCTGGCTTAATGTAAATTGGAATAAATGCTTCTTCTTTTCAATTTAAATAATGTAAATGAATCTGCTCTGCTCTGACCTGGTCAATTTCAGAGTACTCAAACTGTGTCCACCATATGTCCAAAGATGTGCGGGTTAGGTTGATTGGCCATGCTAAAAAAAAATTACCCTTAGTGTCCTGGGATTCATAGGTTAGAGGGTTTAGTGGGTAAAATATGTAGGGATATGATGGTAGGGTCTGGGTGGGATTGTGGTCAGTGCAGACTCGATGGGCCGAATGGCCTCTTTCTGTACTGTAGAGTTTCTATGATTTCTATGATATGTGTGTGAATGCAGAAATGTAGGGCAGAATTTTAGAACCTCATCGTGCCCATTTGTGGCGGGAAAATGTCGTAAAGTAGGGTGTGATGTGACTAGCGGGAATGGCACCCATTCCCATTTTATAAAGAAAAAAAGTCGGCACGATCGGGACCCCGCCCAAAACAGGCACAATATCAATTTGCATTTTTTTGCGTTCATCACAATGTCATGAGTGAGCTTCACTCCCAATCGTCCCAGCTCACCTGCATTAATCAGCTCATTCGCTGCAGCCGGATCGGTCGGATTCAGGCGCTTGAGCAGAAAGGATGAGCGAGGAGTTAAGTCTCTCCTTTCAAACTTCTCCGCGCTGCTCAGAGGGAGTTGTTACGTGGCAGCTATGTTGCGTTTCAGATCGAGGGGGCCTGTGAGGGGGGGTTACTTCACGGGGTCTGACTTCGGCCTCTCAAGACAGACCCAGTTCAGAGCGCTGACCTCGGGTCTTAGTGCTGACTCTGGGTCCTAGTGATGGCAGCAGCAAGCACTGTTGCTGGTGGGGCTGGGTTGGAAACTCTTTGAAGTGGCAGTGCTGTAGCCTCAAGATTTGTCCAGCAGTGCTGTCCGTGGTCACTGTTGCATGAGTTCTGTGTGTGTGTTTGTGAGTATTGGGGAGGGAGAAGTGGGGGGGTTGGGGGGGGGGGGGGGTGCTGCATTGCCATTCTGGGATCTGTGGGGGGAATGAGGGGCTGTGTTGCTGGGGGGCTTTGGGGAGGAATGGTGGGCTGTGGAGGGGAATGGGGGGCTGTGTTGCTGGGGGGCTTTGGGGAGGAATGGTGGGCTGTGGAGGGGAATGGGGGGCTGTGTTGCTGGGGGCCTGTGGGGGGGAATGGGGAGTGTGTGTTGCTGGGGGGCTGTTGGGGAGGGAAGGAATGAGGGGGCTGTGTTGCTGGGGGGCTGTGGGGATGTTAGTATGGGGCGTTGCATTGCTGGTGGGCTGTGGGGGGGACTATGGAGTGTGTATTGCTGGGGGGCTGTGGGGGGGAAATGGGGGCACTGTGGAGGCAGTGGTATGGGGGGCTGTTTTGCTGGGTAGCTGTGGGGGGGGAATGGGGGGGCTGTGTTGCTGGGGGCCTGTGGGGGGGAATGGGGAGTGTGTGTTGCTGGGGGGCTGTGGGAGGGGAAAGGGGGCTGTGTTGCTGGGGGGCTGTGGAGGAGTTGGTATGGGGGCTGGGTTGCTGGGAGGCTGGGGGGGAATGGGGGGCTGGGAGGGGGGGTGGCAATGGGGGGCTGTGTTGCTGGGGGCCTGTGGGGGGAATGGGGGGCTGTAGAGGGGGTCGTATGGGGGGCTATGTTGCTGGGGGGTTGTGGAGGGGTGGCATGGGGGGGCTGTGTTGCTGGGGGACTGTGGGGAGGAATGGGGCTGTGCTGCTGGGAGGGCTGTGGGGGGAGGGAATGGGGCTGTGGGGGGGAATGGGGGACTGTGTTGCTTGGGGTCTGTGGGGGGGGGAATGGTGGGGTTGTGGGGGGAATGGGGAGGCTGTGTTGCCAGGGGAATATGGGGGGGAATGGGGGTGCTGTGTTGTTGGGGGCCTGTGCGGGGGGGGAATGGGGGTGCTATGTTGTTGGGGGGCTGTGGGAGATTGGTATGGGGGGCTGTGGGGAGGAGAATGGGGGGGGGTTGTGGGGGGGGGAATGGGGAGTGTGTGTTGCTGGGGGGCTGTGGGATGGAATGGAGGCTGTGTTGCTGGGGGACTATGGGGGGGGAAATGGGGGGGCTGTGTTGTTGTGGGCCTGTGGGGGGGGGGAATGGGGGTGCTATGTTGTTGGGGGGCTGTGGGAGATTGGTATGGGGGGCTGTGGGGAGGAGAATGGGGGGGGGGGTTGTGGGGGGGGAATGGGGAATGTGTGTTGCTGGGGGGCTGTGGGATGGAATGGAGGCTGTGTTGCTGGGGGACTATGGGGGGGGAATGGGGGGGCTGTGTTGTTGTGGGCCTGTGGGGGGGAATGGGGAGTGTGTGTTGCTGAGGGGCTGTGGGGGGGCGGGGCGGAATGATGGGGCTATGCTGCTGGGGGCCTGTGGGGGGGAATGGGGAGTGTGTGTTGCGGGGGGGGGGGGCTGTGGGGGGAAATGGGGCGGCTGTGATGCTGAGGGGCTGTGGGGGGGGGGGCGTTGGTATGGAGGGGCTGTGTTGCTGGGGGGCTGTGGGGGCAAATATGGAGTATGTGTTGCTCGGGGGCTGTGGGAGGGGAATGTGGGGCTGGGTTGCTGGGGGCCTGTGGGGGGAATGGGGGGCTGTAGAGGGGGTCGTATGGGGGGCTATGTTGCTGGGGGGTTGTGGAGGGGTGGCATGGGGGGACTGTGTTGCTGGGGGACTGTGGGGAGGAATGGGGCTGTGCTGCTGGGAGGGCTGTGGGGGGAGGGAATGGTGCTGTGGGGGGGAATGGGGGACTGTGTTGCTTGGGGTCTGTGGGGGGGGAATGGTGGGGTTGTGGGGGGAATGGGGAGGCTGTGTTGCCAGGGGAATATGGGGGGGAATGGGGATGCTGTGTTGTTGGGGGCCTGTGCGGGGGGGGAATGGGGGTGCTATGTTGTTGGGGGGCTGTGGGAGATTGGTATGGGGGGCTGTGGGGAGGAGAATGGGGGGGGGTTGTGGGGGGGGAATGGGCAGTGTGTGTTGCTGGGGGGCTGTGGGATGGAATGGAGGCTGTGTTGCTGGGGGACTATAGGGGGGGGGGGAATGGGGGGGGCTGTGTTGTTGTGGGCCTGTGGGGGGGGGGGGGAATGGGGGTGCTATGTTGTTGGGGGGCTGTGGGAGATTGGTATGGGGGGCTGTGGGGAGGAGAATGGGGGGGGGGGGGGTTGTGGGGGGGGAATGGGGAATGTGTGTTGCTGGGGGACTATAGGGGGGGGGGGAATGGGGGGGGCTGTGTTGTTGTGGGCCTGTGGGGGGGGGGGGGGAATGGGGGTGCTATGTTGTTGGGGGGCTGTGGGAGATTGGTATGGGGGGCTGTGGGGAGGAGAATGGGGGGGGGGGGGGGTTGTGGGGGGGGAATGGGGAATGTGTGTTGCTGGGGGGCTGTGGGATGGAATGGAGGCTGTGTTGCTGGGGGACTATGGGGGGGGGGGAATGGGGGGGCTGTGTTGTTGTGGGCCTGTGGGGGGGAATGGGGAGTGTGTGTTGCTGAGGGGCTGTGGGGGGGCGGGGCGGAATGATGGGGCTATGCTGCTGGGGGCCTGTGGGGGGGAATGGGGAGTGTGTGTTGCGGGGGGGGGGGGGCTGTGGGGGGAAATGGGGCGGCTGTGATGCTGAGGGGCTGTGGGGGGGGGGCGTTGGTATGGAGGGGCTGTGTTGCTGGGGGGCTGTGGGGGCAAATATGGAGTATGTGTTGCTCGGGGGCTGTGGGAGGGGAATGTGGGGCTGTTGGGGGGGGGTGGTGTGGGGGGCTGATTTGCTGGGGGGCTGTGGGGGGGAATGGGGGGACTATGTTGCTGGGAGGATGTGGGGGGAATGGGGAGTGTGTGTTGCTGGGGGAGGGCTGTGTTGCTGTGGGGGATGGCATGGGGGGGCTGTATTCCTGGGGGCCTGTGGGGGAGAATAGGCAGTGTATGTTGCTGGGGGGCTGTGGGGTGGTATGGGGGGCTGTGTTGCTGGTGGGTGGTGGGGGGGGGGTTGGCATGGGGGGGCTGTGTTGCTGGGGGGCTGTAGGGGGGGATGGGGAGTATGTGTTCCTGGGGGCCTATTTGAAGGAATGGGGGGCTGTGTTGCTGGGGGGCTGTGGGGGGGGGGGGGATGGGGAGTATGTGTTGCTGGGGGCCTATGTGAGGGAATGGGGGGCTGTGTTGCTGGGGGGCTGTGGAAGGAAAATGGTGAATGTGTGTTGCTGGGCTTAGGGGCGAGCAGAGTTCTTTAACCTTTCCATCTGTCTCTCATTTTCCCCAAATTCCCTCCTTCCCTCTTCATATTGACAAAATGGCTTTTGCAATGTGACCCATTGACCTTGCTGTTCTTTTGGTTGCTGCTGGAGTTGGGGAGGAGGAGCAGGAGGATGAATTGCGGGAAGAGGAGGCCTAGGCCTTACCACTCACAGGGGTCGAGGGAGACGGCCACCGGAAGCAGGATGAGGCCACCATTCACCTGAGTGGCGGGAGGAGTTGGGGAGGGCGGGGTTGGGGGCAGGAGAAGGAGGAAGCAGAGACCCTGGCAGTTCTACACGCGAGTGTCCTTCGAGCACCTATTGGATGGCGCATGCTGCCGATCGTTCCGGCTCTGAAAAGAGACAGCGCGACACCTGTGCCATTTGTTGCAGGATCTGGCACCTCAGGACTTGGGGGGCACCCACTCCCAGTGGATGTGAAAGTGAAGGCCACCTTAAAATTTTACGCCACCGGATCCTTCCAGACCATCAGTGGAGAACATTGTGGCATTTCCCAACCATCTGTCCACAAGTGTGTGAAGGAGGCCTCAGATGCCCTGTATGCCCGGGCTGGCCAGTATATTAAATCTGACCTGGACCAGGCCCAGCAGAAAGCCTGGGCTGCAGGATTCTTGTAAAATTCCGCCTGTAACATTGAATTTGGGGTTGATGGAAGTACATTAAAACAGCCTTGCAGGGAGAATGGCAGTGAACAAAGGGGCAGAAGGAAGGTAAGGCAGGCCAGAATTCTCCGACCTCACCTGCAGCAGGATTCTCTGGTCCAACGCCGGCATCTCCACATCATGCCCACTGTTGTGAACAGAGATTTGGCTAAGCCCCAAATTCTCCATTCTCACGGGCAGCCGGGCACATGAGACCAGAGAATTCCAACTGTTGAACATCTGTTTGAACTGCCCAAACTAGCTCAGCCACTTATAAAGAGTTGATTGGCACATTTGGGGCAGGTAACTTTCATTTTTCAGATGCCAAGCTGGTGAGTATGGTCCCAAAATGGCGGACAGGAAGCACACTTCTGATGCACATCTTGTTAGGGAAGATCAAAATAGAGGTATTTTCTACTCACAGCTGGAGCAGACATTTTGATATTTGCATATGCATATAAGGGGCTTAAGACTTGGTACAACTCAGTAATCCAACATGAGTGCCATTGTAGGTTGCCTCAGTGAAATCATGCCAGGAAATTGCTTTCCAAACAAGAAGGTCAGTAACCGACGTGAATGTGGTGCTTGCTGGGTGGAGTATAGCTTCCTGCTGACTACAAATTTTACAATGACTGAAATTTACATGTACATCATTTTGTACAAGATACAGTGACATTCATCCAAATCTAAATTCATGCTTAAGTATTTAATTATTTGTAATTCCCACATTGAACATGTTTGGTTTTCACACTTCGCAGATATTCATCAATGTTTATTTCCATTACATTTGCATTTTATCGTAATGCTGAGACAAATTGATTGTTCTTTCAACTGACTGTAAGAACATGTGAACAATGGCAGATATTGAGCAAGGTCCCAGGTTCCAACGGTTCACGGTGAGGGCAGCTGTTTCCAGCCAGCACTGACACTTGTTGCTTCAGTGCATCAACACTGCCTGTGGGACAGGGAGGGGAAGAAATCAGCCTCAACGTTTACATTCAAAAATGACACATGGGAAAAGATGCCCTCCAAGCTTTTTAAAAATTTATTAATCACAAGTAGGCTTACATTAACACTGCAATAAAGTTCTGTGAACATCCCCCAGTCACCACACTCCGGCTCCTGTTCGGGTACACTGAGGGAGAATTTTTTTAGCGTGGCCAATGCACCTAACCAGCACGCCTTTCACATTGTAGGAGAAAACTGGAGCACCCAGTTTTTAAGCAATTACTCCTAGATTTAGACACTCCCACAGGAAGAAACACCCTTTCCTCATCTACCTTGTCAAAGCCCCTCAGGATCTTATACGTTTCAATCAAGTTGCCTCCTACTCTTCAAAGCCTCAAGGCCATTCACCATGTGGGGAAACCAAAGCTGGATGCAGTGTTCAGATAGAGGCCTGACCAAGGGCACAACCCCATTGCGTCAAGCAGCAAGTCGTAGCTGATCACAAACATTCTTTTAAGTCTTTGGGACATTCACTGGTGACACAATGGGGCAGAGTTCTCCGGCCCTTCCTGTTGGTGGGATCTTCCAGTCCCTTCAATGGTGACCCCCACCCCACCCTCGCCCCCCCCCCGGCCCCCCGTGGAGGATTCCCTGGCAGCGGAGGGTGCCAGGCACGCAACATCCCAAAGACATTGGCGGGAGCAGAAGATTCTGCCAACCGCCAGCTAATGGCGGGCCACCAACACCACTGGAATACTGGGGGTGGGGGGCTGGGGGGGGCGGGGGGCAGGGGAGGTGCATGAGGGAGGACGAATTCCAAATTTTGTCCCATGTTCAAGATGATCTATTGATCTGTCCTAGTTCTCAAATGCCACCTAACACATCACACTTTCTGCTTCACAACTTCCATCACAAGCAACTTGGGAAAAGCTCCTCTTATGGAACTATTTCTTGCCACTGATCACCTCAGGACATTGCAGGTATTATTTTCAATTCCACCATCTCTGAGTATTAATCTACTGAAGAAGACAGCCTCTCATCTCTCTGTGAAGAAACCCATATGATTTTTATCCAAGTGAAAACAGATGGTGAAGTTCAAACTGAAACCCAGTCCTTCAATTTGATGATAGTAGTAACTGTTGGTACATTTGAGGCATTTATTAATTTGTAATTTGACCCCAAGTGGAGTTGCACATGGAGAGTGAAAACAGTGTAGCTTTCAAGTAAAATGAACTTTAAAGCACAGGAAAGACTGTACTGTCTATTAACGGCCTAAGGAAGCACTCAGACAGTTAGGGAAACAAGAGGTGAAATTAAAAGCAAAATATTGCAAATGCTGGAATCTAAAACAAAAACAGAAAATGCTGGAAAATCTCAACAGGTCTGACAGCATCTGTGGAGAGAGAATAAAGCCGATGTTTCAAGTCTGGATACCGTTCGTCAGAGCTTGTTGTGGGGTGAAATTTATTTTGTCTGGTGGCACCTATTGGCTGGGAGTAAATCAACAGCCCGCTTGTATGCTACAGGTTTTAAGTGAGTCAAGAGACAGGGAAAGGAGGGAATTGGAAAGAACAGAAAAGAAGGTATGATGGAACGCAGAAGAGAGTAAAATGACAAAAGGGATCATTGTGCAATGTGTAGGGGTGATAAGAGGACAAGTACAGAAATAAAAGATGAGTCGAGATGAGGTGTAAATGGCAATATTGATATTATTACCAACAGTTGCTGTCCAAAGAATTAGGAGCAGAGGTTATGAGCTGATATTGTTGAACTCTGCATTGAATCTGGAAGGTTGTGAAGTGCCTCATTAAAAGAGGAGATGCTGACCCTTAAGCTTCATTCAGCTTCATCAGAACACCGGATGTGGCCGAGGATCGAGAGGTCAGAGCAGTTGAGGGGTGGAGAATTAAAATGACAAGCAACTGGAAGCTAAGGGTCATGCTTATGAACTGAACAGAGATGGTCACTAAGTGATCGCCCAATCTACATTTGGTTACTTCATGTAAAGAGGATCACGTTGCGAATAGCAAATACTAAATTGAAAGAACTACAGTGAATCATCGGAGATTTGGAGGCCTTGGAGGGTGGGAAGGAGGAGGTGAAAGGGCAAAAGTTGGCATCTCCTGCATTTGCACATGGTGGTGTTGTGGGGAAGACTGAGGGCAATGTGGATGTTTAAAGAGTGGACTAAGTTGCCGGAGAGGAAATGATCCCTTTTGAATGCTGAAAGGGGAGGAGATGGAAAGATGTGTCAGGTGGTAACATCATGCCAGATGTGGTGGAAATGGGGGATGACCTGTTGAATGTGTAGGCTGGTGGGGTCGAAGGTGAGGACAAGGGGAGGTCTATCATGAGCAAGAAGAGGTGAGAACAGTAAGAAAGGAAATGGGACCACTACAAGAATTTATCACGCACAAGCTTTAAAGCCAGCTATTGTTTCTTTACATGTCCCATTACCCAGCTCTGTTTGCCTTACACGATCACTGTGCTACTCTTTATTCTGAGGTTAAATTTCCTTAAGACATGTTGCATTTCAAACGTTTGCCAGTTCTGATAAAAAGCCATGCCGTAATTTCAGTCTCCACAGATGATGCCTTATCTGCTGAGCTTTTGAACATTTCTTCTGTTTTATTTGAGATTCCCAGCTTCTGTAGTACTTTGTTTCTCACTTAAATCACTTTGGATGCTTTTATTTTGTTGATTAAGATACAGAATGTTAGACCATTGAGTTTTTCCAGGATTGAGTGCCTTCGTAGAATCATAGAATCACTACAGTGCAGAAGGAAGCCATTCAGCCCATCAAGTCTGCACCAACTCTCCAACAGAGCATCCCATCCAGGCCCCAACCTCTGCTGGAAAGTTAGAAGTAAGAAGTTTAACAACTCCAAGTTAAAGTCCAACAGGTTCATTTGGTAGCAAAAGCAACAAGCTTTCGGAGCCTTAAGCTTCTTCTTCACAGCAACTGGTGGAATTTAAATTCAATGAATAAATCTGGAATATAAAGCTTGTCTCCATAATGGTGACCATGAAATTGCCATCAATTATTGTAAAATCCGTCTTGTTCACTACTGTCCTTTAAGGAAGGAAATCTGCCATCCTTACCTGGTCTGGCCTACATGTCTCTCCAGACCCCATAGCAATATGATTCACTCTTGGCCAAGCAGGTCACTCAGTTCAAGGGCAATGAGGGATGGGCAATAAATGCTGATCTTGCCAGTCATCCCATTAAAGGGTAAATATTTAAAAATTATTTGCATTGGCACTTGAACCTTGTTTCTCAGAGGCGAGAGTGCTGTTACTAAGCTTCAATTTTCTCGTTATAAATTTAAATGGAGCATGAAATTGTGGAAAAAATGGTTGAATGGCGCAGAACCAGAGATTGCCCTGATAGATTGCAGGTGCAACTGAGGATTTAAGGTCAGTTTATCACCATGTTTTCTGCTCTTTCTCCTTTCCAGGTTCTATGGCTACAAGTGGTTGGGGTGTTACGGTTCCGCCTACTCTTCCTGCACTGCAGGGAACATTAGTGACCTTTAATTGTTCTTTCAAATACCCTTACGATGAAAACATACCTGCAGATAATATAACTGCCAAGTGGTTAAAATGCCCGTGTGACCACCCTTCTGCAGAACTATACAACAGTAAGACGCCAAACCCAAAACCTGGAGTGAGCTTGATAGGAGACCTGAGTCAGAAAAACTGCTCTCTTCAGATAAGCAATATTCAGACAAACCACACTGGTGAATACCGCTTCAGATTTGAAATAAAAGATAAGGACAAATGGACAGGAAAGCATGCCTTGGCTCTCACTGTTCATGGTAATTATTCCTTCTCAATAATTATTTGGTCTTGTACAAATTTCAGCTGCCTCTTATTTACAATTTCTTTCATAAACTGATTGCATGAACAGACTTGGTGATCCCCGCACCTCCACCTTTCTTTCTCTTACAGCTCGTCCAGGAAAACCCAATATCACATGGTGCACAGAATTGCTTGAAGGAGTTAATAGCACATTGATTTGTTCCTCCTCCGATGTTGATGAAAAGGCCCAAATTACTCTTAACTGGTATGGTATCGGTGATCTGGCAGCTGGGCAATGCAGTGTCAGTAACTCCAAGAGAACACTCCAAAGCTGTCGCAGTTTCATCCCATCGTACCAGCATCACAAGACAATTGTCAAATGTTTTGTCAATTACAGTAAATTCGCATATTCCGATGAAGGCAACATAACTCTGGATGTAAAGTGTAAGTTTTTGTCTAACTAGATCTCCTTTGAACAGCAAACAAAATTCATTTTATTTTTCTCCAGTGAAAGATTTGCCCCTCTGTTGATGCCAGGCTGCAGAGGATGGGTCCAGCAAGGATCCTGAGGCTTGGGTAGGCTCGGGTTGGGGGCAAGGGGTTGACCTCACCACTCTCTGCCGGGATCTGGTGTCGTGGCTGGACTGCCCCTTCAAGCCCTGGCAGACCTGCAGATCACCCCTGGCTTCAGGCAGCCCTGTGATCAATATCTGCATTCCTGCCTGTCAGCTGTGCAGATTCTGAAGTGGCCTGGTAACTTTAATCTTCATGCCCCCTAGTCACCTGGCAGGATTTTAAATCCGTGCAGCACTCCATTCTGCAGCAGAGAGTTTCCTATCTCCTTGTCAGAGGCTGCAGGTGAAAAAAGATCCCTTTGAAGTCCTCTAACAGAGAGGAGATTTTGATTTTAACTGGGGGAGGGTGAAAGGGGGGAAAGGGGGTGGGGGATGGTGGTGTTCCAGTTTGCTCAGCTCTTCACTCAGCCCCAATGTATGCACACAGCTTTGATTTGAAGTTGTTGATGCTTCCCAGCAAGCTGAAATCATTGAAACCCTCTTTGTTGCACTTAAAGCCTTTGATCTGTAACACATTCAATGTGCAATGTCTCAGAAAAGAATCAACTGCCAGCTCAATGGATTTTTATCATCCTCCAGCCACTTGTGTTTATTTTAATTTTCCTTCATGGTCAAATACACATCAAGTACCCCATTTATCCTGACTGCAATTTTGACAGAGTCTAAGCCTAATTGACAGCCTGTGTTTCACTTCCTCTTTTGCAAACTACTTCGAAAGAGGCTGGAATGAGACCAGGCCCTTGCAAAGCCAAAACAGAGCATCGTTGAGCAGATTATTGCTGAGTGTGTTTTGATGCAACGTACTGGCTTGCCAAGCCACTTCTTAGGGCATGTAAAGGTCAATCATATTGTTATGGGACTGAAATCACAGAGTCAAGTCTAAGAGGTGCTGGTTTCCATCTCCAATTGGGATGGCAGAGTGTAAGCACTGCTGCCTCACAGCTCCAAAGACACGGGTTCACTTTCAGCCTTGGGTGACTGTCTCCGTGGAGTTTGCACATTCTCCCCGTGTCAGTGTAGGTTTCCTCTGGGTGCTCCGGTTTCCTCCCACAGTCCAAAGGTGTGCAGTTTTAGGCGGATTGGCCAGGCTAAATTGCCCATTAGTGTCCCACTAGGTTAGGGGGATTAGCCATGTTAAATTCATGTGGTTATCGGGAAAGGGGAGAGAGGTGGACTTGGGTAAGATGCTCAGTTGGAGAGTTGGTGCAGACTCAATGGGCCAAAGGCCTCCTTCTGTACTTTAGAGATTCTATGAATTTGAAGTCTTGGCAGGATTTTCCAAGCCCATGTGGTGGATTTTCCGGCATCTGGGGGGAGGGGGGGGGGGGGGTTGGTGAGTGAGGGGGAGGGGGGGGGTGGGTGGCTGGTTGGTGTGTGATTCCAGTCCCATGCCAATGTAGCTGCCCCCTAAAATGGCAAAGCAAGGTAGTCATACAAACATACGAAATAGAGGAAAAAGTAGGCCATTCAGCCCCTCCAGCCTGGTCCACCAATCAATCAGATCATGGCTGATCTGTTTGTGCTACGAATTCCACATGACCATCTACCCCCAATAACCTTTGATTCCCTTGCCTAACAGGAATCTATCTAACTCTGCCTTAAAAATATTCAGTCACCCCGCTTTCATCACCTTCCAAGGCAGTGAGTTCTAAAGTTGCATAACCCTCCAAGAGAAAAAATTTCTCCCAATCCCTATCCCAAAAAGTTGATTCCTAATTTTAAAAATGTGTCCCTAAGCTCGGGACTCACTCACAAGAGGAAACATTCCTTCCACGTCCACCTTATCAAGATGGTTTGGATCTTATATGCTTCAATCCAGTCACCCCTCATTCTTCTGAACTCGAGGGGAAACAAGCCCTGTCTGCGCAATCTTTCCTCATAAGACAATCTGCTCATTCCAGGCATCAATCTGGTAAACTTCCTCTGAACCACCTCCAATATGTATCACTTGTATCAAAACCATTACTACCACAGGCCATAGCTTGAGGTCATCTGCTGCTCCATGGTAGAACTCTCACCTCTTGAGTCATGGAGGTTACAGGTTCAAGTTCCACATGAGATGCAAACATACAAAATAAAGCCCATTGAGTCCACCAAGCCCTGCACCAGGGCTTCATGACTAAACACTTTATTCCACTTCATCTTTCCTTTCTTCCTCTTGCCACCCCGCTTGCAGCCGTAAAATCTCAAGGAGAAAACAATCAAATAGAGAAAAAGGAAAACAGGAACAATGGGGAGAAAATACTATAGGAAATTATTCTCTGGATTTATCAGGCAATCAAAACCAGTCCACGAGCTCCTATGGATCAGATACAGTGCAGTGGGCCGGGAGACTCAGGCAGAGGCCATTTAGTGGGCTCCCCGCTGGGCGCCACAGCCTCCGTGAGTCTCTGGGTGCTGGATTTCAGGTGCTGTCAGTTGTAGAGCTGTATAATGTATTTAAATTTGATTTTACATCAAATTAGCGGGCCCAGGACTGAAGTCTCATGGAGTTTACAATAACTCCCCACTAGCGGGAAGCTGGTGGCTCGAGCCCGCTGGAGTGAAGGGGGGTCATCGAGGCCCCCCCAAGAGGTTGGAAGTAAGGGGGGATGCCCCCTGGGCATTGCCAGCTTGTCAATGCCAACCTGGCCCCCTGGCACTGCCCAAGGGGACACATTGGCACTACCCACTGTGAAGGGGGCAGGGCCAGAGGGGGGGTGGGCCAGAGGGGGATGGGACCTCTGGGGGAGGAGATCGATGGGATGAGGGGGTCGCTCTGCCACTCTGTACTTGGCGGTGACAAGGGGAGCGGGGCCAGGGCAGCGGGGGCGGGGGGGGCGGGGATAAGAGGGGGAGGGAGATCGGGACTGCTGGGGGGTTGGGGGGAGATCGAGACGGGCCAGGGGCGAGTGGGGTCTGGGAGGCCGGCAATCGCAGCATGGGGGGACCGGTGGGGCAGCAATGCGTGGTCGCAGGTCTGGCCAGCGATGGAGCTGGCCAGCGATCGGAGGACTGGCAGTACGGGGCTACTGCGCATGTGCCGATCTCGGTGCTGACAGATCGGCGCATGCAGAGTGGCCCGCTCAGTGTTATGCTGCTGACCGCTCCAGCAGGAATAGGCCCCGCCCCTTGATTTTTGCAAGATTCACGTCAGTGCACTCTGCAGTGCACAGAATGTGGGAGATTCATTTCGAAAATCCCGCTGAAAAAACCAGCGGGATTTACTCCAGTTTGTACACGCAAATTCGACACTTAGAATTTTTTAGGGAGAATCCCACCTGCTATTGATAGTCTGAGCAAGCAATGCCAGATTCATATGCTTTTCGTGTGCTTTTCTCTGAAACAAGGTGAAATGATGATTTTGCGGGTTGAGCTGATAAGAAAAATTCTCTTGAGAAGCCATTAAGGCAGCAAGCAAGAGTGATCTTCTGAAACCTGTTCTAAAAGACCTCTAATTCTGAGATTATGCCCTCAGGTCCCAAAACCTCCCACAAGGGGAAGCAACCTCTCAGCGTTTACCCTGTCAAGCCCCCTGAGAATCCTACAGCCTCAGTAAGGTTGCCTTTCATTCCTCTAAACTCCAGTGAGTACAGGCCCAACCAACTCAACCTTTCCTCATAAGAAAATCGTTCCACACCTGGCATCAATCTTCGCTGGACTGCCTCCAATGCCAGTATACGATTCCTTGAATAAGGGGATTGAAACTGTCCACAGCATTCCAGGTGTGGTCTAAATAGAGCCTTGTATAGTTTTAGCAAGATTTCCCTATTTTTATCACAACACTTCACGTGATTTAATTTGATCACTTTATGGACACTTTCTCAGCCTTCTGCATGCTCATTTACATTCCCTTTGTCCCATTCCAGGACAATTAGAGATGGGCAAAAAATGCTGGCCTTAATTGCCAATGATACTCATATTCCACCAACATAAGATCTCTGACAACAGAGGAGTCATTTGTTTCTATATATCCTTTCTATAGGATACCTGCTCTTTTGATATATTTTAATGACCTGGTATATGAGGAATAATTTCAAAGTTTGTGATGTGCGATATAACACACGAGAGGCAGGATGTACTCGGGAAATAAAGGCTTTTATTGCCAACAATAACAGAGCTACGATATACAGTATACGATGCCAGACTAGAGGGTCACCAGGCAGAGCAGTGACCTTTATACCTCTCCCAGGAGGCGGAGCCAACTGGGGTGTACCATAGGACTATATTAACAGGTAGAACAGCCCAACCCTAACCCCAACAGTGACATATCTACAGACTCATAGTACTGGCCAGACCATGGCTCAGCACTACCTGGTGGGAACCAACAATGGTTCACCACATTCACCCCTCCTTTGAAAACAAAGGCCGGTGGGGTACAAAACACAGAACAATTGTTCATCTGTCTATAAGTTCAAACGGTCTGGGGGACCGCACCGTCGCTGTGACCTCCTCAACACCGGCGATGACACCGGTTCAGGCAATCGTGGTGACGTTCTCTCCAAGGCGGTGTCCAGTGACTCCTCCAGTGCCTCACGGGCCGGTAGACCACGAGGTGGTGACAATCTGCTGAACTCGGGCACGCCTTGAAGTGGCTACCATCTCCTGGACTCAGGCAAGCTGTACACGGGAGTAAGAGGGTTAAGTGGTGGTCCCAATACTGCCCGTGCCGTGTCAGGAGGGGAACTAATGGTTGGGGGGTCCCTAACAGGAGGTGTGGGAGCGACAGGAGTTTCCAAGCCCCCTGCTGGCGCCAGATCTCGAATCGAGACCGTGTCCTCTCGCCCGTCAGGATATGCCACGTAGGCATACTGAGGATTGGCGTGGAGGAGATGGACCTGTTCAACCAAAGGGTCGGACTTGCGGGTCCTAACATGCCGCCGCAGGAGGACAGGTTCTGAGTACGTCAACCAAGACGGTAATGAGGTCCCAGAGGAAGACTTCCTAGGGAATGAAAACATTCTCTCACGAGGAGTAGCGTTGGTTGCCATACACAGGAGTGAGCGTATGGAGTGGAGCGCATCAGGGAGTACCTCTTGCCAACGGGAGACTGGAAGACCTTTAGACCTCAACGCCAGTAAGACAGCCTTCCAGACTGTAGCATTCTCTCGTTCGACCTGTCCGTTACCCCTAGGGTTGTAGCTCGTGGTTCTACTAGAGGCAATCCCATATGAGAGCAGGTATTGCCTCAAGTCATCGCTCATGAACGACGAGCCCCTATTGCTGTGGATATAACAGGGGTAACCGAACAGGGTGAAAAGATCACGAAATGCCTTGATAACCGTGGCAGCGGTCATATCAGAACAGGGAATGACAAAAGGGAATCGTGAGTACTCATCAACCACATTGAGGAAGTACACGTTCCGATCTGTCGAGGGAAGGGGACCCTTAAAGTCCACACTCAGTCTTTCAAAGGGACGAGTGTCCTTAACGAGGTGTGCCCTGTCAGGTCGGTAGAAGTGCGGTTTGCATTCCGCGCATACCCGGCAGCTTCTGGTTATGGACCTGACATCCTCCACTGTGTAGGGTAGTTTCCGGGCCTTTATGAAGTGGAAGAGCCGAGTGATCCCCGGAAAGCAGAGGTCATTGTGGAGAGCCTGCAATCGATTCTCCTGCATACTAGCGCATGTTCCACGCGACAGGGCATCCGAGGGCTCGTTGAGCTTCCCCGGACGGTACATGATATCCTAATTGTAGGTGGAGTGTTCGATTCTCCACCTCAAGATTTTATCATTCTTGATCTTACCCCGTAACGTGTTGTTGAACATGAACGCCACGGACCGCTGGTCCGTGAGTAGAGTGAACCGTTTTCCCGCCAAGTAATGCCGCCAATGCCGAATGGCCTCCACAATGGCCTGGGCCTCCTTTTCCACCGCCGAATGTCGAATTTCAGGGCCTTGGAGGGTGCGAGAGAAAAAGGCGACGGGCCTGCCCGCCTGGTTAAGTGTGGCGGCCAGGGCGAAATCAGATGTATCACTCTCCACCTGGAAGGGGATGGACTCATCGATACCGTGCATCGTGGCTTTCGCGATGTCGGCTTTTATTCTTGCAAAGGCTAAGTGAGCCTCTGTTGCTAGGGGAAAAGAGGTAGACTTGATGAGCGGACGGGCTTTGTCCGCGTAATTGGGAACCCACTGTGCATAGTATGAGAAGAAGCCTAAACATCTTCTCAGTGCTTTGATGCTAGTGGGCAGGGGGAGTTCGAGGAGGGGACGCATACGGTCTGGATCAGGGCCAAGGATCCCGTTTTCCACCACGTATCCGAGGATAGCTAGGCGGCGCGTGCGAAATGCACACTTCTCCCTGTTGTAGGTCAGATTCAGGCGAGATGCAGTGCGTAAGAATCTAAGAAGGTTGGCATCGTGGTCCTGATAACGTCCCCATGGCCGCAGATGGTGACGTTATCCAGGTACGGGAAGGTAGCCCGCAGCCCGTTCTGGTCCACCATTTGGTCCATAGCACGCTGGAAGACCGAGACCCCATTCGTGACACCAAAAGGAATCCTTAAAAAATGGTACAGGCGACCATCCGCCTCAAAGGCCATGTATTGTCGGTCCTCTGGGCAAATGGGGAGCTGGTGGTAAGCAGATTTTAAGTCGATGGTGGAGAACTCCCGGTACTGCGCAATCTGGTTGACCATGTCAGATATGCGCGGGAGGGGATACGCATCCAGCTGCGTGTATCTGTTAATGGTCTGACTATAGTCTATGACCATCCGGAGTTTGTTCCCATTCTTAACCACCACGACTTGCGCTCTCCAAGGACTAGCGCTAGGTTGGATGATCCCTTCCTTGAGGAGCCGCTGAACTTCAGATCGAATGAAGATCCGATCCTCAGCGCTGTAACACCTGCTCTTTGTTGCAATGGGCTTGCAGCCTGGCACGAGATTCTGGAATAGGGAGGGTGTGGTAATCCTAAGCGTTGAGAGACTACATGTGGAGCGCGTTGGGCAATTTAGAGGCTGCGGGTCTCCCACTGAAAGCGGAGGGAGTGGCCCATTGTACTGCAGGGTTACACTCTTCAAGTGGACCATAAAATCTAGTCCTAGGAGTATCGGCGCGCAAAGGTGCAGTAACACAAGGAGCTTGAAGTTCTCGTAAACCGTGCCCTGCACCGTCAGATTGACTACGCAGCTCCCTAGCACGGTGACAGACCAGGACCTTGACGCCATCGAAATTGTCTGCTTGACAGTCCGAATCTGGAGACCACACCGCTTCACGGTGTCCGGGTGAATGAAGCTCCCCGTGCTCCCGCTGTCAAACAAACAATAAATCGGGTGTCTGTTTACCTGTATGTCCATCATGGACTTGTCGAGTCTGTGAGGCTTGGCCTGGTCCAGGATGATCGACGTCACCGTTGGTTCGTGGGTGCAACTGCAGGCAGCTGAGATGGTTGATGACGACCCCTGCTGGTCATTCGCGGTCGGTGCCGACCAAAATGGCTGCCCCCATAGGTCGCACGTGGACGATGGCGCCAAAACCTGCGGCCCCTGCAGGTCACACGTGTCTTGCGACTCCGTCGTTCGGAATGGCGACGTCCTGGAATCGCATGTGGGAGAAGACCTTGAAGACGCAGAAGACAAGGAGGCCGGCTCCGGGGAGTCACACGCCGCACTGCTGTTGTTGGATGGAGGTTTGGACCGGCATACTTTGGAATAATGCCCCTTCTTGCCGCAGGCGGAGCACAACACCGCTTTAGCTGGACATCGCTGCCAAGGGTGTTTCACCCCCCCACAGAAGTAACACCGCGGGCCACCTGGAGCTGCTGCCGTCGTCAGGTCCGAGGCTCGGAACGCAATCGTGCAGTTTTTCGGTCCCGCTGAATAAACTGGAGTCTGCGACTGCCCCTGCCACACTGTCTCCACGTGGTCGTCGGGGTACATCTCCAGACTTTTGGAGGCCGTTTCTAGAGCATCAGCTAACTCTATGGTTTTAGTGAGATCGAGGTTACCTTGCTCCAACAGCCGAAGGCGGATGTACGACGAGCCGATTCCCGCCACGAATGTATCTCGAACTAGGTCGCTCATGTACTGGTCTGCTGACACTGACTTGCAGTTGCAGGCTCTGGCTAGCTGCTGAAGCTCGCACGCGTACTGTTCCGTCGTTTCGCCGGGCTGCCGCCGTCGAGTGGCTAGAAGGTGTCGAGCATGGACCTCATTCGGCGATTTGCTGTATCGCTTCTTGAGAAGCTCGAGGGCCCCTTTGTAGTCAGTGGCCCCACGGATCGCTAAGTATACAGCGTCGCTTACCCTCGCGTGGAGGACCTGGAGTCTGTCGGCGTCGTCGGTGACCGCTGTGGAGGCGTCGAGGTAATCTTGGAAACACTTCAACCAGTGGTCGAAAGTGTTCGATGCTCCCGCCGCACGTGGGTCCAACGTAAGCCGTTCGGGTTTAAGCATTTGCTCCATGTTTTCTTTTGTCGTTTTTTTTCAAAAAAAAAAGAATTTACTTGTTGGCAATAAAATTGATGCGCGATATAACACACGAGAGGCAGGATGTACTCGGGAAATAAAGGCTTTTATTGCCAACAATAACAGAGCTACTATATACAGTTTCCGATCCCAGACTAAAGGGTCACCAGGCAGAGCAGTGACCTTTATACCTCTCCCAGGAGGCGGAGCCAACTGGGGTGTACCATAGGACTATATTAACAGGTAGAACAGCCCAACCCTAACCCCAACAGTAACATATCTACAGACTCATAGTACTGGCCAGACCATGGCTCAGCACTACCTGGTGGGAACCAACAATGGTTCACCACAGTTTGCAAATGATGCAAATCTCTAAATGTGGTAAATAATGAGAAGGATAATGGAAAATTTAGGAAGGACATGGGTAGACTGGTAAATGGGCGGAAGTATGGTAGATGCAATTTATCACAGGGGTGTTTGAAGTGATATAGTTAGGTTTCCAGGAATGAGCAGTATAAACTAAAAGGTGCAATGATGTAGAACAGCTAGACCAAGGGGTAGATATACATTTTTTGAACATTGTGGGACAAGTTCAGAAACCGATTATAAAAGCATGGGGGATTCTTGATTTTACTAATAGTGTACACACCCTTGCAAGTTTGTTAAAAATTATATAGCATTTATATAAAGATTATTAAGATTTTGGGTTTTTCTCTTCAGAGCAGTGAATGTTAAGAAGAGCTTTGATAGAAATGTTCATTATCTTGAAGGGTTTTGATAGAGTAAATAAGGAGAAAGTGTTCCCAGTGGTATGAAGTTGTGAACCAGAGAACACAAACTGAAGACCTAGAGGTGACATGAAGAAACATTTATTTACACTGGGAATTGTTGTGATCTGAAGTGCACTGTCAGAAATAGCAGTGAAAGCAAATTTACCAGTAGGTTTCAAAACAAAATTGATAAAACAATTGAGGAGGAAAATTAACAGGGCTATGTAGAATGTACAGACTTGAAGGGACAAATGACCTCCTTTTCATTCTATGACCCTCTGATTCTATGTACAAGATAAGATCAAATAATCTCCCTTAATAACAAGATAAGAAAATATAGCTTAACTTATTCTTGTGGGGATTTGAATTATGGCGGAAAACCGATTAAATTAATAATACCCAGTGCTACAGCAATAACTATGGGAGATGGTGGCATCATGATATTGTCACTGGCCTAGCAATCCAGAGACTCAAGGCATTGCCTTGGGGAGCCAGGTTCAAATCCCACCATGGCAGATGGTGAAATTTGAATTCAATAAAAACTTGGAACTAAAAGTCGATTCATCAAGCATTGTTTATTGTTGTAAAAACCCATCTGGTTCGCTAATGTCCTTTAGGGAAGGAAATCTTCCATCCTTACTTACATGTGACTCCCGATCCACTGCAATAGGGCTAAATGGCCTTACTTCCGCTCCTATGTCTTATGGTCTTATGGTCTTAAATGCCCTCTGAAATGGCCTAGCAAGCCACTCAGTTCAAGGGCAATGAGGGATAGGTAACAAATGCTGGTACAATCAGCAGCGCCCACATCCCATGAAATGAATACCTACAAAAGAACTGTGCTGTCCTCCACATTGTTATCCCAATAACTATTGTTTTACTTTCAGATGCACCCAAAAACATAACCATTCAAGTAGTTAATGGATCACTTTTGGAGATCAAAGAGGGTGATGCGGTCTCTTTGAAATGTACCGGTAATAGTAACCCGGAAGCTACATACACCTGGTATAAGAAGGAGGATGACAAAGGCCATACAGAATCTCAAAATAGCACGAGAGGAATTCTGTCCTTCCACAATATTTCAAGGAGTGATTCTGGGTTCTACAACTGTACAGCAACAAATCGGATTGGACATGTGAACTCGGAGGCTTTGGAAATCAGTGTCCAATGCAAGTGACCATACATTTTTAGGGTTTTTTATGATTGAGTTAATTCTGTGATAAGCACAATGGTGTTGACAAACAATAATGTTAACCTTTCCCTTTCTCGAGTTTTATCAATCCACCTGGCCCCAAATCACCTCTGAAACCAAAAGAGAAAATGCTGGAAAATCTCAGCAGGTCTGGCAGCATCTTTTGGGAGTGAAAAGAGCTGACGTTTTGAATCCACATGACCCTTTGTCAAAGCTTTGACAAGGTTCATGTGGACTCAAAACATCAGTTCATTTCTCTCCTTCCAGATGCTGCCAGACTTGCTGAGATTTTCCAGCATTTTCTCTTTTGGTTTCAGATTCCAGCATCCGCAATAATTTGCTTTTACCCAAAGCGCCTCTCCCTGCCTTTTCCCACACACCCTGGTTGTTCTAAAGTCCTGCTCTGATGAAGGGTCATCTAGACTCGAAACATTGACTCTATTCTTTCCCCATAGATGCTGTCAGACCTGCTGAGATTTTCCAGCATTTTCTGTTTTTGTTTCAGATTTCAGCATCTGCGGTATTTTGCTTTTATATTAATATTTCTGTATTGCACTTCATAAAGCAAAAATTCATTTCTAATTTTCAGAAGCTCCGAAAAGATAACCATTTAATGTAGACACAGAATTTGAGGTGGAAGGGGACTGTAAGGTATTACTAACATAATCATAAAATCATAGAAACCCTACAGTGCAGAAGGAGCCCATTGAGCCTGCACCAAAAACAACAGTACAACCTTATCCTGTCATCACAAAACCGCCTTACCTGAGCACTGTATTATAGCCCGGAGTGGGGTTTCTGACTATTCTTTTCACCTCTCTCATCCAGCGGCTCTGAGACTAATTAGAATGATTTTAACATGAGGTGGGGTCAAGTGATTTTTAGTCAGGGATCTTTTTGACTTTCTCCTATGACATTCTGAGGGAAGGGTTTACGCAGAGGTCAAAACTCTGGAGTCATTCAGGAGGCAGTTTAATGCTGTGATATAGGGCGTGTAGGTATCTATTGAACAATGATCAGGATGGGACAAATGAACTCCTTCATACATACTTATTGTTAACACCAACTTACATTCACATTGCATCTTTAATGTAAAAAAATCTATGCCAATGCACAGAGACTTAATCAGACAAAAGCCACCACCAACCTGATGAAGGATTAATGTAAGTAACCAAAAGTTGGGTCAAGAGGATGGATTTTGAGGAGAATCTTAAAGAAAGAAAGTGAGGAGGGGGAGGAGGGGGAGGATTTCACACAAAACAAGAGTTGGAGCAACACAGAGATCTCATTGCATTCTAGATCTTTGCAGGAATCGATTGATGCAAGGCCAAGTTAAACATGCCAGTGAGAACTGGGCAAACAGGAACTACTGTATGTGCAGCCCACTCACATTGTCTGTATCTTTAAGACCTGGTTGGCTGTAGAGATTCGTATTCTAATCAGTATTCTGTAACTTGATTTTGTGTCTCTGTGCCCTGTTTGAGAGCAGATTTCCACTCCATCTGACGAAGAAGCAGTGCTCCGAAAGCTAATGGTATTTGCTACCAAATAAACCTGTTGGACCTTAACCCGGTGTTGTTAAAACTCTTACTGTGTAAAATAATTCCACAGATTCACTACCCTCTGAGAGAAGAAATTCCTCCTCACCTCTGTCTTAAATGGGTGACTCCTTACTCTGAGATTATGCTGTCTGGTTCTAGACCCTCCCACAAGGGGAAACAGTCTCTGAGCATTTACCTTGTCAAGCCCTTTGAGAATTTTATATGTATCAATGAGTTTGCCTCTCATTCTTCTAAACTCCAATGAGTACAGGCCCAACCTATTCAACGTCTCTTTGTAACAAAATCCCTCCATACCCAGAATCAACTAAGTGCACCTACTCTGGACAGCCTCTAATGCCAGTATATCTGTCCTTTGATAAGGGGACCAAAACTGTTCACAATTTTCCAGTGTGGTCTAACTGGTGCCATGTATAGTTTTAGCAAGAATTCCCTATTTTTATACTGCATTCTTTGAAATAAAGGCCAACATTTCATTTCCCTTCCCTATTACCTGCTGAACTTGCATGCTAGCTTTTTGTGATTTATGCACGAGGACCTCCAAATCCCTCTGTGCTATAGTTTTCTGAAGTTTTTCTGCACTTAAATGATATTCCACCCCTTTATTCTTCCTACCAAAGTACATAACTTCACTGTCCATATCCCTCTGTAGACTCTTTGGATGGAATTTTCCCATACCGCCCACCATGGCAATCATAGTGGGTGGGACGGACCATGCAAAGGTCCGTTGACCTCGGGTGGGATTTTCCGGTCTTGGGGCAAGCGAGGCTGGAAACTCCCACCCTTTGTGTTACCCTCACCACTTGCCTTCCCAACCATTTTTGTGCCACCCACAAACTTGTCAATGTTACATTTGTTTCCTTCATCCAAGCCATTATTATATATTGTAAATAATTTCAGTTCTGTAGATACCATTACAAGTGCCAGCTCCATAATGAGAAACAAAACACTTTCCCTGGATACCCCTAAAATCAACACTTCATAACATTTTCATGAAAAGAATTCTGCTGCATTTTTTGAGGATGAGGAGAGAGATGTGGGAAGGCGGGCATTGGTTAAAACGAGAATTCCACTCCTCTGTGATCTAGGCTGCTGCCACTGGTGGAGAAATGGGATTTTGGAAGTTCAGGAATCTGGATGCTGAGGAACAAAGGGCTCAGGGTGACAGTGGTGGAGGGGGCAAGATGAAATTCAACCTAAAAGGACTGGAGGTAGGGAAAAATTATAGTCATGTTAATGGTGAGAATGAAGTGAGTATCATCAACTCAGATTAAAATGAGATGGTCTTGTTGTGCACCAAGCATAATATATTTTCAAATATATTTCACAATCCTAAAATCGCACATGTTTTTTTTAGGAGCAAAAATAAGTGTTGGGTTCATGAGATTTACTCAGTATAACCCATCCTATGGTATTGACCCCAGTCAATAGTCAGGCAGGGTAGCAATTCCAGCCAATTGGCATGGATAGCAACAGTGAATGGACAGGCATGGGGAGCAATAGACAGACATGGATAGTAACAGCCAAGAGACAGGCATGGATAGCAACCCCAATCAATAGACAGGCATGGATAGCAACAGCCAATAGACAGGTACGGATGGCAACAACCAATGGACAGGCCCAGGTAGCAACAGTGAATGGACAGACATGGAGAACAACAACCAATTGACGGGCACAGATAGTAACAGCCAATATACAGGCATGGATAGCAACCCCAACCAATAGGCAGGCCCAGCTATCAACCCGAGCCAACAGATAGTCATGATCACATAATTTATTGACACTCAGTCTAGATTCACTGCTGAAAATTGGATAAGGTATTGGAAGATCAGTCAATTCCCATGGGAACTAGGCTCGATGAGCAGTCTTCCAATGAAATTGAGATGTTGTGGAGATGCCAGCGTTGGACTGGGGTGGGCATAGTAAGAAGTCTCATAACACCAGGTTAAAGTCCAACAGGTTTATTTAAAATCACGAGCTTTCGGAGCGCTGCTCCTTCAGGTGAATCCTGATGAAGGAGCAGCTCTCTGAAAGCTTGTGATTCTAAATAAACCTGTTGGACTTTAACCTGATGTTGTGAGACTTCTTACAATGAAATTGAGGACAGTAAGGAGAGAAAACCAATAATCTGCAAATGACTGTGGTTCACCTTCTTCCCACAGACAAACCATATGAAATAAACATCAACCAATCTGGGATGAGCTTTATTTGTGTGGCCAAAACCAACCCTCTGGCAGAGATTACATGGATCTACCCAGGCAATGTCAAACCAGTGATCAACGGCAAATTTACCAACAGCACACTGACTCTGCAAACAACATTAGGTATTTGTGTTTCATGTCAAGCTCGGAATAAACATGGCGTTATATATTCAGAGCAACGGTGTTTGAAGTCAACACAGCGTAAGTAAACATTATTAGTATTATTTTTAGCATGCACGTAAGGTGAAAGAAAAGAGAAAACTTATAAACAAAATCCAAATTACAACCAGCCAAAAGATCTTGAATAAGTTTTTGTCACAACATGCCATAGCTCCTGAATTGACTGCGGTGTTTCCCAGTCTGTTTCTAAACAAGTTAGTTTATTTTAATAAACTAGGGAGTGACAATGTTGGAAGAGAACAACATATTTTGCATCACCCCTGTCCCATTGACCCAGTGATTGGAGTCTGCAATTTTATTGTGACAGCTGAGATCATCAAAATGAATATGAGATGCTAACTTAAGCAATTTATAATGGTGAATGTCAACACAAATTTATGACCAAATATTTGTGAAGTGTTTAAAACTATGAAGGGATGGGGCAGGATGGCTAGAAACAGATGGGTTCCTGTGCCTGAGGAATGTTGATCAAGGGAATAGCGGAGTATATAAACAGGAGTTCGTCAATCAGTCACTCAATCTTGTCCTTGCTTTTCAATTAAATCAGGGTTTCCCAGCAGTGGAACTCCTAGTGACCTCCCAAGTTCATCGGGGAACCCCAATCACTCTCAATATCAACGCCCCTTTTTTGCTGGGAAATAGGTGCAAACACAGAAATCAAATGTAAACAAGTCTTTTCTAGCGACATCTATGCGTATGTTCAGAATCAGGAACAGGCACATAATCACATCTACGTTCGCTAGCTACTTGGCTCCCTCACATGAACTCCTGGTCAAACCACACTCCCATGGCCCTTTAACATTAACCCCTGGAAATAGTACCCATGTTAGGAGTGGGTAATCCATAAAGTTCTCATTAAAAAAATATTTAAGTCGTACCATTTGTCATTTTTAATGGGAAGAGTGATGCTAGAAAGCTGATATCATATCGGACATGTAGTGTGACATGGATCCAAGATCCCAGTTGAGGCCATCCTCATGTGTGCGGAACTTGGCTATCATTCTGTACTCAGCGACTCTGCGTTGTCATGTGTCGTGAAGGCCGCCTTGGAGAACGCTTACCCGAAGATCAGAGGCCGAATGTCCGTGACCGCTGAAGTGTTCCCCAACAGGAAGAGAACACTCTTGCCTGGTGATTGTCGAGTGATGTTCGTTCATCCGTTGTTGTAGTATCGGCATGGTCTCGCCAATGTACCATGCCTTGGGACATCCTTTCCTGCAGCGTATCAGGTAGACAACGTTGGCCGAGTTGCAAGTGTATGTACCGTGTACCTGGTGGATGGTGTTCTCACATGAGATGATGGCATCCGTGTCGATGATCCAGCACATCTTGCAGAGGTTGCTGTGGCAGGGTTGTGTGGTGTCATGGTCACTGTTCTCCTGAAGGCTGGGTAGTTTGCTGCGGACAATGGTCTGTTTGAGGTTGTGCGGTTGTTTGAAGGCAAGAAGTGGGGGTGTGGGGATGGCCTTGGCGAGACGTTCATCTTCATCAATGACCTGTTGAAGGCTCCGGAGAAGATGTCATAGCTCCTCCGCTCCGGGGAAGTACTGAACGATGAAGGGTACTCTGTCCGCCGTTCCCATGTTTGTCTTCTGAGGAGGTCGGTGCGGTTTTTCGCTGTGGCGTGTCGGAACTGTCGATCGATGAGTCGAGCGCCATATCCTGTTCTTATGAGGGCATCTTTCAGCGTCTGGAGGTGTCTGTTGCGATCTTCCTCATCTGAGCAGACCCTATGTATACGGAGGGCTTGTCCATAGGGGATTGCTTCTTTAACGTGTTTAGGGTGGAAGCTGGAGAAGTGGAGCATTGTGAGGTTATCCGTGGGCTTGCGGTACAGTGAAGTGCTGAGGTGACCGTCCGTGATAGAGATGTGTGTGTCCAAGAATGCAACCGATTCCGGAGAGTAGTTCATGGTGAGTCGGTTGGTGGGATGGAACTTGTCGATGTCATCATGTAGTTGTTTCAGTGATTGTTCACCATGAGTCCAAAGGAAGAAAATGTCATCGATGTATCTAGTGTATAGTATCGGCTGAAGGTCTTGTGCAGTGAAGAGATCTTGTTCGAACCTGTGCATGAAGATGTTGGCATATTGAGGTGCGAATTTGGTCCCCATGGCTGTTCCGTGTGTCTGATTGAAGAATTGGTTGTTGAAGGTGAAGACATTGTGGTCCAGGATGAAACGGATGCGTTGTAAAATTGGATCTGGAGACTGGCAGTTGTCGGCGTTGAGCACTGAGGCAGTTGCAGCAATGCCATCGTCGTGGGGGATGCTGGTGTAACGTGTCGAGACACCAGCACCCTCCGGGCTCTTATCCCACGTACTCCCCGCGTTGGAGATCTCTACTGCATCCCGAAGATACACAACGCAAACACTCCCGGCCGTCCCATCGCATTGGGCAATGGGACCCTGTGCGAGAACCTCTCCGGCTACGTCGAGGGCATCCTGAAACCCATTGTACAAAGAACCCCCAGCTTTTGTGGCAACACTATGGACTCCTAAAGAAACTCAGCACACATGGAGCAGTTGAACCAGGAGCACTCCTCGTCACAATGGATGTCTCAGCACTCTACACCAGCATCCCCCACAATGATGGCATTGCTGCAACTGCCTCAGTAGTCAATGCCGACAACTGCCTGTCTCCAGATGCAATTTTACAACTCACCCGCTTCATCTTGGACCACAATGTCTTCACCTTCAACAACCGGTTCTTCATCCAGACACACGGAACAGCCATGGGGACCAAATACGCGCCTCAATATGCCAAAATCTTCATGCACAGGTCCGAACAAGATCTCTTCACCGCACAGGACTTTCAACCGATGCTATACATTAGATACATCGATGACATGTTCTTCCTTTGGACTCATGGTGAACAATCACTGACATCAACAAATTCCATCCCACCATCAGACTCACCATGGACTACTCTTCAGAATCGGTTGCATTCTTGGACACACGCATCTCCATCAAGGACGGTCACCTCAACACTTCACTGTACCGCAAGTCCACAGATAACCTCACGATGCTCCACTTCTCCAGCTTCCACCCTAAACACGTTAAAGAAGCCATCCCCTACGGACAAGCCCTCCGTATACACAGGATCTGCTCGGATGAGGAGGATCGCAACAGACACCTCCAGACACTGAAAGATGCCCTCATAAGAACAGGATATGGCGCTCGACTCATCGATCGACAGTTCCGACACGCCACAGCGAAAAACATCACCGACCTCCTCAGAAGACAAACACGGGACACGGTGGACAGAGTACCCTTCGTCGTCCAATACTTCCCCGGAGTGGAGAAGCTACGACATCTCCTCCAGAGCCTTCAACATGCCCTATGAAGACGAACATCTCGCCAAGGCCATCCCCACACCCCCACTTCTTGCCTTCAAACAACCGCACAACCTCAAACAGACCATTGTCCGCAGCAAATTACCCAGCCTTCAGGAGAACAGTGACCATGACACCACACAACCCTGCCACAGCAACCTCTGCAAGACGTGCCGGACCATCAACACGGATGCCATCATCTCACGTGAGAACACCATCCACCAGGTACACAGTACATACACTTGCAATTCGGCCAACGTTGTCTACCTGTTACGCTGCAGGAAAGGATGTCCCGAGGCATGGTACATTGGGGAGACCACGCAGACGCTACGACAATGGATGAATGAACACCGCTCGACAATCACCAGGCAAGAGTGTTCTCTTCCTGTTGGGGAACACTTCAGCGGTCACGGGCATTCGGCCTCTGATCTTCGGGTAAGCGTTCTCCAAGGTGGCCTTCACGACACACGACAAAGCAGAGTCACTGAGCAGAGACTGATAGCCAAGTTCCGCACACATGAGGATGGCCTTAACCGCGATCTTGGGTTCATGTCACACTATCTGTCACCCCCATGACTTGCCTGGAGTTGCAAAATCTCACTAACTGTCCTGTCTGGAGACAATACACATCTCTTTAACCTGTGCTTAACCCTCTCTCCACTCACATTGTCTGTACCTTTAAGACTTGATTACCTGAAAAGACTCGTATTCCAACCATTATTTTGTAAATTGAGTTTGTGTCTTTATATGCCCTGTTTGTGAACAGAACTCCCACTTACCTGACAAAGGAGCAGCGCTCCTAAAGCTAGTGGCTTTTGCTACCAAATAAACCTGTTGGACTTTAACCTGGTGTTGTGAGACTTCTTACTGTGTTTACCCCAGTCCAACGCCGGCATCGCCACATCACACACATACGCACAGCTCCCGCCCTCTCACACACACAAATACCTCCCTCTCTCCCTCTCTTTCTCACACACATACACGCACAGTTTTCTTTAGCTCTGATGAAGAGTCATCCAGACTTGAAACGTTAGCTCTGTTCTCTCTCCACAGATGCTGTTAGACTAGCTGAGATTTTCCAACATTTTCTGTTTGTATTTCAGATTTCCTCTTGTGTGAAGAAATGCTTCCCGACATCACCTCTGAACAGCCTAGCTCTAATTTAAAGTTATGCCCTTTGTTTTGTGGTCCCTACTGCAGAGAGGAGGAAACTATCACCTCATTTAATCACCTTAGACATCTCAATTAGATTGCCTCTTGTCTTTATTTTCTGTAAGACTAAATGTGAGAAACTTAAGGGAATTTTTTCTCACATAGTGATGCATTACTAGAGTTAGCAGTTGAAAGAGAGACCATGTCAACATATAAGAATGGATTTGGTAGGTCGTTGAAAAAATGGAGAATAAAGGAATATGGAAACAGGGGTGTCAGAGACACATGGGATTCAGATTATTGCTAGTGTAAGAGATAACATGCACAGATAGCTAGAGCTTACAGTCTGTTGCTGCACAGTAATATTTGTGAAACGCTACGTAAACAGAAATCACCTTCCAAATGAGAGAGGAAAAAAACTAAAAGAAAAATAGAACAAATAATTTCATTTAATCATCAGTTGCAGCTAATGAAAGATGTCTTATTTGCAGTTCCAGCCTCCTTTCTGCCACTAGTAATTGCAGGATCAATTGTTGGGGCAATACTTCTCCTGGCCATTGGACTTTGGACACAAAGGAAATACTTGTGCAGAGGTAAGAAGTCCCTGCCGCCAACTCTTTCTTCACAAAGCACAGAAGAGTCTAGTTACAATCATTGTCTAACCTTGACCATTGCTGTTGAAACTGTTTCCCTGGCACTGCCTGGGTGGATTTCTTGCAGAGCAACACTTCCATTACTACTGCCTAATAACCCCCTCATTCTTCTACCTCCTCAGTGTTTTGGTTTCGTACCCATCTATTTCTTACTCCTCTGATGTTCTTTGCCAGTTAGTTTGTCCTTTTCTTCATATTTATCTTCCTCCGTAGCAATTTCTTTCGGATCATTTGGCTGAATACTTCTCAGATCTACCAGTCATCAGCGCATCCGCTGGTAACTGATGGACTTACTGCTAACCAGTGACTTTGTTTGTGACAACTGGAGTCAGTCTTATCGTCACTTCTTCAATAGTACCTCCTACATCCATAATCCCTACCACTTTGAAGGAAACAGTAAGTGTATGGGAATTCTATCATCTTCCTTCTGCATCACATACAATGTTTTGATGTATTGTAGATCCGAGAGCAGTCTGATTGATTGGCAGCCTATCCATCACCCTAAGCATTCACTTACTCTGCCACTGGTGTGCCAATGCTGTTGTATCTACCATCGACTGGAATTACTGGACCAACAGCTGTGTGGATGTGCCTTTGCCACACAAAGTGCAGCTGTTCCATCTGAAGGGCAGCTGGAGGTAGAATACCTGCCCCCACCCCAAAGAATGATTTAAGCAAAAAGTTGTTGGTTCATTTCAACAGAAGCAAATTGAAAGTCACAAATACATAGAGCAGTGTCCCATCAAGTCTATTCAGTGTCAAGCTCTCTCTCTCAGTCCTCAGTATGAAGTTTGTAGACCTTGCAGCTGGCTTTCAATGTGTCAATATACTAGTTTCTTGGACCACTAGGGGATATCTGCTGTTTTCCATTTCATGGCAATCATTAACTTCAGAGTTTTATGATTCAGTGTCCAAATATCGATGGCCTTTGAGCTTCTTTCTGAGAAAACCTCCCATTAAGCAAGAAATAAGTGGCATTTACATTGTGTATTTTCTGACTACAGGGTATGACTAAAAGTGATTCATTATGACTAATGAATCACTTTTAAACTCTAGTCATTGTCATAACACAGGAAACCCAGGGTCAATCTTCATGCAGTGAGTTCTCACAAAGAGCAACGTGGTAATAACTGAATAATCTGATGTTGGTTAAGTGATTGACATTGTATTGGGAGAACTTTCAAGGCATTTTTACATCCAGCTGAGAATGCAGACAGGGTCTCAGTTTAATATTCCATTGAAAGGATGGCAGCACCTACAGTGTAGCACTGCCTCGGTACTGCTCTGGAATGTCAACATGACACCTATGTGCTCAATTCTTAGAGTGGAACTTGAACCCATGAATTTCTCCGGCCCAGAGAAATACTGACTAAACAACAACTGATTCATTCTGTTTTCTGTTTCAGGAAAAAAGCCTGAAATTCAGTCGCAACCAGTGTTCCACAGTGAGATGCAGGACCCAAAACAGGTTTGTGAAGATCCCGTCAAATTTGGAGAGGAGTATTTGGGGAGGAATCGTATAATAGTTTGGAAGTGGTCATTGCTCACTCTGTGGTCTTCAGTAATCCTACTGTTACATCCATCAACCCACATGATACTAACAAAGCTAGCATTTTCATGCTGGTTCCCCTCCTGCTGTTTCTGTCTAATGATCCATCTGATAACCATGAAATAGGAGGTTATTGCTGTAACACCAACGGAAATGTAGCAAAACAAAACATTTGCACATAGCATGCCCCAGAAACAGCAGTGTGTTGGGTGACCAGATAATGTGCTCTTACTGGCGCTGGTTAAAGAATAGACATTAGCCAAGACATCAGGGGTGTGAGCAAACTCAGCATACCATGCAATTCAGTGCAATTCATGACTGGCAGCACTCATGATGTCTTTATTTTGTTACATATGAATATAGAAACATGGGAATATACAGAATAGGAACAGAAGCAGGTCATTTGGCCCTGCCATTCATTTAAGATCATGGTTGGTCTCTTTGTGTCGCATTACATCTGGATTTGAGCCAATAAAGGTAAATAGAGGCTACTTGGCAATAATGACACACACACATGTATACGCACACGTACACACACACACTCCCTCTCCATTGGATATTGAACATGCAGCAATGCCTATCATCACCACTTAGCTTCTGCTGCTGGAAGTTTAAAAGTTTATTTATCTGTGTCACAAGTAGGCTTACATTAACACTGCAATGAAGTTACTGTGAAAATCCCCTAGTTGCCGCACTCTGATGCCTGTTCGGGTACACCGAGGGAGAATTTAACATAGAATCATAGAAACCCTACAGCACAGAAAGAGACCATTCGGCCCATGGAGTCTGCACTGACCACAATCCCACCCAGGCCCTACCCCCATACCCCTACATATTTTACCCACTAATCCCTCTAACCTACGCATCTCAGGACACTAAGGGCAATTTTAGCATGGCCAATGCACCTAACCAGCACATCTTTTGGATTGTGGGAGGAAACTGGAGCACCCGGAGGAAACCCACACAGACATGGGGAGAACATGCAAACTCATCACAGACAGTGACCCAAGTCGGGAATTGAGCCAGGTCACTGGCGCTGTGGGGTTACAGTGCTAACCACTGAGCCACCATGCTGCCCCTTCCATGCTGGAAGTTATAAGCTACCTTATCCTGCAAGAGAGCAGAGCAGTGAATGTGATGCAATGTGTTCATTTAGGTTTTGTGGCTGTCATGGTTGAATAGCTTTCAATTATGTGCCAACTGTGAGATTTGGGTGTATATACAGCATTAAGGGTGAGGTGAAGCTATGGAAGTGAGAACTTATTGCTAGGGATTGTAGGAAAGTGACGGGGTGTGTTATGACCACAAAAGATGGTAATTGTTGAGCAAACAATGTCCCAAAAGGAAACCTGGCTTACGGGCCATAGCCTTTTTTTATCCTGATAATGAGAAGATCTGATCTCAGCAGCAAAAAATTCCAGTAACACTTCTGGGATTTAAAAAAAAGATTTATTAACAAGAAGAGAAGACTTAAGCACACAAGATTAAAGTTACACAGTTAAAATAGTCTTACAAAACATTGCCCTAAAGAAACCAACTTGGTCAGACCCACAAGTAAACAACTTCCAGACAACACTCCCTTATGGATGTTTAAATATAAAATTTGGTAATGTTACCCAAAGCAAACTGCTTGTAGTAGACATTGTAGTAAAGATTACAACATGTGACCTCTCAAACTCACTTTCGTTCTGCTGTGGAAATCCAATAAACTTCAAAAACAAGACTGCTTCTGAAATCCAAGACTCTTCTGGCTTGACTGGGTGGCTGCTTCACATTTGCACCTACTCCCAGCACAGAACTGTTACCAGAAAGTCTTCCCTTTATGGCCAATCCAACTCAGCTCAATATCTTTAAGTATTCTTTGAGCCTTTCATCTTCAATTCCTTGGCCCTCAGTACTCCTTTGAAATTAACTTTTTCACAATATATAGAGGTTTTTCCTATTACGTCCTGATTTGAATCAAATCAAGTTTAATAGCTTTCTCTTTTTTAACTTATGAAATCTGTAAAAGCCTTTTACTCCCCTTTGAAATTTAACAGCTAAAAAACCAAGTCCCTCTCAAGCTCATAATGCAAATTTATAAACTTTACTTATTTACTTTGAAACCCACTTCACCACAGCTCCAATACAAATGCACACATTTAACACCTCTACCTGTTTCATCTCTCAGTTCTCCCGGATAAGCTTTCCATTAACCTTTCCCCAGCTTAATTAAACCATTCACACTCACACACACACACACACAAACTCAGCAGATGGTGAAATTTGAGTTGAATAAAAGACTGGAATTAGAAATCTAATGATAACCATGAAACCATTGTTGACTGTTGTAAAAACCCATCTGGTTCATTAATGTCCTTTCGGGAAGGAAATCTGCCATTTTTACCTGGTTTGGCCTATATGTGACTCCAGACCCACAGCCATGCGGTTGATTCTTAAATGCCCCCTAAAGGGCAATTAGGGATGGGCAATAAATGCTGGCCCAGCCACTGATGCCCCATCCCAGGAAATAATAAAAAGATCTGTATTCTTTACACAATAACACAATATTTTCCCCAAATATTAAAGTTAAACATCCATCCTCACAGTTATAGTTACTGAGCAATCTGTGAGAATACAGTTGGTGTAATATGACAATTGAAAATGAGTTCAATAGCGTTGACTACTTGTGTGAAGTCACTGAAATTCTTGGGGCTATATTCATAGAGTCATAGAGATTTACATCATGGAAACAGGCCTTTCGGCCCAACATGTCCATGCCGCCCTCTTTTTAAACCACTAAGCTAGTTCCAATTGCCCGCATTTAGCCCATATGCCTCAATGCCCATCTTATCCATGTAACTATCTAAATGCTTTCTAAAAGTCAAGATTGTACTCGCCTCCACTACTACCTCTGGCAGCTTGTTCCAGACACTCACCAACCTCTGTGTGAAAAAATTGCCCCTCTGGACCCTTTTGTTTCTCTCCCCTCTCACCTTAAACCTTCGCCCTCTAGTTTTAGACTCCCTTACTTTTGGGAAAATATGTTGACCATCTAACTGACCGATGCCTCTCATTATTTTATAGACCTTAATGGTGTTTGCTCCACAGATATTTGCTCACTCAGCTTTTGCACTGTTTGTCTCGAGGCCTCCTGCCTTCCTCCAGCCAGGCCTTCAGTGTTGTGTCAGAGAATCTTGGAGCACAATTCCTATCATGTGGCACCAAAATTTGGGGTTCTTTTTGCTCACACTCTCTTCTGCAATCACTATTAGCACCTGCTCCAGTCCAAATGCACTTTCCTTGCAAAGTGGCTTTAAGTTTGGAGGCGGAGAGATTCTTTCCACTTAGTAAGGAAGTTAAAACTAGAGGACACAGCCTCAAAATAAAGGGGGGTCGGTTTAAGACAGAGTTGAGGAGGAACTTCTTCTCCCAGAGGGTGGTGAATCTCTGGAATTCTCTGCCCACTGAGGTGGTGGAGGCTACCTCGCTGAATATGTTTAAAGCGCGGATGGATGGATTCCTGATCGGTAAGGGAATTAAGGGTTATGGGGATCAGGCGGGTAAGTGGTACTGATCCACGTCAGATCAGCCATGATCTTATTGAATGGCGGGGCAGGCTCGAGGGGCTAGATGGCCTACTCCTGCTCCTATTTCTTATGTTCTTATGTTCTTAAGTGGTGTTAGTCTCACCTAAACTTGAGGCTTCCACTGAGGCCTGCAGTGCTGCTAAGCAGTATGTCGAGAACTGGCTGACATGATCCTATCATGCAAATTGGAAACTAAGGGCGAGAGGAAATTACATATTACAATGCTTACTGTCTTGGGCTCTCCTCCATTTCATGATCAGTGACTCTCACCCAATCCTGTGAACCTCTTATAATGACTAAAATCAATTGAAAAAACAATGTGTTAAGGCTATCAGAACCAATGTCTTTCCAATTGTATGGCTGCTTTTTATAAAAAAAAGGTTCCTTTCCTTAAAAAAATAAGTCCTTACTGAGTTATCTTTGGCAGGACAATCAGGAGAGCATTTCCGTCACCAACAGAGTATATGACAACTTGTGCATGAGCGAGAGTCCAGCTGAGAAAATGGATGCTCCGAGGGGGGATTCTGCAGGTGCTTTGGTGTATGCTTCCATACAGTTTGGCAAAAAACCTGAGGGCTTGAATCCAGAAAATCCCAACGCAGAACAAATGATATGTAGTGGCATTCAGGTAAAATTCATTTATGTATAATTTTACAACACAGAAAAGGCCATTCAGCCTAACAGGTCTACCCTAATGTTTCTGCTCCATGCAAGCCTCCTCCCATCCTATTTCATCTCACCCTGTTAGCATATCTTTCTCGTCTTTTCTTCCTCATTTAACTTTTCCAATTTCATAAGGCAGAATTTTCCAAAGAAATGGTGAAGTGCCAGGTTCTAAGTGAAAACCAAAGTGTTTCACTCCAGAAACACAGCCAGGTTTTCTGTCCAGATCTTTCGAAACACTGTCAAAAAAAAATAAACATCACTCCGAAGGAGTGGGGCCTGATAGAACCGGCAAGACTCGCTCCTCAGAGATTGGGGAGCCATATTTAAAGAGCGCCCTGAAACCAAAAGAGAAAATGCTGGAAAATCTCAGCAGGCCTGGCAGCATCTCTAAGGCGAGAAAAGAGCTGACGTTTTGAGTCTAGATGACCCTTTATCAAAGCAATGGGCACGATTTTACCAAAATTTCGTGCCCGTTTTCGGGCGCGAAGTCGTGATAAAGTTGGACGTCGGGCCTAAAACGCGGTCCAGACCCGACCCAAGGCCAATCGCGCCTTTACCAATGGCCGATCCGGGTGCCGATCCGGCCCGTGCCCAAATCGGCCAGCGGGCCGATTTAAATGCATTTGCATGCTTTTAAATCGGCATAATGAAGCCCACGTCCAACTTACCCAAGGATTCGCACTTTACGAGGCTCCGATCCGATCGGCGCCCGTGCATTTACCGTGTTGCTGAACTCAAGTCCGATAGGGCTTCAACTCAGCAACTGAACCGCCGAATCGCCCCCGACCACCCTTCGCGAACTGACCCTGCGAACCACCCCGGCAGCCCACCGCCCCCCCGCGATCGGACCACCCTGGGACGCAGGCCCCGCCAGCAGCCCCCCCTCCCCCCGGGATTGGACCCCCGGGCCTTGACCTACCTTGATCGCTGGTGTCCGTCGAAAGCATCTTGCAATTCCGGATCCTGGCCTTGCTCCGGGGATCCTGATGGGTAGGATGACGTCTCTTCACTGGGCGGGGGGGGGGGGGGGGGATGTGACATCTCTTCCCTGAAAGTGGGGGGGGGGGGGGTAGGGGGGATGTGACGTCTCTTCCCTGAGGGGAGGGGCAGGGGGTGGAATGTGACGTCTCTTCGCTGAGGGGGGTGGGGGGTAGGGGGGGGACGTGACGCCTCTTCCCTGAGGGGGGGCGGAGACTTCACATCCCCCCCACAGCCTCCCCCCTCAGGAAGAGATGTCATATCCCCCCCTTCCCCCCTCTCCCCGCCCCCCCCCCCCCCCCCAGGGAAGAGACATCACATCCTCCCCCCTACCCCCCCCTCAGGGAAGAGATGTCACATCCCCCCCTTCCCCCTACGGCCCCCCCCCCCCTCAGGGAAAGTCAAAGGCAGCGCAGACAGCAGTGCTGTCAGCTCTGCCTTTGACTTTCGCGCTCGGGCGCGCTGAGTGCTGGCGGCTTCGAACTGCGCATACACAGTTCGGTGATCCGACAGATGCAAATGCGCCATGCCCCACTCACTGAACCCGCGCCGAAAAAAGGCGTTTGGGGGCGCTGGAGCGCGGCTGCCGGGCGCGGGTCTGATTTACGACCGCACCCGGCACTTAGAGCCGATTTGGTAAAATCGGCCCCAATGTGTTTCGCCTGAAATCTATTGATCTTTGTTTTAAATATTTCCCCTTTTCTTTGCGAAAGCAAAATTAATTTGCTTTGACAAAAGCAAAATACTGCAGATGCTGGAAATCTGAAACAAAAACAAAAAATGCCAGGGTCTGGCAGCATCTCTGGAGAGAAAAACAGGGTTAACGAAGAGTCCGTATGATTCTTCCTAATAGCTTTCTTCATTTGCTTTAAGCAAGATTTTTGAAAGTTTTATTCTACACTTTGAAGCTTTTACATATCAGGCATCTATCAGACAAATATCCATGAGAATGGATATTTTGGGTGGTTTTTATGAACTTAAGGTGCTAAGAATGAGTTTGGAGTTCATGGTTGTAATGGGGAGACATGCACTAGAATTAGGATATTCTCAAGAGACAGATAGAGAGACAGAGCAGGTTATGGAGGAACTTTCTAATCTCTGGGCTCATGGGAGCTGAAGAACATTCACCAATGGTCGGGTGAAGGAAGCAGGTGATACACAAGAGACCAACATTGGGCATAGAGGTCTCAGAGAGACACGGTGCTGGAAACAGTTATGGAGATAGGGAGGAACATTTGAACACACGGATGATCATTTTCAAATTGAGCTGGACAAGGAGCTAATGTAGGTCAGCGAGTAAAGAGTTGAAGGATGAATGGGGTTTGATGTGAGTTCGTTAGAATAAAAGCAGCTGAGCTTTGGATACGTTTAAATTTACAGAGGGTGGAAGATGGAGGCCAGACAGGAGAGCATTGTAATAGGCACATCTGGAAGTAGTATAACATTTGGTGAGGGTTTTCAGCAACCGGAGGCTCTGACAGAGACAGAGAGGGGAGAGCTTTCATTTTACAGAACACTTCTACATGTCTAAATCATTTTTTTCATTCTATCAGCAGGATGATCAAGTTGCTGAATACACTGTGTATGAGAATGTGGACAGGTGTAAAACCAGCAGTGAGGAAGCAAGCGTTATCAAGAAGGATTCAGAAGACGCCATAATGTATGCCTGCGTTGTTTTTAAGAATAATCCACACAATCAGCGGAGCACCAAGCACAGAGAACTGTAAATTGCGTCATGTGGGAAAAAATATGTTCAGAAACTAAACAAATTTATTTTGCGTAGGATCAATGGATTTTCAACCACATGTACTCCGGAAAATACTTCTCCCATGTTCTGTGGAAAATTCTTTCTCAGAATGCAGGAATCGCTGTATTGTGGGGAAATTTCAAGAGGTGGCCAATTGTGTCCTAAAACTAAGACAATTCAAAACTCGCAAGGTGAGTTTATTAAACATGAAAACACAAGACAGTACAAATGTACAGCCGGCCACAGTCTTACGAATAATAATACAACTCTACCTACAGAGCGACAGAAACCCTCCGGAAGAACTGAGTTATGGAGTCAAATACAGAATCAATTATACTTTAATATATAATATATATATAATTCTGCCTTCCATTAGCTTAGAATCAATTTCCATTAATAGCATGGTGATATCTTATTCGTCCAACTGATTACGGACGTAGCCTCCCCTCTTGGCATTAACTACATACCTGTTGCTCAGTAACGGCAGATGCTACCACAAGATCAAAATGGATATTCCCACCGGCTCACTGCCAAGTTGTTCCTGCGTCCGGGTTCATATCTATTTCATGTCTGGGCAATAAATACGTTTATTCACAATGTTGCATAATGCGTTCCCTCTTAGGAATGCCAGCCGATAAGACTTGTTGATTGATCTGTTCCCAGACCTTTGGTTTTAAACTTTTGACTTCAACCACCATGCCTTTCGGTAACTTTGCTTGACCAAGTGAACAATGCATTTGAAATACATTTAAAATATCAGTATATGTGTTTTAAAATCATAACTATTTGTTTTGACTCATTTACTGCATCCACATATATGTTGTCTGTGTTAGCTTGCTCAGTAATCATTGAACTCTTTACTAATTCCTTGTCCTTTGAAAGACTGCATTCTGCTTATAAATCTTATTAGCTAGTTAGAAATCCCCTTCCACACGCTGGCAAGCACAGCTTTTATTTCCTATTCCCAATTGCCCTGGACTGGGCTTCTCCAAGAACATCTGCAGCCCTTGTGGTGATGGTGTTCGCAGGAATGGTGCTACATAGAGTGTTCCAAAATACTGAGCCTGCGATGCTGAGGGGAAAGAAAAACATGTATGTGCAAGTCAGGATGGTGTGTCCCTGGACAGGTGCAGACGAGATATTGGTGCTCAAAAGTGACAGCTATTCGGGTCTGATTCTGCTGAGTGTTACCACCACAAGATGTCAGTCATGGTTCCTGCTGCCAAAGGTACTCCAGCAGTGACCCCTGCTGGAAAGTCAGGTGAGAACAGAATAAAGCCTCCGATTGGATGAGAAAGAGAGAGACAGACACTCAGATTGAGAGAGAGAGAGAGAGAGCAAGAGATACAGGCTGAGCTAGATACAAAGAAAAAGAGAGACAGTGAATAATATGGTAGAGGCAGCAACAGAGAGAAGGAGAAACAGAAATAGGGAGAAAGATTACAGAGGGAAAGAGACACCGAAGGAAGAGCAACAGAGGGAGACAAAGACAGAGAGATAGACGAGAGTATTGGAAAAGACGCATCTGGAAGTAACTTAAGAATTGCTGAAGATTTTAACAGGGCTATATACAGAAGCAGACATGGGAGTAATTACATTTCACAGAACAGTGTTTTCACTTCTGAAGACCTAAATAGTGTTATCACCCTATCAGCAGGGTAATGATGTTGCTGAATCCATTGAGCAAGATAGATAGGGAGCAAAGTCTCTTGGAGCTGTGGCACAAACTTAAAGCACCTCAGGCTCCTGAAATCTCCTTACAGTGGGTGGCAGCACCCTGGGCCTAATTGGCAAACCACTTTGATTCCGCTGTCAGGCGCTGCCAATCACATACACAAAGAACAAGAGGCTCCTGCCACTCAATTCATCACAGGCATGGCAACAAAAATTGTGGAAAGGGAAACATGCCTGAGATTCCTGATAGCTGGAACTTGAGAAAATAATAACTCACAGTCAAATTATTTGTTCGTTGTCAGAAAAATTTCTCCTCAATGAAACAATAGCTGTAATGAAACTGGGCAACGCACGAGCATGGGTGGATTTTGTCAACCTTCCCTGCCACACTCCATTTTGTTGGCTGTCCAGTAAGAGGAGTTGTTGAGTAGAAACCCCTGTTTGTTTAACGGATTATTAATGCCTGTGCAGGCCTCACAAAATGCCTATATCAGGAGGCTCATGTGGACTTCCATTACTGCCCGGGTCAGAATGCAGTAAAGCAAGCAGTGTGCCCATCCAAGTCAACTCTTGTCCAAAGCATTGCTGGAGGAAATCATCACATGACCTGCCCATCTCCAGTTGCCCCACCCTTCATGTTTCTGCCACTGGACAGCTGACATGCGCACCCTCATGGGGTATGGCCTTGCCACACTGATCAGGAAAGCAAATTGTGCAAAAATTGTCGCCGTTATTGGCTGATTCTAGAATGTCATTCAAGCAGACCTTCAATCAAAATCTTCAATATTTTACATTTACATTTAGTGACACCATCTAGTTTAACTACCCAGATTTCTAATTACACCACCAGGATGTGGGAATCACACCCAGCACTTTACCTGGAAGGTGTTATCTTAGTGGGACTGCACAAAGCGCCCAATGCTGGGCCTCTTCCATTGCACAATTTAGTGCGATGTTAACTATAAGCCTGATGCTTACCGACACTTTCAGGAGGAATGGCGAGGCTTCCCTTCCCTCCATGCGCAGAGTGAGAATTAATGAAGTGAAATGTGTTATTTGATACAATCAAGCTGGCTGGATGATTGGAGTGCTCTGCATGACAAGTACAAAACTCAACCTTGCATGATAAAGTCATAGGGTCATAGAGGTTTACAGCATGGAAACAGGCCCTTCGGCCCAACTTGTCCATGCTGCCCTTTTTTTTAAAAAACCCCTAAGCTAATCCCAATTGCCCGCATTTGGCCCATACCCCTCTACACTCATCGTACCCATGTAACTATCTAAATACTACTACCTCTGGCAGCTTGTTCCAGAAACTCACCACCCTCTGTGTGAAAAAATTGCCCCTCTGGACACTTTTGTATCTCTCCCCTCTCACCTTAAACCTATGCCCTCTAGTTTTAGACTCCCCTACCTTTGGGAAAAGATATTGACTATATACCTTGTCTATGCCCCTCATTATTTTATAGGCCTCTATAAGGTCACCCCTCAGCCTCCTATGCTCCAGAGAAAAAAGTCCCAGTCTATTCAGCCTCTCCTTATAACTCAATCCATCAAGTCCCGGTAGCATCCTAGTAAATCTTTTCTGCATTCTTCCTAGTTTAATAATATCCTTTCTATAATGAGGTGACCAAAATTGCACACAGTATTCCAAGTGTGGCCTTACCAATGTCTTGTACAACTTCAAAAAGATGTCCCAACTCCTGTATTCAATGATGCTTCAACACATTTCAGCACGAGTGCAACACTAACACATATAATACAGCGCTAACACCATACCAATATAGCACTGCTAATACAGCGCTAACACCACAGGAACACAGCACTGCTAAGACAGCATTAAAACCATGCTAACAGCAAAGAACAAACAAAGAACAAAGAACAGTACAGCATAGGAAACAGGCACTAACACCATGCTGACATAGCACTGCTAATACAGCGCTAATGCCACACTAACGCAACACTTTAATACAGCACTAACACCACATTAACACAGCACTGCTAATACAGCACTAACACCATGCTAACATAGCACTGCTTATACAGTGCTAACGCCACACTAACACAGTACTGCTAATACAGCACTAACACCACATTAACACAGCACTGCTAATACAGCACTAACGTCACACTAACACAGCACTGCTAATAAGAACAAAGAACAAAGAACAATACAGCGCAGGAACAGGCCCTTCGGCCCTCCAAGCCTGCACCGATCATGTGTTCCTAACTAGACCATCCGTTTGTATCCCTCTATTCCCAGTCTGTTCATGTGGCTATCTAGATATGTCTTAAATGATCCTAGCGTGTCTGCCTCAACCACCTTACTTGGTAGTGCATTCCAGGCCCCCACCACCCTCTGTGTAAAATACGTCCCCCGCATATCTGTATTGAACCTTGCCCCCCTTACCTTGAACTTGTGACCCCCTGTGTTTGTCATTTCTGACCTGGGAAAAAGCTTCCAACTGTTCACCCTATCTATGCCCTTCATAATTTTATAAACTTCTATTAGGTCACCCCTCAACCTCCGTCTTTCCAGGGAGAACAACCCTAGTTTACTCAATCTCTCCTCATAGCCAATACCCTCCATACCAGGCAACATCCTGGTAAACCTTTTCTGCACTCTCTCCAAAGCCTCCACGTACTTCTGGTAGTGTGGCGGCCAGAACTGGATGCAGTATTCCAAATGTGGCCTAACCAACATTATATATAACTTCAACATCATATGCCAACTTTTACACTCTATGCCCCGTCCAATAAAGGCAAGCATGACATATGCCTTCTTCACCACCCTCTCCACCTGTGCTGCCACCTTTAAGGATCTGTGGACTTGCACACCCAGATTCCTCTGTGTGTTAATACTCCTGATGGTTCTGCCATTTATTGTATAGCTCCTCCCTGCATTAGTTCTACCAAAATGCATCACTTCGCATTATCTGGATTAAATTCCACCTGCCATTTCTCCGCCCAATTTTCCAGCCTATCTATATCCTGCTGTATTCTCTGACAATGTTCATCACTATCCGCAACTCCAGTAATCTTTGTGTCGTCCGCAAACTTATTAATCAGACCAGCTACACCTCCTTCCAAATCATTTATATATATCACAAACAGCAGAGGTCCCAGTACAGAGCCCTCCGGAACTCCACTAGTCACAGACCTCCAATCAGAAAAAGACCCCTCCACTGCTACCCTCTGTCTCCGATGGCCAAGCCAGTTCTGTACCCATCTAGCTAGTTCACCTTTGATCCCGTGAGATTTAACCTTTTGCACCAGCCTGCCATGAGGGACCTTGTCAAATGCTTTACTAAAATCCATGGAGAACACATCCATGGCCCTTCCCTCGTCAATTATTTTTGTCACCTCCTCAAAAAACTTAACCAAATTTGTGAGGCACGATCTCCCTCATACAAAACCATGTTGTCTATTGCTAATGAGATTATTCAGTTCTAAATGTGCATAGATCCTATCTCTAAGAATCTTCTCCAACAATTTCCCTACCACGGACGTCAAGCTCACTGGCCTAGAATTACCCGGGTTATACTTGCTACCCTTCTTAAATAACGGGACTACATTTGCTATCCTCCAATCCTCTGGGACCTCACCTGTGTCCAATGAAGAAACAAAGATTTCTGTGAGAGGCCAAGCAATTACATCCTTTGTCTCTTTCAGTAATCTAGGACAGATGCCATCTGGCCCTGGGGATATGTCTACCTTAATGCTTCCTGAAACACCTAACACTTCCTCCCTTGTAATTGAGATTTGTTCTAACTGGTCTACACATCCCTACCCTCTCCTTTATGAAAACTGATGCAAAGTATTAATTTAGGATCTCACCTACTTCCTTGGGTTCTAAGCAAAATTCCCCTCCTTCGTTCTTGAGAGGTCCGACTCTTTCTCTGACAACCCTCTTGTTCCTAACGTATGTATAAAATACAGCACTAACACCACACTAACACAGCACTGCGAATACAACGCAAACAACTAACACAGTACCGCTATTACAGGCTAACACCACACTCACACAGCACTGCTAATACAGTGCTAACACCATATAACACAGCACTGCTAATAGGCACTAACACCACACTGACACAGGACTGCTAATACAGCGCAAACACCACACTAACACAGCACTGCTAATACAGTGCTAACAACGAACACAGGTCTGCTATTACAATGCTAACAACTAACACGGCACCGCTAGTACAGCACTAACACGGCACTGTTTTACAGCACTAACAACTAACACAACACTGCAATTACAGGCTAACACCAAACTATCACAGCACTGCGCATACTGTGCTAACACCATGCTAAAACAGGACTGCTACTACAGCACTAACACCACACTAACACAGCACTGCTAATACAGCACTAACACCACACTAACACAGCACTGCTAATACAGCGCTAACAGCACACTAACACAGCAATGCTAATACAGTGCTAACACCACACTAACACAGCACTGCAAATACAGCACTAACACCATACTAACACAGCACTACAAATACAGTGCTAACAACGAACATAGTATTGCTATTACAACGCGAACAACTAACACGGCACTGCTAATACAGCACTAACAACTAACACAACACTGCTTTTACAGGCTAACACCACACTAACACAGCACTGCTAACACTGCGCTAATATCATGCTAACATAGCACTGCTAATACAGCGCTAATATCACACCAACACAGCACTGCTAATACTGCGCTAACATCACACTAACACAGCACTGCTAATACAGCGCTAACACCACACTAACACAGCACTGCTAATACAGCGCTAACACCACATTAACACAGTACTGCTAATATAGCGCTAATACCACACTAACACAGCACTGCTAATACAGTGCTGACAACTAACACAGCACTGCCATTACAACGCTAACAGCTAACACGGCACTGCTAATACAGCACTAGCAACTAACACAACACTGCTGTTACAGGCTAACACCACACTAATACAGCACTGCTAATACAGCACTAACACCACACTAACACAGCACTGCTAATACAGCGCTAACACCAGACTAACATAGCACTGCTAATACAGCACTAACACCACACTAACACAGCACTGCTAATACAGCGCTAACACCATGCTAACATAGCACTGCTAATACAGCACTAACACCACACTAATACAGCACTGCTAATACAGTGCTAACAACTAACACAGGTCTGCTATTACAATGCTAACAACTAACACGGCACCGCTCGTACAGGACTAACACGGCACTTCTATTACAGCACTAACAACTAACACAACACTGCAATTACAGGCTAACACCAAACTATCACAGCACTGCGCATACTGTGCTAACACCATGCTAAAACAGGACTGCTACTATAGCACTAACACCACACTAACTCAGCACTGCTAATACAGTGCTAACACCACATTAACACAGCACTGCTACTACAGCACTAACACCATACTAACACAGCACTGCTAATACAGCGCAAACAGGACACTAACGCAGCACTGCTAATACAGCGCTAACACCACACTAAAACAGCACTCCTAATACAGCGCAAACAGGACACTAACGCAGCACTGCTAATACAGCGCTAACACCATGCTAACACAGCACTGCTAATACAGCGCTAACATCACACTAACACAGCAATGCTAATACAGCGCTAACAACTAACACAGTACTGCCATTACAACGCTAACAGCTAACACAGCACTGCTATTACAGCACTAACAACTAACACAACACTGCTATTACAGGCTAACACCAAACTATCACAGCACTGCGCATACCGTGCTAACACCGTGCTAAAACAGGACTGCTAATACAGCACTAACACCAAACTAACACAGCAATGCTAATACAGTGCTAACACCACACTAACACAGCACTGCAAATACAGCACTAACACCATACTAACACAGCACTGCAAATACAGTGCTAACAACGAACATAGTATTGCTATTACAACGCGAACAACTAACACGGCACTGCTAATACAGCACTAACAACTAACACAATACTGCTTTTACAGGCTAACACCACACTAACACAGCACTGCTAACACTGCGCTAATATCATGCTAACATAGCACTGCTAATACAGCGCTAATATCACACCAACACAGCACTGCTAATACTGCGCTAACATCACACTAACACAGCACTGCTAATACAGCGCTAACACCACATTAACACAGCACTGCTAATATAGCGCTAATACCACACTAACACAGCACTGCTAATACAGTGCTGACAACTAACACAGCACTGCCATTACAACGCTAACAGCTAACACGGCACTGCTAATACAGCACTAGCAACTAACACAACACTGCTGTTACAGGCTAACACCACACTAATACAGCACTGCTAATACAGCACTAACACCACACTAACACAGCACTGCTAATACAGCGCTAACACCATACTAACATAGCACTGCTAATACAGCACTAACACCACACTAACACAGCACTGCTAATACAGCGCTAACACCATGCTAACATAGCACTGCTAATACAGCACTAACACCACACTAATACAGCACTGCTAATACAGTGCTAACAACTAACACAGGTCTGCTATTACAATGCTAACAACTAACACGGCACCGCTAGTACAGGACTAACACGGCACTTCTATTACAGCACTAACAACTAACACAACACTGCAATTACAGGCTAACACCAAACTATCACAGCACTGCGCATACTGTGCTAACACCGTGCTAAAACAGGACTGCTACTACAGCACTAACACCACACTAACTCAGCACTGCTAATACAGCGCTAACACCACACTAACACAGCACTGCTACTACAGCACTAACACCAAACTAACATAGTACTGCTAATACAGCACTAACACCACACTAACACAGCACTGCTACTACAGCACTAACACCAAACTAACATAGTACTGCTAATACAGCACTAACACCAAACTAACATAGTACTGCTAATACAGCACTAACACCACACTAAAACAGCACTCCTAATACAGCGCAAACAGGACACTAATGCAGCACTGCTAATACAGCGCTAACACCATGCTAACACAGCACTGCTAATACAGCACTAACATCACACTAACACAGCAATGCTAATACAGCGCTAACAACTAACACAGTACTGCCATTACAACGCTAACAGCTAACACAGCACTGCTATTACAGCACTAACAACTAACACAACACTGCTATTACAGGCTAACACCAAACTATCACAGCACTGCGCATACCGTGTTAACACCATGCTAAAACAGGACTGCTACTACAGCACTAACACCAAACTAACATAGTACTGCTAATACAGCACTAACACCACACTAACACAGCACTGCTACTACAGCACTAACACCAAACTAACATAGTACTGCTAATACAGCACTAACACCAAACTAACATAGTACTGCTAATACAGCACTAACACCACACTAACACAGCACTGCTACTACAGCACTAACATCAAACTAACACAACACTGCCCATACAGCACTAACACCACACTAACACAGCACTGCTAATACAGCGTTAACACCACACTAACACAGCACTGCTAATACAGCGCTAACACCACACTAACACAGCACTGCTAATACAGTGCTAACACCACAGTAAGAAAGCGTAGCTAAGACAGCATTAACACCATGCTAACATAGCACTGCTGATACAGTACTAACAACATACTAACACAGCACTGCTAATACAGCACTAACAACACAGTAACACAGCACTGCTAATACAATGCTAACACCATGCGAACATAGCACTGCTAATACACCGCTAGCACCACACAAACACAGCACTGCTATCACAGGCTAACACCAAACTAACACAGCACTGCTAATACAGCGCTAACAACTAACACTCTACTGCTATTACAAATCTAACAACTAACACAGCACTGCTAATACAGCGCTAACAACTAACACGGCTCTGCTAATACAGCACCAACACCATACTAACACGGCACTGCTATTACAGCACTAACAATTAACACAACACTGCTATTACAGGCTAACACCAAACTATCACAGCACTGCTAATACTGCGCTAATACCATGTTAACACAGCACTGCTACTACAGCACAAACACCACACTAACACAGCACTGCTAATACAGCGCTAACACCACACTAACACAGCAGTGCTAATACAGCGCTAACACCACACTAACACAGCACTGCTAATACAGCACTAACACCACACTAACACAGCACTGCTAATACAGCGCTAACACCACACTAACACAGCACTGCTAATACAGTGCTAACACCACAGTAAGAAAGCGTAGCTAAGACAGCATTAACACCATGCTAACATAGCACTGCTGATACAGTACTAACAACATACTAACACAGCACTGCTAATACAGCACTAACAACACAGTAACACAGCACTGCTAATACAGCACTAACAACACAGTAACACAGCACTGCTAATACAATGCTAACACCATGCGAACATAGCACTGCTAATACACCGCTAGCACCACACAAACACAGCACTGCTATCACAGGCTAACACCAAACTAACACAGCACTGCTAATACAGCGCAAACACACGAACACAGCACTGCTAATACAGCGCTAACAACTAACACTCTACTGCTATTACAAATCTAACAACTAACACAGCACTGCTAATACAGCGCTAACAACTAACACGGCTCTGCTAATACAGCACCAACACCATACTAACACGGCACTGCTATTACAGCACTAACAATTAACACAACACTGCTATTACAGGCTAACACCAAACTATCACAGCACTGCTAATACTGCGCTAATACCATGTTAACACAGCACTGCTACTACAGCACAAACACCACACTAACACAGCACTGCTAATACATCGCTAGCACCACACAAACACAGCACTGCTAATACAGCGCTAACACCATGCTAACATAGTACTGCCAATACAGCACGAACACCACACTAACACAGCACTGCTAATACAGCGCTAATACCATGCTAACATAGTACTGCTAATACAGCACTAACACCACACTAACACAGCACTGCTAATACAGCGCTAACACCACACTAACACAACACTGCTATTGCAGGCGAACACCACATTAACACAGCACTGCTAATACTGCGCTAACACCACACTAACACAGCACTGCTAATACAGCGCTAACAACTAACACAGCACTGCTAATACAGTGCTAACACCACACTAACACAGCACTGCTAATACAGCACTAACAACTAACACAACACTGCTATTACAGGCTAACACCACATTAACACAGCACTGCTAATACAGCGCTAAATACTAACACATCACTGCTAATACAGCACTAACAACTAACACAGTACAGCTATTACAGGCTAACGCCACATTAACACAGCACTGCTAATACAGCGCTAACACCACACTAACACAGCACGCTAATACAGCGCTAACACTATGCTAACATAGCACTGATGATACAGTCCTAACACCATGCTAACACAGCACAGCTATTATAACACTAACACCATGCTAACACAGCACTGCTAATACAGCACTAACACCACACTAACAAGCACTGCGAAGACAGCATTAACACCATGCTAACATAGCACTGATAATACAGAGCTAACACCACACTAACACAGCACTGCTAGTACAGCGCTAACACCACACTAACACAGGACTGCTAATGCAGCGCTAACACCACACTAACAAAGCACTGCTCAGACAGCATTAACACCATGCTAACATAGCACTGCTAATACAGCATGACATCACACTAACACAGCACTGCTAATACATCGCTAACACCACACGAACACAGCACTGCTAATACAGGCTAACACCACACTAACACAGCACTGCTAATATTGCGCTGACAGCATGCTAACACAACACTGCTAATACAGTGCTAACAACTAACACAGTCCTCCTATTACAATACTAACAAATAACATGGCACTGCTAATACAGCACTAGCAACTAACACAACACTGCTATTACAGGCTAACACCAAATTAACACAGCACTGCTAATAATGCGCTAACACCATGCTAACACAGCACTGCTAATACAATACTAGCGCCACACTAACACAGCACTGCTAATACAGCGCGAACCCCACACTAACACGGCACTGCTAATACAGCACTAACCCCACACTAACACAGCACTGCTACTACAGCGCTAACAACCTAGCACAGCACTGCTAATAAAGCGCCAACACCATGCTAACATAGCACTGCTAATACAGCACTAACACCACACTAACACAGCACTGCTAATACAGCACTAACACCACACTAACATAGTACTGCTAATACAGCGCTATCTCACTAACACAGCACTGCTAATACAGCGCTAACACCATGCTAACATAGCACTGCTAATACAGCGCTAACACCACACTAACACAGCACTGCTAATACAGCGCTATCTCACTAACACAGCACTGCTAATACAGCGCTAACACCATGCTAATATAGCACTGCTAATACAGTATGAACACCATGCTAACACAGCACTGCTTTTACAACGCTAACATCACACTAACACAGCACTGCTAATACAGCGCCATCACCACACAAACACAGCACTGCTTTTACAGGCTAACATCACACTAACACAGCACTGCTAATATTGCGCTGACAACATGCTAACACAGCACTGCTAGTACAGCGCTAACACCACACTAACACAGGACTGCTAATACAGCGCTAACACCACACTAACACAGGACTGCTAATGCAGCGCTAACACCACACTAACAAAGCACTGCTCAGACAGCATTAACACCATGCTAACACAGCACTGCTAATACAACATGACATCACACTAACACAGCACTGCTAATACATCGCTAACACCACACGAACACAGCACTGCTAATACAGGCTAACACCACACTAACACAGCACTGCTAATATTGCGCTGACAGCATGCTAACACAACACTGCTAATACAGTGCTAACAACTAACACAGTCCTCCTATTACAATACTAACAAATAACATGGCACTGCTAATACAGCACTAGCAACTAACACAACACTGCTATTACAGGCTAACACCAAATTAACACAGCACTGCTAATAATGCGCTAACACCATGCTAACACAGCACTGCTAATACAATACTAGCGCCACACTAACACAGCACTGCTAATACAGCGCGAACCCCACACTAACACGGCACTGCTAATACAGCACTAACCCCACACTAACACAGCACTGCTACTACAGCGCTAACAACCTAGCACAGCACTGCTAATACAGCGCTAACACCATGCTAACATAGCACTGCTAATTTGGCACTAACACCACACTAACACAGCACTGCTAATACAGCGCTAACTCACTAACACAGCACTGCTAATACAGCGCTAACAACCTAGCACAGCACTGCTAATAAAGCGCCAACACCATGCTAACATAGCACTGCTAATTTGGCACTAACACCACACTAACACAGCACTGCTAATACAGCGCTAACTCACTAACACAGCACTGCTAATACAGCGCTAACACCATGCTAACATAGCACTGCTAATACAGTACGAACACCATGCTAACACAGCACTGCTTTTACAACGCTAACATCACACTAACACAGCACTGCTAATATTGCGCTGACAACATGCTAACACAGCACTGCTAATACAGTGCTAACAACTAACACAACACTGCTATTTCAGGCTAACTCAACACTAACACAGCACTGCTAATACAGCGCTAACACCATGCTAACATAGTACTGCTAATACAGCACTAACACCACACTAACATAGTACTGCTAATACAGCACTAACACCACACTAACACAGCACTGCTAATACAGCGCTAACACCATGCTAACATAGTACTGCTAATACAGCACTAACACCACACTAACATAGTACTGCTAATACAGCACGAACACCACACTGACAAAGCACTGCTAATACAGCACTAACACCACACTAACACAGCACTGCTAATACAGCGCTAACAACTAACACAGTACTGCTATTACAATGCTAACAACTAACACAGCACCGCTAATACAGCACTAACAATTAACACAACACTGCTATTACAGGTTAATACCACACTAACACAGCACTGCTAATAATGCGCTAACACCATGCTAACACAGCACTGCTAATACAATGCTAGCACCACACTAACACAGCACTGCTAATTCAGCGCCACCCCCACACTAACACAGCACTGCTAATACAGCACTAACCCCACACTAACACAGCACTGCTACTACAGCACTAACACCACACGAACACAGCACTGCTATTACAGGCTAACACCACACGAACACAGCACTGCTATTACAGGCTAACACCACACTAACACAGCACTGCTAATATTGCGCTGACAACATGCTAACACAGCACTGCTAATACAGTGCTAACAACTAACACAGTCCTGCTATTACAAATCTAATAAGTAACATGGCACTGCCAGTACAGCACTAACAACTAATACAACACTGTTATTACAGGCTAACACCAAACTAACACAGCACTGCTAATAATGCGCTAACACCATTCTAACACAGCACTGCTAATACAGTGCTAACAACTAACACAGTCCTGCTATTACAAATCTAATAAGTAACATGGCACTGCTAATACAGCACTAACAACTAATACAACACTGTTATTACAGGCTAACACCAAACTAACACAGCACTGCTAATAATGCGCTAACACCATTCTAACACAGCACTGCTAATACAGCGTGAACCCCACACTAACACAGCACTGCTAATACAGCGCTAACACACTAGCACAGCACTGCTAATAAAGCGCCAACACCACATTAACACAGCACTGCTAATACAGCGCTATCACCACACTAACACAGCACTGCTAATACAGCGCTAACAACTAACACAGTACTGCTATTACAACACTAACAACTAACACAGCACTGCTAATACAGCGCTATCACCACACTAACACAGCACTGCTAATACAGCGCTAACAACTAACACAGTACTGCTATTACAACACTAACAACTAACACAGCACCGCTAATACAGCACTAACACCACACTAACACAGCACTGCTGATACAGCGCTAACACAGTAACACAGCACTGCTAATACAGCGCTAACACCATGCTAACATAGCACTGCTAATGCAGCACTAACACCACACTAACACAGCACTGTTACTACAGCGCGAACACATCACGAACACAGCACTGCTAATACATCGCTAACACCATGCTAACATAGCACTGCTAATACAGTATGAACACCATGCTAACACAGAACTGCTATTACAACGCTAGCACCATGCTAACATAGCACTGCTAATACAGCATAACATCACACTAACTCAGCACTGCTAATACAGTGCTAACACCACACGAACACAGCACTGCTAATACAGCGCTAACAGCATGCCAACACAGCACTGCTAATACAGCGCTAACACCACACTAACGCAGCACTGCTAATACAGCGCTAACACACTGTGGTGAACCATCGTTGGTTCACCACTGGGGTTTGTTACTATGTTACTGTTGGGCTAGGGTGTTGTTACTGTGGGGGTTGTACTATGTTGTTGGGTTAGGGTGTTTACCTGTTATAAGAGTTATCATGGCACATTCCAGTGGGGTCCCGCCTCCGGTGGCAAGGTATAAGACCCCCTGCTCCGGCAGGACCCCTTCAGTCTGAACTGGTGTATTCGTGTTAGTAGTTCCCTTGTTACTTTATTAAAGCCTTCAATACCGAAGCCTTGGTTCCATGTGCTTATTGACGCGCATCACACACTAACACAGCACTGCTAATACAGCGCGAACAACTAACACAGTACAGCTATTACAATGCCAACAACTAACACAGCACTACTAATACAGAATTAACAACTAACACAACACTGCTATTTCAGGCTAACTCAACACTAACACAGCACTGCTAATATAGCACTAACACCACACTAACACAGCACTGCTAATACAGTGCTAACAACTAACACAGTACTGCTATTACAACGCTAACAACTAACACGTCACTCCTAATACAGCACTGACAATTAAATCAACAGTGCTACTACAGGCTAGCACCACACTAACGCAGCCCTGCTATTACAGGCTAACATCACATGAACACAGCATTGCTAGTACTGCGCCATCACCACACTAACACAGCATTGCTAATACTGCGCTGACACCATGCTAACACCGCACTGCTAATAGAGAGCTAACACCACACAAACACAGCAGTGCTAATACAGCACTAACACACTAACACAGCCCTGCTAATACAGCGGTAACACCACACTAACGCAGCACTGCTAATACAGTGCTAACACCACGCTAACACAGCACTGCTAATACAGCGCTAACACCACACGAACACAGCACTGCTAATACAGCGCTAACACACTAACACCGCACTGCTAATAGAGAGCTAACACCACACGAACACAGCAGTGCTAATACAGCGCTAACACACTAATGCAGCACTGCTAATACAGCGCTAACACCATGCTAACACAGCATTGCTAATACAGTGCTAATACCATACTAACGCAGCACTGCTAATACAGCGCAAACACCACACGAGCACAGCAGTGCTAATACAGCGTTCACACCACACTAACGCAGCACTGCTAATACAGTGCTAATACCATACTAACACAGCACTGCTAATACAGCGCAAACACCACACGAGCACAGCAGTGCTAATACAGCGTTAACACCACACTAACGCAGCACTGCTAATACAGCGCTAACACACTAACACAGCACTGCTAATACAGCGCTAACAACTAATACAGTACTGCTATTACAATCCTAACAACTAACACAGCACTACTAATACAGCGCTAACAACTAACACAACACTGCTATTACAGGCTAACACCACACGAACACAGCGCTGCTAATACAGCACTAACACCACACTAATACAGCACTGCTAATACACCGCTAACAACTAACACAGTACTGCTATTACAGCACTATCAATTAACACAACACTGTTATTACAGGCTAAAACCACACTAACACAGCACTACTAAAACTGCGCTAACACCAGTCTAACACAGCACTGCTAATACACCGCTAACACCACACGAACACAGCACTGCTAATACAGCGCTAACACCACACTAACGCAGCACTGCTAAAACAGTGCGAACACATCACGAACACAGCACTGCTAATACATCGCTAACACCATGCTAACAGAGCACTGCTAATACAGCGCAAACAACTAATACTGTACTGCTATTACAATCCTAACAACTAACACAGCACTACTAATACAGCGCTAACAACTAACACAACACTGCTATTACAGGCTAACACCACATTAACACAGCACAACTAGTACAGCACTAACACCACACTAACACAGCACTGCTAATACAGCGCTAACAACTAACACAGTACTGCAATTACAACGCTAACAACTAACACGGCACTGCTAATACAGCACTATCAATTAACACAACACTGCTAGTACAGGCTAACACCACACTAACACAGCACTGCTAATACAGCACTAAACCACACGAACAAAGCACTGCTAAAACAGCATTAACACCATGCTAACATGGCACTGCTGGTACAGTACTAACACCGAGCAAACACAGCACTGCTATTACAATGCAAACACCATGCTAACATAGCACTGCTAATACAGCACTACCACACTAACACAGCACTGCTAATACAGCGCTAACACCACACTAACAAAGCACTGCTCAGACAGCATTAACACCAGGCTAACACAGCACTGCTATTACAAGCCAACACCACACTAACACAGCACTGCTAATACAGCGCTAACAGCATGCTAACACAGCACTGCTAATACAGCGCTAACACCACACTAACACAGCACTGCTAATACAGCGCTAACAACTCACACAGTACAGCTATTACAATGCCAACAACTAACACAGCACTACTAATACAGTGCTAACAACTAACACAACACTGCTATTACAGGCTAACACCACACTAACACAGCACAGCTAATACAGCGCTAACAACTAACACAGTACTGCTATTACAATGCTAACACCTAACACGGCACTCGTAATACAGCACTAACAACACAACACTGCTATTACAGGCGAACACCACACTAACACAGCACTGCTAATACTGCACTAACACCACATTAACACAGCACTGCTAATACTGCGCTAACACAAAACTAATACAGCACTGCTAATGCAGCGCTAACCTCCATGTTAACATAGCACTGCTATTACAGGCTAACACCACACTGACACATCACTGCTAATACAGCACTAACACCACACTAAGACACCACAGCTAATACAGCACTAACACCACACTAACACAGCACTGCTAATACATCGCTAACATCTAACACAGCACTGCTATTACAGCGCTAACACCACACTAACACTGCACTGCTAATACAGCACTTACACCACACTAACACAGCATTGCTAATACAGCGCTAACATCATGCTAACATATCACTGCTAATACAGCATTAACACTACATTAACACAGCACTGCTCATACAGCGCTAACACCATGCTAACATAGCACTGCTAATGCAGTGCTAACATTACACTAACACAGCACTGCCAATACAGCGCTAACACCTCACTAACGCAGCACTGCTAATACAGTGCTAACACCGTACCAACATAGCACTGCTAATACAGCACCACAACTAACACAGCACTGCTAATACAGCGCTAACAACTAACACAGCACTGCTAATACAGCGCTAACAACTAACACAGCACTGCTAATATAGTGCTAATAACTAACATAGCAGTGCAATTACTGCGCTAACACCACACTAACACAGCTTTGCTAATACAGCGCTAACACCACACTAACGCAGGGTTAATGTAGCACCACCACAGGATTAACATTATGCTGTCACGGAAGAATAACACAGCACAAATGTTGCAATTGCACCACTCTAACACAGGACTAACACCATAATATGGCAATGCCAATTCAGAATTAATCTGTCAATAATAGAGCATTAACACAGAACAATTGCAGAACTATTACAGGGCAAACATAACACTGATGAGGTGCTACTGCAAGATTAAAGCAACACTAAATCATGACTAACGCAGCACTCCCACAACACCATGACAAACAGAGGACTAGCAACATACCAACAAAACTCTAACACCGGACGGACACAGCACTAACACTGAATTAATAGGATTCGCAGCACTAACACTGCATGAACATATGACTAACACAGAACTAATTCAGCATTAACAGAACACAAATACAGTATCAGTGTTCAGCTGGGAGGATGTTTATTTATTCAATTGTAGGTCAAAATTACAATCAATACATGGAAATATTGTAATACATGTGTGGGAATTATAGCTGGATTGCTGGCATCTGAGTCTGATTTAAAGGGCATCTAACATTCCTGGGATGGTGCCATTTGAAAACTCAAAGAGAGTGAGTCAGTGGGATTCAAAGAATTTCAGGAATTCCTAAACTTGTGTGAAAGAATGCCATCAGGCATTTACATCAACGCTGGCCTTTCACATTCATGGGAGGACAGTTAGTAATGGGTTATCGTGGAGGAAAATGCCATGCGGCAATTCTGACAAAATGCCCAAGATGTTTACCCATCTGCAGTTGCTGAATAATCCCTAATATGCCCCTATTTCTCCTTCAGATCTCCAACAGCTTATTTATAATGCTTTAATTTGTCTCGAGACACCTCTGACTTTTTACCAAAACACATTCACGGATTTAGTGACCCAGAATGCTCCAGTCTTTTGCCCTCATGGCCACATAGGTGTGTACCAAAGAGGATTTCACGTAGAACTACACAGCACAGCAGCAGGCCATTCAGCCCAACCACACCCACCCCTCCAAATGGAAGAAAACTTGGTAATGAAGTAAAACCTGTCTAAACTGGTCTTACCATAAAATGGAACCCCAGTATCACTTGGGGCCGGTATTACTGTTTTTCAATGAGGTTTGACAAATTTGAACTGTTTTTTCCCTTTGCTTGATATCCATTCCTTTCCCCTACATGTGTTTACCTAGCTTCCCCTTCAATATATCTATGTTATTCCCTCACCAACTTCTTGTGATTGGTTTAGCTCAGTTGGCTGGACAGGTGGTGAGTAATGCCAATAGTGTGGGGTTCAATTCCTGTTCTGGCTTGAGGTTATTCATGAAGGCCCTGCCTTGTCCCCTCCCTGAGGTGTGGTGATTAAATTGCCACCAGTCAGCTCTTTCCCACTCAAAGAGTAAAATGGACAATGGTGACTTTACTTACTTTTTAACCTTGTGGTAGCAAGTTCCGCATTCTTATCACTCTCTTGGTGAAATAAATTCCTGTATTGGGTTGTTAATGACTACCTCATGTGTATGACACCTAGTTTAGTTCACCCTGGTTAATTCTAATTATGATGTGGAGATGCCGGCGTTGGACTGGGGTAAGCACAGTAAGAAGTCTCACAACACCAGGTTAAAGTCCAACAGGTTTATTTGGTAGCAAATACCATAAGCTTTCGGAGCTCGCTGCTCCTTCGTCAGATGGAGTGGTCTCTGTTCTCCAGCAGTGCACAGATACAGAAATCAAGTTACAGAATACTAATTAGAATGCAAATCTCTACAGCCAGCCAGGTCTTAAAAGGTACAGATAATGAGGTTATTCATGAGGATAATGAGGATGATGAGGATAATTAGGTTATTCATTATCTGTACCTTTTAAGACCTGGCTGGCTGTAGAGATTTGCATTCTAATTAGTATTCTGTAACTTGATTTCTGTGTCTGTGCACTGTTGGAGAACAGAGGCCACTCCATCTGACGAAGGAGCAGCAAGCTCCGAAAGCTTATGGTATTTGCTACCAAATAAACCTGTTGGACTTTAACCTGGTGTTGTGAGACTTCTTACTGTAATTCTAATTAGACAGCACCCTTTTTATCTTAAAAATGTAATCATTGTGATTAATCATTAATCATCATGACTGTTGCTGACGACACAAAGATTGGTGGAATTGCGGATGAGGACCGTCAGAGGATACATCAGGATATAGGTCGGTTGGAGACTTGGGCGGAAAGATGGCAGATGGAGTTTAATCCGGACAAATTTGAGGTAATGCATTTTGGAAAGTCTAACACAGATGGGAACTATACAGTAAATGGCAGAACCCTTAAGAGTATTGATAGGCAGAGGGATCTGGGTGTACAGATACACAGGTCACTGAAAGTGGCCATGTAGGTTGAGAAAGTAATCAAGAAGACATACGGCATGCTTGCCTTCATCGGCCAGGGTATTGAGTTTAAAAATTGACAAGTATTTATAGAACGTTAGTTAGGCCGCACTTGGAATATAGTGTTCAATTCTGGTCGCCATACCACGAGAAGGATGAGGAGGCTTTGGAGAGGGTACAGAAAAGATTTACCAGGATGTTGCTTGGTATGGAGGGCATTAGTTATGAGGAGAGGTTGGAGAAACTTGGTTTGTTCTCACTTAAACGACGGAGGTTGAGGGGAGACTTGATAGAAGTCTACAAGATTATGAGGGGCATGGACAGAGTGGATAGTCAGACGCCTTTTCCTAGGGTGGAAGAGTCAATTACGAGGGGGCATAAGTTTAAGTGCGAGGGGCAAGGTTTAAAGGAGATGTACGAGGCAAGTTTTTTACACAGAGGATGGTGGGTGCCTGGAACTCGCTACTGAGGGAGGTAGTGGAAGCAGATATGATAGTGACTTGTAAGGAGCGTCTTGATGGGAGTAGAGGGATATGGTCTCCAGTAGGGTAGGGGCTTTTAGTTCAGTCAGGCAGCATGGTCGGTGCAGGCTTGGAGGGCCAAAGGGCCTGTTCCTGTGCTCTAATTTTCTTTGTTCTTCTTTGTTCTTTGTTTTGTCAGTACATTAGCACCATCCATGTACAAATGTTGCCCATTCATGTTGAAGCTCCTCAGAGCTAGTGCCAATTCCCAAAAAGATGGAGTGCCCCTTCCTGTCACAATATATTTAGCCCTGCGTTGTCCCTCTTATCCATCTGAGTTTAATACTCATGAAGTTCTTTTCCTGGACTTTGGAACTAACCTCTTAAGTCCACCTGGCATGATTTCAGGTCTTTGCATCTATCATTAGATTCTCACATGGTCTATGATGATCACTAACTATCCCTTACCATTGCAAAATCTATCTCTGGGATGACGATAGTTGACTTCATGTTGGAGTTCTTTTTGTTTTGATAACTTAAGTGAACTGCAATGACTCCAGGTGCTTGATGCTAAGGAGCAAATAAGAAAGAGGATACGTTGGGGAGAACAAGAAAGCTAAAGATTCATAGAGCAGCATTCATTGTCTCAGAGCATCTCAAAGCATTTGCAGCCAATGAAGTGTATTTAATATGTGGTCACCATTACAGCAGCTAATTTGGACACTGTGTGTTCCCAAAGCAGCCCCAAGGTCTTTTTGACTCAGGAATGTTGCCCAGGATATGGGTGAACTCTTCTGTTCTTTCCTGATCTCTGTGGGTTCTTTTGATCTTGCACTGACAAGGTGGTTCAACCTCTCATACATAAGATAGTACCTTTGACACTGCTACACTCCTTCAGTATCAAATCGGAATATCAATCTGGCACCTGCTATGATTGTCTTCAGCTTCTCTACACCAAAGGAGTGAGGGGAAGAGGTGGGAATCATCCAGGGTTCTTACACCCCTCCCCCACTTCCTCCCTCCCCCCCACCATTACAAAGTGCACGTAGAAGGATGTTGGAAGCAGACTGGAACTGAACTGAACTATCATGCCTCCTGTAGTTGAATGGCATGCTGCCATCTACCCTTGAACCTCTGATCAACATAAAAGCAACTCTTGATGATATGTCCAAGGGCTTCAGGTTCAAATCCTGCTTCAGGTTCAAACCCCACTCCAGGACTTAAGCATGAAAATCTAAACTGGTGATTCAATGTAGGATTGAGGAAGTGCTGCACTGTTGGAGGTGCTGTTATTTTTTTGGATGAATTGTTAAACTGAGGTCCCACCTGCCTACTCCAATGGATGTAAAGATTTCATGGCACTATTTTGAAGAAGAGCAGGAGAGTTATTCTTGGGCCAAATGCTTACCCTTCAATTAAGCTCATTAAAAACTGTATTCTCTGGTCATTATCACATTGCTGCTTCCAGGCATCAACAATGTACAATTTTGGCTGACGTAATTTCCACTTTACAACATGTCTGTAAAACACTTTGCTCATACCTGATGTCCGTAAAATTGCAAATCAATGAAAAGCTTTCTTTTTGACTGCTCAGTATGTTTATTATTAATATTGTAAAAAGTAGATGATCAAAGTTACTTCTTGATGATGATTATTTGTTAAGCAGAATTTGCACTAAAGACTATTTTGGACTCTAATAAACTGATTTTAAAAATCATGAATCCTTCATTTTTGGTTAATTTTAGCATGAAAAAAGGTTTTTAAATGCAAATAATATATTTCTAATCCTTGTTCCTTATTTCAGTCGAATATTAATATTGGATATATATATAAATAAATATATCTACTTGGAACAGAACAAAAAATGCAGGGCTATGGGAAAAAGTAAGGAAGTGGGACTACTTGGATAATCATTTTTAAAAGACAGCAGGAGCACAATGGGCCAAATAGCCTCCTGGTGTGTAGTAAAATTTGATGATCCCATGATGTTGCAGAGTCACTCCTGTTATTTTCTCCTTCATTCATTTTACTGTTGTATTAGTTACTTTTTCTGCTGCTAGCTCCTTTTCCTGACTCACACAGCCAGGAGACAAGTGCTAAGCTTAGTACCATGTGAACACTATCCAGATGAAATCAGTGATGCCCAGGTTACCCACCCAATGCCTTTTACTAGTGCCCACTGCAAATGTAAAAGTTAGGCTCTCCAGGCAAGCCTGTGCCTCGTGTGAGAATCTGGCATAGATCTACCTCAGAGTTAACAGTAACCCTAGCTATCATTGAGGAATGCACTGGGCATAAAACACCTACAAGATGCACTGCAGGAACTATCCAAGGCTCTTTAGGCAGCATCCTGTAAACCCAGGACCACTGCCATCTGGAAGGGCAAGGGCAGCAGATACCCTGGGAACACCACTGCAAAAGGTTTTCCCTACAAACCACTCACCATCCTGACTAGGAAATATATCGCCACCGTTCCTTACTGTCACTGGGTCAAAATCCTGGAATTTCTGCCTCCCTCCCCCTTCCCCCCAACAGCACTGTGGGTGTGCCTACCTACACCTCAGGGACTGTAGTGGCTCAAGCAGGCAGCTCACCACTAGCTTCTCAGGAACAATTAGGGATGGGTGATAAAAAATGCTGGCCGAGCCAGTGACACCCACATCCTATGAATTTCTTTTTAAACAGGGCACAAAGGAACAACAAGACATCAAGTTGCTCTTATAGTACCTGCTTGTTCAAGTCTGGTTACTGTCCTTTTTTCAGAGTTGAGTCAACACAAATTGTTGTGAATACCTTGTTCATGGTTCATCTTGTTCTGCTCTGGGAAGATTATTGTTGTAAAGATAAATTAATTAAAATGCTGGGCTTTAGTGATTGCCAGAAAATGGAAAGAGTGGCAGCTCAGAATCATGTTTGTTTAATTGAGTCAGAATGGAAGTGATTAAGTTGAGAATCGCAAGTGGGCTTACTTAACCAGAGAAATTGCAAATGAAGGATAATTAGCTTAAAGGTCAGTTTGAGGATAGTCCAAAGCAGGCGATGTAGTTATGGAGATGGGTGGAGCTTCGAAAAAGCTCCCTGGTTTCAATTTATTTGAGTGTTTGCTGGAGGTGATGTTTAGTTACAGTTTGGACCTTATGTGGTTTGCAGCTCACTGAGAAACATTAATCAAAAATAAATTATAGTTTGACAGATCTTCACTGTAAGCAGATCATCAATAATGTGGAAGGTGGGTGAGGCTTAATCTCAGTTTGGGTGTTGTGAGGAACAGAGGCTGGAAGATTGCCTAGTTCAATGCCAATGGGTGAATCTACAGTCGGCCTCATGGTGTCTTGTTAAAGACTAAAGTAACCAGCCAATTAGCTTGGAAGTTTTGGAAAAGTAACCAGAGCTAGGGATTGAGACCTCCTCCAGAGGGCAAATTCGAGCTTACTTTAAAAAAAAATCCTTTCTCAGAGTTACAAAGTCAATGTGCAGAGTGGTAGGCCCTTAATCCAACTCCTTGATTGCTCAAAAAAAAACATTCAAATTGAATCCAATGCATAGTCCTCAGATGAAGATATACTACATCCAAGCTGACAAGAACAAGCACTGCACCTCATTTCATGCTTGATCCTACACTTGATCTTGCCAAAAGATTGAATTGGAGAGTAGCTGGAGTTGAGAAAAATATTCATTGTTGGTCCCTACCAAAGTAAATAAAACTTTAAGGATAAGACCATAAGACATAAGAGCAGAATTAGGCCACTCAGCCCATCGAGTCTGCTCCGCCATTCAATCATGGCTGATATTTTTCTCATCCCCATTCTCCTGCCTTTTCCCCAAAACCCCTAATCGCCTTATTAATCAAGAAACTATCCATCTCTGTTTTAAAGACACCCAATGACCTGGCCTCCACAGCCTTCTGCGGCAAAGAGTTCCATAGATTCACCACTCTCTGGCTGAAGAAATTCCTCCTCATCTCTGTTTTAAAGGATCATCCCTTTAGCCTGAGTTTATGCACTCTGGTTCTAGTTTTTCCTACTAGTGGAAACATCCTCTCCACGTCCACTCTATCCAGGCCTTGCAGTATTCTGTAAGTTTCAATAAGATCCCCCCTCATCCTTCTAAACTCCAACAAGTACAGACCCAGAGTCCTCAACTGTTCCTCATACGACAAGCTCTTCATTCCAGGGATCATTCTTGTAAACCTCCTCTGGACCTTTTCCAAGGCCAGCACATCTTTCCTTAGATATGGGGCCCAAAACTGGTCACAATACTCCAAATGGGGTACATCCCTGCTCTTGTATTCTAGCCCTCTCGACATGAATGCTAACATTGCATTTGCCTTCCTCACTGCCGACTGAACCTGCACGTTAACCTTAAGAGAATCTGGAGCAATGAATCCCAAGTCCCTTCGTGTTTCTGATTTCCTAAGCATTTCCCAATTTAGAAAATAGTCTAGGCCTCCATTCTTCCTTCCAAAGTGCATAACCTCACACTTTTCCACATTGTATTCCATCTGCCACTTCTTTGTCCACTCTCCTGACCTGTCCAAGTCCTTCTGCAGCCCCCCTGCTTCCTGAATACTACCTGTCCCTCTACATATCTTTGTATCATCTGCAAACTTAGCAACAGTGCCTTCAGTTCCTTCCTCCAAATCATTAATGTATATTGTGAAAAGCTGTGGTCCCAGCACTGACCCCTGATGTACACCACTAGTCACCGGCTGCCAACCTGAAAAAGACCCCTTTATTCCCACTCTCTGCCTTCTGCCAGTCAGCCAATCCTCTAATAGGAAGGATCTTACCCTTAACACCATGGGCACTTAACTTATTTAACAGTCTCCTATACGGCACCTTGTCAAAGCCTTTTGGAAATCTAAATAAACCATGTCCACTGGTTCTCCTTCATCTAACTTCCTTGTTAACTCCTCAAAGAATTCTAACAGATTTGTCAGACGTGACCTCCCCTTGACAAAGCCGTGCTGACTCAGTCGTACTTTATCATGCACTTCCAAGTACTCTGCGATCTCATCTTTAATAATGGACTCTAAAATCTTGCCAATGACCGATGTCAGGCTAACTGGCGTATAATTTCCCGTCTGCTGCCTCCCTCCCTCCCTTCTTAAACAGCGGTGTTACATTAGCTACTTTCCAGTCCTCTGGTATCCTCCCTTCCTCCAGTGATTCCTGAAAGATCACCACCAATGCCTCCACAATTTCCTCAGCTATCTCTTTTAGAACCCTGGAATGTAATCCAGGTGATTTATCCACCTTCAGACCTTTCAGTTTCCCTCGAACGTTTTCCTTAGTGATGGCCACTACACTCACCTGTCCCCCCCCTGACTCTCCTGGAGCCCTGGCATCCCACTGATTTCTTCAGTGAAGACTGCTGCAAAGTAACTATTCCGTTCCTCTGCCATTGCTTTGTTTCCTATTATTACTTCTCCAGCCTCATTTTCCAGTGGTCCAATGGCCTTTTTTGCCTCTCTCTTACTTTTTATATATTGAAAAAAATTCTTCCTATCTTCTTTTATATTACTAGCTCGCTCACACTCATATTTCATCCTCTCCCCCCTTATTGCTTTTTAGTTGTCCTCTGCTCACTTTTAAAGGGTTCCCAAACCTCTGGCTTCCCACTAATCCTTGCCACTTTGTATGCTTTTTCTTTTGCTTTTATGCTGTCCTTGACTATGCTTCTCCTTTAATGTATCTTATAAGATAATTCTTGAGAGAAATAAGAAGTAAATCTGAGTGCATAACATGGAAACCATTCTGTGACGTTAATAGTGTTTGTTTTGTCTCAATCTTTTATAGACAATAATGTTTGTTTTTTGAAGAAAATGGTGTAATTCTATTGGTTAAAATGAGGTATTTGGATGTGTTTTTAAATGTTAGTGTTCCCCTCAGCAGATTGTAACAAGAATACGTATGACTTAGCTTTGAAAGTGGAATCCATACATATCCATAAGCCACAGGACCAGATTCTCCAACTTTGCCTGCAGCTAGGATTCTCCTGTCCTGAATGGAGATTTTGCTGAGTGCCAAATTCTCCATTCTCACTGGCTGCAGTGGCGGGTCATGAACAGCTGGAGAATTCTGACCATAGTTAAAGTTTAAGGTCAATGGAAAATTCAACAACCCGAATTTCTTGCATGCGCGGATCAAGTTTGAAGCAATTAGTCCAAATGTTTTCGCTTCATGGATACTTAATGAGACAATTGAAGACCTGAAAGATGTTCAACATGCATCACTGTCTGTTGTTCATGCACTGAATAGAAGGCATGTAAAATTGTTTCCTTTCTTGATTCGCTATTTCAAGGCTTATGAAAGCAGTTCAAGTTAAGTTTGTGGATTTGGTCGAACTGACAAGTTGGATGTCAGAACATATTGCAGCTGAGATAAGAAAGGTCATGCACAATTATGGAAGTGAAAATAAGGATGTGGCATTATCACCAAATAATTATATTACAATCTTTTGAGAACCAGACAGGAAGCCTGCATTTCAAAGTAAAGTTGAGTTTGAAATGGGAACACCCTTGATCATCCTGCTCACACTGTGCACAAACTGTTATCAGCATCGACAGTCTTGGATGTGATTGCCATAGATCTGAATTTACAGATCAGGCTAGAACTAGACTGTTAAAACTTTACCTTTTATTGATCTTTATATTAATTATTTATAATACAGATTCAGCACGAGGCTCCACATAGAAATTTCTCTTTCCATATCTGTTATAATCTTACATCACTGATGACATAGACATTGGGCTTGCACGAATCGAGAAGCGTAATGGGATGGGAAATATGAGCAAGAGACAAAAAATCAGGCTCGGGTCCGATTTCTTGCCTTTCCTGGTATTGCTGGCCCCGTTCTACGGCATAAGCCACCTTGCACCCTTCCAGGCCCATTTAAATATTTATTATCCCATTTTAATGTTATTAATGAGCCCAGGACATAATAGTCCGAGCTCACTTAGCTTTCAGACCTCGTTGTTGGAGGTCCTCACTGGCAAACATCACAGATGATCCCCACCAATGGGGACCAGGTGTGATGGCCTCGCCTTTGGGACTGGAGGCCATTGAAGCCTCACCCTGGTGGTTGGGGGCAGGGGCAGTAGTGGCCCTTGGGGGGAGCAAGGCCTGAAGGGGTGGGGTCTGATGGGGCGGGGTCTGGTGGGGATAGAGTTCCCAGCCCGCGCCCTGGCTGGCTGGCATGTTTCCTGTGATGTATTATTTTGCATCGATCAGGTGGGTGAATCCTACCTGGCAGGTGCTGCCAATGCCAGCATGAAATATTCCAGTTTTCCTGTTGGTGTGAACACTTAAGTTTAAGTTTATTCATTAGTGTCACAAGTAGGCTTACATTAATGACGCAATGTAGTTGAAAATCCCTTAGTCGCCACACTCCGACACCTGTTCAGGTACACTGAAGGAGAATTTAGCATGGCCAATGCACCTAACCAGCACTGTGGGAGGAAACTGGAGTATCCAGAGGAAACCCACGCAGGCATGGTGAGAACGTGCAGACAGTGACTCAAGCCGGGAATTGAATCCGGGTCCCTGGCGTTGTGAGGCAGCAGTGCTAACAACTGTGCCACCGTGCTGCCATGTGCCACCATGCCACTCTACACTTAGTGCTGATTGGGTGAATTGCGGCCATTATTTCCTCTGGTTGGAGAATCTAGAACACGGTGGCGGGGGGGGGGGGGGGGGGGGGGGGCATTCTCAAGATAAGGAGCCAATCATTTCGGACTGACATGAGGAGAAATATTCTTCACTCAAAGTACTGTGAATCTTTGGAATTTTCTATCCTACAAAGTTGTGGATGCTCCACCATTGCATATATTTAAGACTAAGATAGACAGAATTTTGATCTCTTGTAGAATGAAGGGATATGGGCGCGGGCAAGAAAGTATAGTTGAAACCCAAGATTAGCCATGACCATATCGAACGGTGGAGCAGTCTCAATGAGCTATATGGCCCACTCCTGCTCCTACCTTAAGATAGGGAAACTGTGTAAATGGAATGACAGAGCTACAATTAATGTTCACTTGATTGATTCCAAGAGTGAGAGCATTGTCTTACAGCAAGAGATTGTGTTTCCTTTGCCAGTTTCCTTTATAACTGTGTGTCACACTGAAGAGTCTTGGAACGGTTTGTTTACATAATCACCTCTACCACATCAATCAAAACATAAGGAATGCAATCAGGACAATGCCATCAACCACTTGAGCCTGCTCCTCCTTCCAATATGATCACAACACTTTGAGAGGAATAATTCCTCCTCATCTCTGTTTTAAATCTGCTATCCCTTAGCCTAAATTTATGACCTCTTGTTCTAGATTGCCCCACAAGAGGAAACATCCTCTCTATATTTACTTTGTCAATCCCTTTTATCATCTTATATACCTCAAATAGATTTCCTCTCATTCTTCTAAACTCTGGAGAGTGTAGGCCTAAACTGTTCAAACTCTCTTCATAAGACAAACCGCTCATCTTTGGAATCAATCCAATGAACCTCCTCTGGCAGAACTGATCGTGTGCCTGCAGTGTAGCGGGATCTTTCTCTTTATTCCACTTACAGGCCGGTATTTGGGGGTCTGCCGATAGCTGCAAGTGTCTCTCTCTTACAGGCCTTGAAATTTAAAGGCCGGGGAATGCTGCACTGGGGCAACTCCGCAGGAGAGAGAGCGCTGAACCAGGCTCACCGTTTATACCTGACCGGTAACCTGATACTTATATCATACAGCCATCCTAAAACCGCCACCAAGGCCTGAGTGGTTCTCTCCCTTGTTGGTGGGACAATGGCCACCCAGCACCCACTCCACTCGAGTAGGTCCCCAAGAGAGGGAACAGAGAGACTCTGTCCTTTTTATCTCCTGACCAGCAGTCTCCCTTGAGTGAGCGGGTTCAAATCGCTCAGATCACCCTCACTTCTAGACTCCGGATTTATGGTAAGGGATATTGAAACTGTGACCTCGTCAGAGTGCGCTGATGAGAGGACAAGAGGCAAGACAAACTCCAAACGAGTTTCAAAACTTACACTGATTTATTTAACAATAAAATCAACCTCTCCAATACCCCACCACACAGGAATAAAACTTATACTTTATACTATCACTATGGGAGAAATGCTAACGGGTACAACGTAAAATCTTATTTTACACAGTTCACAACAAGATTACTAAACTTTAAAATTACAATACACCACCCCTCCCCTTGCCTCAACCTCTATCCTATCCTCGGGAGCTTCACAAGGTTGGCTGGGATACTCACAATTCTAAAAGGGGTTCCTTTGTGGTGGGCTCGAATGTCTCAGTGCAGGGTCGAAACTGGGCTGCTGTTGGTCTTCACCTCTGCACATCAGCTTGCGATTCTGGAAGAGAGCTCCGTCCTGCTTGTCTGTCTCCCTTGATCTTAACTTCAGCCTAATTTAACAACCAACTTCCCTGCCCCCGTAGGTGATTTCCAAGGACAATGGGCTTCCGATCACCGGCAGTCTCGGTTTAATTTATTCAAGTCCAAACACAAAAGGCTGGAACTGCCTTGACCCCCGTGGGTCGTTATTTTAATGTCTTCTTAGTGCTCCTCCAGAGCTTCCTGAACAGTATCCCATTAGTGGGATGGGTCTTCTTGTCTTCTGTGGATGGGCCGATTTCCATGGCCATTGTCTCCCTGCTGGTCTGTTTACTGTTCGTCTGCTGGTCTCCATCTCCCTTTGTCCTTCTGATGATTAGATCACTGGTGTGTCTGCCTTTCTGACCACTTGCATATTCAGGGGGCTCACACCTTTTCTTAGCACAGTCCACAGGCAGGTTTTGTTTGTCCTGCCGAGCCTTCTGGGAGGTTTTTATCAGCCAGCAGCCAGAGTTGGCCACTTTTAAACTGTCAGGTTTCTCCTGAGTCCTTTTAAAATATGGAGGATTTCCCTGAAACTTACAGCAGTTCTGCTTCATAGAATCATAGAATCCCTGGCAGAATAGCAGAAAGAGGCTATTCGGCCCATTGAGCCTGCACTGACAACAATCCCACCCATGCCCTATCCCAGTAATCCCACGTTTTTACCTTACTAAGCCCCCTGACACTAAGGGACAATTTAGCATGACCAATCAACCTAACCTGCACATGTTTAGATTGTGGGAGGAAACCCACGCAGACACGGGGAGAATGTGCAAACTCCACACACACAGTCACCCATGGCTGGAATTGAACCCAGATCCCTGGTGCTGTGAGGCAGCAATGCTAACCACTGTGCCACCGTGCTGCCAGAGCATAGCAGAGCATCCTTTCTGTCATGAACATCCCTTGGACAAGCAGAAAAATCCAGATCCAAGATCGAACCTGTGAAACCATTCTCACTGTCAAAACAAATTTCACTTTGCAGTGTCTTGAACTCTTCACCAAACTGAGCAAGAACTTTTAAATTCCAAAGCAGATACATTGATAAAGCAGATACAGCTGATACTCCAGTAAGTGTCTGTTGTGTTACCAGCATCAGGAATACTGTGGACACAATTTCTCATGTGCATCTAACAGTGGGATGTTTTTGACTACAGCCAATATCCATCTCCTAGACATTTTTGGAGAACTGTGAAAATTAAGATTGATAATTTTATATTACTCTACCTGCAAGCTGTGTAAATCATTTTGTTTGTAATTTTGTAATGTGCCACTAGGTGGCAAACATCACCTTTGTTCATTCTCATTGAAATTTTAAGACTGATTCTATCTAAATTAGCGTTAACCACAGTCATAATACGTCAGTGAAAAATAGATCACTTAAGGAGAATGATGTAAAGAAAGATAGCTTATAGACAGTGAGCATGAAAATCTGCCGTTCTTGAGTATTATATTCTTTATAAATAGTGTTTGATTGCTCTTCGACACTGTGACATCACATCTGCAGTAACTGTTCCTTTTACATTTGTATTTACTGTTGAAAACATTTTGCTTCGCAGCCTATGTATTGAGCACTGGTTGCTTCGCTGTGTTCTTGCTCTGTGTGTAGCCAAAAAACATGATCACCCCCTAGTAAGGATAGAGAACAAGCTTTGCTCTTGCTTACAACAGCTGAAAAAATTATTTTAAAATATGCAACTTCAAGAGTGCTGAATTCTTCGACCGAGCATTCATTCGTTGCATGAATTTATACATCGAAGTTTTTAAGGTAAAATATTGAACCATAATTCCTTCCTTTACATTCTTACCCAAACGCGTTTACATTTTAGGCTTCAGTTCATCCATGTAGGCTCAGTCTTCTTCTGAAACCCTATCCTCTTTACTCCAGAACCAAAAGAAAGAAACTTTTGCATTTATATAACACTTTTCATTATCTCATGTCATCCCAAATTGTCTTATGGCCAATGAAGTCCTTTCGGAGTGTAGTCCTAGTTTTATCGTAGAAAACAAAAAGCAGCCAATTTGTGCACAGCAAGCTCGCAGAAAGAGTAATGTGGTCATGACCAGATAATGTGCTTTAGTGATGTTGGTTGAGGTTAAATATTGTCCGGGACACTTTGTCCTTTTCTGAATGGCGCCAGGATATCTTTTTCATCCAGCTCGGAGGGAAGATAGGAATTTGCTTGAAACATCTCATGCATCAAACAGAATTGGATGTCAATGATCTCACCAAGTTAACAATGGACATTCACACTTTGTGCAGATGCCACTTCACATTTGATTAATGTGCAATAACAGGTGTAAGAAGTGAACAGCTTCATATCATATGAGTCATTCACCGCTTCCCTGCATATTAGGTTATGAGTGAAGGAACAATGGCAGGGGATTTGAACTAAGAGTCAGAGAGACTGTCACAGAGGCAAATACCTTACTCTTTCTCTGAAACCTCTCTCATCAAAGCTGAACTCTTTGTGGTTTAAAAACTCACTTATTGCTGTAAAGATAGAGTTCTTAAAGAAAGATTCCAAATCAATTTACAGAATTATTTTTCTAGTGGGAAACCCAGTACCAGTCGTTATTTTAGAAAGTGATCCTTCAGCAGTAAACAAGGATCCGGACAATCTGTGAATAATTGTTTTTTGTAATAACTCCACGGAGGCGAAAGTCCCGTCACCAAGTTACTTTATTTACACCATACACCTGTACACAGCCAGCTCTCCAATTGCTCACTGCTGAATGCAGGCTGGGGGTCTGACACACCTGCTTTAAATAGGGAGCAAGCAGGCTCCCTGATTTAACCATCAATTAAGACTCATCAGGTAGTTCATACTCTAGCAAGCCAACCTCATTAGCCTGGCTGAAGTCATCACATTTTTAATGTTACTTTTTACTTGCCCAAGTTTTAAGCTCTGATACTTCATTGATCATTGAATTTTGTATCTTTTATGCATGAATGGGGTGTGTGTGTGTGTCTGTGTGCATGTGTGTGTGTGTGTGTGTGTGTGTGGGCGCGCACGCTCATGCGCATGTGTGCGCGTGTGTATGTATGTGTTGTTTTTGCATTAATCGATAGTACATCTTAAACTTTTTTTGTTAATACTTTACCTGAATGACCTTTAGTAACAAAATTGCCCCTTCACTTGTTAACTTAAGGAACCTGGCTGGTTTATTTCTTACATTGAGTGACGCACAGGTAATATATATTTTAAAATTCAACCTTGCTCTAGCCAACCCAGGAGTGGGATAGCAATTGGAGTCAGTTCATTCTTCCTAATCTGGTGATAACAAGAAACAAATACAGCAAATTGGAGGGGGAGGGGGGTAATGTTAGAAAGATGGCGAGTGGGTTGCTGAGACGAAGTGGAAAAAGGGATTTGTTCACTGGATTGTAGATCAATCACGCATCTTTAAAAAGAAGATTGCAAAGTTGTTGAGTAAATCCATCCAGTTAAAAAAGAGACTACTTCTAGACTCAGGATGGCATGAACAATTAGAGGTTAGAAATGAACTAAAATTGAAGAAGAGGACATGTCGGTGTGTTAGAACTGATGAAAAAGGAGAATATATAAGTAAAGACAAGTAAATAAGTGAAGAGAGGGAAAATGAGGATATATGAAGGGAGTCTGCTGATCGTTCATTTCCTGAAATACCTCCTCCAAGCCTGGTAGACCCTTCAGCAAATTTAGATTTATTTTACATATTCAGCAACACTCAGACAGGTACTTCCTCATACAGAGTATAAGTCCAGAGTGCCAGTAACCCTGACACTCCACATAATGTACACATGCAGGGCTCCCTGATTGGACAAACCATTTCTGCCTTAATCAGAGAGCTAGTATTCTAAGAGGTCCACATTGTGGGCCTCGTTAAAATCTTTACGTCCCTCCCCCTCTGGGACCAAGGAACACCAGCAGTTTGTTCCTGTTGTGAGCTTCTTGAGATGTTTAAGCATTGGGTTCAGTTCCTCAAGCTCTGCGTCCGATATAGGCGAGGTGTAGTGAACCGGTGCTCATCTCTTTTGTCCAGCGCACTTTCTTCAGGTAGTGAGGGAATAGACTGGGCTACGTCCGCTATGTCCATTTTGGACTCAGAGGTTCCAATAACTGGAGATGGAGAGTGGGAACTGGCGGCTCTCAAAAGTCTTTCTACGGCTTCCGACATGCTGGCATGGTTTGTTCCGAAAGGCCTGAGAATTTAAGGCTTTTGAACGGTCCAGGTGTTTCCTTAGGATGGCATCCCCCATGCGGGGGTGGAGGGAGTGCATAAAGTGACTTAAAAATAAACGTGGGGATTTCAAAACTCGGACCGGAGTGAGAGTGAACTTGCAGATTAGCATCCATCTAAGCTGGAATGACAAAGAGTTGAAAACAGTCTTTTGCACATTATTCTGAGACTGTGTTTCAAAAGCTTCATAGCGTGACTTACTTCTGTTTGTTTGGTGCATTTCATGTCTTTGATGACAGGGAGGGAGGTGCCTGGATAATATATTTATCCAGAGTTGCCTGTGGACTGAACTCACAGAATTCAACACACCACAAGCTGCAACTATCCGTGAATCAATTTCCCAAACTGTTGGTTTATTCTTCTTGTCTGGTAAGTCGCTTAATTCCGTCAAACACAAGTTAACATTTTTTAAATTTAAATTTAACACAACTTGCTTTCTAATCTTACCGTGCATATAAAGGGTTTCTCACCATCGCTGCTGAAGAAAGAACTTGTTTTATTCAGTGATGCTCGCAATCAAGGCAGTCACAGTAGTGTAAGAAATGGGGCATGAAGTTTATATACAGCAATTTGATTTGATTGGATTTGATTTGATTTATTATTGTCACATGTATTAATATACAGTGAAAAGTATTGTTTCTTATGCGCTATACAGACAAAGCATACCATTCATAGAGAAGGAAATAAGAGAGTGCAGAATGTAGTATTATAGTCATAGCTAGGGTGTAGAGAAAGATCAACTTAATGCAAGGTAAGTCCATTTCAAAAGTCTGACAGCAGCAGGGAAGAAACTGTTCTTGAGTCGGTTGGTACGTGACCTCAGACTTTTGCATCTTTTTCCTGAAGGAAGAAGGTGGAAGAGAGAATGTCCGGGGTGCCTGGGGTCCTTAATTATGCTGGCTGCTTTGCTGAGGCAGCGGGACATGTAGACAGAGTCAATGGATGGGAGGCTGCTTTGCATGATGAATTGGGCTACATTCGCGACCTTTTGTAGTTCCTTGCGGTCTTGGGCAGAGCAGGAGCCATATCAACCAGAAAGAATGCTTTCTATGGTGCATCTGTAAAATCTGTAAAAGAATGTCCCACGGTCAGCAATGGGAAATAGGCTGTAGATAAACTGGTTTGGTGATGTTGGTTGAGAGATAACTGCTGACCAGGAAAATATCTTCCCTCTTTGGAGTCATCTGGGTGCAGTCAAAACCAGAAAGGGGAGATGGGCAACCAGAGTGATCTATCTCCTCACCACTGGCAATCTGCAGCACCCCTGTGCCGCCCCGACCCATGCCTCCACCCCACAGCTGCCACTTCATACATGATTCAGACTGAACACCAGTTCAACACTGACAACATGACACTCTTTGCAGGGCGTACTGCTGCAATACATGCCTTGATGTTTAATTTATTTAATCTGTCAATACTTGCAGTTAATCACCCAGATTCTGTGGAATACAGGGAATTTCTCAGCGTTCCCTTGTTAATTAGGCTTTCCCTCTCACCTCTCACCTCTCAGCTTGAAAACTGTTTCTATCACAAGTTACCTGAAATGTAAGTGGATAATGATGCGATGTGGGCACGGGGGTTCTGGAACCTTGGTAAGTGACGGGACAGATAGTCTATTGCCTTAACTGATGAAATTTAAATATCAAAAAAGAAATCGACATCAACAGCAAAAGACATCGCAGTGAATTTTACAACTCTTTCCGCTGGTGGGATTTTCCAGTCCCGCCAATGGCAATCCTGTACAGCAGGTTCCCCGGTGGCAAGGCTGTTGACCAACACAAAAGACTGTAGACATCAGCAGGACTGGAAGACCCCACCACTGACCAATGGTGGGTTGCCTCAGCTGCCGGAAAACACAGGGTGGGTGGGGCAAAAATCCCATCCAAGTGATTTAGAGTCCAGTCGGAAACAGAATGAGAAAATAAAAGAGACAGGAAGATTAGATTAATAGAGAAAGAAAAACGAGACCTAAAATTAAAGTAAGAAACAGGAATACATTTTGTGTGCAGCAATTTGTTGAATCTCAGGAGTTGAGAGTGAGCTATCGTTTTTGTGCGGATAAAGGGGGAGCAACTTGTGGTGATTCATAACCCACAGAGTATCTCTTCCTCACCACAGGTTGCTGTATGGTTTACATACAAGTACCAGCATATTATAGTGCCGCCCTTGTTTTGCCAGCAAGTTCAGGCCCAATAATTAATAAATGGCCAGTGTAATTATTGGATACCACTGTTCAAATTAGAGAGCAAGACTCTTTCAGACTGACTACATCTGGTTTTTTTGGGGGCTTTTTCAAGCTTGTGTTTAGATGATGTTTGACTAATAAATACTTTGCTTCGGTTAAAAACCAGATGTAGGCGTTTACAAGTCCTTGAATGGACTAGGACAAGCTAAGATCGCGTACAGTTTGAGAGAGGAAGTTTCTCCCACTGCACTGCTATGTGAGGTCAGAAACCAGAGTCCAGTGTTTGATGGACATGATAGACCTTGTTTCTCATGAAGAGTGTAGCCTGGCTCAGTTATTTACTTAAAACTGTTTATTTTATACTATGTACAAGGTGTGTTACAATATATAAAAGGTGGATTACTGCGCGGGCACATCCCCTGTCTGCTGTACACAGTCTTTGACATCTGATTGCTGATGTCTCAAATATATCAGCTGTTTTTCCAGCTGTTCCCGGTGAGGGGATCTTCCGGTTCTGCCGACTATGATACCTGCCATGGGTTCCCCAATGGCAGAGGATCCAAACAATGGGAAAACCCATTGACAGTTGCAAATGGCGGGCCACCTCCATCACTGCATAGCATACAGCAAGAGGGTGGAAAATTCTGCCCATAATCGACACTCATTAGCATCTCTATTGTTTTAACTATAGGCGGGATTTTATGGCCTCACTCAAATGAGACCAGGGCTTCCCGCCCAAGGTCAACAGACATTCCCATTGTCCACCCCCCGCTCGCTCCAATTCCATGGCGGGCGAGGCTGTAGAATTCCGGTGTACACCTCCCCACAAGTATACTATCTGCTTTTTTGAGAACAGTGTCAACTATATCAAAACTACGTACATCACATTTACTTTCAACTATTTACACATGTTCAGGAACACCAATTGCGTGTGAAGCAAAAAGGTCATTTTAAGGGATTAGTGACTGGAGGATGAATGCAGGCCGGGGTGACTGGAATAGTATTAATTCAGGGTTGTACGTCAGGTTGGATAATTTCCAAGATCGCTGATCATGTCACAAGTCATTTGATCACATGACAGTTAAGTGCACGGAGTCTGATCACATGGCACTTGCCCACAATTTGCAAAGGTTGTTTGCATTTACCTCATCAAGCCTGCCCTCCCTATGTTTATGTATCTTTGCTCACAGTTCTCGCTACCTTGTGGAAGGTTTTGATAATCGGGAGGCGACCCCCCCGTAAGAGGAAAGTTAAGTAGACAGCCAAATGGAAACCACAATCCCTAATTTGCCCCCAGGTTTCTGGCAGTCATGCCCAAGGGTTACAGTTTCCAGTCTGTCAGACTCCTCAACAATTCAGGAGGGTCAGCAACCCAACTGAAGGGGCAACTAACCTGTCAACTGTCTAATAACAAACACAAACTAGTAATCATGTCAAGAGAGAGAAAAATGGTTTGCACCTTTGGTTCAATGTGTTGAAGAGAAGATACAAATCTTCTAAAGAAAGGGTATAAAAAAAACAACAGAATTCCTGTCATTGATGTCATTGGGGCAAAGGTTGAATGCTGCTACCAACTGAAATGAAATGCACATTCAATATAATTAGAAAAAATTGAAACTTGAGATTGGTAACCAAGGGAATGCTAACTAGGAGTATTGTGACTGGAGGAGCGGTGATGGAGGAGGGGTGCTGAGAGGGATGAAGGGTGAATGAGGAGGGGCGAAGGGTGATGGGTGATGTGGAGGGGTGATGGGGAGGAGTGATGGAGAGGGATCTTGATAATGGGGATAGGTGATGAGGGAGAGGGGCAGGAGAGTAGTGCTGGCATTGTGGTAACTAAGAGTATTATGGACTCGTAACTAAGGCTATTATGGACTGGGGGTAGTGCATGAGAAAATGAATTAAGATGAGGGGATTGGTGACTGGAGGCATGTTGACTGACAAAGTGCTTGTGGGGTGAGACAGCTGGGGGTGTATGATTGGAGAAAGTTGATCCCCAGTGGCAGAGACTGTTGACTTGGGGAGTGGTAAAACTTGGAATTTGCTTAGATAGTTTGAGGCAGTGAATTGCAGCAGAGAATGGTGAGTGAGTGTTATAGAATATAGACATAGAACATTACAGCGCAGTACAGGCCCTTCGGCCCTCGATGTTGCGCCGACCAGTGAAACCAATCTAAAGCCCATCTAACCTACACTATTCAAATATCATCCATATGTTTATCCAATAATCATTTGAATGGTTCTTTTTCCCTTGGGACGGTAACTCATCTCATAAACTGATGCTTCAATGAATGTCAAGTCTTTTAAAACAAAGGCAGTGATAAAGGAGGGAGGATATCAGACGAGGTGCAGATCAGCAGTGGTAGTATAAATTCCATCCATTGGTAGGTTAATGGAAGAATATAAATGCTTAAAGTCAGAGCCAGTAGGTGCATTGAGTCCCAGTTGAGATGAAGGCAGACTGCAGCTCACAGAGCTGAACAACAGAGAGAAACTGGGTGTGAGAAACCTGAGGATATACGCCATGCTGGAGCCGAAGAGCACAGGAACAGCAGTAGGCCATTCAGCTTCTTGTGCCTGTTCTACCATTTAATTAAACATTGGCTGATCTTCACTTTGACTCCATTTAATAGCCTTTGCTCCATCTCTCTTAATACATTTACGAAACAAAAATTGAAATATCTCTGCCTTGAAAGGTTTGATTGTCACCCAATATCTATTGCCCTTTGGGAGAGAGAATTCCAGATTGCTACTAACTTTCTTGTGAAAAATGCTTCTTGATTTCATTGCTGAATTACAAATGTTAATTATAAGATTATGTCTCAATATTAGAACCATAGAGTCCCTACAGTGCAGAAGGAGGCCATTCAGCCCATTGAGTCTGCACCGACTCTCTGGAAGAGCATCTTACGCAGATCCAACCCCCCACACCCCCACCCTATCCCTGTAACCCTGAACATTTACCATTGCCAATCCACCTAACCTACATATCTTGACACACCAAGGGGCAGCTTTAGCATGGCCAATCCACCTAACTTGCGTATCTTTGGACTATTAGAGGAAACCAGAGCACCCAGAGGAAACCCACGCAGACACAGGAAGAACGTGCAAACTCCACACAGACAGTCACCCAAGGCCAGAATTGAACCCAGGTCCCTGGTGCTGTGAGGCAGCAGTGCTAACCACTGTTATGAATGAATATTGGCTTGTCACTTGTTGCAAATCCAGTGCGGCCTGTTCCCTTGTCGCTTCTAAAACACATTGTTGCAGAAACCTCTCCTGGACAAACTCTAGTAAAACTGATCCTATACAATTAAATATTGAGACAAATATGGTGCAGTGTTGAGATTTTAGATGCTTTTCTGTTCTGAGTCCTAGGCTCAGGAAGAGAGAAATGGGGAAGAGGACTCTGAATAGATCAGAACCTCATTGGAATGAATGAGCAAAGTAAACCAGATATTTGCCAATTTAATATTGGATCAATAATATTCCTGTTAAATTCTCCTACAGGCCTACAAATCATTTCTATTGAAAATGGGCTACTGTGGATTGAGGAACGGAGTGCAGATTGCATGTGTTCTGGGTGTTATCATCAGTCTCTCTTCCCCTGTCACTTATGGAGCTAAGATTTTGGTCGTACCTATTGATGGAAGCCATTGGATCAACATGAAGATTCTAATTGAAGAACTGAGATGCCATGGTCACAACATTACTACGCTTTATTCGTCAAAGGCTTGGTACATCAAAGAGAGTCCTGATCTCTATCAATCAATCACTGTCCAATTGCAGGGTGGAACTACCAATTTTGATGATTCAAGCGGAATACAACATTTTCTTCATAAGTTGCTGACAGCCTTAAGACGTGGCCTTACGCCATGGGCTTTTATTCAGATCCAGTATCAGATGGTATCCTTCCTGCGTGCATGGCATCTTTGGGCTGGAGAGTTCATTACTAGAATTTTTGAAGATGAGGAATTGTTGAAAAAGCTCGAGGAAGCAAACTTTGACTTAGTACTCACGGATCCCGCTCTTGGTATCGGTTCAATGCTTGCCTATTATTTGCGAGCTCCTTTGGTTTACAATGTTCGATGGATCACCAGAGGAGAGGCTCATTTCCTCTTTGCCCCATCACCGCTCTCCTATGTCCCTCTACGAGGGTCACATCTGACGGACAAGATGAGCTTTCTCCAAAGAATTCAAAATGTTTTACAGCATCTCCTTGAGCTATTCATTTCTGAGTTTTTTATTCACCCTATATACAATGAAGCCTGCAGGCGTTATCTAGGCACAGACATAGACATCAAGACTATTCTTCTCCAGGCAGATGTGTGGCTGATGAGAGTAGATTTTGTATTTGAATTCCCAAGGCCAACCATGCCAAACATTGTGTACATTGGAGGTTTCCAATGTAAATCACCAAAACCTTTGCCTGTGGGGCTTGAGGAGTTTGTGCAGACCTCAGGGAAGTATGGGATTATCGTCATGTCTCTAGGGAGCCTCGTCAACTCTTTGCCAATGAACATTACAATGAAAATAGCGGAGGCCTTTGCTCAGGTACCTCAGAAAGTAATTTGGAGACACAATGGAGAGATTCCTCCCAATATAGCCAATAACACACTACTAGTAAAATGGATCCCTCAGAATGATCTGCTGGGACATCCTAAGACACAAGCCTTTGTTGCGCATGGTGGGACAAATGGAATTTATGAAGCCATCTACCATGGGGTGCCAGTCGTTGGTCTCCCTCTGTTTTACGACCAGTTTGACAACTTAATTAGGCTTAAAGTCCGAGGAGCGGCCAAAATGGTTGACGCCGCGACCATGCAGTCAGCGGATCTACTGCAGGCACTCAATGAAGTCATAAATAACACATCCTATCGGGCTAACATGCGGCAGCTGTCTGCTCTCCACAGAGACCAACTGGAGTCTCCAATGCAGAGAGCTGTTTTCTGGATTGAGTACGTGGCACGGCACAGAGGGGCAGCCCATTTACGCTCTGAATTTTACCACCTCCCCTGGTACGCTTACTATTGCGTAGACGTGGTTGCCTTGCTCCTGTCTGTGTTTCTAATTGCTGCAATGCTGATCGTTTTAATCTTGAAGAGATTTTGTAACATCACGGGGAAGAAGAAACAAAAAATTCAGTAGGATCCACCCAACTGATATAATTATTACTTTGAATTTCACACAGAAATTTATATCCCTGTATTAGTGCTCCTCAATGTCTTTAATAATGCCAATTAGTATAATGATTGCTTGGCAATGTATTAAGTGAGTGATCTGTCACAGGCAAAAGTAACATTTTGTGTGTGGGCACTGAGAAGCACATTATGTATTGAGTGGAAGGGAACAACAGCCTGCATTCTAATTACTGTTTTGGAATAATCCAATGAATCACAGAATCATACAGCACAAAGGAATACCATTTGGTCCATCACACCTGTACTGACTATCCCACTATCACATTCTTCCCATAATGCTGCAAACCCTTTCTTTCTAAGTATATATCCAATTCTCTTTTGAAAGCTACCACTGTATTTGTTTCCCCCACCCTATCAGATACCATAACAACTCACTGCATCACCCTGCTTACTTTTACCCCCTGCTCCAAAGCCTTAATATTTCCCTTACAACAAAGGCAACTTTCCCACCATGCCTCCCCCCCCCCCCACCCCTCCCTTTAATAGTTTAAAGCCAAAATGATGAAGTAGGTAATGGTGAGATGGGTAAGAGTTGCAGAATGTGAGAAAGGAATCAGGAAAGGTGGGAGAGCAGGAGTCTCTTTTTCAGAGATTTGTGTTGTTACACATTATCAGGGCGGGATTTTCCGTCCACCACCATGGTGTGTTTTGCGGAGGTGGAGGAGGCCCACAATTAGCCTGCAATGCGATTTTTTGCTCCTGTCACTGTCAAAGGGGTTTCCCATTATATGCACTCCCTGCTGCTGAGAAACCCACTACCAGGATTCACTGTCAATGAGACCTGAAGATCCCGCTGGTGGAAACGGCCGGAAAATTCCGGCCAAACTTTTGAACTGCCTTTCCCAGAAGGAAAAACCCAGTAAATCTTTGGAAATGACTGGTCTGAACTGGAATTTGGTGTTAAGGTATACAATCCAAAGATGTGCCGGTTAGCTGGATTGGCCATGGTAAATTGCCCCTTAGTGTCTTCCGAGATGAATAGGCTAGGGGAATTAGCCATGGTAAATGTGTGGAACTCCGGGGATAGGGTAGAGAGAGGGCCTGGATAAATGCTCCTTCAGAGAGCCGGTGCAGACTCGATGGGCCGAATGGCTTCCTTCTGCACTGTAAGAATTCTATGATTCTGAGACCTGTTCAGACCAACACCGGTCATTTCTCAAGATTTACTGTTTGTTCTTCTGGTTGGCAGAGCAATTGAAGCCTGGCTCCCGAACCTGGAAAATGTGCTACTCTTTCAGCCTCCTCAATCCCCCAGTATGCTGCAGCCATTATTCCAAAACATTATGTTTGACATTATCTCATCTGTCATGCTACTGAACAAAGATTACAGTGGTCCAGGGTGAGGGACAAGTACATTAGCAAACCGGAGTGAACTTTCCAATTCTCCACCATCAACTCATATAAAAGGAGGAACTGATGAGAAACCATTGGCATTTCCAACCACTTGTTTAATTTTTGTGGGTGGGAACTGAGGTAGCTTTAATTTTATCTGCTGTATTTTTCAGAAACAGCGACTGGATTTGAATCTTAGCCCTGACCAATCGGACACATGTCTCTCATTGGTTGTGAAAGACACAAAGTAAAAGAGTCCAGCTAACACAGTGTGTGCCTTCATGAGATGGAGGCTGACAATGCAGGGCTGACTGCAACATGGCAGTCATTGGAATTAGGAATCTGCCATGCAGCTATGTGCGGGAGTAAAAGTGGGGTTTAGCTGCCTAGCTTTGGGCTGTTTTTATTTAAATTGGGGAATAATCAGGAGCTTCGACAGCATTGGAAGGTGAGGAATGGAGGCGGGGGGAAGGATCAGACTGCAGCATCAGCCTCCTGGGCAAAAATCGTGGCCCAAAGTTTTGTGCCTGGGGCGGGTGCACAGAATTGGGAGACTTCCTGACTCTGCAAATCCACAATTTTAAAATGCCTGCTCACAAGTCAGATTTCTGGTTGGTAGAGGGGCGATTGGGGGCAGGTGGATTTGGGTTGAAAAAGGAGTTGAGGCAGGTGTCCATGGAATGAGTGAGGCATCTGTTGAGTACAGAGGCAGACTGGGCACAAAGTCTGCCTCTGTACACCAGCACTGTCTTCAAATAACTCCAAGAAAAGATTAAAATAAAAACAGCCTTCCATACACTCCATTCATGCCAACCTATGCCCTCAACATCCACTCCCCCATGGCCTTTCATACCGTTTCTGCAAACCCATGCCCCCACCCACAGCCCTTTGCCCTTACCCGCTCCATGCCAACCCATCTAGTATTCTTGGACTCTTCCTTGACAGATTTGACAACTTTGACAGTTCCTTGCCAGTTCTTTAATGGCTGGACAATCCTTTGACAGTGCTTTAACAGGTAGATGGTTCTTTGACAGCTGGACAGTTTTTTGATAGCTGGACAGTTCTGTGGCAGCCTAACAGTTCCAATGAACTTACGTTTAATGTTAACAACCCCAAATGGTGCTTTACCTCTCCCAAAAGGCCTTACTTTATCCATGGACCATATTCAAAGAGGTACCTTACCTTTTCAAAGGCTGCCCAAAAAAGGTCCACCAAACCAGACATCCCCTTATGTGTTCTAATGTGCAATTTCTGGATTTCCACTCCTGGCCTCAAAAAAAGGTCCTACTTCTATGCAGGCAGCAGGTGATTTAATTGGCCAGCTGCCTCTGTGAATCACGTAGGCAATAACCCTGGCCTGACTACAGACCTACCCCCCTGAGGATGGGAAATGTCAGGTTCAGGCGTGGTATTTAGGATTTTTGGTCATTTCTGGAATTTTTGCCACAATGAAGAGCCTCTCCATTGTGGTGAAAATCTGGACCATCATGGAATGTGAGTCTCACATGATCTGTGATAGTCATGTTTTGCACGCATAAGGATGGCCTCAACCAGGATCTTGGGTTCATGTCACATTACATGCAACCCCCACCGTTTAGCCTGGGCTTGCAAAATCCTGCTAACTGTCCTGGTTTGAGACAATTCACACCTCTTTAACCTTTGATTATCCCTTTCTCCATTCGCACTGTAAAAACTTGATTACCTGAAAAGACTTGCATTCCAACCATTATCTTCCAATTGTGTTTTGTCTATATATGTCGTGTTTGTGAAACCTACCTCTTCATTCACCTGATGAAGGTGCAGTGCTCCAAAAGCTCGTGATTCTAAATAAACCTCTTGGACTTTAATCTGGTGTTGTGAGACTTCTTACTGTGCCCACCTCAGTCCAACGCCGGCATCTCCAAATCAATAACAAAGGGAGAGCCATAGAAGTTTGTTATACCTGCAGAGGTGCTAAATGCCACCACCTATCTTCAAAGGTAAACAATGGATTTTGACCAAAGGCACAGAAATGACTTGTTAGCCTGCAACCAGCTCATTCATGGACCACAATACATGAACTAAGCTTCTGTTCTTTGGAAAGTTTTAATATTACGTTCTGAGACTCATAAGTCAGCCTTCTCTAAGCTCCAGCCTTCAAACATCAAAACAGGACTCCAGGCTGACCAACAGTCTGCATCGAGTCTAAGCCTCCTCAAAGCCTATTTCTTTGGAAGATTCCTGCTATCACCTGTTGAACAGACCGAGTTTCTTGGTACCAATATCATCTCACTGTGTCACCAAGACATCTGCAAAATCCTGCTTAAGCTAGCAGAACTGTAACTCCTCTATGAAGGAACCTTCATTGGACTTTGGGTTTCTGAGCTCTGGCAATCACATGAACTGGTATCCATATCTGTGGTGATTTTTCTTTAGGTTATTCATAGATGCTAAATCTCCTCTTTCCTATTTTCTTATTGTGTGCTTGTGAATGCATGTGAAGTTGCCACCCATGTTTTGAATGTGTGATTTAGTTTTGATTTAACCTTAAAGCGAGTTTGTTGCAATTCACTTCAAAAATTTATCCCACGAAACAAAGGGTTTGGGGAACCACAGCACAGCCTATTTCAAAAATTAAAGTACCTCTGCTTAAGAACAGATGAGAAAAATAAAGGAGTTCGGTTTTTCTCTGTAACAGTATTTTCATGCCACTAATTCCGAGAACTTTTGTGTTTTGGGGAAGCGAGAGATTTTAATACTGGTAAAATTCAGATTCCCCATTCACTCACAACGAAAATAATCTTTCCATTTCCACCCACAATAAGATCAGCAGCTTTCGCTCAGTCTCTCTCAGTGTCATCTCAGCATGCACTGCGGTTCTCAACAATTAAATTAAAGGTGGTTCCCATGGCCAGCCCAGCCCAGCCCCCCTCTCTTATTCCCTGACCGTCTGTCTCCCTCTCTCCCTCTTCAAGAGCCCGAATGCCCTATCTTCTAACCACAAAATTCACGGTTTCTCAGTCTTCCCCATGTCCAAATGCCAAACTCCAGTCCCACTCTCTTCCCATTAAGCCTCGTAGTCCTGCCACCATTCCTCTCTCTATTCCATTCTTTCTCCCACCCAGCTGAAACACTCCACTTCCTTCTTGAAGACTCCTGGGCGATCAGGGAAGGTTGTTGTCTTTACCCAAGATTCAACCTGTGGTCTTTGTGGACCTTTATCAGTCATAGTTTGGAAAAGATGAAGAAATGCCGGAATTATCCTCAGTACCTCTGGATGTGGAAACCGATATCAGAAAGGCTGCTCTCTCTTGAACTCTGTTAAATTTTTAACAAAGCAAAATATCCCACAACACCTCACATAGGGTTTTAGATATTAGGATATATAAAGCTTGGTCATAAAGATGTATGTTTTAGTGGACATATTAAGGGAAGCATGAAAGGTATAAAAGCAGAATTTTCGAGAGAGAATTCCGGAGCTTAGGGCCAAGGCAACAGAAGGCAAGACCACCAATCATAGAATCATAGAAACCCTACAGTGCAGAAGGAGGCCATTCGGCCCATCGAGTCTGCACCGACCACAATCCCACCCAGGCCCTACCCGCTAATCCCTTTTTTTTTACCCGCTAATCCCTCTAACCTACGCATCCCAGGACTCTAAGGGGCAATTTTTAACCTGGCCAATCAACCTAACCCGCACATCTTTGGACTGTGGGAGGAAACCGGAGCACCCGGAGGAAACCCACGCAGACACGAGGAGAATGTGCAAACTCCACACAGACAGTGACCCGAGCCGGGAATCGAACCCGGGACCCTGGAGCTGTGAAGCAGCAGTGCTAACCACTGTGCTACCGTGCCGCCCAATGATTGATCAATTAAAATCATGGATATACAAAATGCCAAAATGGGAGGAATGGAGAGAATTTTTATTCCTTCATGGAAAGTGAGTATTGCCAGCATTCCCAACATCTATTTTCCATCATTAATTGCCCTTGATAAAGTGATCACTTCAATTGCTACAGTCCATTTGGTCCAAGTACACTTTTAGTCTTTCGAGAAGGACGTCCAAGATTTTAGCCCAGTTGACATTGAAGGAACAGCAAACTAGTTCCAAGTCAGGATGGTATGTGACATGGAAGGAAACTTGGTGGTGTTCCCGTGCATCAGTTATCTTTGTTTTTCATGGTGGGAGAGATCGGAGGTTTGGAAGGTGCTGTTGGAGCAGCGTAGAATCATAGACCGAAACTCTACCATCTTGCCCGTCACGGAATTGAAGCCCAAGTGAAGTCGTAAAATCCCACCCATAGAGTCATCAAGGTTTACAGCATGGAAACAGGCCCTTCAGCCCAACTTGTCCATGCCACCCAGTTTTTACCATTTAGTCCCAATTGCCTGTGTTTAGCCCATATCCCTCTACACCAACCTTACCCATGTAACTGTCTAAATGCTTTTTAAAAGACAAAATTGTACCCGCCTCTACTACTACCTCTGGCATCTTGTTCCAGACACTCACCACCCTCTGTGTGAAAAAATTGCCCCTCTGGACCCTTTTGTATTTTTCCCTTTTCACCTTAAACCTATGCCCTCTAGTTTTAGACTCCCCTGCCTTTGGGAAAAGATGTTGACTATACCTTATCTATGCCCCTCAGTATTTTATAGACCTCTGTAAGATCACCCCTAAGCCTCCTACACTCCAGGGAAAGAAATCCCAGTCTATCCAGCCTCTCCTTATAACTCAAATCATCAAGTCCCGGTAGCATCCTAGTAAATCTTTTCTGCACTCTTTCCAGTTTAATAATATCCTTCCTATAATAGGGTGACCAGAACTGTACACAGTATTCCAAGTGTGGCCTTACTAATGTCTTGTACAACTTCAACAAGATGTCGCAACTCCTGTATTCAGTGTTCTGACCAATGAAACCAAGCATGCTGAATGCCTTCTTCACCACCCTGTCCACCTGTGATTCCACTTTCAAGGAGCTATGAACGTGTACCCCTAGATCTCTTTGATCTATAACTCTCCCCAGTGCTCTGCCATTAACTGAGAAAACCCTGACCTGGTTCGATCTATCAAAATGCATCACCTCGCATTTATCTAAATTAAACTCTATCTGCCATTCGTCAACTCACTGGCCCAATTGATCAAGATCCTGTTGCAATTGGAGATAACTTTCTTCACTGTCCACTATGCCACCAATCTTAGTGTCATCCGCAAACTTACTAACCATGCCTCCTATATTCTCATCCAAATCATTAATATAAATGACAAATAACAGTGGACCCAGCACTGATCCCTGAGGCATATTGCTGGTCACAGGCCTCCAGTTTGAAAAACAACCCTCTACAATCACCCTATGTCCTCTGTCATCAAGCCAATTCTGTATCCAACTGGCTACCTCACCCTGGATGCCATGAGGTTTAATCTTAACATGCCAAGTTGTTGCAGTGAATCATTTAAACAGTATACCCTGTTGCCACTGATAACTGAATGTTGAAGGTGGTGGATGGGGTGCCAATCAAGCAGGCTGTTTTGTCCTAGGTGGTGTTGAGCTTCTTGAGTTTTGTTGGAGTTGCATTCATCCAGGCAAGTTGTTAGTATTCCATCAAACTTATAGATGATGGGCAAGCTTTGGAGAATCAGAAGGTGAATTTCTGCTGCAGAATTCCCAGCTACTTAAATGCTCTTGTAACCACAGTTATTTATTTAGCTGGTCCAGTTCCATTTCTGGTCAATGGTAACTCCCAGGATGTTGGTGGTAGAGCATTCAGCGAGGATCATGCCATTGAATTTCAAGGGCAAATGGTTAGATTATCTATTGTTGGAGATGATCATTGCTTGGCACTTGTGTGGCATGAATGTTACTTGCTATTTATCAGCCCAAACCTTATTGATGTCCAGGTCTTGCTGCAAGTGGACACCGCTTCCTTCGTTATCTGATGAATTGTAACTGATGCGGAGCATTGTGCAATCAGCAACAAAACATCTCCACTCCTGATCTTGTGATGCAAGGAGAACTGTTGAAATAACTAAAAATGGTGGGGCAATATTTCAGGACTGCAATGTTTGGCTTCCAATAACCACAATCACCTTCCCTTGTGGTAGGCTTGATCCCAGCAGTGGAAGTTTCGGGTGGTGGGGGGAAGGGGATGGGAGAGAAAGGGGAGGGGAGAGATGGGGGAAAGAGGGGGTGTCCTCCTCCATTCCTATTGACTTCAATTTTGCTGAGCCTCCTTGATGCCAAGGGCAGCCAATCTCACCTGAACTCTGGGATTCCTTTCTTGTGTATATCTTTGGACTGAGTTTATATAATCCCGACACTGCAGAAGGAGGCCATTCGGCCCATCAGAACTTCACCGACCACAATCCCACTCAGGCCCTATCCCCATAACCCCAAGTATTTACCCTTCTAATCCCCTGACACTAAAAGGTAATTTAGCATGGCCAATCCACCTAACCTGCACATCTTTAGACTGTGGGAGGAAACAGGAGCACCCATGCAGACACAGGGAGAATGTACAAACTCCATACAATCACCTGTGGTGAACCATCATTGGTTCCCACTGGATAGTACTGAGCCAGGGTCTGGCCACTACTACAAGGATGTACATATGTTACTGTTGGGTTGTGCTATTGTTGCTGTTGGGGTTAGGGTGGGGTTGTTACACCTTTGTACTGTAGCGTTGTGGAACATCCCAGTCGGGCTCCGCCTCCTGGGAGAGGTATAAAAGTCCCTGCTCTGGCCGGGACCCCTTCAGTCTGGGATAGTGTATATAATTACTGACTGCTTCATTACAGTAAATAAAAGCCTTTCATTTACCGAGCTTCAGGCCTCGTGTTTGAGTAGCGCATCAATTTTATTTACTGTAGTTAAACTCTCGTCGGAGAAAAAAAAAAGAGAGAGTATGGAGCAAATCCTGAAGCCGGAACGCCTTACACTAGATCCACGTGCGGTGGGCGCTTCTAACACCTTCGACCACTGGCTGAAGTGTTTCGAAGACTACCTGGCAGCCTCCGCAGCAGTCACCACAGATGATGACAGACTCCAGGTCCTCCATGCGTGGGTAAGCGACACTGTCTACCTCGCGATCCGTGCGGCCACCGATTATACTAAGGCCCTCGAGCTTCTGAAGAAGCGCTATATCAAACCACCCAATGAAATACACGCTCGTTACCTCCTAGCCACTCGACGATGGCAGTCTGGCGAAACGATGGAGGAATATGCGAACGAGCTCCTACAGCTAGCCAGGGGCTGTAACTGCAAAGCTGTATCGGCTGAGCAGAGCATGAACGACCTCGCCCGAGATGCGTTTGTGGCGGGGGGGCGGATCGTCGTACATTCGACTTAAACTGTTGGAGAAGGGTAACCTTGATCTTACCCAGGCCATCGAGCTAGCGGAGATGCTCGAGACGGCCTCCAAAAGCTTAGTATTATATCTGGAGGACCATGTGGAGACAACGTGGCAGGAGCAGTCGCCAATCCCTCCTCGTCCCTCGGGTTCGAAATGCTGCGTAATGGCGTGCTCACACTCGGGCCAGACGACGGCAGCAGCCCCGGGCGGCCCGCGGTGCTATTTCTGAGGGGGAGCGAAGCATACTCGGCAACGGTGTCCCGCTAAAGCTGTGTTGTGCACCGCATGCGGTAAAAAAGGGCGCTATTCGAAAGTGTGCCGATCTAAACCCAGGAACGGCAGTGCGGCCTGCGACTCTTCAGAGCTCGGGTCTTCGTCGTCGAAGTCATCGAGGGGTTCGTCCACGTGCGAGGCCAGGACGACGCCATTACGGTCGACGGAGTCGGAGGTGTGTGACCACCAGGGGTCGCTGAGTTTGGCGCCCTCACCCACGTGCGACTCATGGGAGCGGCCATGTTGGTCGACACTGACCGCGAACGACCAGCAGGGGTCCTCCTCATCGGTTTCAGCTGCCTGCAGTGGCGCTCATGAACCAACAGTGGCGTCGGTCATCCTGGACCAGGCCAAGCCTCATAGACTTGACAAATCTATGATGAATATCCAGGTAAATGACCACGTGATTTATTGTCTGTTTGACAGCGGGAGCATTGAGAGCTTTATCCACCCAGACACTGTGAAGCGGTGTGGACTCCAGATTCAACCTGCCAAACAGACAATCTCTATGGCATCAAGGTCCCAGTCTGTTGCCGTGCTAGGGAGTTGCGTGGTAACTTTGAAGGTGCAAGGCACAGTTTACGAGCGTTTCAAGCTCCTCGTGTTGCCGTATCTTTGCGCGCCGATACTTCTCAGACTAAACTTCATGGTCCACTTGAGGAGTGTAATCCTACAGTACGGTGGGCCACTCCCTTCACTGGCAGTGGGAAAACAGCAGCAGCCTCTCGACGCTGAAGATCACCACACCCTCCTTGTTCCAGAATCTTGTGCCAGGCTGCAAGCCCATCGCGACTAAAAGTAGGCGTTACAGCGCTGAGGATCGGATCTTCATTCGATCTGAGGTTCAGCGGCTCCTCAAAGAAAGGATCATACAACCCAGCGCTAGTCCATGGAGAGTGCAGGTCGTGGTGGTCAAGAGCGGGAACAAACCCCGGATGGTCATTGACTACAGTCAGACCATTAACCGATATACGCAGCTGGATGCGTATCCTCTCCCGCGCATATCTGATATGGTCAATCAGATTGCGCAGTACCGGGTGTTCTCCACCATAGACCTCAAGTCTGCCTACCACCAACTCCCCATTCGCCCAGAGGACCGACAATACACGGCTTTTGAGGCGGATGGTCGCTTGTATCACTTTCTCAGGGTTCCCTTTGGTGTCACCAATGGGGTCTCAGTCTTCCAGCATGCTATGGACCAAATGGTGGACCAGAACGGGCTGCGGGCTACCTTCCCATACCTGGATAATGTCACCATCTGCGGCCATGACCAGCAGGACCACGACACGAATCTCCTGAACTTCCTACGCACTGCATCTCGCCTGAACTTGACCTACAACAGGGAGAAGTGCGTGTTTCGTACGCGCCGTTTAGCCATCCTAGGATACGTGGTGGAAAATGGGGTCATTGGCCCTGATCCAGACCGTATGCGCCCCCTTTCTGAACTTCCCTTGCCTGCTAGTGCAAAAGCACTGAGAAGATGCTTAGGCTTCTTCTCTTATTATGCGCAGTGGGTTCCCAACTACGCGGACAAAGCCCGTCCGCTCATTAAGTCCACGACTTTTCCCCTAACGTCAGAGGCCCGATTGACCTTCGATAATTTGAAAGCCGACATTGCGAAAGCTACGATGCACGCTGTTGACGAGTCCATCCCCTTTCAGGTGGAGAGCGATGCATCTGATTTCGCCCTGGCCGCCACACTTAACCAGGCGGGCAGGCCCGTCGCATTTTTTTCCCGCACCCTCCAAGGCCCCGAAATTCGGCATTCAGCGGTGGAAAAGGAGGCCCAGGCCATTGTGGAGGCCATCAGGCACTGGCGCCATTACTTGGCGGGAAAACGGTTCACCCTGATCTCGGACCAGCGGTCCGTGGCGTTCATGTTTAACAACACGCAGAGGGGCAAGATCAAGAATGACAAGATCTTGCAGTGGAGAATTGAACTCTCCACCTATAACTATGACATCATGTACCGTCCAGGGAAACTCAATGAGCCCTCGGATGCCCTTTCGCGTGGAACATGCGCCAGTATACAGGAGGACCGTTTGCAGGCCCTCCATAATGACCTATGCCATCCTGGGGTCACTCAGCTCTACCACTTTGTCAAAGCCCGCAACCTGCCTTACTCGGTGGAGGACGTCAGGTCAGTAACAAGAAGCTGTCGGGTTTGCACGGAATGCAAACTGCACTTTTACCGACCTGACCGGGCACATTTAGTCAAGGCCACTCGTCCCTTCGAGAGACTGAGTGTCGATTTTAAGGGCCCCCTTCCCTCAACAGATCGGAATGTGTACTTCCTCAATATCATTGACGAGTACTCTCGGTTCCCTTTTGTTGTTCCCTGCTCTGATACATCCGCTGCCACGGTTATCAAGGCATTCCATGATCTCTTTACCCTGTTCGGGTACCCCGGCTACATCCATAGCGACAGGGGCTCGTCGTTCATGAGCGATGACTTGAGGCAATTCCTGCTCTCATACGGGATTGCTTCTAGTAGGACCACGAGCTACAACCCTAGGGGTAACGGACGGGTGGAACGAGAGAATGCTACAGTCTGGAAGGCTGTCTTACTGGCGTTGAAGTCAAAAGGTCTTCCAGTCTCCCGTTGGCAAGAGGTGCTCCTTGATGCGCTCCATTCTATTCGCTCCCTCCTGTGTACGGCAACCAATGCTACTCCCCACGAGAGGATGTTCTCATTCCCTCGGAAGTCTTCCTCGGGGACCTCATTACCGTCTTGGTTGACGTACTCAGGACCCATCCTCCTGCGGCGACATGTAAGGGCCCGCAAGTCCAACCCGTTGGTTGAACAGGTCCATCTCCTCCACGCCAACCCTCAGTATGCCTATGTGGCATACCCTGATGGGCGAGAGGACACGGTCTCGATCCGAGACCTGGCACCAGCAGGGGACGTAGCAACCCCTGTCGCTCCCATACCCCCTGTTACAAACCCTTTAACTCTTGGTTTCTTCCCCGGACACGGCGCGGGCAGCATCGGGACCATTGCTTAACCATTTTACTCCCATGTACAGCTTGCCTGAGCCCAGAAGATGGTCGCCACTGCAGGGCATGTCAGGATCCCATGGACTACCGTCACCTCAGGGTCAATCGGCCTGTGAGTCTGTGGAAGAACAGCTGGACGCCGCCTTGGGGAGAACGCCACCGCAAGTGCCTACTCCGGCGTCACCGCCGGTATTGAGGAGGTCACAACGACGGTGCGGTCCCCCTGACCGTCTGAACTTATAGACTGCTGACACTTTATTCTGTTTTTGTACCCCGCCGGCCTTTGTTCTCAAAGGAGGGGTGAATGTGGTGAACCATCGTTGGTTCCCACTGGATAGTACTGAGCCAGGATCTGGCCACTACTACAAGGATGTACATATGTTACTGTTGGGTTGTGCTATTGTTGCTGTTGGGGTTAGGGTGGGGTTGTTACACCTTTGTACTGTAGTGTTGTGGTACATCCCAGTCGGGCTCCGCCTCCTGGGAGAGGTATAAAAGTCCCTGCTCTGGCCGGGACCCCTTCAGTCTGGGATAGTGTATATAATTACTGGCTGCTTCATTACAGTAAATAAAAGCCTTTCATTTACCGAGCATCAGGCCTCGTGTTTGAGTAGCGCATCATCACCCAAGGCTGGAATTGAACTCGGGTCCCTGGCGCTGAGAGGCAGCAGTACTAACCACTGTGCCACCATGCCACCCCATTGTTATGATGGGTTCTGGAGCTGCGTGATCCTGGCATCATTGCCGAGCAGGTTATTACTGCTCTGTAAGTGCCACTGGATAGCATTGTCGGTGACACCTTTTGTCACTTTGAGTAGGGTGACGGGGTGGTAATTCACTGGATTAGATTTGTGCCTTTTTCTGGACAGGACATACTTGGGCATTTTTCCACATTGTCAGGTGGATGCCAGTGTTTCAGCTGTGGGATAGGTTTCACAGGCTTGTGGGGCTGGAGGAGGTTTCTGAGAAGGGAGATGGAAGAATTTTTAAAAGTCGGATGAGAATTTTAAAATTGAAGTTTTGACAGACCAGGAGCCAATGCAGGTCAGCGAGCAGACGTGAGATGGGTGAATGGGACTGAGTGAATGTTAGGATATGAGAAACAGAATTACGATGAGCTGAATTTTATCCAGAGTGGAAAACAGAAAGTTAGCCAGGCTTGCATTTTAATAATCAGACCTTGCCCAATAGGTTTGCCTTTCTGTTCAATGGCTGGTGGCTTCAAACCTGAAGAACCACTCACCTGAAGAAGGGGCTTAGAGCTTCGAAAGCTTGTGTGGCTTTTGCTACCAAATAAACCTGTTGGACTTTAACCTGGTGTTGTTAAACTTCTTACTGTGTTTACCCCAGTCCAACGCCGGCATCTCCACATCATGGCTTCAAACCACCAGAGGGCAGAAGTGCATTTTTCATTCAATTGCAGCATGTTCACCCACAAAAAAATGTCAACATTCCAACACGTGGTGAAAGACTCCACCAGTATGTAGGCAACAAGAAAATCTTTGCACCCTGGGTCGTGGTAATGTTTTCTGAAAGGCAACATTGTTGCAAGTTTCCACAATCCCCAGGTTCGGAGGTGAATAGGTTGAACATGGCTGACCAGAATAACAGAAAATCCTTTCTGTATGAAGATAAATTCATACAGAAAAGACAGAAAAACCCAAGGGGACTGAAAATCAGAGTGAACTCTTCCTGTTCAATCGAGGAACAACTCAGTAGATGGGGATGAGGCCAATATAGGTTTGAAAGCGTACACACTGGAAAAGATCTTCTGGTCTATTCAGCTCGTCCCAGTCAATATATGCACTACCCACCCCCCCACTATATGTTCTCCTGGAACAGCTGATGGTATATATTAATGTGGTCAGCTCACTTGTACAGCACATGGTGGGTTACTTAACCAGTTTGTGGAGATGTAATAGTGCTTGCTTACAGTCCATGCTGCACATGGAAGAGAGGGAAAAACCCACTGCTACACATCACGTGACTATTGGTTTACAATGCATAACAGCTGATAAAACAGTAAAGAATTTGGGTCACTTTGAGGAAAATAAATTGGAAAGTCTTTTCCAGCCCGCAAAGGCAAACAGAACGAGTCCATTTTAAAAAAAATTAATTTATTATTGTCACAAATAGGCTTACATTAACACTGCAATGAAGTTGCTGTGAAAATCCCCTAGTCGCCACTCTCCGGCAACTGTTCGGGGACACTGAGGGAGAATTTAGTATGGCCAATGCACCTAACCTGCATGTCTTTCAGACTGTGGGAGGGAACCAGAACACCCGGAGGAAACCCACACAGACACAGGGAGAACGCGCAGACTCCACACAGAGAGTGACCCAAGCCAGGAATCGAACCCAGGTCCCTGCTGCTGTGAGGCAGCAGTGCTAACCACTGTGCTGCCGTGCTGCCCAGATCATTCTGGCCCTGACATTTCTATGCTGTGCCTTTCTTTTATATGAGCTGATCTCAGCCAGAAACAGATCTGGCCCCTCACTCGAAAGAATTCAGTGAAGCAATGTCCACCACACGAGTCGGCATCCTAATCCAAACGTTCATCATTCCCAGGAAAGAGCAACCTCCTGACATTCAACTGGAGTTTTTATTTATTTGTTCATGTGATGTGGGCATCGGTGGCTAATCCAGCCCATTCCTAATTGCCTTCGAGAGCTCCTTTCTGAACCATTGTAGTCCATCAGGTGTAGGTACACCCCCACTGCTGTTAGGGAAGGAGTTCCAGCATTTTAACCCAACTAAAGTGAAGGAACAGCAATATATTTCCAAGTCGAGCTGATGAATGGCTTGGAGGGGAACCTGTGCCTGGTGGTGTTCCCATGCATGCGGCATGGTGGCACAGTGGTTAGCACTGCTGCCTCACAGCGCCAGGGACCCGGGTTCGATTCCTGGCTTTGGTCACTGTCTGTGCGGAGTCTGCACGTCCTCCCCATGTCTGCGTAGGTTCCCTCCGGGTGCTCCGGCTTTCTTCCACAGTCTGAAGATATGTAGGTTAGGTTGATTGGCTATGCTCAATTGCCCCTTAGTGTCAGGGATTAGCAGAGTGAATACGTGGGGTTAAGAGGATAGGGCCTGGTTGGGATTGTTGTCGATGCAGACTCGATGGACTGAATGGCCTCCTTCTGCACTACAGGGATCAGCAGCCCTGATGGTTGGCTTCTGAGTGACAAGGGTTATCCACTGAAGTGATGGCTCATGACACCAGTGAGGGCACCCAGAACAGAGACGATATAATAACAGCCACGGGAGCACCAGTGCCATTGTCGGGCAGACTACCAACTTCTTGAAAATGAGGTTCAGATGTCCTGACAGATCAGGAGGGGCATTACACAGATGTGATCACATGTGTCCCTGATGGTGATGGTATGCCACACCCTCCATAACATTGCTATCCCTTTGAGGATGAGGACAGAGCAGATAGGCTGAGGGCGAGGATGAGGCGTAGTTAACAGTGCTATCAAGTGGCACTTATTAACCAATAATTTTCTCACCAATGCTCAGTTTGGGTTCTGCTAGGGCCATTTGGTTCCTGACCTCATTACAACCTTGGTCCAAACATGGACAAACATGCTGAATGCAAGTGGTGAAGTGACAGTGACCATTAAGACACAGCATTTGGTCAAGTTTGGTACCAAGGAGTTCCAGCAAAACTGAATTCAATGGGAATCAGGGGAAAAACTCTCTACTAGTTGGAGCCAAACCTAGCACAAAGGAAGGTGATTGTTGTTGTTGGAGGTTAATCCTCTCAGACCCAGGATATAGTTGCAGGAGTTCCTCGGGGTTGTACCCTGAATGCAAGCATCTTCAGCTGCTTCATCAATGACTTTCCTCCATCGTAAGGTCAGGAGTGGGGATGCTCATGGATAGTTAGCATCATTCATGACACCTGATACTGAAGCAGTTTGTGTCCATATGCAGCAACACCTGACAACATTTGTGCTTGGGTTGATTGTGACAAGTAGCAGTCATGTCACTTAAGTGCCAGGCAACAACCATCTCCAACACGAGAGAATTGAACCTTGAAACTCAACAGCATTATAATTGTTCAAATTCCCCACTGTCAATATCTGAACCAACCATATAAAAACTGTGGCTAGCAGAGCAGGTCAGAGGCTGTGAATTCTGCAGTCACTTCCTGACTCTCAAAAGTCTAGCAACCATCCATTATGCACAAATGAACAGTGTGTTGTAATATTCTCCACTTTTCGGGATGAGTGTGGTCCTTGAGAAGACCAGGATAAAGCAGCTCATTTGAATGGCACCCCATCCACTATCTTAACCGTTCACTCCCTCCACCACTGATACACTATAGCAGCAGGATATACTATCTATAAGATGCACTACCGTAATTGGCCAAACCTCCTTTGGCACCACCTTCCAAACTCATGACCTCTACCACCTCAAAGGATAAGGGGAGCAGACACATGGGAATAGTATCAACTACAAGTTCTCCTCCAAGCCACTCACCATCCTGACTTGGAAATACATTGCTGCTCCTTCACTGTCGCTGGGTCTAAATCCTGGAACTTCCTCCCTAACAGCACTATGGGTGTATCTGCACCAGATGGGCTGCAGCAGTTCAAGAAGGCAGCTCACAACCACCATCTCAAATGGGCAGCAAATGCTGGTCTTGACAGCGATGCCCACATCCCCTGTGAGAATAAAGAAAGATAAAGATCTGCACGTGATGGCATGATTTCTATTTTCTATGCAATAAAAATCAAGTATTTTTCAGCATTTTTAAATTCCTACAAGTTTGGTTTTGAAAAATCCCATTGCAATATCCAGATTTTGGGTTATGCCCCAGTATTTAATTTTTAAAAGAAAAATTGACAATTTGCTGACAAACTGTAAGTAAACATTTTTAATAAGTGAATGTGAAGTATCTTTCCTTCTATAATAGGTTCTGCTGGATGTTTTATGCTACTGCTTAGAGTGGTTCCTTGTTTAGTAGGACCACTCAAACAGATTCACTTCTGATGATGAGGAGCTCATACTAGACTGAATGAGCAGTTAGCAGCTGTCATTAATTCGCAAGACATCCGGATCACATGCTCTGAATGCACACCGCAAAAGTTCAAAGATTTTTTTGTTGCCTAACCACGTGAACAGAGGTTGTCATGATGTTCACATCTGCTTCATTCTCTGCTCTCACACCATGCATTCATCACTAGCTCACAATGTACGCAGACTAGCATCCATTTTTTAAGCTTCCTCTGAGACTTATACAAGAGTGGCCCTAACTACATTTTCCATCCAAACTGTTCAGCTCCTCCATCTCAGGAGATGGCCAATATGTATCCAACTTCAGCGTGGTTACATAATGCACAAAACCAGTGAAGCAGCAATCCGTACACTCAGTGAATTGACAGACTAATTCAGTGTTACGCAGTGAATTCACGTTGGGAGGCATGATCCATGTCGGAGTAGAACTTGTAATGATATTGTGCTGAGGGTATTTAAGGAGGTAGGATTCAAATTAAAGCAAAAAGCTTAAAGGTAATAATCGCCGGGTTGTGACCTCAGCCACCTGCCAATTGGCATCGGATCAAGCAGATCTCAGGATTAAACATCTAACTCAAAGGGCCCTATTTTACCATTGGCTTGCGCCCGTTTTCGGGTGTGAAAAAATGGTAAAGTCGGGTGAGAGGCCATTATCGCGATCCGCACCCACATCTGCGCAGATTGTCACTTTACCGAAACCCGGGAATGGCGGCGATTCGATTCGCGCCCAAAACGGGCGATTTAAATGCATTTGAATCATAGAATAGAATCCCTACAGTGCAGAAGGAGGCCATTCGGCCCATCGAGTCTGCACCGACCACAATCCCACCCAGGCCCTATCCCCACATATTTACCCGCTAATCCCTCTAACCTACGCATCTCAGGACTCTAAGGGGCAATTTTTAACCTGGCCAATCAACCTAACCCGCACATCTTTAGACTGTGGGAGGAAACCAGAGCACCCGGAGGAAACCCACGCAGACACGAGGAGAATGTGCAAACTCCACACAGACAGTGACGCGAGCCAGGAATCGAACCCGGGACCCTGGAGCTGTGAAGCAGCAGTGCTAACCACTGTGCTACCGTGCCGCCCCATGCATTTAATTTGAATTAATGAACTGCCCGCTCAACTTTATCAGCATTTCCCCCTTTACCACCGCGTTTGCCAATCCGGAACCGCACCGCAATGGACCTGCTAAATAAAAGTCTGAAACGGATGCTCCAGCTTCTGAAGAGCTCGTTCAGTGTTTCCAACGGCTCTCTGACTCAGATCAGTGGGGGAGGGGGGGGGGAGAAGAGGGAGGTGGGTCAGATCATTCTCTGGTTGGGGGCGGGGGGGGGGAGGAGGAGGGGAGTGAGGCCAGTTCGTTGTCTGGTTGGGGGGTGGGGAGGAGGAGGCGGGTCAGATGTATCTCGGGGGGGGGGGGGGGGAGCGAGAAGGCCGACCGTTGTCTGGTGGTGCGGGGGGGAAGGGCCGACCATTGTCTGGTGGTGGTGGGGGAGGTTGGGCTGACCGTTGTCTGGTGGGGATGGAGGAGGAGACGGGTCAGATATTCCTCTGGAGAGGAGGGGGAGTGAGGCCAGACCATCAGACCATTCTCTGAGGGGGGGAGGGGGAAAGAGGGAAGCCAGTTCATTGCCCGGGGGGGGGTGGGGGGGGTGGGGGGGGAGTGAGGCCAGATCGTTGTTTGGGGGGGGGGAGGAGGGAGGCGGGTAAGATGTATCTCGGGGGGGGTGGGGGGGCGGAGGGGAGACCCATCCACTCACTGGTGGGGGAGGGTGATGGATCTCTGGTGGGGAGGGGGGCAGATGGATCTCTGGTGGTAGGGGGGCAGATGGATCTCTGGTGGTGGGGGGGACAGATGAAGTTCTGGTGGGGGGGGGCAGATGGATTTCTGGTGGGGGCAGGGGGGTCCGCTGCCACTCTGCGGGCGATCGGTGGGGATAGTGGGGGGGGTGGATATGTGATATGTAAGTGATATGTGTGGCTGGTGGAGGGGGTGGATAAGGGGGACAGCGATGTCTGTGGGTAGTGGGGGGGATAGACATGGGGAACAGTGATGTGTGTGGGTAGTGGGGGGCTGGATAAGGGGGACAGTGATGTGTGTGGGTAGTGGGGGGGTTGATAAGGGGGACAATGATGTGTGTGGGGGCTATCGCTACGGCTTTTCACTCCCAGGCCGCTTTCTCCGCTTTCTGCGGCCTGGGAGCGATCTGACACGGGCGCGCTTTTTCAAATTTTTTTCAAACTGTGCATGCGCAGTTCAGAGCTCCGATTGTTTCGGCCGCGCTAAGCCCCGCCCACAGCACGAATGGGACTGGAGATGGCTGAGAGCATATGGGGGCACCTGAAAGCAGATTTCTCAGTCGGATCTGCATTACGCCCAGATTCGGCACTTAGAAAATGGTAAAATCAGGCCCAAAGAGTGGAGTTGTAAGAGGGGGTTCAATTATGGGGCACTGACCCTGATACTGGGGAAAGAGGGAGCTGGCACACTTAAATCAGGCTGTATTATTGTGATCAGTTGAGACAGGAGCCGGTTTGTTGCAAACAAACATGAACTTTATTGGGATGTTCACAGGTTCGTCGCCATTTTACTACCTGCAGCGCAGCATGAATGCCACCCACCAGTTACTTGATAGGAGGGAGGGGCAACCATTCCCATTGCCACAATTAGTAATAAGGTTGTTGAACTAGCGGTACTAATAGAGATAAATGGTTGATATATACTCACCATTACAGATATATGGTTACAAGGTGACAATGTTGGGAAATAAACATTCCAGAGTTCACAACATTTCAAGACAAACAGAATAGCAAGTGAGGAGCTTTAATTGTAAAGGATGACATAATGACAGCAGTGAGAAAGGATCCTGACTTGTAGAACAGGAAGGAGAATTAGTATGGGTGGAAGTTAGAAAAAAAGTGATCAGGAAACACTGGTGGAAATAGTTTATATACTGCCTAATTGCAGTTACACCATTGGACAGAACATAAAGCATGAAATAGTTGGAGCTTGAAACAAATGCAATGTAATAAACGGGGGGGGGGGGGGTCAAGGAGGGGTCTAAGCTTCATTTAGATTGGACAAATCGCATTGGCAAAGGTTGTTTTGAAGACATATTTGTAGAATGCTTTTATGACAATATGTTGTGCAACCAACTGGAGTAAAGCTATTTTAGAGCCAATATTGTGCAAGTTTAATTAGTAATCTCATGCAACAAAATGCTATGAAAAAAAAAGGAATCATAAAACAATTTAATTAAGCAACACCCTCCGGTTCCAAACAAGAATCTTTAATTTAATCCAATTCAATTACATATGGCACAGTGGTTAGCAATGCTGCCTCACAGCGCCAGGGACCCGGGTTTGATTCCCAGCTTGGGTCACTGTATGTGTGAAGTCTGCATGTTCTCCCGTGTCTGTGTGGGTTTCCTCCGGGTGCTCCATTTTCCTTCCGCAGTGTGAAAGTTATGCTGGTAAGGTGCACTGGTCATGCTAAATCCTCCCTCAATGTACCCAAACAGGTGTGGGAGTGTGGCGACGAGAGATTTTCACAGTAACTTCATTGCAGTGTTAATGTAAGCCTACTAGTGACACTAATAATTAAACTTAAAACTTAAATTTACATAGGTATGAGGGTAGAGTTGGATAAGGCTGATTAGATAAATGACTAAATGAACATACTCAAGGGGCCGAATGGCCAACTCCTGTTCCAATTATATAACATCCAATAGAAAAGGAAATTCAGTTACCAATGTAGCATTCGCAGTGTTCTCTCATTTCAAAAGGAGCTAGCTTTTGTCACAGGTAGCAGTAGCCCTTAACCAGCACAGTGGCCGGAATTCTCTAGGCATTCACGCTGGTGGGATCTTCTGGTCATGTCGACAGCACACCTCCGCCACGGATTTCCAAGCAGCAAGGAGTACATTCAACGGGAAATCTATTGAGAATGGTGGGAACCAGAAGATCCTGCTGCTGGCCAATGGCAGGCTACCTTTGTGAAACACAGTGGATTGTGCAGAAAATCCTACCCAGTGTGTGTCATCCGGCTAAATCAACCACCTTGAGCCACATAGTCAAGCTCAATCCTGCCATAATCCTCAACACACAGCCTTGCCAATTAAATTCAGCTTAATGAATTCATGTAAACTAAATGGTGTTATCAGCGAAGTTGTGGAACTCAAAATATGCACATTTTCTTAAACTTAAAAATTTGCTGGAAAACATGAAATGAAAATAAATACAAGAGAAAAATGGGATGACAGAGCAGAAACATGTAAATGCATTAATCTTTGAATGCAATTAGATTTTTATATATGTTTACTTGGTCATCCCATGATTAGAGTGGAGCTAACTTTTTAAGTATTCACAGTGGTGTAATGATATTGTTGCTGGACTAGTAATCAGGAGACTCAGGATGATACACTGAGAACCCAGGTTTGAATCCCACCGTGGCTAATGGTGAAATCTGGAATTAAAAGCAGTGTGGTTGACTCTAAATGCCCTCAGGGATGGGCAATAAATGCTGGCCCAGCCAGCGATGCCCACATCCCATGAACAAATAAATTTTTTTTTTTTTAAAGTTTCGAATATATTTTATTCAATTTCATTTCTCTGTTAGTCCACTGGGTGGTGACTGAATACCATTGTTAGCAAGTGGTTAGTCACATGATGTTGAGATGCCATTTTATGTCAGGCAGCGGAGGCTATTTTTGAGGGGGTGGAAACTAAAAGAGACCTTGGGAACTTTAGCAATTGTGTTTTCAAAAAGTGGACATGATGCCAGAAATACAAGAAGCTAACACCATGCCTGCTAAAGGCACGCCCCCAATGGAAGTGACTAGTCATACACCTTTAACCCTCAGAGTTGGGTCAGCTCAGGGGCCTGTATTTGTTAGTTTAACAAATGCACCAGAGTTGATTTCAAGCACATTTTTTTACAGAAGCGTTCCCTTCCTCCTCCCCTGAAATATTTCACCAGACCTTTAAACTGGCAGAATGGGCAAAATGCCTAATGTCTGGCGTTCACAGAGAAATTGCTTGCAATGAACTGGAACACAGTCAAAATGAAAATGATAAATTCAACACAGTGTGTCCTTGGGAAGCCATATTTGCATAAATTTATTAGTCCAAGACATGTACTGTAGATACAAACATAATTAAATACAAGAAACAATTTCTAAACATCAATCACCTTGGTAAAGTTGTCCTTACATCTTTTTAAATCACAGGCATTTTTTTTGGAAGAAAATGGTAATTAAAAATAGTCAGCTATTCAAACCTCATTAACTACAGAAGATTTTAGTGTTTTTGTTTGGAATCTGAACTGAACCAATGTGAGCAACACACCCAGTACATCCTGGAACACTGGGTCAACACACCTCCCATTTAACTCCGAGTTCTTGGCTGCATCATGCTGTCTGTAAGCTGCATGTACGATGAAACACTCCAATGCATCAGTAGAAATTAAGTAAAGCATTAGATATTTGAAAGCCTTCATCAGTTGGCATGTCAATTAAATACTGGATAAAGGGACAAAGGAGATGCGCTGCTCAGTTATTATTGAGCCACAATAATTAGATAAAATGATGGACAGATGGCAGCTATTTGAGGTCTCGTGGCCAAAGTTATTGTGAATTTACCCTGTTTCTTTCAATTCAGTTCCTTCTCCCAATTTAGAATGAGAGGGTAACTGCATTTAGTTCCCACTAGACAGCAAATTCTCCATGAGACATGGTTGCTTTCTGTACTACTGTGGACTGTAATCTTCATTGATCTCCGATGGCTTTGATTTTAAAATGTGACCTATTTGGAAGTATTTTTCAATCAAGTACTAATAAGACCCAGGTCCCTTTGTCTAAGTGGGTTTATAATCCATCTCACTCATTTTTATAATAAATCCCCCACCTTTAGATCTTGGGAAAGTTCTGAGGAGAAAATGGGACTGTATGGTCAGGGCGCTATTTTAGCAAGGCTTTCCCTCACCAAATCCCACAAGAGACCACGTTCTGTTGGAGGAGGGGGTTCTCTCATGTCCCTGCTTTCCTTTTAATCTGATGAAAGGAATACGTTCATCATTGCGTCAAAGTACTGTTCTTCCATTCTCTGACAAGCTCATCATTTACAATGGAAGATATGCCTGTGAGAGGAAAAGGGGCATGTTATTCATCTAAGAACAGCATCCCAGCTGTACGGGGGTGTGGGGGGTGAGTTACTTCTTTTTAAAAAAAAACAGGGTTTCTCGTAGATGTTTATAAGTGAAGCTGGCTACAGGTTTGACTATACAGCTTGTACTCAAACAAACATGAAGTATCGGAAGCATTTGTTTGAGGGCTCCCTAGTCATATCATTGCTAAATATTCCACTAACACATTGCTGGTTGGAGGAAATAATCCAGGAGCATTGAAAAAAAACCAATATGCTGCTTTTGTACTGTTTTAAGGCTGGATAAAATATATTCATTAAAATAAGTCCTTGCTAAGGAGAGGGTCATGGTAGTACTAACACACAGATGTAATACCTCATGGTTAGTCTCTAAGTAGGGTGGTGTTGAGAGGTAGTATGTGCGTGTTTGTGTGTGCGCATACACACACATACAGGCAAGCAGCAAAATAAAGAGTGTGAAAGCACTTTAGGTCTCTGAAGTAATGCAATGTATGACTTGACGAGCCAATTCCTAGAAAATTCAGCATCATGCACAAGGTTTAACATGAATACACATCACGACTATTGTTCTTTAAAAGGATGCATTGATTACAGAGTGTTTGACGCTATAGCCAAGAAATTATGAAGAAAAAATTACAACTTTTTTCAGGGCGCGCTGCGAATTTGACAGATCAGCCCATGAATCAATCAGATTTATTTTCACAATTCTGTCCCCCACCTTCTCTCGAGGGGGGAGGGGAGGGGAAGGAGGAGGCGATTGCCTTCAAAAGAAAATTGTCTGGGAAGCGTCATCTCTGAAGAGGAATTGAGAGGGTTGCTTAACGGCATGACAACCTGAAGTGACTAAACGTTGGAGCTGATGCAATTTAGAAGCGAAGCCAATTTGTCCAGAAACAGAGGGAAAAGAAAGATTTACCTGACACGTTTTTCAGAGGGACAGTTTCACCATATGAATACTTGTGTTTGAATTACAGGACTTCAAAGGGCATGGTCAAATTTGATACGAAGTCAGAGCCAAAATTTCAATGAAGAGTGAGAACTGTGTAAACCATCAGTTCTTTCCTCAAATTAGTCACGACACTTAAGCAGAAGGTTCACAAACGTAGGATTATGGGGATAGGGCCTGGGTGGTATTGTGGTCGGTGCAGACTCGATGGGCCGAATTTCTACCTTCTGCACTGTAGGGATTCTATGAATCACAGGTAATACATGAGGTTTAAATCAGAAGTGGACCTGATGCCTATTCTGAGGGGCAATGCAGAAATTTAAATAAGGTGAGTTATTTCCTTTGGGATGGACAGCGGGGGCGGTGAGAGGGGATGGGGAAATGTTGTGAAAACAAATTAATAGAAAAATCTGTAATCTTTGCATCCCTACTATCAACTTGTAAACTGTGACAGCTTAAGGCTAAATAAATGAAAACAAGACATTCTTAAAGCGATGGCAAAGTAGCATTTCTCATCAATAAGGCTTGAGGCACTGTTTATATTCAATCCAAAGTAACCATTTATTTTGTTTTCTTTTGTAGGACAAACACAATTATCTTTTTTTGCTTTTCTTTGCAATACGTCATCAATACAGCACAATTTCTTTCTTCTCTCCCCCTCTTTCTCTCTCTCTCCTTTCCCACTGCAAGCTTCAACTGAGCGAGGTGATGTTTGAGCGGCCACCAGGAGGCGCGACGATGCGATGACCACTGCGACGAGGACCGTCGTCCACCTGAGCCCCTGTGAAGTGAAAGGAAGGGAATGGGCATGAAGCAGAGCAGCCCTCGCAGGATACCAAAAATCCCCATCCCCCCCACCCGTTCTCCCCTCCCCCTCACCTAATATTCCCCCCCCCCCCCCCACCGACCCTCTCCCCATACACTCAACAAACACCAGCTTTTTTTTGGTCCTTGATAAGGTCAGTCCGGTTTGTGTCAAATCAGTGACTCATCTTACTCAATCCAATGAAATCCCCATGTGACTTGCTAAACTGTAGACAGCACACACAGGATTTGTCCCAATATTGCAGCAGTAATTCAGTCAGTCTACACTAATTAGCATGAGTGCCATTGGCCTTGACATCTTAACACAGCAAAGGTGTCTTCAGGTGATATCTCTGTTCTCCACTTTCTGAATCCCCCTCACCTTTGGCATCCGCCTACAGTTAACAAGGATAATTTTTTTTTCACCCTCCATCTTGGTTACCCCCATCCCTCCCCTGCCTCGTTCATCGTTCCGCCGTTAGCCACTAAATTAGGTAGCCAAGCAAACAACTGATGCTGATAAACTAAATGGAAAGCAGGCCGCTTATTGACTGGGAGACAGGTGGAAACTCGGTAACCTGTCATGTGAACTCCTCAGTTTGGAGCATGATAGAAAGAATCGGAGGCAGATTGTACTCTCCCTAACTTCTCCAACGTCATTTGTTTGCTGACCTCAATCATAAATTCACCTTTCCTGTATCCACTGCGCACTCTCAACTACATAAAGCGTCAGCGTTCACTTCCCAGCTTAGGCTAGCCAATATGGGTATTTATCAACATACGAAATAGGAGCAGACATTGGCCATTCAGTCCCTCGGGTCTGCTCCACCATTCAGTAAGATCATGGCTGATCTGTTTGTGTTTGTGTTTCCAAATACACATTGCCATCTACCCTACACCCCTCCCCCTAACCTATGATTCACTTGCCTAACAAGAATCTATCTACCTCCACCTTAAAAATATTCAATGACTCTGCCTCTACCGCCTTCTGAGGCAGTGAGTTCCAAAGTCACAAAATCCTCAGAAAAAATTCTCATCTCAAAGAGCAACGCCTGATCTTGAAACAGTTCCCCCTAGTTCTGAACTTGCCCACAAGAGGAAACATCCTTTCCCCATTCACCTTGTCAAGACTGCTCAGGATCTTGTATTCGTCAATCACATCACCCCTCACTCTTCTAAACTCCAGTGGAAACTAACCCAGCCTTTCAAACCTATCCTCTTAAGACAACCTGCTCATTCCAAGTACCAATCTAGTAAATCTCTTCTGAACCACCTCCAAAGCATTTACATCCTTCCTTAAATACGGAGACCGAAGATGTGGTCTCATCAATGCCCTGTATAACTGAAGTATAACATCCTTACTTTTATGTTCAATTTTGACACATATGGGTTGACAAGATCGACTGGATAAACACAGGGGGCACTGAGGTGGTGCAGTGGAGCCAGAGGGGTATTAAATTACCAGAGGGGTAATTTAAATCTCTCTCTTCGCATAGGTACCATGAGCTGATGCGGTTCCAAAACCAGTTACTGCCTTAGCTTAAGGCTGTCGACCTATTGACCAGATTGGAGGAATGGCTGTTGTGGGAAGTGTACCATTGGAGGTTTGGGATAGAAGGGGTCCTAATGCCCAGAAAGGGATCTCAAATGAGATTGAAGGGGTTAGAAAACAGAGTACAAGAGAACATCACACAACCTTATGGTCTGTCCTGGAATTGACCCGAGAATGTTTGACCATAACACTGGGCGGGGGCAAGGTGTTTCGCTCCCCATTCAACTCTTCACCTTCATCAGAACCAAGATCCATATATATATTTTTTTAAAACCACAAAAGGAAAGTAGCAACTAAGAGTTAGGGAAGCTGAGCACTCACCCATCAACATCATGCATCATTACAGGGAAGCTTTGTGCCTCGCAGGAAGGTTTAAAGTGATTAAAAAAGCAAAGATCCCAGAAACAGTAAATGTATTCGCTCAAGGCACAGACAACAGATCAACTGTTTGGCTTTCCTTCAGGGCCAATATCAAAATAATCTTCAAACCATATTAAAAAAAAACTGTCTGCAATTCCAAGCTAACACTTTCTGCATTACTTCACACTCCACCAGTTTAGAAGTAAAGACAACAGAGTTGGAGAGTGGGGGAATGTGGAATGTTCGCTTAGGCCTGTGTCCAATCTATTTCAGTAGATTAAATCCAGTCAGTTGTATTCACAAAAAAAAAATCTCCCTTTGCCTCGAGGGCACAAGTAATTTTGATTTTTAAACTTGATTGTTCCATACCTGCATTTGGTTTTGTAAAACCATCAGTAGTTCTTCCTATTGAAATGAACGGAAATGTTTAATTGACAACGGCAATTGGCCAATTTTCTGAAGGGCTCTAATAACAGCTTCAAATCATCACCTTTGGTGATATTGTTTTTTCATCAAATAATTGCTTCACAGAGTACTCTCTGGTATTTTGAATAATTTTAATGAAAATTTCATTCTCACTAAAAACAGACATAAACATCAACAACATTAATAAGGCACCTTGAATGTAGTAAAATTGCTTCACATGGGCAAAGGTCAAACAACACCACTGGTCTGGTGGAATGCCCCCTCTGTGAGTGTGGACTTCAGTCGATCAATCAGCTGTGTGAAAGCCCCAGGGCAACACAATCCTTACTTGTGATTGGATGGGGATGATCATGGTGCCAACTCTGCACTGCCGCAACATCAAATGACCCAGACCCAAAAGAAGGCAAGGCCGTCGTGGGGGTAGGAGGTAATGGGGGTCTAGATTGGGGTCGGGATTCCTTGAGCAGCAGCAGGTTTTCCAGAGCCCGGGGGAACATTTCTGCTCCTCACCAGCCCCATGAAAATATATGTAGCAAGTACCCGCAGACTCCTTCCATCTATATATAAATATATCTCTGGTGGGACTCCAACTCACAAGTTTAAAGGGATCAGCATTTTGAGTCAGGCATCTGCTGTGGCCACCCGCAGGTAATCCCGGTGGAGGTTTGCTATGGTGAAAGCAATGAATGAAACGGTGCAGTAGGCCATTCCTCTGCTAGCAACATGACAACATGTTCAGCACAACATTGTGGGCCAAAGGGCCTGTTCCTGTGCTGTACTGTTCTAAGTTCTATTTAACTACTGATCACACCCCTGCCCTCCTCCACCCGTTTTCACTAGACTGCTGACCTCGTGATCTTCCCTTGTAACACTAAATGTAAAGTATGGCATTGGTTATTCGATTAGTTTGATTAATCTTTCTGTCATCCAAATATCGCAGTGTTATTTTTTGCAGATGTGCAGAAGCTTGAAGCATGATTAAAATGGTCAAAACGGAGCAGCCAGCAGTAAAGTATTGAAACCAACTGACTGAGGTCACTTCAATGACTAACACCACATATTGTAATAGGCATTCCTTAGAAACTTCTCAGAAGCTAGCATCTCCAAAAGCCAGTCCTTGAACTTTATACTTGAGCGGTATTCTCTTCTGATTCAGTACTTTCTACTCAGTCCTGCAGTAAAGTAAAACACTGATCTAAAAGGAAAGTGAAGGCCTAACTGATGAAGAAGCCTCAGTATTGTGAACGCGATGGGAGAGACTAGTTGGTGGGGGGTGGGCGGTGGGAAATCAGCCAGAAACAATGCTCTTGATTTTCATCCCGTGCTGGCAGGTATGGACATCAACTGAGAGAAGAATGTAGCCCTGCGCTTCCAAGGACTTACTGATCCAAAGATGTGCGGGTTATCTGAATTGGCCATGCTAAATTGCCCTTCGTGTCAGGGGAACTAGCTAGGGTAAATGCATTGGATTATGGGGATAGGGCCTGGATGGGATTGTGGTCAGTGCAGATGGGCCGAATGGCCTCCTTCTGCACGTAGGATTCTATGATCCCTTCTGGACCCTCACCCTGACATGAAGACCAGGGGTGAGGTACCAGACAGCTACAAAGTGCGCATGTCAGCATACTCCATTATGTTTTGGACAGTGGTAAGAAAATAGGCAAGAATTTCGAAGGGGAGAAAGTTAAAAGAAATTCACGGTAAAACAGCACATTTAAATTTCATTTCTAAATCAAGTAAAGAATACTCACCAAAGCCTGGTGTAGCTCAATCCTTCGAATCAAACACTCCTTCATAAACCATGGGGAATGATCCAAAGCTAGCATAGCTTGACTGGACAAATTTTCTGGTTACCTGTCCTTTTAAGATCTCTTGTCCCTCAAATCTGCACCCTGTACAATGCCCTCAAAGGCTCTCTTGTTCCCTTCAACTAGCCATGGCCTCAATTCAGCACTTTTGCCAAACATAACAGAGAAAGCACCTTCCCTTTGAAGAGCTGATATCCATCGACTTAAGAGCACATTTCCCAATCAAAACAAGGCTCAATCTCTTCCCACTCACACATATGTCTTCTTGAATTGCCTTTCAAGCACAATGAAGAGCCAGATGGAAGCTGGTGGGAAGGCTGGTACGTTCAGAAATTTATCTGGAATATGAGTACAACCTTCCCACACAGTAACCTTTCTTCATCTTTCTCCTTATAAGCTATCACTCATAAGATGGAAGTTCCGAAGGTGAAATAAATTCACGGTGGAATGTTGCTAATTTACATGTTGTTCCGATAAAAATACAATTAATGTCTACTCTCTGTCTAAATATCCTTGTGTTGAGCACCACTCAACAGAGCAGGGTTGAGGATTGGTAAGGCTCTATCAATTCTACTCCATCCAGCCCTGGGCAAGTCTGCTACCCATCCCCCCCACCCACATTCCAGTATTTCTCCTGACTGTGGATGAGCAGGCCCATTTTCATTTTGACTGCATTCCTCAATGACGTGACTGAGGTTTTAAACTCCCCATGGAGTTGTAAACTCCCCATTACCGTCTTGGATCCCCCCTCCCTCCCCACACCATCTGAGGGAATGAGAGAGAGAGCAAGCTGAACTTCCTGAGCGATGGTTCAGGAATGTGGCTGGGCAGCAGATATTTAACTGCATAGAATCTTACAGCATAGAGACAGGCTATTCAGCTGATGGTGCTGACATCTGCTATTCAAAAACTTTGTCCAATTAGTTCCAGTCCCCTGCTCTGTTCCCCATAGTCCTACAAATTTCTCATTTTCAATTATATATCCAAATCTCTTTTGAAAGTTACAACTCTATCGGTCTCCACTAGCTTTCATCCACAGCATTCCTGACCATAGTAACTCGTTGGATTAATACATTTCACCTCATCATCCCCAGCGGTTTATTTCGCTAAGTACCTTAAACCTCTGTCTTCTTGTTACTGACCAACCAATCAGTGAAAATATTCTCCCCAGAAATTCTATAAAAATCTCTCAGAAAATGTAAAAACCTCGATTACATCTCCACATAATCCTCTTTTCTATAAGGGGGATGATTCTGGCTTCTCTAGTCTCTCCATAAAACTGGACCCCCTCATCCTGATACCAATATAGTAAATCTCTACTGAAACCTCTCCAAGGCCTTGATCCTTTTTAAAATGGGATTCCCAGAACTGGTGACAATAGCCTAGCCATTTACACAGAAACTTATAAAGGGTTACCATTACTTCCTTGCTTTTGCATTCTATGCCTAAGAAAGCCTTTTTCCTAAAAAAGCTTTGCAAACGTTTCTTGCCATCCTTCAAAGTACAAGTTAATCCCACAAGTCTTTCTGTTCCTGCACCCCCTTTAAGTGTACAATTACCTCTCCTCATTTCTGATTCCAAAATGCATCACTTAGCACTTCTCTTCAGCATCTTCAAGGCTTTACATTCTTTCTAAAGTGTGATACTCAGAGGGGCACAATAATCTAGCCAAGCTCAAAGCAATGATTTATAAAAGTATGCCATAAACATGCTGGTACGCCACCCAACTGACAAGAACCCAGTGTTTTCTTAAAGTGACAAGGATCCCATCATGTTGTCCTGCTGGCTATTGTTGTCTTTGAATAGCACACCATGGTACATGGAAGATTCAAATTGGATTATCTGGAGTTAGAAATGGGCCTCTTGATGCTGAGCTCTTACCTGAAAGACTGAAGCCGGATTGGTGTAGATTTCGAACTGGTTGAGGCTGTTTGGAAGGGGATGTCTTGGCTGATGCTGATGGAGTTCCTGCTTTGGGGGTTCCTAGGTCGTACACTGGGCCATCGTACATTCCCCTAGGTACACCACGCACTTGTGCCAACTAGGAAAGATAAAGGTATACATTAGATGTAGATTGCATCTATACAGGGCCAACGGTCAGGCCTGGCCATGATGACGCCAAGAAAGAACTTTCCCTGTCTCTCAATGATTGAATTTCTCATAGTCTATCTCTTAACGTACTTCCTTCTATCACTTGGCCATCAAACACTCAATTCTTTCACTAAGGCAGTGGCAAGGCAGCTCATCCCCAGATCTTTGCCGGCTATGCGGCTGCTAGATGGTACATTGTCAGAGCAACTCGCCCTGTTTCTCCAGAATGGCCACCACACGAGGCGGATTAACCGAGGTGGAAAAGATCTTGCCAGAGCCAGATCCATTTCAGTGCAATGTGTGGCCAAACTGTAGATAAGAAAGCACGGAATAAGAGAAAAAAACAACATTCAACCAGTGAAGCCTAGCAAATATACACAAAATGCACAAAGAATTCCCACACATCCTTTCCACAGCTGACAATTCCCTCAGGAATAATAGCATTCCATGGATTACTTCTAATAATCTTGAATTCCTTTCCGAACCATTTATTCCTCATCAAAATAAAAGAAAGAGAATTTATAGATTGTCCTTCATGATCTCAGGGCAACGCAAATTGCTTTGCAACCAGTGAAATGTGGTCACTGTTGTAATGTTGAAGTAAAACTCTCCCTAACCCATGCCATCCAGGGGAGGATTGTGAACGGCATAATTCTTTCACGGAATGTGGGCACCATTAACAAGGCCAGTGTATGTTGCCCATCCTTAATTGCCTTTGAGAAGGTGGTGGTGAGCCACCTTATGGAACAGTTACAGTTCATGTGATGCAGGAACATCCACAGTGCTGTCAGGAAGGGAGTTCCAGGATTTTGATCCAATGACAGTGAAGAAATGGCGACACAGGTCGAAGTCGGGATGGTGAGTAGCGTGGAGGGGAATTTGCAGGTGCTGGTGTTCCCGTGCTCCTGCTGCCCTTGTCCTTCTAGGTGGTAGAGGTTGTGCATTTGGAAGGTACTGTTGAAAGAGCTTTGGTGAGTTGTAGAAGTGCATCTTGTAGACGGTACACAGTGCTACCATTGTGCATCAATGATGGAAATAAGGAATGTTTAAGTTGGTGAATTGGGTGCTGATCAAGCGGGCTGCTTTGTCCTAGATGATGTTAAGCTTCTTGAGTGTTGTTGGAACTCCACTCAACCAGGCAAGTGGAGAGTACTCCACCATAGTCCTGACTTCTGCCTTGTAGATTGCAGACAAGCTTTGGGGAGTCAGAAGGTGTTTAAAAATGATGTAAAGATAAGCTCAGCAATGACAGATCAGTCAGTTTAACTCTGGTGATGGAGAAACCTCTAGAAACAACAACGATGAACAAAATAAATAGTCACACGGTCAAAAGCAAGTTAATGAAAGAAAGCCAGCATGGATTCCTTAAGGGAAAATCGTATTTAACTAACTTGCTTGAGTTTCTTGAAGAAGTGACAGCAAGATATGAGGAAGGCAATGCTGTTAATATTTTATCAGTGTCACAAATAGGTTTACATTAACACTGCAATGAAGTTACTGTGAAAATCCCCTAGTCGCCACACTCTGGCACCTGTTTGGGTACACTGAAGGAGAATTTAGCATGGCCAATGCACCTAACCAGCAGTGCTAACTACTGTGCCACCATACACTCCCCACAACAAGCCATGTGGGTAATGTTACAGTTCATGGAGTAAAAAGGAAAGTAGCCACATAGATGCCACAGGGGTGGCATGGTGACACAGTGGTTACAGAGTGTCACAGCGCCTACAGAGTGTCACAGCGCCAGGGACCCGGGTTCAATTCCGACCTCTGGTCACTAGCAGTGTGGAGTTTGCACATTCTCCCTGTGTCTGCGTGGGCTTCCTCCAGGTGCTCCAGGTTCCTCCCACGCTCCAAAGATGTGTGGGTTAGGTTGATTAGCCATGGAAAATTGTTCCTTAGTGTCAGGGGAAGAGCAGGGTAAACATGTGAGGTTACAGGGATAAGGTCTGGGTGGGATTGTGGTCGGTTCAGACCCGATGGGCCGAATGGCCTCCTTCTGCACTATAGGGATTCTATCATTCTATGAGATAATAAATTGATTAACCACTACTGTCTCTCAGTCAATATTCCTCTGTTTGGTGGAAGGTTTGTAGTGGAGCTCCCCAGGGGTCAGTGTTGAGATCCTTGCTTTTCCTGATATATGTTAATGACCTGGACCCTGGTGTACAGGACAAAATTTCAAACTTTATGGAACTTGGAAGCATTGTAAACTGTGGGGACGATAGTGTAACTTTGGTGAAATGGACAGACAGGTGGCAGATTAATTTAATGCGGAGAAATATGAAGTGATCCATTTTGGTAGGAAGAACGGGCAATATAAGATAGGGGGAACAATTCTAAAGAGGGTGCAGGAGCAGAGGGACCAGAGTGTATATGTGCAGGGGTCTTGGTGGCATGACAGGTTGACTGCACAGTCAATAAAGTATCCTGGGCTTAATTAATAAGGGCAGGGAGCACAAGAGCAAAGACGGTTGTCAGACTTGTGTGTAAGACTCTAAATTTGGCTTCAGCTGGAATATTGCATCCAATTCTGGCCATTGTATTTTGGGAAAAATGTGAGGGGCATTGGAGACAGTGCAGGAAAGATTCACGAGAATGATTCCAGGGATGAGAAACTGATTGATTGGAGAAGTTGGGACTGTCTTCCTTAGAGAAAGGAAGGGTGAGAGAAGATTGGATAGCGGTATTCAAAATCTTGAGGGGTTCGGACAGAACAGATAGGAAGAAACTGTTCCCATTTGTAGAAGGACCGAGAACAAGTAGGCACAGATTTAGAGTAATTAGTAAAAGAAGCAAAAATGCATGGAAAATAACTTGTTCACATGGCGAGTGGTGAAGGTCTGGAATGCGCTGCCTGAGAGACGAAGAAGGCAGGATCAGTGGGAGCATTCAAAAAAGAATTGGATCATTATCTGAAAAGGAAGAAAGTGCAGCTTTATGGGGAGAAGGCAGGAGAAATGCACAAAGCAATTGCTCATTTGGAGAGTTGGTGCAGACACGATGGGCCGAATGGCATCTTTCTGCTCTGTAAAAACAAAATTTTGCTCATCTTAGAATTCCCAGTCTCCGATCTACTCTTGCACCCACAGGGCCTGATTTTACCATTTTCATTCTAAGTGCTGAATCTGGGCGTAATGCAGATCTGACTTAGAAACCTGCTTTCAGGCGTCCCCATACGCACTCAGCTTGAAAAGAAAATTGCGGGTCCCATTCGTGCTGTGGGCAGGGCTTAGCGCGCCTGAAATGATCGGAGCTCTGAACTGCGCATGCGAGGTTGTAAAACAATTTGAAAAAGCGTGCCCGTGTCAGATCGCTCCCAGGCCGCAGAAAGCGGAGAAAACGGCCTGGGAGCGAAAAGCGGGAGCGATAGTGCCCACACACATCACGGTCCTCCTTATCCACCCCGCCCGCTACCCACAGACATCACTGTCCCCCTTATCCACCCCCCCCCCCCCCCCCGCTACCCACAGACATCATTGTCCCTCTTATCCACCCCCCCCCCCCCGCTACCCACAGACATCATTGTCCCTCTTATCCACCTCCCCCCCCCGCTACCCAGACTGGTTGCCTGCAGAGTGGCAGCAGACCTGCCCCTGCCCCCAGAGATCCATCTATCCCCAGCCACCAGTGAGGGATCGCCCCCCAGAGATACATCTAACCCGCCTCCCTCCCCCTGCACCCCCCCCCTTCCCCCAGAGAATGGTCTGGCCTCACTACCCCCCCCCCCCCCTTCCCAGAGGAACATCTGACCCGCCTCCTCCTCCCTCCCCACCAGACAATGATCGGGCCTCCCTCCCCCTCCCCACCAGAGATACATCTGACCCGCCTCGTCTCGTCTGCTCCCCCCCCCCCCCGCCAACCAGACAACGATCTGGCCTCACTCCCCTCCCCCCCAAAAGAATGATCTGACCCCTCCACTGATCTGAGTCAGAGAGCCGTTGGAAACTCTGAATTCGCCTCTTCAGCAGCTGGAGCGCCCGATTCAGACTTTTATTCAGCGGGCTCATTTTGGCGCGATTCCGGATCGGCGAACGCCGTGGTAAAGGGGGAAATGCTGATAAACTTTGGGCGGGCAGTTCATTAATTCAATTGAAATACATGCAAATTACATTTAAATCGCCGTTGCGCCCGTTTTGGGCGCGAAGTGGATCGCCGCCATTCCCGGGTTTCAGTAAAGTGGCAATCTGCGCGGACGCAGGCACGGATCGCGTTAATGGCCTCACACCCGACTTTACCACGTTTTCGTGCCCAAAAACGGGTGTGACACAATGGTAAAATCGGGCCCACAGTGTTTACATGGCTGATTTGTTCAATTTTTGGTTAAGGATCATAGAATCATAGAATTCTTACAATACAGAAGGTGGCCATTTGGCCCATCAAGTCTGCACCGACCACAATCCCACCCAGGCTCTATTCCCGTAACCCCACTTATTTACCCTGCTAATCCCCCTGACACTAAGCGTCAATTTAGCATGGCCAATCAACCTAACCTGCACATCTTTGGACTGTGGGAGGAAACCGGAGCACCCGGAGGAAACCCATGCAGACACATGGAGAATGTGCAAACTTCTCAGAGTGACCCGGGCCGGAATTGAACCCAGGTCTCTGCTAACCACTGTGCCACCATATAACCGTACCCATCTCAGGATGTTGAATGGGGGGGGGGGGGGGGGGGGGGGGTGGGCGGATAACTCAGCAATGGTAATGCCACTAATGTCAAGGGGTGATGGCTGGATTCTCTGTTGTTGGGGATGCTCATTGGCCTGGCACTTGCGTGGTGTAAATGTTACTTGCCGTGCGTCAGCCCAAGCCTGAATGTTGTCCACGTCTTGCCGCATATGGACATGGGCTGCTTCAGTACCCGAGGAGTGACCGCATGGTGCTGAACAATGGGTGCAGTCACAAGTGAGGAGAACAATCTTACAGGTATTCAATGGGTTAAACTTGAATAAATATACGGAGCTTCAGTGATAAATAGAAATGCTCAAGTTCTGCCAGGAACATGCAATACCCCATGGAAAATATTGCCGAAGATGTTCAGCGTTTTGATAGGCTGGCAGTAATTTATTTGCAGGGTGGCAGGAGCATGTATAAATATTATTACAAGTCTGCACTAATTAACACTAATCCAACAGCACGGTACTAGGAAAACTGAAGCCAGATGTTCCACGCAAAAAAAAAATGATAATGGGATTAGTATGAATTACTGCTGGATCCATGATGAGTTAATGGGTGAATCAACAACCTGACATTTCCAATCTTCGCAGAGTCGGGCCGATGAAAAGGGTTTATCTGTTATTCAGAAACTCAAGGTGAAGGGCCAAGGCAAACCGAACAGGCATTACCAGACGAAAAGACAGTGAGGAACGAAAGATAAATCAAATAGCAGAAGTGATACCCACGTGGGTTTTAATGGTCTGCAGATTGTCAGGAGGAAGAAGCAAAGTAGCCGATACTTGCTGCGTTATGAACTGAGAAACATCGCTCTGATGGTGGCAAGCTTGCCTCATCCAGCAGGCTTGCTCAAAAATCTCCGCAATCATCTTCAAAAGCTTCTGTTTATTTGTCATTGGAATGAAGAAATGGTCAGATCCCTGAAATCCCACCCTCTGCCCTTTGAACTGTTATAGTCATTGGATTGACAATTTTATTTCCAAATGCACAACAATATCTTATTTCCCTTCATCCAAGAGGTGTTGACTGGGTTGCTGCTCGATTTGCTGACCATTCGACTCAAGGCCAGCGCAGATCCTGCCTCACTCAATGTCTAAACACACTCACCCAGCAAGGGGTGGGGGGTGGAACCGAGCCCAGCGTGGGGAGGGGGGCTGGAGACAGGGGACAGAACCCAGCAAGAGGGGAAGGGAGAAAGAGCCTAGCGCGGTGGACAGAGCCCAGGGTTGGGGGGAAACAGAGGCCAACCGGAGCCCAGCGGGGGACATTTTGCCCCACTTTTGTCTGAAAACAATGTTTTAACCACAGGCATTGAGGTATATGGGGGAATGGCTGGTTTCTGGAGCTTGGTTACAGATCAGTCATGATTGCACTAAATCGACTCCTGTTCTTTTGTTCTCAATGTGTTTTATTTGATAATCTAACAGTCACAGTGCTACAAGAAAACTCAGTGCATGTGAGGTACTTTGAAATATTCCTGAGCAACGTTTTATTTAAGTCTAATTTAACCAATGCACCTGTGGTTTGCACCAAGTTTAACTGGATCTTACTAATGGGAGGAGGATGAACAAACTGGATTCAGTCCCGTCTTGAGAATTCATCAGCAGGGGGAGCTCTTATATTGCTGAAGTTTTGCCATCCACGTCTAGCCACAGCTGCAAGTATAACTCGGGCAGGCTGACTCTGTAACTGACTCGAGTGGGCTGGTTCCAGACCGTGGACAATTATCAGGTCAGTCTGTGACAACTTATGCTGCACACAAATGTAGGGGAGCGGGGGGGGGGGGGGGCGAATGAAGATAGATGAGAGAGGAGGGGAGAGGAGAGGAGAGAAGGGGAGGGTGTCAAGAATGGGAAGGAGGGGAGAGGAGAGAGAGAGCACAGAGGGAAAGAGAGCGAGAAAGAGTGCAGAGTGAGAGAGAGAGAGTACAGAGTGAGAGAGAGAGAGTACAGAGTGAGAGAGAGAGTACAGAGTGAGAGAGAGAGAGTACAGAGTGAGAGAGAGAGAGTACAGAGTGAGAGAGAGAGAGTACAGAGTGAGAGAGAGAGTACAGAGTGAGAGAGAGAGTACAGAGTGAGAGAGAGAGTACAGAGTGAGAGAGAGAGTACAGAGTGAGAGAGAGAGTACAGAGTGAGAGAGAGAGTACAGAGTGAGAGAGAGAGTACAGAGTGAGAGAGAGAGTACAGAGTGAGAGAGAGAGTACAGAGTGAGAGAGAGAGTACAGAGTGAGAGAGAGAGTACAGAGTGAGAGAGAGAGTACAGAGTGAGAGAGAGAGTACAGAGTGAGAGAGAGAGTACAGAGTGAGAGAGAGAGTACAGAGTGAGAGAGAGAGTACAGAGTGAGAGAGAGAGTACAGAGTGAGAGAGAGAGTACAGAGTGAGAGAGAGAGTACAGAGTGAGAGAGAGAGTACAGAGTGAGAGAGAGAGTACAGAGTGAGAGAGAGTACAGTGAGAGAGAGAGTACAGTGAGAGAGAGAGTACAGAGTGAGAGAGAGAGTACAGAGTGAGAGAGAGAGTACAGAGTGAGAGAGAGAGTACAGAGTGAGAGAGAGAGTACAGAGTGAGAGAGAGAGTACAGAGTGAGAGAGAGAGTACAGAGTGAGAGAGAGTACAGAGTGAGAGAGAGAGTACAGAGTGAGAGAGAGAGTACAGAGTGAGAGAGAGAGTACAGAGTGAGAGAGTACAGAGTGAGAGATCAGAGGAAGGGTAAGTCAGTACAGAGAAAAAGTACGCAAAGAGACAGCGAGAGAGAGAATAGAGAGAAAAATAGAGTGAGAGTACAGAGAGAGAAAGAGCACAGTGAGAGAGAACAGAGAAAGAAAGGGTAGAGAGAGACAGAGAAAGAGTATACAGAGACCGAGTGAGAGTACACAGAAAAATAGAGCGAAAGAAAGTACAGAGATCCACATTTTCACCATTATTGAGGGGCTCTCCATTTCACGAAAATTGTGGAAATAGTGAACAAGACTAAGTCCCGCCTTCGAACGAACAAGGCACTTCCTTTTTTCTGGGGCGGGGGGGGGGGGGGGGGGGGGGGGGGAGGGAGAAGAAGAACCGGGGAAAGAAGAACAGGGGATAGAACACATTTCACAGAGGTAGCTGGCTACTTAGATCATCAATGGCCTCCACTGAAACGGAATTTTGGTTGGCCAGGAATTTAAAACCGAAGTGTGCAGAATTGACCAACGAAGAGAAGGTGTGAACTTCATGATTCATTTGGATAGCCAGGGTTCCACTTTGGATTTGGTGTCAGGACACCTTTGGATGAGGTCAGGTGCCCTTTGGAATTGAGTAGGCATAAACATGTGATGGAGCCCACGAGGGAACAGGCTATTCTGGACTTAGTGTTATGTAATGAGCCAGACGTGATAAAAGATCTTAAAGTAAGGGAACACTTAGGAAGCAGTGATCATAATATGGTAGAATTCAGTCTGCAATTTGAAAGAAGGAAGGCAGAATCAGATGTGAAGGTTCTACAGTTAAATAAAGGTAATTACAGGCGCATGAGGGAGGAACTGACAAAAATCGACTGGAAGCAGAGCCTAGTGGGAAAGACAGTAGAACAGCAATGGCAGGAGTTTCTGGGAGTAATTGAGGACACAGTGCAGAGGTTCATCCCAAACAAAAGAAAGGTTATCAGAGGGGGGATTAGGCAGCCATGGCTGACAAAGGAAGTCAGGGAATGCATCAAGGCAAAAGAGAGAGCCTATAATGTGGCAAAGAGTAGTGGGAAGTCAGAAGATTGGGAAGGCTATAAAAACAAACAGAGGATAACAAAGAGAGAAATAAGGAAGGAGAGGATCAAATATGAAGGTAGGCTAGCCAGTAACATTAGGAATGATAGTAAAAGTTTCTTTAAATACATTAAAAACAAACGGGAGGCAAAAGTAGACATTGGGCCGCTCCAAAATGACGCTGGTAATCTAGTGATGGGAGACAAGGAAATAGCTGAGGAACTTAATAAGTACTTTGCGTCAGTCTTCACAGTAGAAGACATGAGTAATATCCCAACAATTCAGGAAAGTCAGGGGGCAGAGTTGAATATGGTTGCCATCACAAAGGAGAAAGTGCTAGAGAAACTAAAAGGTCTGAAAATTGATAAATCTCCGGGCCCAGATGGGCTACATCCTAGAGTTCTAAAGGAGATAGCTGAAGAAATAGTGGAGGCGTTAGTTATGATCTTTCAAAAGTCACTGGAGTCAGGGAAAGTCCCAGAGGATTGGAAAATCGCTGTTGTAACCCCACTGTTCAAGAAGGGAACAAGAAAAAAGATGGAAAATTATAGGCCAATTAGCCTAACCTCAGTTGTTGGCAAAATTCTAGAATCCATCGTTAAGGATGAGATTTCTAAATTCTTGGAAGTGCAGGGTCGGATTAAGACAAGTCAGCATGGATTTAGTAAGGGGAGGTCGTGCCTGACAAACCTGTTAGAGTTCTTTGAAGAGATAACAAATAGGTTAGACCAAGGAGAGCCAATGGATGTTATCTATCTTGACTTCCAAAAGGCCTTTGACAAGGTGCCTCACGGGAGACTGCTGAGTAAAATAAGGGCCCATGGTATTCGAGGCAAGGTACTAACATGGATTGACGATTGGCTGTCAGACAGAAGGCAGAGAGTTGGGATAAAAGGTTCTTTCTCAGAATGGCAACCGGTGACAAGTGGTGTCCCGCAGGGTTCAGTGTTGGGGCCACAGCTGTTCTCTTTATATATTAACGATCTAGATGACGGGACTGGGAGCATTCTGGCCAAGTTTGCCGATGATACAAAGATAGGTGGAGGGGCAGGTAGTATTGAGGAGGTGGGGAGGCTGCAGAAAGATTTAGACAGTTTAGGAGAGTGGTCCAAGAAGTGGCTGATGAAATTCAACGTGGGCAAGTGCGAGGTCGTACACTTTGGAAAAAAGAATAGAGGCATGGACTATTTTCTAAACGGTGACAAAATTCATAATGCTAAAGTGCAAAGGGACTTGGGAGTCCTAGTCCAGGATTCTCTAAAGGTAAACTTGCAGGTTGAGTCCGTAATTAAGAAAGCAAATGTAATGTTGTCATTTATCTCAAGAGGCTTGGAATACAAAAGCAGGGATGTACTTCTGAGGCTTTATAAAGCACTGGTTAGGCCCCATTTGGAGTACTGTGAGCAATTTTGGGCCCCACACCTCAGGAAGGACATACTGGCACTGGAGCGGGTCCAGCGGAGATTCACACGGATGATCCCAGGAATGGTAGGCCTGACATACGATGAACGTCTGAGGATCGTGGGATTATATTCATTGGAGTTTAGGAGGTTGAGGGGAGATCTGATAGAAACTTACAAGATAATGAACGGCTTAGATAGGATGGACGTAGGGAAGTTGTTTCCATTAACAGGGGAGACTAGGACGCGGGGGCACAGCCTTAGAATAAAAGGGAGTCACTTTAGAACAGAGATGAGGAGAAATTTCTTCAGCCAGAGAGTGGTGGGTCTGTGGAATTCATTGCCACAGAGGGCTGTGGAGGCCGAGACGTTGAGCGTCTTCAAGACAGAAATTGATAAATTCTTGATTTCTCGAGGAATTAAGGGCTATGGGGAGAGAGCGGGTAAATGGAGTTGAAATCAACCATGATTGAATGGTGGAGTGGACTCGATGGGCCGAATGGCCTTACTTCCGCTCCTATGTCTTATGGTCTTATGCAGAAGAAGCGTTTAAACATATCACTGTTAAGCTGACTGGAACTGTCAACAGACATGGCAAAAATCAAGAGGCAGTGGCAGAGTGATATTAACACTGGACTCAGAATCTAACGAATCCCACCACAGCAGATGGCGAAATTTGAATTCAATAAAAATCTGGAACTGGAAGTCTAACGATGATCATGAAACCATTGGTGATTGTTATAAAAACCTATCTGGTTCACTACCTTTAAGGAAGGCCCAAAAATGTGTGGATTAGGTTGATCAGCCATGCTAAATTGACCCTTAGTGTCAGGGGGATTAGCAGGGTAAATATGTGGGGTTTCAGGAATAGGGCCTCGGTCGGATTGTGGTCGGTGCAGACCCAATGGGCTGAATGGCCTCCTTCCACACTGTAGGCATTCTATGATATCTGCCATAGTTACCTGGTCTGGCCGACGTGAGACTCCAGATCCACAGCATGTGATTGACTCTTAAAAACTGACCTCAATTCAATGGCAATTTGGGGATGGACAATAAATGCTGGCCCAGCCAACCAGGCTCACGCCCCATGAATGAATAAAACAAAACTGTCAGAAGCACCTGTCAAAGGGAACTGTGAAGGCAAGTAAATGTCCTGCACTTGAAATCCTGGGGAAAACAAAATGTCTGGAGGTTTACAAAATGATTGCTTGTGATTTCGCTCTGTTGCCATAAGCCTGAGGATCCCATTCACTGTATGACTGGTTTCACAATCATATATTATCACGGTAGGGTATCTGCACTTTCACAGTTTGATTGACAGCTACATGTGTTTATAGACTCTGAAGTGGGGGTTTGAACTGTCATAAGGAATTGCACACTTACATAAAATATTTGTTGTTATAATGCTGTATTAATGCAGTTGCTATAATGCTGTGCTGATGTCTCTGGAACGGGACGTGAACCCAATATCTTCTGATTCCAAAGGAGAAAGTGTCACCGAACAAAGACTGATACCAAATTCAGCAAGTAATTGCTACAATGATTTATTTAGCAAAGGAGTGTACATATAGTAAATATTTTTAATGAATGAGAATGTTTTTCAATATAGTGAAGTCTACAACGATGCTTAAAACTTATTTTATATATAAAATTATCATTTATAAAACAGAAAACATGAATCACATAAGACGACATGAAGATAGGTGGCCAAATCATTGGCCAAAAAATGTAGGTTTTAAGAAATTTCTTAAAGCGGTAGAGGCAAAGAGGTTTAAGGAAGGAAATTCAAAACATGGGGCCTAGGCAACTGAAGCACGGCCACCCAATGCGGAGTGATTAAAATCAGAGATACTTAAGAGGCCAAAATGAAAGGAGTACAAATATCTCAGAGTTGTGTGGCTGGAGGAGATTACAGAGATAGGAAGGAACAAGGCCAAGAAGTGATTTGAAAACAAGATGTTAATTTTAAAATTAAAATGTTGCTCGACTAGGTCTTCAATAGCATCAAGTCTACTGAGGGTAGAAAGTGGGAAGTTGGCCAGGAGTCCATTAGAATAGTCAAGTTTAGAGGTGACAATGGATGAGGTAATTAGACTCCGGTGATGAAAGTTGAAATAGTTGTTCTTGGTGATGGCGTAAAAATGTGGTTGGCAACTCATCTCACGGTCAAATATGAAAGCAAGGTAGCGAACAGTTTGCTTCAGGTTTAAACAGGTGCCGGGGAGGGGGATGCAGTCAGTAGCTGGGAAATGGAGTTTGGAATGGAAACTAAAGATAGCCAAGAGGGCAAACCAGACCTTAACTTTATGTCTCATCCAAATGATGGCACCTCCATCAGTGCTGCACTCCCTGAATGGACAGTCGGTTGGCTCGGTTAGCTGGACTGCTGGTTTGTGATGTGGAGAGATGCCAACAGCGCAGGTATAATTCCCATACCTGCTGAGGTTATTCATAAAGACCCTGCCTGAGGTGTGGTGATCCTCAGGTTAAATCACTACCAGTTAGCTCTCCCCCTCAAAACGGAGTGCAGCCTATGGTCATCTGGGACTCTGGAGACTTTACCGTACTCCCCGAATACTGCTATCTCTGGAACAGGACTCGAATCCACAACCTTCTGATTCCAAAGGAGAAAATGTCACCGAACAAAGACTGATGCCATTTAGATGCAATCATCACTCCTGATGATTTGAATTGCTACGGGATATTTCTTACACACCTGCCAGAGTGAAACTATAATGTAAATCTTCCGATCTCCCACTCTCAAAATGCTTTGACTGCCAGTGAGAGATTTTCCGATGGATCTCCATGGAAAAGTATCACTGTGTTGCAATATGGAGAACTGAAAATATAACCCTCAGGTCTTTACTACTGAAACACTCAACACAACTTGGCCCTGATCAAACATCATGAATTAAAACTGAATTGTGTGCTAGACGTGGAAATCCTTCTCCTGCTAAACATGTGCCCCATGCAGTGGAGCTTGCTAATTAGGGATAAGCAGAGAGATTGCAGGTTTATGACTCTCAGCTGAATGTTGTAAACGCTTTCAGAGGGGGGGAAAAAGAAATGTTTCAGGCAAGGGTGCAATTTCCTAATTAACAAGGCACTGGCTCCATCACTGTGGATCAGAGCAGCAAGGGACATATCATGCTGAGCGCGGCAGCAGTTTGTGGCTGTCTCAATAATTAAAAAGTGAAAGGAAAAAGCTTTACTGAAAGAAAGCACATCCATTTTGGACAGACTGGCCTGGAGGAATCATTTTGACTTGGGCCAAATGTGAAACGGAGAAAGGACATGAAAATCGGAAGAGATGTCCAGCACGCAGCTGACCAGACAGTGCCTGTGTTACACAACATTGGCCAGAGGCAGAATGACTCCATGGATGGGACTTTACAGCCTTGCTTGTCCCAAAACCGTAAAATCCAGCCCGAGGTCAATGGACCTTGCCATTGTCCGCTCCTCGCCCGCTCCGATTCCCATGGCGGGCGGGGCGGTAAAATTGTGGCCCATCTGTCTTATCCTATGAACAGTGAACATGAGAATGAACAGGATTAAAGAGCAGCAAGTTTTGAAAAATGCTTTCAATCCAGTTTTAATGGTTGGAGTAGGGTAGAGGGGGGTTAGCAGCCAAAAGTAATTTCCATTGTGCCAACAGCCTCACAATTAGCGGCAATGCACTTTGCTGTGATTTATGATGCTTCCTTTAGAAGAAAATAATTTTTCAAATACTTGAATGAAGACAAAAATATAGCGGAAATACTCGCAGGTCAGGCAGCATCTGTAAAGAGAGGAACAGGGTCCACGTTTCAGGACAATGACCTTTCGCGAAAGCGAGGAAAAAGTTCTAAGATGTAACAAGTGCAAAGATGGGGAAAGGAGGACGGGCGAGGGGAGAACAAGAGGAAAGGTCTGTGATAGGGTGGGAGGCAGGAGGGATTCAATGACAAAATGGACAATGAAATTGAAGGAAGTGAAAGAGCAGATGTCGCTTCTCCTCCGCTTACATGGCAAGTTGCTCTGCAAGGGGGAGGGGACATTTTGAGGTGGTTGAGGGGGCACAGAGGGAATGGTCATTTAGGAATAAAGGAAGGAGAGGGGAAGGGAAGATGTGTTTGGTGGTGATGTCACACTGCAGGTGATGGAAACGGTTCTGGGTGATCTGTTGAGTATGGAGAATGGTAGAGAGTAAGTGGAGGTAAAGGTCCTATCGTAGTTCCGCGAGGGAGGGAAAAGGGCAAGACCAGAGGAAAAAGAATGGACACAGTTGAAGGCTTTGTAAACCTTGGCAAGGGCAGGAGGTGAGGAATCCTTTAATGAGGGAAAAGATAGATGTTTCAGGAGCACTGGTATGAAATGTTTGCACTGTCAGAATAGATGCAATGGAAATGGAGAAACTGGGATAATGGAATTGAATCCTTACAGGTGGTGGGGTTGGAAACGGGGAGGTGAGGAAATGTAGTCAGGGCAGCTGTGGGAGTCAGTGGGTCTACCCCCAGAAATGGAGACTGTGAAATTGAGGAAGGAAAGGCAGAATCAGAGATGGACCATGTGAAGGTGAGAGAAGGGTAGACAATTGGAAGCAAAGTTGATGAAATGTTCCATTTCAGGGCACGAGCGGAAATGGCAGTGACATATTCATCACTGTGCTGGAAAAAAGAGGTGAGGGTGTGGAGTGTTTTGGAGGGGAGGGGGTGGGGGGGTGGGGGGCTGTTGGAGGAACCAGATTCAGACCGGGAATGTTCCGTATATCCCTTAACAAGGCAGGTATAGGTAGCATCTACGCGGATTCCTATAATAACATCTTTGGAGGAAACGTGTTGAGTCAAAAGTTGTTCAATGCTCGATGGAGCAGTAGAAAGGTGGATGGGGTCTGCCTTTGTTCTAGGAAGAAGCAGAGAGGGTTCAGAACATCTCGTTGGGGGGGGATGGAGGTGCAAGGGGTTAGAAATCCCCTAATGAAGAGAAAGATAGGGTTAGGAAACTGGGAACTAGGGAAATGAAGGAGAGCAACTGAAGAGTTGTGGATGGAGTGGGAAGAGACCAAACAGTGGGAAGAAAAATTAGTCACGATAGGAAGAAATCACTTCAGTGGGGCAGCAGCAAGCTGAAACAATGGGTTTACCAAGTTGTGGCTCTTGGGAAGGAGATGGAAGCAGTACGTAAGGTTTGGAGGACTTTCAAGCTGAGGCTCTGCAGGGAGCATCTCCAGAAGAGCCAAGATAGGCAACAATCTTGGAAATGATGCCTTGATGTTGGGTGGTGGAAACATGGTCCCGAGAAGGGAGGTTTCAGAGAGTTGACATTCAGCCTATGCAGGTGGAGACTGTTTGGTTAGATAACAACAGTGGGGATTCTATAATGGCGGCTCACCACCACCTTCTCAAGGATGTTTTGAAAAAAAAAAACAGAACAAGGGGCAGCACGGTGGCACTGTGGTTAGCTCTGCTGCCTCACAGCTCCAGGGACCTGGGTTCGATTCCTGGCTTGGGTCGCTGTCTGCGTGGAGTTTGCACATTCTCCCCATGTCTGCGTGGGTTTCCTCCGGGTGTCCCGGTTTCCTCCCACGATCCAAAGATGTGTTGGTTAGGATGATTGGCCATGCTAAATTGCCCCTTAGTGTCAGGGGATGTGTAGATTAGACGGATCAGCGGGGTAAATGTGTGGGATTGTGGGGATAGGGCCTGAGGTGCGATTGTTGTTGGTGCAGACTCGGTGGGCCGAATGGCTCCTTCTGCACGGTGGGGATTCTATGATTCTATTCTACAGTGTCCTCCTTGTTAGCAGATACAGATGTTCAGAAAGCAGTAAGCTCGAGTGAATGAGGGGAACAGAGAAATTGAGACAGCCAATATCATACCAACAGTTCCCAATGAAAGATCTAAGAGAGGATGAAAGGCCAGAGGAAGGGATCCATGTGGAATGGGAATTCTGAGGAAGGGCCTGCCGATCAGGGAAAGACTCCTCACTCAAAAGTGGGCGTGGAGGTGAAGGTGATGGAATTAATTGTGGTGAGGGAGTAAGGGGACAAAGCTGAGGTTTTTTTCTGAAAACTGATTGTTCAGCATCAGGAAGTGGAAGGTCAGAGGGGATACTGAAAACACAAAGGTCGTGGCTGGTTGAGTGGGATCTTAAAGGGAAAGAAAGATTTAGACAAGTGTGGATATTCAGAAGTTTAAGTCCTTGCTCCATTAAAAATCTTGACACAAATTTGTGTTTGTGAGAATCAAAAGTGGTATTCCTAAACATGTTGTATCATTATACTGGCAATCCTTTCATTCCGGAGGTGCCCAATCCTGCCATGTCCAACACACCAGACAGGTTACTGAAATGCTTGAATTATGAGTGGATGCAAACCATTGCCAATCATTGTGGGGCGAAGACAAAGATCCACTGTCAACTACCTGAACCTGACTGAATAGACCATTTCCGAATATGAAACTAAACAGAATGTCATATTACTATGCCACCTTCTATTTCAAAGGACAGGAAGTCAATGTGACTGGGAAATACAAGGTCCTCTGTGAGAACTTACACACCCATCAAGGGTACACAAAACACATCAAGGCTCAAACTCTCATGCGAATGGGAGGCCTTCTCAATAATACATCTGGAATTCCTGAGCAGAAGCCTTATGGATGCCCAAGGGAAATATTTTAATCTGCTCCTGGTTGAGCCTTTCTGCCTGATAGAGGTATCCATGACCCATGGTCCTCACTTCGATATGCAAACGACATTGTATTGTCGCTGTCATTGCGCCAAAACAGTTCAAAAGAATATTGTGCCATTATATGGATAAGCAGCAGGCTGTCCATTGTTGTTCATGCCCAATAACCTCAACTTCCAAAACTATGTAGTAACCATGGTTATGAAAATATTTAGCTAGAAACTAGCTTTCTGCAATCATGCAAAGTCACTCATTTGGCTGTTGGCTCATCCATTGACGAAGGTTGGGTTGCTAGCTCTCAGCAGCAATCTTGGGAAATTGAAGGATTACTCCCCAGGACACTGTGGCAAGCAACCCAGGAGAGTAACATTAAAAAGAAACATCATTTTCTTTAAATATTTTCATTGATTGAAAAATCACTGGAGATTGGGGAGAAAAATGGCTGTTTGATCTACAATCAAGAATTATTCAATTGGGTAGACTGGGGGGTGTTCCTTTCTCAATTGGAATGGGAGCGCACCTCGAGGATTGACGTACTGAGTGGCCAATGATATGTCTGTGGGGGTGAGTGATTGGCAGCAGGGGATGGTGTTGCAATCTCTGGTTATATATTCAGAGTTGGCAACCCCAGCCCTGGTGGCACTGCAGTGACTGTAGGGGTAATGATCTTAATGGTAATTGTTGCTTCAATGACACCGATTAGAAGGAATTTTTAATTGAATGCGTCCATGCCCCCATGACATCAGAGAGGGGAACTTGTGCTGCATTGGAAGTGGCATTTTGCAGTGTCAACATGGTGGGAAAGAGCAACACAAAATTGCCACTCCCTGGAAGCTTCCAGCTAGCAACTTTAAAGCTTGGACAATATAGGTCACATCACAAGGTCCCTACAGTGCAGAAGAGGCCATTTGACCCATTGAGTCTGTGCCAATTCTCTGACAGAGTAACTTACCCAAGGCCCTCTCCCCCACCCCGTAACCCCACACATTTCCATGGCTAACCCATCTAACCTACACATCTTGGGACACGAAGGGACAATTTAGCATGCCAATCTAACTAACCTGCACACCTTTGGACTGTGGGAAGAAACCAGAGCACCCGAAGGAACTCCACACAGACACGGGAAGATCGTGCAAACTCCACATAGACTGTGACCCAAGACCGGAATTGAACCAGGGTCCCTGGAGTTGTGAGGCAGCAGTGCTAACTCACTGTGCTACCCCAGTCCAATCAAATACAGATCTTTCTCTCTTTCATTCAGTACAACTTCTGAATTACAAAATTTTCTTACAAAGCGTTTGTCTTAATGAGACAACAGTCTGCCTTAGTGTTTGTAATAATGAGCCCCTTCCAATCAGGCCGAAATGTGCAAATCCCAGGGAGGAGTGTGGGCTCTCCTTGGCCATCTGGGAATTGGAGTTGAAGCATTCGGTCGCATCATTCTCACTCTTGATAAATAGTTATTAGCGTTGATAAGTAGCTTTGTTGTTACTCTACTTGGCCACTCTTTTTACTATATTACAGAGTTAAAAATGATAGAAAATTTCATACAATTCTTTTTTGAACTGCCAAAGGAAGTGTGATGGTACACCAACATCTTTCATATGCACTTTTAAAGATTTAATTAGAGGAAAGTAACATCTCCAAAAGAGCTATGTAACAACTAAGACATTGTGCCACAGTAATGACCCTGGGCGTGGTGAAAGGAATCATTGTAACTGTTTTTAAATGAAAGTGGTGTCAGATGGTGTGCAGTTGTAATCTAAAACTGAAGTCGCTCACTCATCTCACCCCTCTCTCTTTCTTTCTCTCTCTCTCCTCTCCCCTCCTCCTCCTCCTCCTCCCCTCCCCCCCCCCCCCCCCCCCGGCCCTCCCCCACACAAGTACCAGGCAAAGTAAGAAAGTTCCAATCCCGTTGACTATTGCGACAAGGAAACACTGGGAAAGCAGGGAGGAGAATAATGGAGGATGATCTTGATATTTTTTTCATGGATTATGTCACCTCAATCCAAATCTTGGATTGTCCCTCATGGACCCAACGAACCCCTGCTCAGGTCCTGACTGTGTGGGTGTGGTTGAACCTCTATCCAACAATGAAGTTTCAATGCCAATTAACTTGGGTACTATCTGTGGTCCTATCCTCCACCACCCACTGCACACAGACTTCCTCTGATCTCACACACACCCCCACTATCCCGTTCCCCATTCATCTTCCTGCACATGTTGCAACTACCATCATGTTCTGCCCACTGCTGATGCCAGCACTTTTTTATGGTGCACAGTCACTTGGGATGGATCATTACAATCCCTGGGCATCCTTGTATGGGAAGGGTGGAAAACCAACTTGATCAGAAGGCCAGTCTATATTTGGCTCTGTGAGGCCTTTGAGTCTTCCAAATTAAAGACATGTGGTGTAAAAATCCAAGCATCCGAAGTAAAAGCCTTCAAAAAGATGCCCAATTAAATTTGAGCTAATTATTGAGGCTGCGATTGCTGACACAACAACTGCAGAGAGCTAGCTTGGCACACAGTAATGAGGTCAGCAGTGGGAGGTTTTGAGTTGCTATTCCAGTTTGGTGTGAGGAGTTAGTGATTAATTAATGCCAGTGGAATTGAATACTTTTTTAAAGATTCATAGAAATTAGAAGTAGGTGTAGGCTATTCGGCCTTCGAGCCTGCTCCACCATTCATTTTGATCATGGCTGATCATCGAATTCAATATCCTGATTCCCCCCTTCCACCCCATATCCCTTCAGCCCCAAGAGCTACATCTAATTGCATCTTGAAATCAGACAAAGTTTTGGGTTCAACTACTTTATGTGGTAGTGAATTCCACACATTCACCACTCTCTGGGTGAAGAAATTTCTCGTTACCTCAGTTCTAAAAGGTTTACCCCTTATCCTCAAACTATGGGCCCCAGTTCTGGATTCCCCCACCATTGGGAACATTCTTTCTGAATTTACCCTGTCTAACCCTGTTGGATTTTATAAGTTTCTATGAGACCCCTTTCTCACTCTTCCAAACTTCATTGAATATAATCCTGACAGGCTTAGACCAGTTACTTCCCCTCTAGTCATCAGAAACAGAGCAAGTCTTTAGTTTATTATAGTATCTCCACCTCTGAGTTAGAAGTAAAAGGTTCAGGGCCCACTCCAGACGGCCCATTTGAGTGAAGGACCACAATACGTTCTCTGGATACCGAGTTGACACTCAGCGATGATTCCAGACTGGGTAGAGTGACCAGAGGCTCAGCAGTGGTTTTCCCACCTGAGTCAGAAGCATAAGTGCTTCCATACTCCGCCACAGAGCGTGTGCATGTTTTAGGAGAAGGGGAATTTTTTTTTCCAAACTCTTTTGTGGTGTTTCTTTTCCCAGAACTACTACTCAAGGTTTATTTTAAGTGGAGCAAATGATTTTCTGAGCCTTGAAACAAAAAAGGAATTGAATACTGAACTAACCAAAGATTGAAAATAGATGGACATCGCTGTGTGTGCTAAAAGTCATAACTAACTGAACAAACTTTCCGACTGGATTAAGTAAACCAAACTGAAGTGACAGCTACTGACATGAGTAATGCACCCTAATAGATTGAGGAGTGCTCCAGGCTCTTTGCACAGGAATGTTTCACAATTGCATTTTTGCCCAGTTCCTTCTGCCCAAGAATGAGCTCCATATATAGTGCAGCTGTACATCAATTAGGGAAAAGAAAATTCTTTGAACTCTTCCCTTCTTCTGCTTTCTGGACGGAAAGGTGCTGACATCATGTCGATGCCATGCATTTGCGAAGTATTACATTATAAAGCGCTGAAACATCCATTCAAATAAAGAATGGATTACTTTGCCCCTGTTATGCTTTACTTCGTCTAGAAATACAGGAAATGGAATCGGTTGTTCAGCCTTTCAAGCCAACTCTGCCATTTTGTTAAACATAGAACCACAGAAAAGTTACAGTGCAGAAGGATGCCATTCAGCTCATCTTGTCCATGTCTGTCCAAGGACACCTTGGTGCTCTCTTTAATCCCACCTTCCTGCACATGGCCCATAGCCCTGTGGCTTACAACACTAAAGGTGCCGATCCAAGCACTTTCAAAAAGAGGTTAGGGTCTCTGCCTCCACCCCAACTCGGGCAGCAAATTCCAGACACCCACCACCCTTTGTGCAAAAAAGTTCTTTCTCATGTCCCCTCTACACCTACTGCCACTTACCTTGAAACTATGTCCCCACTTGTCAGCTTTTCAACCCAATTCCTCTCTTTTACCATTTTCTTTAATACCTATTTTTTGGGATATCTTAGTCCGATTTAAACATCTCAATTGACTCTGCATCAATGGCCTTTATATGACAGCGAGTTCTCGCAACATTTTTATACAGATCTTTTTCAACAGTATACTCTTTCAACTCTGTGCTTATTGACACATATTGGCTCCTAGCACACCCTATGAAAATAGGAACAGGAGTGGCATCACGTCTGCTCCGCCATTCAATGGCATTATGGTGAACTGTGATCTAACTCCATATGCCCGCCATTGCCCCACACCCCTTAGTACCTTTGGATAACCAACATTTATCAATCTCTAGATTTATAATTGACATTATCACCCAGCATCAACTGGTGTTTGTAGGTGGGTTTTCTAATCTTTTACCACACAGAGTGTATAAGTGTTTTCTAATTTCACTCGCCCCAGCTCACTTCAATATATATATATATACCAGTGAACTGTTTCCCACAATGGCATAGCTATTTGCATACACTGCTGACTTATCCCTGGTTTTCCAAGTGAAAGACTTCACCCTGCTTACTCCAATACAGGGTCGTGGGGAGTCAGAGCCTATTCCGACGGACACAGGGCAATAAGCAGGGGACTGGAGGGTTGGATGGAGAGAAATTTGTTGACTGAATTCAGGAGGAATTTCTCATTCAGTATGTGGATGACCCGACTAGAGAGGTGGCAAAACTTGACCTCCTCTTGGGAAATAAGGAAGGGCAGGTGACAGAAGTGTTAGTGAGGGATGACTTTGGGACCAGTGACCATAATTTTATTGGTTTTAAGATAGCTATGGAGAATGATAAGTCTGGCCCAAAAGTTAAAATTCTAAATTGGGGCAAGGCCAATTTTGATGGTATCAGGCAGGAACTTTCAAAAGTTAATTGGAGGAGTCTGTGGGGAGGCAAAGGGATGTCTGGTAAGTGGCACACTTTCAGAAGTGTGTTAACCAGGGTTCAGGGTAAGTACATTCCTCTTAGAGTGAAGGGCAAGGCAGGCAGAAGTGGGGAACCCTGGATGACTCGGGATATTGAGGTCCTGGTCAAGAAGAAGAAAGAGACACATGACATGCATAGGCAGCTGGGGGTCAAGTGAATCCCTTGAAGAGTATAGGGGGTGTAGGAGTAGAGTTAAGAGAGAAATCAGGAGGGCTAAAAGGGGACACGAGATTGTTTTGGCAGATAAGGCAAAGAAGAATCCAAAGAGCTTCTACAAATACATAAAGGGCAAAAGAGTAACAAGGGAGAGAGTAGGGCCTAAGGATCAACAAGGTCATCTATGTGCGGATCCACAAGCGATGGGCGAGATCCTAAATGAATATTTCTCATCAGTATTTACTGTTGAGAAAAGCATGGATGTTAGGGAACTTGGGGAAATAAATAGTGCTGTCTTGAGGAGTGTACATATTACAGAGAAGGAGGTGCTGGAAGTCTTAAAGCACATCAAGGTAGATAAATCCCTGGGACCTGATGAAGTGTATCCCAGGACATTGTGGGAGGCTAGGGACGAAATTGCGGGTTCTCTCGCCGAGATGTTTGAATCATCGATAGTCACGGGTGAGGTGCCTGAAGATTGGAGAGTGGCAAATGTTGTGCCTTTGTTTAAAAAGGGTTGCAGGGAAAAGCCTGGGAGCCTCACATCTGTAGTGGGTAAATTGTTGGAAGGTATTTTGAGAGACAAGATCGGCAGGCATTTAGAGACACAAGGACTGATTAGGGACAGTCAGCATGGCTTTATGAGTGGAAAATCATGTCTCACAAATTTAATTGAGTTTTTTGAAGGGGTAACCAAGAAAGTAGATGAGGGCAGTGCAGTTGATGTTGTCTCCATGGACTTTAGCAAGGCCTTTGACAAGGTACCTAATGATAGGTTGTTGCATCAAGTTAAATCTCACAGGATCCAGGGTGAAGTATCTAAATGGATACAAACTTGGCTTCTTGACAGAAGCCAGAGGGTGGTTGTAGAGAATTGTTTTTCAAACTGGAGGCCTGTGACCAGTGGTGTGCCTCAGGGATCAGTGCTGGGCCCACTGTTATTTGTCATTTATATTAATGACTTGGATGAGAATATAGGGGGCATGGTTAGTAAGTATGCAGATGACACCAAGATTGGTGGCATAGTGGACAGTGAAGAAAGTTATCTCCAATTGCAACAGGATCTTGATCAATTGGGCCAGTGGGCTGACGAATGGCAGATGGAGTTTAGTTTAGATAAATGCGAGGTGATGCATTTTGGTAGATTGAACCAGGGCAGGACTTACTCAGTTAATGGTAGGGCATTGGGGAGAGTTACAGAACAAAGATCTAGGTGTACATGTTCATAGCTTCTTGAAAGTGGAGTCACAGGTGGACAGAGTGGTGAAGAAGGCATTCAGCATGCTTGGTTTCATCGGTCACTTGGAATACTGTGTGCAATTCTGGTCACCTTATTATAGAAAGGATATTATTAAACTAGAAAGAGTGCAGAAAAGATTTGCTAGGATGCTACCGGGACTTGATGGATTGAGTTATAAGGAGAGGCTGAATAGACTGGGACTTTTTTCTCTGGAGCGTAGGAGGCTGAGGGGTGACCTTATAGAGGTTTATAAAATAATGAGGGGCACAGATCAGCTAGTCAATATCTTTTCTCAAAGGTAGGGGAGTCTAAAACTAGAGGGCATAGGTTTAAGGTGAGGGGGGAGAGATACAAAAGTGTCCAGAGGGGCAATTTTTTCACACAAAGGGTGGTGTCTGGAACAAGCTGCCAGAGGTGGTAGTAGTAGAGGCAGGTACAATTTTGTCTTTTAAAAAGTATTTAGATAGTTACATGGGTAAGATGGGTATAGAGGGATATGGGCCAAATGCAGGCAATTGGGATTAGCTTAGGGGTTTTAAAAAAAAGGGCAGCATGAACAAGTTGGGCCAAAGGGCCTGTTTCCATGCTGTAAACCTCTATGACTGGACTCCAATCCTTCCCAAGTGAAAGACCTTCAGGACATTGGGAAAACACTCGCTCACTGAGGATCTATGTTCTCGAGAAGCCTCCTTCAGAAAATAGAGCCTTTGACCAAACATTACCTAGTCTGTCATTTCAGCCTTCAGTTTGGACAACTCGAAGGCTGGGGAAGAACTTCATATCCAGCTTTGTGGTCAACCACCTATTCACATCCAAAATACCTTGACATCGCTCTTAACCATACACTGAGCAACCAGCAACACTGGATCGAGGTCAAGACAAGAGTAAATCTTTGATGGAAACTGGCTCGTACGACCTGCGGCAGCAGAGCCAACACACTTGTAACTGTTTCACTCATCCCGTTCTGCCAAACAGCAGAGCACTGGGGCTCAACCTGGCTCTGGAGCCACTTCACAAATGAAATCCACCCAGGAAGCGGTGATAATTATTTGTGGGGTGTTGAGACCAACACAGCTCGAGTGGCTTCCTGTGCTAGCACATGTTGAACTTCCTGGTGTCTGCAGGGAGAAAAATCCTCCTCAAAGAACACTGCCGGCTGACAAATAATGAAGCACTCCCATTGACACACAACTTTGAAAAAACCTACGCATGCAGCTTAAATCCCATAGTCACTACTGGAACGCACTCCACTGGTGAGACTTCTCAATTATGTACTGCCTGGTTGACGAAAAACATCACCTACCCCAATCTGACACAAGTGGTGAAGTCTCAGGTTTTAACCTACCATGGAGAACCTGGACTATCCTCAACCACTCAAGATTCAATTAGCCTTTTTCTGTGCTGTAGAGCTCTGTGACTCTATGACTCTGACTCTTCTGAATGGACCGTAGAAGATGTGGTCACTCACACCACAAGTGGAACATGAGAAACATCTCACATTGTGACTGTGGCCATCCCGGTCAGACCATCACCCATGTACTGAACTCCTGCCCTGAGAGATCCATTCCTGGCATCACTACCATTCACACTGTGTCAGCTGAAGTCGGTGACTGAACCGTTAATCTCGTCAGTGAGGTATAACTGCTTCACTGCAACCATACGAATAATGAAAAAAATCCTGAAAAGCATGGCTCCCATTTTTAGGCTATGTCCCTTCGTTTAAAGTTCCCAAATGGTTTCTCATTATTTACTCTCGTTGCTCCTTTTAATATCTTAACAGCTTTGATACAGTCACCCCTTAATTTTCTAAATTCCAGGGAATTATGGCCCAGGTGGTAAATATAGACTGAGCTCCCTTGAACGCTAGTTATCCATCCTAGTGTGTGGTGCCCAGAACTGCTTATAATTCTCCAGCTGTGATCTAACCAGGGCTTTGTGTAGCTGAGGTATGACTTCTTCCTCCTTGTGATTCTAGCCCTCTAGATATAAAGGGCAGCAACCTATCATCTTTTTTCATTACTATGGTTATGAAATTTTAATGAGCTTTGTACATGACCCAATTTGGGCTTTCACTGTTCCTAGCTTTTTACCAATTGTATAAAGTACTCTGACCAATTAGTTTTAGGCCCAATACAGGTAACCTCCCATTAACCCATGCTGAAATCTACTTGCCACAGATATACCCATTCACTTAATCTGTTAACATTCCTATTCGTAAATGAATTTTATGCTTTCAACTACACTGCTGAAATTGCCACCTATCTTTGTGCCATTGATACACTTAGATATGTGGATTTTCATCCCCTTAACAAAGTTGAGGATCCAATAAAGATCCCTGCAGCACCACTCATCACATCTTGCCAATTGGTGTACACTCCCATCATCCTTCCTTTCTTCCAACCACTCAACCAATCTCCTAAACAAGTCCTTAATTCCATTTAGCTAACAATCTCTTTGACAAATGCTTTCTGGAAGCCTACACATGTGTTGTCACCTTATCCGTATTTATAGATTCCAGTAATTTTCTGACAAAAGATATTAAGTTATACAGCCTATAATTCCTTTGGTTTCTTTTTCACTCTCTCTCTTTCTCTCTCAAATTTCTCAAGTTGCAGAATGACTTGCGGAATTTTCCAATCTCAATTCCTGCATCAAGAGAACTTTTGAAGATTGTAGTTGGGGTAATGGCAATACCTTGATTTTAAAAATTCTCATCCTTGTTTGAATTCAACAATCTTCTCATCTCTGTAACCTCCTCCAGCCGTACAACCATCTGAGAGATGTGTGTTTCTCCAACTTTGGCCTCCTATGAATTTCCCACTTCCTTCACTCTGGCATTAGAGCGGGCGCCTTCAGCACCCCAGGGTCTAACCTCTGGAATTCCTTCCACAAACCTCTCCTACGTCCTGCTTTAAGGGTGCTCCTTAAAATCTGCCCGATTGGCTAAGCTGTTTGTCACCTATCCTAATGTCTCCATCTTTGGCTCGATGGCTATCTGATAACTGCCAATATGCATTATTATGATGGCCATAGGGGGGAGGGGGGGGAATCATCAATAGATCTCCCTCCTTGAGCCTTTTAGAGTACAAGCTCCTCCATTAAGCGAGTGGAGGCTAACCCAACAGGAGAGGAGGAGCAGGGGATTTAGAACAAGCTGGCTCCACTCAGGCCAGCAGTCGAAGGACTCCGGGGTTTGACTTGTAGCCTCAAGAGCAATCCTTTATGCATGTTGTAAATAAAGAGTGTTGGTGACAGAAGACTGGCCTCGGCGAGATTATTACATGCACCTTGAGACATTTTGCTTTGTTGAAGACACTGTAGAATTGTAAGTTGTTTTTGCTTAGCTCATTTTTTTCAGATTATACTTGTTAATGTAGGGACTAAGATCTCTGCAGTGAATACGCTTGTCTAATTAACTATGCAAATCATGGAATGATAATTTTTTTCATGCTTATTTTCTCCTTTCCTCTTCTGCATGTGGTGTCTCACGCAGTGGCACCTGACCAGCCTTTGGCTTCCTGCCCAACTGGACAGTCTTCTTGCTTCTACTTGGACAGTGAGTGCCACCAGGCTGTACAACTGCATGGGAAGCAACAGAGCCATTGCCTGTTCATGTCCAACATGCAAAGTCTCCAGCAGGCTAAAGACTGGACAGCGATTAGCTGGAGGAATCCCAGGGGCATATGTTCTCTTCCCCCAGCCCAGGAGCATAATCCTAAGGGATTTCATCTCAACTCTGCGCAGGGGGAAGCAGGATGGAGACTGGATGGAGATTTTTTTGGTCTGGGGGGTTCAGTTCATTGAATTGAGCCAACTACCGCATCAAGGAAACTTCTGGTAGCAAAGGCCACTTAACTGTCGAGAGTAACAGACAGAGCTACAGGATGCGAGTTGTGCTTCCCATGCATGTTAATAAGCTTGAGCAGACAATTCAACTCCTCTATTAACAAAGACAAAATCATTTAGCTGTCTGGGGCACCAGGGTCACTCTGCTCCAATAATTACTAACAATGTATAAATCTCATTAAATGCTGAAACAGATAAAAATGACAACAACTCTCCAAAGCCAACATTAAATATATTATCACCTGATACATTCCAGGATTAGAAATACTTCAGCGAAACCATTTTATTCTTTGCCTACAGAGGAGTTTCAAGGTTGTCTGGGTCCTGTTCATTTGATGTTTTCCACAGTGCAGGAAGGGGGGTGGGCGGCAATAACTGCTTTGTTTGACATGAGTTGCTGCTTTGAAAAGTCAGGAGGGAGGGTGGCATTTTGTTTTTTGTTTCCAGTGAAATGAAAGGGATTGAGCGAGGGAGGTATTGGGTTCACTCTTAATGCCCAAAGGCTACGGTTTCTAATGTTCTGTAACCCCTAGATCAGCAGCACAGGTCAGTAATGTGATAACATTCTCCTAACTTGTCCAATTATGTTTATTCAGAATGCTGCTCTCCTTAATGTTAATTGTAAATGAAAACATCAAGCATTGCTGACTTCAAATAAAAACTTTTAAAAACCAGATTATTGCAGACTGACGTTTCGATGATTTCTCCCGTACCATATTTTATGAAGAATCCATTAGTAGGTCCATCAACATTAAAATAATCTAGTAATGATCATGAAAGTCTTTTATGATGTCTTTGTCACATCCTGATAAAAGATCACCCCAAGCACAGAATGGCACCGCGTCAGGAGGTACGAACTGTAAGATACGAAACACAGATTTGAGGGGCAAGGGCTGTGGAATTTTAACTTAACTGATCCACCAGCTGAAAGGAGCATCGTGGGTGGGAGGTGTCGTAGTTCCCTGTTTCTAGTGGAGATGCAGTCCAGGCAAAGCTGCTGGCTCAGGGAATGCCGTTTGTCCACGCAGGGAAGTAATTGGTCCCAGCATTTCAGGAAACGTTGGCCGGGTGGGGCAGGGGAGGGAAGGGGCCATTCCGAAAGCTGGCAGCGTGGAATCATAAGCCTCAGGAGGGGATCAGAGGGATCTTTGGAGAGGTGGGTGCGAAATCAGAAGCCTTGGTGCGCGGAGAGAGATCAGAGGCGTTGGGGGTTTTATCGGATGCTTTGGGGAGGCAGTCAGAGGATGGAGGGCTGGTGTTGGGGTGGGAGTGGAGGTGTTGGTGGGAGGATGGAAGGGTCAGAGAAGTGTGGAACATACCTGACCCAAACTCGACCATTTTGGGGGCTGAAGATAAGGGTCAGAGCAAAGTTCAGCGGGACAATGAGCAGGTGGGGAGGATGTCACACATGGTAAAATTTGCAGACTGAAACATGTCAGACAGGCACATATCACACATGGCACAATGTAGACCGAAGCATATCAAACACTGTGCAAGTGAAGCAAGTTAAAAATGGGCAACTTACAGGGGCATACGAAACACGGGACTATCAAAAGGCAAGAATCAAAAAGTGTAGAATGTAGGACTAAGGGACATTACAATCACAAATGCAACCTGAAATCCAGCTGTGGCTGGATCAGTTGACCACATCTATTTGTGGTACACTCCACATTTACTGCTGGAATTAATGCAATGACTTCTTATTATTCCTGCAAATTGAAGTAACATTGGAATGATAGCTGGATTTGGAGGATCAAATCACAAGGGCAGATTAGATAAACCAGCATTGCGCTCCAGCAATTAAGGATAAATGGTGATTTGATCAATGTTTTCAGGGCATTAAGCAGAACAAATAGGGCAGAGGGAAATGATTCCCGCCAGCTGGGGAGTCTACTAGGCGGCACAGTCAAAAAATTACAACAGGGACATTCAAGAGTATAGGACAGACTTGCAAAGAAGTTTCAAAGTCCCTTCCACAAACATAATTAGAGCTAGATTAAACATTATTTTAAAACTTATGGATTTCTGTTCAAAGGGATTGAGGAGAATGGCACAAAGGCAGATTTTATGCCTAGCTTGTGGATCAGCCATGAACTGTGGAACAGGCAGTAAGATCGGAATAGTGTCTTCCTGTACTCACGATTATTAGCGGCAGATATCTGGCTTCACAAATGTAAAGATTGTAAAGAGATAATTTTTGACAAGACCTGATTATCAATTGAGATTTGATTGTGGGAGGAGACGGGAGACATCCAAGTGTGCACAACTCCCCGGCAATGTCGGGCCCTGGAGGAGAATAATTCCAGCAGTTTCTCGGAAATAAAGATAAAGTAAAACAAAGTTCTCTCCTGAATTATGAAACATTTGTTGTGCTTTGGTCCTTAAAGGGTTCAATAGTAAAACCCGCCTCAAACTAGTTCAAGAAAGTTCTCAGTTATGTTATGGCAAGGACAGAGGCCCCAGTAATTTGAAAAAGATTTTCAGAGTAAAGTTACGGCTAAAATAGCCTTCATTAGCGAATAGAATTAACAGATGAACAAATGAGCAGACATTTGGAGATCTTCTCCTGTTTTAGGCATGTGCTCTGTGCTGGCTATTCTTATTGACAATGTTTATCTTTCTTGATCTCTTGCACAAACAGTCAGGATCTTGGGATGTGCGGATCCTGGCAATACTGGGGGAGGGGAGTGCAAGTGAAGAGCACCAAACCCTCTCACACACAAAGTGGCATTGTCAGCTGCATCTTACAGTTATGTAGGGGGAGGGAGAGGATCAGGAGCAGGAGAAATTGGTTTTCGTCTTCTCCTGCACTATCCACTGTCCTCATAACTTCTGTCTGACATTCCAGCAGGAGAAATTATTCAAGAAATGCAACTCAGCTCTGGACAGAGCCAGTGTGTGGCTTTTGCTACCAAATAAACCTGTTGGACTTTAACCTGGTGTTGTTAAACTTCTTACAGAGCCAGTTCAACAGAAAGCAGACGGCTTGGAACACTTACCAAATCTGACACTCAAACTCACCATCTGGTAGTTGGGACTGGGTCTCAGAACCAGCGGAGCTGTTATTAAGTGGCCCAGGAATGATGACACAGTGACAGGAATAGGGCTATGCCAGCATTCAATGAGACCACGGCCAATCTATAACCCAACTCCAGCCAACCATGTTTGTCACCTATTCCTAATGACCTATCGTCGAAAGAAAATCTATCAATTTCAATTTTAAAATTTACAATCGATAGCATCAATTGTCTTTCGCAAAATAAGTCAATACTCCTCCATGTTTAACACCACTTGGAGGAAGCACTGAGGGCGGCAAGGGCACAGAATGCATTCTGGGTGGGGGACTCAGTGTCCATCGCCAACAGTGGCTTGTTAGCACCGCTACTGACCGAACTGGCTGAAGTATACTGTTGCTTAAACTGGGGTCTGGGTCAGGTGGCGAGGGGATCAATAGTAAAGGAGGATAGCTCGCCAGAAGTGTCGAGGAAATTAATAGTGGATTGGGGACAGGATCTAAATAAAATTAATGCAAGCAAAATATCGATAATAAGGTATTAATGGAACTAAAGAGCGACAAATCACCAGGAGCTGACCATTTCCATCCGAGGGTGTTAAAGGAAGTAGAGGAGCACATTGTTGATGCCTTAACTGTAATCTTTCAGAGTTCTCTAGATTCAGGAGTCGTCCCTCTGGATCGGAAAATTGCTTTTTAAGAAAGGTGAAAGAGGAAAACCAGGGAATTACAGACCAGTTGGCCTAACATCTGTGGTGGGGGAATTATTAGAGTCTATAGTCAAGCTTAGGGTAACTGAATATCTCAAAGATTTTCAGTTAATCAGAGGGCCAGTATGGATTCATGACAGATAGATCATGCCTGACAAACCTCATTGAAATTTTTGGAGAGGTTACTAAGGTAGTGGACAGGGGAATGTCTATGGAAGTTGCTTATATGGACTTCCAGAAGGTATCTGACAACGTGCCACATAAGAGGCTGTTAACTCAGGTAGAAACCCACAGAATTGAGGGCAAATTGCTGACGTGGCTTGGAAATTGGTTGAGTGGCAGGCGACAGAAAGTAGAGGCAATGGGTAGATACTCAAATTTGCAGGATGTGACTAGCGGTGTCCCACAAGGTTTTGTGTTATAGCCTCACTTAATCTCATTATTTATTAATGGCATAGAAAGTCATATGCCCAAATCTGCTGATAACAGAAGTTAGGTGGCATTGTAGACATGCACACACTCCACCACTGACTCACAGGGGCAGCAGTGTGCTCCATCTACAAGATGCACTGCACCAACTCACCAAGGCTCTTTCAACAACGCCTTCCAAACCCACCACCTCTATCATCAAGACAGATAAGGGCAGCAGATGCATGAGAACACAACCACCTGCAAGTTCCCTTCCAAGGAAACAGCCATCCTGACATGGAAATGTATCACCGTTCCTTCATTTTTGCTGGGTAATATTCCTGGAATTCCATTCCTAACAGCACTGCAGGTGCACCTACAACACCTGGACTGCAGCAGTTCAAATAGGCAGCTCATCACCATCTTCTGAAGGGCAATAAGGGATGGGCAATTGGAGGATGGAAGTCATGTGGTGACACCACCCAATGGAAATCCAATCCCAGTTGGCAATCCTACAACATGGCCTCATGTGATATTCCTATATTTGGATACTCCGCTCTTCCAGGAACTTTCTACAGGTGCCAAAAGGTGGGAAAGCATGCACAATGGGTCCTGCCCCAGCCCAAATCCAATTCTCCAACACCAGAAATCAACCCTGCCATCTCCTTCTGCCTCCACTAAAGGTGCAGGGTGGAATTTTACAAGACTTTTTCTTAGTGTCCAGCCAGCGCGAAAATGGGAGAGTTGCTGATCCATTTTTCGGACGAGTTTTCACACTCAATTTTATGCACTCAGTTTTTGAAAATATGGGCTGGACTGTTTCTAGCCGCTCGAGGCAGTGGGCGGGGCCTAATTCACCAGACAGCCAGCAGCTCGGATCAGAGCCACAAACTGCATGTGCAGGAAAAGCGGGAAAAAAAAATAGTTCTGCTGACAGAACTCTCCCGGGCCAGATACAGCCACCCCCTCCCCCACACAGACATCGGAGACCTCCCCCAACATAACTGACCCCCTTATCCCCACCACGCCCCCCGGCCTCCTTTCAGATAGCCTGCTCATCACCCACTCTGGCCCCGATGGTTGACTGAGATGACCCCCTCTCTTCCCTGCCCCTGATCATCACAGAGGCACAAATTCCACCCCCCTCCTTAAGCACACCTGCAAGTGCTGACTTGGCTTCCCCTCCATGATGACAAGGCAAACTGCATTAAACTCACAGAAATGCTCTAATGAGTGAGTGACTCGCCCAAACTGCCTGCAGCTGATCTGCCCTAACAAGGGAAAGCTCCATTAAAAACCCCTAAGAGTGGACAGACAGGCAGGCAGTGCAGGAAGAAATGGCCTCCAGGAAGACAGTTCCCCGTTTTTCAGATGCTGACCTGGTCAGGCTGCTGGACTCAGTGGAAGCAAGGCGGGACATCTTCTTCCCCCAGCAGGACACCGTCCCAGAGGAAGGGATAGAAACGCGGCCTGGGAGGCGGTGACAGCATGCATTGGTGCCAGGGCACTGGCCAGGAAAACCAGGAAGCAGTGCCGCAAAAAACTGAATGACCTAATCTGGGCAGCAAGGGTGAGTGTTTAACCTCATCCAGCATCTTCCCCCTAAATGACCCCCAGATCCCCCCAATCCCCTGCATGCTTCCAACCCTGACCCCCAAGCACCTCCCTTCTCCCACCCAAGAGTATCACAACCCTTGTCCTCTGGAGGGTCACCTCCTGAAAGCCTGCAGAACTCGTGCCATCAGATTTTACATGGTTGCTTCTGTCCCCGCAGAAGAAGAATATCCATAATCACCGGGAGAGGGTGAAGCCAGGGGGTGGCATGCCTGAAATCTGGGTCCTCACCCTCTTTGAGGAGCGGACATTGGAGCTTGCGGGAGAGGAGGGGATACGGACCATTAGCGACAGCATGGTCGGGCTGGAGCATAGAAGTGAGCACCTGCCAATCCTCCACTTGTTTGAGAAATCTCAAGTAAGTCGCATGCAGCACAGATTCCTCTCCCTCCCTTGCACTTAACCTTGTGTCCTGTGTTTTAGGAAGGGACACCAACGCACCCGGGCCATGTGACATCCCGGCCCCACTACTGCTCCCATCCATCCTGCCCCTGACAGCTCAGAAGACTCCTCGGAGGAAGCGGATGAAGGGATCTCCGAGGCCGGCTCCAGTTTTGCATCAGCTTCCACCTTGCAACTCACCATCCCAGTGACTCTCACATCGGTGGGTTAAGTTAGTGGCGAGGCATCTGGGTCAATCTCTGGTGCGTACAACACATTTGCTGACGTACATCGAGTGGAGGGAACGTCCGAGGCCTTAGGCTGGCCCCAGGCTACATGCTGGGCCTCTGCGATCACTTCTCCCTCAGCTGCTGGATATGCAGCAAGAGAGCCAAGGAATGCAGGAGGAGCTGACAGCAACACTGGACTGACTCCCTTTCTGACACCTCAGGGATAAAGGGGGTGTCATGGAAGCCGGAATTGAATTGAATTGGGTCCCTGGAGCTGTGAGGCAGCAGTGCTAAGCACTGTGCACCATACCGCCCATAAAAAGCTGGGTTTACCTGCAGGAATTAGCAAAGTATTGGGAGATTCACAGGTATTTTCAGGATCTAAACTGGCAGATGAAATTCTCAGAGGGCACCAACTGTGTGGTCACCATTGGAGGAACTACACTTGAACCAATACACTTTAAGACTGAGCATTGAACTTGCATCATTTACTTCGTGCATCACCCAACACATTCCTAATGTTGCCATGACCAGCATTTCATACTCAATGTTAGTCAACCCCAAGCCACTCTAGACATAACACAAATCTGCAAAGACAAGAGCTGCTACGGTCCTGCAGGGTTTCCCCATGGTTCGAGCAGAAGCATGACAACGTTTAAGCACTGGCCTTTACTTCGACTCAGCAACAACAGCATGCAATTGTGAAATCATTCTTAGGGGTTGCACAGGAGACTGGAAAAACAAAATCTGACGCTGAGCCATATAATGAGGTTTTTAGGATCGGCGACTCAAAGCTGGGTGCAAGAGTGAGGTTTGATGGAGAGGTAGAGAGAGATGGAGAGCTTTACGAGGGTGGGAAGTCCAGACCCTCAAGTCTCTCCAGCTGAAGGCATAGCAGGCAATGGTGGAGAGAAGCAAGTTGTAGAAATGCTCAAACCATGCTCATCCGCAGAACCAGAAAATCCCCTACTGTGCAGAAGGAGGCCTATTGGGTCTGCACCGACTCTCCAAAAGAGCATCTTACCCAGGCCTACACACCCTGCCAACCCCCATCCGCATAACTCCGTGCGTTTACCATGGCCAATCCATCTATCCTGACTGTGGGAGGAAACCGGAGCACTTGGAGGAAACCAACGCAGACACAGGGAGAATGTGCAAACGCCACACAACTTCACCCAAGGCAGGAATCGAACTTGGGCCCCTGGCGCTGTGAGGCAGCAGTGTTAATCACCCTGCCACCCCCTGAGTCACTCACACAGATAGTGGGTGCCTTACCTGTTTCCGTGCCTTGATGCGCTTGTGGACGTAGTCTGAAAACGGCTTGCAGGGAATAAAGCGGCCATTTCCTGGAGTAACGTGCAGGTTTCCATCTTCGAGCACAATCTTCCCCTGACTAATGACGACGACTGGAGCTCCACACAAATCCGTCCCTTCAAAGATGTTGTATTCAGCAGCCTGAGGCACAAATGTAAAAATTAAAGGGAAATTATTAACAATTACATGCATTCATGTCAAGTCTTTCATAGTTAAATGGACCATTTAGATCAAACGTGCTAAGCATTTGGTTCAACCTTTTCATTAAAGACAAAACAACCCACTGGACCAGCATCAACTTCCTGGGGGTTACCACTGACCAGAAGCTGAACGTGACCGGTCTGTATGAATACTATAGCTACAAGAGCAAGTAAGAGGCTGGAAATTTTGTGGCAAGTTCCTCATCCCATGATTCTCCAAAGCCAGTCCACCGTCTACAAGACACAAGTCAGGAGTGTGATGGAATGCTTTCCACTTGCCTGGATGAGTGTAGCTTGCAATAACACTCAAAAAGCTTGACAGTATCCAAGGCCAAGCAGCTGCTTGATCCATATCCCATTCGCTATCTTAAACATTTACTCCATTCACCAGCGACACACAGTAGCTGCAGTGTGTACCATCTATAAGGTGCAGTGCAGCAATTTGCCATGTCTCCTTTGACAGCAACTTCCAAACCCGCAACCTTTGCCAACAAGAAGGAGAAGGAAGCAGATGCATTGAAACACCACAATCTACAAGTTCCCATCCAAGTTACTACACTCACTTGACTTGGAAATATATTGCTGCTCCTTCAGTCATTTGGTCACAATCATGGAACTCCCTCCCTAACAACACTGTGAGTGTACCTCGTGAAATGCAGCAGTTTAAGAAGGTGGATCACAATCAATCAAGGGCAGTTAGGGATGGGTGATAAATGTTGGCCTTGCTAGCAACACTCAGATCCAATGAAAGAACAGATAAAAGGCTCGTGTCCTGAACATGCAGGTCAGGAGGTTGTGAGAGGACGACCACCTCACTCACCCTGCGTATTCTTAATAAAATATAGATATCCACATGGCTATCTAGAAAAGACCAGTTAAAATGGCTGAAGCTATGTCTGCCTGTGGCCCTCGAACAAAATGAGTTTTCTGGCAGGATCAGGGAAACTTATAGCTTGTTACAGAGACAACAGCAACATCACTTTTTTCCTCTTTGGTCTCTGTAAAATAAACATTTTTCTGCTTCCCTCTTTTACTGTATGAACGCAAAGGAAGCCATGTTGCAGCCCTCCTGCTGCAGTTTGAGTGTGTGCAAACAAACTTTTAATTCACCGTATCTGGAGTTTGTTGTGGGGTTATTAACAGAAATCTAATCCCATCAAAACGGAGGAGTTGGGAAATATGTCACCACTTATAAAAGGGGGAAACAAATCAAAAACAACTTCCTGTCTACAGTGGTAAGAGGAGAAATTAGTGCTGCTTAAATTAATCCCCGTTCTGTCCATGACAAGATGGACATGGTGCCCGATTTAATCTCATCAATGTTGCTTTCACTCAGGCTAACAACAGAGCCACAACAATCGACACGTCACTGAGGCAAGGGAGAGGACTCAGTCAGGGTTCTGACTCCTCATTATCCGCAAAGCCTCTGGAAAAATGTTGACATGAGGGCAGGGTTGGGCACTGCGATGCCCACCACATGGAACTTGCCTGCCCCTGCTCACACCCAGGCTTGTAGTGGAAGTGGCAGGGAAAGAGAGCTTCAATTGAGAGAGAGAGAGAGGGGGGGGGGGGGGGGGGGCACCAAGAGAGATAAAAAAGATGGTATGTGTGCTGGTATTCTGAAAAACACAGAAAATGCTCCAAAAGCAGGACAGATCAGCCAGTACTCAGCAATGACATGTTGGGTGAAACCTTTATCAGAATGAGTTCTGTTTTTAATTAAAAGGTCAGCAGTCTAACTGGCACAGATTAATTAGCCTGAGCAGTGCTTTTAAGACAAAAAGAAAATACTTTAAACGAGGCAATAAACTAGAGATTGAAAGTAGCTGTAGGTTCAAAGCTGCTCCCCGCAGCTGGCTAAACACAAACGGTTAACAGAAGCTTGAACAATAATGGGGGACCTCAGCCCTGAGAATTCCCAGCCACATAGCTGATCAGTTACTACGCTAGGGACTGCAGAGCAATCCAGAATCTATGACATCCATTTTGTTTCTCTGAACCCGGAGATGCAATTCTACAATATCCGTGACAGGCTCAAAACGGTGAACTGGGCAGAGAGGAACGGTCAGTGACAAAATTAGATTCTCTGGTGCCAAGTCCGCTTTTGTAACACTGCAAGTGGTGTGTTCAAATTCTCAGCGGTAACAACAGGCTTCAAACACAGTTGTACCTCCTCACTTTGGCTGCCATTTGATTTATTATTGTCACATGTATTAACGTACAGCGAAAAGTATTGTTTCTTGCGCGCTATACAAAGCATACCGTGCATAGAGAAGGAAATGAGAGATTGCAGAATGTAGTGTTACTGTCATAGCTAGGGTGTAGAGAAAGATCAACTTAATGCGAGTTTAAGAACTCCAGTCTGAGCCAGGGTCACAGGCAATGGCTAAGTTTATTTATTATTCGTGTCATAAGTAGGTTTACATTAACACTGCAATGAAGTTACTGTGAAAATCCCCCAGCCGCCACCTGTTAGGGTACACTGAGGGAGAATTTATCATGGTCAATGCACCTAACCAGCACATCTTTCGCACTGTGGGATGAAACCGGAGCGCTCAGAGGGAACCCACGCAGACACGGGGAGAATATGCAGACTCCACACAGGCAGTGACCCAAGCTGGGAATCAAACCCGGGTTCGTGGCACTATGAGGCAGCAGTGCTAACCACTGTGCCACTGTGTCGCCCTGAAGAGGATGGAGCAAAAACAGGCAAGATTGGTGTACTTCTTAGCCAACCAGGTCCAGCATCAACATGATTATGAAATCTTCTAAAGCTGCCCTGGCTTGACTTATCCACCTTGGGTTGTGGAGTGGGAGGGATTTTAAAAATAATAATACAAAACAGAATTGAACTTAACTGTCAAGCGCCTGCCAGGAACCGCATATCATGGTTACTGTTCATCACTTTTAAGAATAATAATTAACCAACGAAATAAAACAATTCTACCAGTTGATAGCCATGTCCTTCCTCTGTTTTCTCCTTGTCATTCGATGCAGGGCAGCTAACAGGGTGGGAGAGAGGGCATCTAATGGGGAGAGGGTCAGCATTAAGGCCTTCAGAATGGTTGTGTGCCTGAATCAGGCCCATGAAGTAGACTGTAGGACCCCGCCAGGAACTGATCCACTGCCTACCATTGGGTTAGAGCAGGTGAGCTGAGCTGTGGGCACAATTCACAGTTGGCAGCTCGCCAACCTTGGGAAAGCAACAAGATTGACTCAGATGCTGACATGAGTGTCCCAGTTAAGCCCGGGGCGACTGAACATTGAGGGATGGGGAGCAGGAGCTGTCATGATGGGAGTCATTCAGGAGGAGGTGAATAATGACCAGCAGTGACTCTGATGTAGAGCTGCTCAAGTCTTCCTACTCTAAGCTCAGCAATGAGGTGAGGAGAAAAACTCACCTGTTGGGTGCCAACCTCCAGCGACCCTTTTAAGAATGGCTGGTAAGGCAACTAAATGTGTGAGAAAATTTGACCAGAGTGCGTGTGGCACGCCCGGTAGTCACTCGCAGTCCAATTTGGTAAAGGGGCCTCGAATAGACGAAAGGCACCCCGATTTGCATTTCCAGCCAAGCTAGAGGCAGGCTCGCCTCCCGACTTTCCAACTGGATGGGTGGGAAGGAGGTGGGTGGGTGAGGCCACCACCACCGCGTAAAATTCCAGCATTGGCCTTCTAGGCTGAACACTGAGCACATCCATCACGAATGCCTTGAGCCACTCCCAAGACTTAAATACAGAGCTGTTAAAATAAACTCTCCTCTTCCCCGGCACCATTAAAAGAAAATGCTTCAGGACTTAAAAGTTCAGAAATTGCAAGGAAACAATATAAAAACATTAATGGGATCCCCCCCCGGAAGGGCTGTAAAAGTATTACAGATGAGGGGTTACTTCCATCAGATTAACCTCTCATTCTCTCCCAGATACTAATGGCCTTGCTCTACGCGTCCAGCATATTTTTGTGTTTTCGCATTTACGAGCCTTCACATGGTATCTGGCATTACTCAAAGCCAAAGAAAATTGGATCAAAGGAGGAAATGAATGCTTGGTTTGGTGAATGTGCTAAAAAAGCTAAGTTTAGCTATACAGGCCAGAATCAGGACTAACCTCTCCTTGAGTCAAGTGCAACCTCTGTGAGCTGAAATTGGGATGAGGGGGGCATTTCATGTTCCAAAACCCTGACTACTTCCCAGCAACCGATGCTGGAAAAACAAAGCGGGAGGTAAGCTAGGCCTCAGCTGAGAATGCTGCAGAGCTTCCAACATTTACTGGCAACGCTCACTTCAAGAACATCCAACCATCTGTGGAAGTCAACCCCAGGAAATTTCTGTTTCAGAAAGGGGAACTTTATTGCCATTCATTCATGGGATGTGGGTGTCGCTGGCTGCCAGCATTTATTTTCCTTCCCTAATTGCCCTTGAACTAAGTTGTTATTTCAGAAGGACTTTTTTTTAAAGATCCAACCTTGATAGAAGCAGGGAAGTTGTTTCCACTGGCAGGTGAAACTAGAACTAGGGGGCATAGCCTCAAAGTAAGGGGAAGCAGATTTAGGACTGAGTTGAGGAAGAACTTCTTCACACAAAGGGTTGTGAATCTGTGGAATTCCCTGCCCAGTGAAGCAGTTGAGGCTACCTCATTGAATGTTTTTAAGGCAAGGATAGATAAATTTTTGAACAGTAAAGGAATTAAGGGTTATGGTGAGCGGGCAGGTAAATTCAGCTGAGTCCACAAAAGATCAGCCATTATCTTATTGAATGGCGGAGCAGGCTCGAGGGGCCAGATGGCCGACTCCTACTCCTAGTTCTCATGTTCTTAGAACCACATTGTTGTGGATCTGGAGTCACGTGGGCCAGACCAAGTAAAGATGGCAGATTTTCTTCCCTTAATTAGCAAACCAGAGGGGCTTTGACAACAATTGACAATGGCTTCATGCTGATCAAAATACTTATAATTCCAGATTTTTATTGAATTCAAATTTCACCATCTGCCGTGGTTACTTGCGAACCCGGGTCTAGAGTATTACTTTGGGTCTTTGAATTACTGGTCGAGTGCAATACCACTATGCCACCACCTTCCCACAGGGCACAGAGAGTACAGATTCATCTTTTACTTCCCTCCAGTGAAGGTGTTGCCACCCTGGGATGAAGTGAACAATTAGGCCGAAACTCCAGAGCCTTTTAGCATTTCCCTGAGCATGGGAGCACTCGTTAACTGGGTCAGACTCTGGACTGCTGGCTTCCCGACAGCTTCTTGGGAAAATGGCTGGGTTCTGGACGCAGTGATTTATGAGTCTGGCTGAAAGAGAGATGCAAAAATGAATTTTGTGTCTCAGCACAGCTGGTGAGACAGATAAGTGGAATTGAAAATTGCTACAGAAAAGGAGATGATGGTGGGGAGGGGATAATAAAACAAAATTTAAAAAGAAAATCACAGGAACGTGGTTGGATTTCTACTCATAAAATTTAATCGTCGCCTTCTTCCAGTTAAGAGCAAGCTCTGCCCTTTGTGCAGAACAGGCCTCAAAATCTCTGCTGACCATGTAATTGTTCCAATTATGTCCCCTCTCACAACTGAAAGGCTTGTTGCCTGGCAACCACTGGTTTCATCTTAGTGCCACTGTTTCAAGCATCAGGCATGGGAGTTATTTATAATGCGAATCAATTGGGAAAGAAGTAAGAGTGTTTAAAAGGATTGCAAGTAACAGGAGTTACCAAGTGAGTTTAGAGTGTTGAGATGATGGGAGGGTAGGGAGGAATTCATATATATATTTCCATCGTTGACTCAGTTGGCACCAGCACCTCAGGTAGGAATGGAAAAAGCTGCTGGTTTACGCTGGTAGAGCTGAAACACTGTCCAGAGACTCCAGCTGTAGCTGATGAATCACTGATGTACTAATGAGGCAAGTGCAGCTGGCAAGGATGCCATGAGCCAAGAGGCAATTCCCTGTGCCAATGGCACTGTATCCCAAAGAAATATGCTGCACAAGAATTTTGTACTCTCCAGAAAGTTAGATGGTCCAGTGCATTGGAGCGGAGCCACTGCTTCCTTTACCTAGATCATAGTTAAAGGGATATTCCCTTCAAGGCAAAACATGATGGGGAGGTGGTGGTAATATCGCTGGACTAGTAATCCAGTAGACCGAGGCTAAGACTCTAGGGACGCAGGTTCAAATCCCACGATGGCAGCTGGTGGAATTTCAAATCAATTCATAAACCTGAAAAATAAAGTTACTCTCAATAATGACGACTGTAGAATCACAGAATCCTACAGTGCAGGAGGAGGCCATTCAGCCCATCGAGTCCGCACAATCACAATCCCACCTCGGCCCTATCCCCATAACCCCATGAATTTACCCTAGCTAGTCCCCTTGACACTAAGCGGCAATTTAGCATGGCCAATCCACCCAACCTGCACATCTTTGAACAGTAGGAGGAAACCCATGAGGTATCATTGAAGGAAATCTGCCATCCTAACCTGGTCTGGCCTACGTGAGACTCCAGATCTACAGCAATGTGGTTTAAGTGCCCTCTGAAATGGTCCAGCATGAACTCAAGTTCAAGGGCAATTAGTTGGGCAACAAACACTGACCATGTCAGCGACGGCCAAGACTCATGAAAGAATAAAGAAAAAAAAACATATCACCCCGCCCCAACACCCCCCCATAAAATCTGATTAGATAAAGGAAAGCTACATCTCACTGAATCTTTCCATATTCCCTCAACATAACAAACATAAATCCTTGCTCCACTTCATAAACAATGGCTGCTACCCTTAGCTAGTGTACCAACACCCTTTTTACTTCATTGTTAAGACATTATTACCTGCAGATTATTCCAATGCCCCTTTCCACTGGTCTCCCACTTTGCACCATCCATAAAATTGAAACTCATCGGAAAATCTGCTGCTCAAAGTTTTTGCTAAGTCCCGTTCACTCATCATCCCTGCGTTTGTTGACCTAGTGACTCCCGGCAACACCGCATATGAATCATGCCAAATAGTTCCAGTTGATGGATCATGCCCATCTGACTTAGCCAATAGGTTAGTGGCTTTGGAACCAGGCTGAGATTCATGGCAGTTGAAGGTGCATAGTCATGAATTTTATGGCATAACTAGTTTTGGGAAAATAAATTTTATTTGGTGTTATAGAGTAAATCTTTCCTACTAAGTCCCCTATCTGCCATTCCATCTTCAGCATTTCAAGTGAGTCCTATCATATTCTCAGGAGGAAAAGAATATACCGTATGTCAGGTGGCACTTTATTCCCAGATGGAGGTCTGCTGGGATTCTGTGTCACTGAAGCAGGTGCATACAGCTCTCTTTTCACCCCAATGAACAGACCGTTACCAGGGACCTTCTGACAATCAGAGGGTATTGATCACGGTCTAATAAACTCACTCCTCATCAGACATTGCTTGATTAAAGCGAGAGTGGAATACTGCTGTACAGCGGCAGCACAGTGTTAGCACTGCTGCCTCACAGCGTCAGGGACCCAGGTTCAATTCCAGCCTCAGGTAACTGTCTGTGTGGAGTTTACACGTTCTCGCCATGTCTGCGTGGGTTTCCTTCGGGTACTTGGGTTTCCCCTCACACTCCAAAGATGTGCAGGTTAGGTGGATTGGCCATGGTACATTGCCCCTTAGTGTCCAACAATGTGGGGGTTAGATGGATTAACCATGCTAAATGTGTGTGGTTATGGGGATAGGGCGGGGGCGGGGGAGGAGGCCTCAGTAAAATACTCTGTCAGTGAGTCAGTGCAGACTCGATGGGCTGATTGGCCTCCTTCTGTACAGTAGGGATTTGATGATTCGGTCAGTGGGAAAACGAGGCTGGCACCCAGTGCCAATGAGTTAGAGTGGTGTTCAGTCTGCAATGATGGCTAAGGGTTTAACTCCACACAGCTCAGAAGAGTTCCAAGCAGAACATCATTCCAATTGGTCCTGCCTGAGAACAAGATCAGCTACAAAGATGGCTGCCACACAACATTGAAATTATCAAAGGTGTGCAGTGGGGAGCAGGGTGTTCCTCGGAGGCTTCGTCTGCAGGGAAGCTTTACTGCGCTCTACCCTACACGAATGCTTGCAATCTCTCTGTGATCAACTCATGCATGACCAAGTGCTCAGTTACCTTGTCCCTGATGCTCTTGTCGTATCCCTGATGAAGTTCTAACTGAGCATTGCCCAAGAGTTGAACCTGGGACTTAATATTTTTCTTAACTGCATTGCTCAATGTCACTGCATGGTTCATTATCCATTGAGCCATCATGGGACATATACCTCACTGCATCGTAGCAGCGAGCAGGTCAGATCTGAGATTCGATTTCTCACTCTGTGCTGAGTTAGATCACCCCAGACGCGACAGAGATGATGGGAGGCGGGGGGGTGTGTGTGGTGGTGGTGGTGGTGGAAGTGGAAGACATCTGAAATAATCTTAAAATTGCAAACCTTGGTCAGTCTTGCTCAAAGGTAATTTTGTGTGAAGTGACAGGGGGGCAAGGTACAGGTACTGGACCCGGGAAACTCAGGACCATACATGTACCAGATAGTGGCATTTTCTGAACTTTGGCTCCTGCAGGGGGAGGGAACTGTCAATCTTTTTGTTCATTATCCTGTCTCTTATTGAGTACTGTTTAAATAATTCAACATGTTTACTCCCTCTCTATGGTTGCTCACTATCTTTTCTCCTGTTTTTCAACTGTATTGAAATAAAAAAGAAAGTTATTGTAGATCATAGAATCCCTATAGTGCAGGAGGAGGCCATTCGATCCATCGAGTCTGCACCAACAACAATCCCACCCAGGCCCTATCCCCATAACCCCACATATTCACCCCACCAATCCCTTGAATTTACGCATCCCAGGACACTAAGAGGCAATTTAGCATGGCCAATCAACCTAACCCGCACGTCTTTGGACTGTTGGAAGTCTGAAAGTTTTTGTTCCTATTTCTTATTTTTGTTTTAATCCTTTTGCGGGATATAAACTTCACTGGCTGGGCCAGTATTTATTGCCCATCCTTAACTGCCCTTCATTTCAGAGGCATTTGAGTGTCAACCACATTGCTGTGTGTCTGGAGTCACATGCAGGCCAGACCAGTTAAGGATGGCACGTTTCCTTCCTTAAAGAATATTATTGAATAAAATTGGCTTTTTACGACAAGCGGCATAGCCTTTCAATTCTAGATTTTTATTGAACTCAAATTTCACTATCTGCTGTGGTGAGATTTGAACCTGTGTCCCCAGAGTCTCTGGGTCTCTGGATTACGAGTTACCCTGGGTCTCTGGATTACGAGTCCAGTGATAATACCACTGCCTCCCCTATATACATTTTAAAATTAAAATACATAGTTTCTCATAATCATCAGCTCTGCTGAACGTTAGATCTGAAAGTCATGGCCTGTTTGACCCTATGAGCAGTTGCTGACTGATCTGTGTACTTTAAAAATGCCATCGTCGTTCTTGGATTCTTCTGGAATTTGGGACACCAGTTAAAGGGTCCAATACTTGTCCCATGTCAATGGAAGACGCAGCAGTTGTTAGATAATAACAGCTAAAGCACAACGTGAAGAGTTATTTTACAATTCTCAAGGTAGAATTATAAGGAAATAAAGAACCTAAGAAAGGCCGCGCACCAACTTAGTGAGGAGTCAACAGGAATGTTAGTGTTAAATATTTAGGTATCACATTTAACAATGTAGCTACAGGCAGCAAAAAATCTGTGTAAACTGTTCACAGAAACCCACTCCTACTGGCTCATGACTTTATCTTATTCACAAGCAAAAAAATAACTGCAGCTGAAAAATGGCTCCATTCCACAAAATGGAGTTGAAGTGTCCTTTGATTGAGTGTTATTTGAAGGAGGTCAGGGTTTGCTGATTACAGTCACTCAGACCTCAGCAGTAGTTGGCAGCACTTCAGAGAGCCACAGGTTTTCATGTTATGTGAATCAGAAATGCCATCTTTCTACTGCTGGCCTGATTTAACACAATGTCTTTTTTAAAAATCATACAGCGATGTTAATCCAAAGTCCTGCTCAGGTGGAGACAAAGGATCCCTTGGCACTAATTCAAAGAACAGCAGGTGAGTTCTCCCCAGTGTCTTGGCCAATACTTATTCCTCGACGCACATCATTGAAACAGACTGTCTGAGTGTTGTTTTTGGAGGCTTGCTGTGTATCAACTGGCTGCTCAGTTTCCGACGTTACACCAACAATACTTTTCACTGTATACTAATACATATGACAATAATAAATCGAATCAAATCAAAACAACACCTGCATTTCTTATGTCCGTCAGCACAGTGGCACAGTGGTTAGCACTGCTGCCTCACAGCGCTAGGGGCCCGGGTTCAATTCCCGGCTTGGGTCACTGTCTGAGCAGAGTCTGCACTTTCTCCCCATGTCTGTGTCCAGTCCGAAAGACTTGCTGGTTAGGTATATCGGCTATGCTAAATTCTCCCTCAGTGTACCCGAACAGGTGCCGGTGTGTGGTGACTAGGGGATTTTCACAGTAACTTCATTGCAGTGTTAATGTAAGTCTACTTGTGAGACTAATAAATAAACTCAAGTGCCATGGGATGTCCCCCATGTAGGCTGAGAAAGGTGCTACATAAATGCAAATCCTTTTTTTCCTTCCAATTGGTGCCTGTGTCTAACTAGCACAAAAGCATCCACCCGGAGGATGTCTGGGCAAAACTTCTAAAGGGCAGATTACCAAAGCAGTTAATAAACAATGTGCGATTCTGAAATTGCTAAACGCACATAAAACACTAAGTTAGCCTTAGCTGGTGTATTGTGTCCATCCTAGGCACCATACTTGGGAAGGACAAGTAAACTTCAGAGAGGGTATGGAAGAGATCCATCAGAACGGTTTAAGGGATGAGGGATTTCAGTTATCTGGGGCTGTTTTCCAGACAGCGGGGAAAGCTAACAGAAGATTTGATAGTGGTGTCACAAACGGTTTTGAAAAAATATTAACGAGAAACTTTTCCCAATGGCTAAAGGTTCGATAACCAAAGAACACAGGTGATCTGTAAAATAACCATGAGGAAATAAATACACAAGACAAAACAAATGGTCGGGATTTGGAATGCATTGCCCAATAGGGTGATGGATCCAGATTCAATAGGACTTTTCAAAAGGAAATTGGATAAATACTTGAAGAAAATTGTAGGGATATGGACACAGAAGCGGGAAGTAGGACTAACTATAGGCTGTTCTATGAAAGAAACAAGCCCTGATTCAATGGGATAAATGGCATCTTACATTGCTATGCCATTGCATGATTCTATATGACCCAGGCAGAAATTCGGGCTTCAAGTAGATCGCAGAACTCCATAAAGAGTGACAGGTTTCCAAAAGTCTTTCAATGGGAGACAGTAATGATCCCTCAGGTGAGGAGATCCTGAGGCACAGACTGATGTTTCTGAAGTAGGACTTGAACCCACAATGACATGCATAGGCAGCTGGGATCAAGTGAATCCTTTGAAGAGTATAGGGGGTGTAGGAGTAGAGTTAAGAGAGAAATCAGAAGGACACAAAGGGGACACGAGATTGTTTTGGCAAATAAGGCAAAGGAGAATCCAAAGAACTTCTACAAATACTTAAAGGCCAAAAGAGTAACTAGGGAGAGAGTAGGGCCTGTTAAGGATCAACAAGGTCATCTATGTATGGATCCACAAAAGATGGGTGAGATCTAAATGAATATTTCTCATCAGTATTTACTGTTGAGGAAAGCATGGCTGTTAGGGAACTTGGGGAAATAAATAGTCATTAACGCTGGTCCTAGCGTTAAATTGCTGCAGAACAGCTGTTGAGATTGTGGGTACGCACCCTCCCCCCGCCATTAACTTCTTAGCCAGTGGGGGGGTAGGTAGCACACCTGTAAAATCAAGCCCTAAAGGCTCACACTCGGGTAACAGCTGCCTGTTTGAAATAACTGGTGGGGGCCGGCATCCAGAAACAACTTCCAGGTCAGCCAATATTTTTGGAGGCGAGAGAGAGAAAGGGGTAGTGCGCCCTCAAACAATTGCACAGCAATCAGTAATATGCAGTACAGAGAACAAACAGACTGTGTACAAGCAATATTCCCCATGAGATATGCATATGCACCATTGCACATCAATCTTAAAGTAAGGTAAGGAACTTCTGTTGCAACTACACAAGGTATTGGTGAGGCCGCACCTGGAGTATTGTGCACAGTTTTGGCCCCCTTATTTGAGGAAAGATGTAGTGGCATTGGAGGCAGTTCAGAGGAGGTTCACTCGATTGTTTCCAGAGATGAGAGGTTTGTCGTATGAAGAGAGATTGAACAGTTTAGGCCTATATTCTCTAGAATTTAGAAGAATGGGGGATCAAATTGAGGTATTCACAATGATAAAGTAAACGTGGAGCAGATGCTTCCTCTTATGAGGCATTCTAGGACGAGAGGTCATGGTCTTAGGATAAGGGGCAACAAATTTAAAACAGAGTTGAGGGGAAACTACTTCTCCCAAAGGGTTGTGAATCTGTGGAATTCGCTACCCCAAAGTACGGTGGATGTTGGGATAGTGAGTAAATAGGAGGAGTTAGAGAGATTTTTAATTGGTAATGGGTTGAAGGGTTATGCTGAGAAGGCAGGAAAATGGGGATGAGGAGCATATAACCATGATCGAATGGCGGAGCAGACTCGATGGGCTGAATGCTGCTCCTACATCTTATGAACTTAAAGGGACTGCACAGTGCAGGTCACACTCAGTAAAGTCACAAGGAAAATTGAGAGGCGGCAGGGAGGTGACAGTAACAAAAAAGAGAAGCTGGTTCAGGTTATTTTTGGATGTTTTTACTGACAAAAAAAACATTTAACAATATCTTTCCATGAAAGTGCCTGACAGATGTGTAGGACTCAAGTGACAGTGAAAAGTAAGGATGGCCATTTACATGGCCACGTCTGCCGTTAAGCAACATTCAATGCCAAGTCAGCTTCTCCATCTATCGGAAACCCCCTGATTCCTGTTTATTTGACGAATGTCTGTTTTCGTTGCCAGGTTTCAAATCCTAAAGAAATTGAAAATGAAGACTCTCACTTGGACTGCGTGTTCACAATAAGCCAATGAAGTCGTGAAACAAAACTGCAATCCAGAAGCACGAAATGTAACTAAAAACTGGCCATTTCTACAGATCAGTTTTAACTATGAACTGAAGAAAATTTATGGACTTCTTTGTTTCTTCCTAGGAAATGAGAGAGATGGTGGTATTTCCTGTCAGGGTGGGCACCGGTTCAAGTATATTAAACGTAGATTTGATTTGATCATTCTTGAAGAGGAGACTGGTTGGGCCAAATTCCGGTTCTGAAATCGCCATGTTTACACAGACAGGCACAATACTCCCTGAAGTCAAGGCTCTAATTGGCATTTCATGTCAAATGCACGTCATTTGATATAGAGACACGTAACCTTAGACAACACTCAGAATTCTGCAGTTGCCAGTCTCGACCTCTGCCTGCAAACACACACATACACACACAAACAGACGAACACACAAAGTGCTCGAGTTGGGGTATAATGGATGGTGCTGCAGCCCACCAGGATAGGTTTTCAGACTACAAAGGCCTTGTAATTTGGCAGTTTTATTCCCATGATTCTCAATTACTGGCATTTTTAAAAAAAAATTCTCTGCTCTGCTGTCAAGTAAACAATTTTTCAGCCAAATACACACCCCTGAACTCTCTTCCCAAACTGCTTTATCTTGTGACCCATCATCCTGCCTTGGAAACCCTGCTTATAACCTTGACCTCAGTGTCTCTCTTTCACACTCTGAGCCTCCAGGACTCCCTGTTGGGTACAGATCGCTTTGTCGAGCTTGAAGACTTGACTATGAGACCTGTTACCTAAATGTCTCCAGTGACCTAAATTGCCTAAATCCTCAAATGGCCCGATCCTGGAATCCATGTTTTAAAGGGACACAGTCCTTCATGAAAAACCTTTTATTTCCATTTGCTTACAGACTTAGCAAAATATAATAAAATGTGTTAAAAGGCAAGATTTGTATCGGTTGACTAAAATGGAACACGTATTCTCCTTTCCCCAAAACAAAAGGGGTTTGTGGGAACATTTGTCCCCTTTTTAAAAAAATAAAGGCCACACCCCTTAAAAAAAAGTACAACAGGAGTAACACACAGCTGGAGTGCCCCAGGGTTCACAACAGATGGGCCTCATCCAAGGTAGGGCTAAACACAAAGCCTGTCGGAAAGAGAGAAAAAAAATAATCGCCAGGGTCAGGTAACTGCGACCCACTAATGAAGTGCTAGGTTGAGCAGCGGTGGAGGGTCCAAGCTACAGGAAACATGAGAGTCAGCAACAGCTCATCAATTGCATTGGGGAAAAGAGGGGAAGATTAATCACTGATTTATAGTCATGAGAGCTACAGAGCTCTGCAGGCAGGTAGAGCAAACACTTCTTAGCTGCCCGAAAGAAACATGCAAGGATCTCCTCAGCACTCCCCAGCCCCATTTCCAAGTGGCAAACATCTCCCTTTAATCTCAAGTCATTTTCCAATAAATGCCCCCTTTAGCCCCTTCCTTCCTCCAACTTGGTTGCCAGCTGAGAGCTCACTGATATTTGGAGTTGAGGGATGAGAGAGAGGTTAAACTGAGCTCCTGTCTGCAGGAGAGAAATAAAATAGAACCTGTCATTTAGTGCCAACAAATGGCAGGGATTTAGTGGCTCCTAACAGAATGGGCATGATGGAGGGAGGGGGAGCCAAGAGAATCGAGGCGGCACGGTGGCACAGTGATCAGCACTGCTGCCTCACAGCGCCACGAACCTGGGTTCAATTCCCAGCTTGGGTCACTGTGTGGGTTTCCTCCGGGTGCTCCGATTTTCTCCCACAGTCCAAAGATGTCTAGGGTTACAGGGATAGGGCCTGGGTGGGATTGTGGTCGGTGCAGACTCGTTGGGTTGAACGGCACTGTAGGATTTTATGGCACGGTCTTTCTGCACTGTAGGATTTCACTGTCCTTCTGCACTGTAGGATTTTATGATTCGCCACACTGTTTTCTACCACATGATCCTGTTTCGAAGAAGAGGAGGGGAGATGTCCTGAGACTACTGAACAAATATTTATTGTTCAATCAACTAAAATAGATGATCTGGTTGTTATCATATTGCTGTGTGTGGGAGCTTGCTGTGCACTGATTGTGGGCCACGCTTCCCACACTACAATAGTGACCACACTTCCAAAGTACTTCATCAGCTGTGAAATGCTTTGGGATGTCTCGAGGTTGTAAAAGGTGATATATAAATGCAAGTCCTTTCTTTCTAAATGTTTTAGATCAACATTTCCCAACCTTTTCCTTTATGTGGACCACTAGATCATCATGAAAAGCCTTTATGGACCATAACGTATGCAAGCTGTTTTAAACATTTGGTTTTAACAGAGCTTGCTGGGAAACCTGACAGGGTTTGCTGGATGGTCGTTAGGGGGACAATGGAAACCCTATTGAATCCTTGAGCCACCTTTAAATTCCACTGGGCTCAGACACCCTTCCAACAGCAGGTGGACTTCCCATCTCTCACTAAATTGGGAAAATGTGTTCCGACGCTGGGAATGGGAAGCCAGTGCTCCTGGTCGACTTTCCATCCTTTCCCGCTATCATGCCTGCTCTGCCGAGGTCAATTAAACCCCAGATATGCCAGGTTGTCAGAACTAAATGGCCAGCCTGCTTTTATTTTTCTCCTTTACACTTTTGGCCTGAAGATTGGATGTCTTGTTTTGCAAATTAGCTTGTTGGCCATTTCCCTCGATTCCTCTCAAATGGTATTTGCAGATCCCACAGCCTTTCCTCCTTTCATTTGCTGCCCATGCGCTTCTTCCCACCTCTCCCCATTTTGCTCACTCAGCTTCATGGTCTCCATCCACCTTAATCAATCCTTTAACAAATCGAAGAGATTTGGAGACTCCCATTCAGACAGCAAAGTGGACATTCATTTTGCAGGCCTTGTCCAACTGTGTTGGGCAATGAGGTTGTGAAGGTAAAGACGGTTTTGCACTTGGGGGTCTAATTTCCATCCCCACTGAAGTCAATGGAAAAGAAAATTGAGCAGAGTGCAAATCCAAAGGGTTTCTTTGGAAGGGAATGAACCTAGATACAGTGAGTGGCCTTTTGCCAGTTAAATTTACACTGTGATCCTCAGCCCCTGCTCAGCAAGAGGAAGGGATGTCAGCGCTGGGCAAAAGGACTCTCTCTTCTCAGAATCCAGCCCGTGCAGCATCAAAGGTATCCCCTAATTTGGCCCCAACCATATCTCTTGACCCCAGTCTATAGACCCCATCTATGCAACAGTTCCCACTAGACTTCCAATAGCATTTGAGTGAGGCTGCCAGCTCAGCACCAGTAAGGGATGAACTGTGCCCGTCTACAGGTGAGTTGGCATCATGGAAAGGCTCGAATCTGTGCAACGCTTTCACCACCTCAAGAGCATCCAAAATATTTTACAGCCAGTTAAATGCAAGGAATGGACTCACTTCCAATAGGATCTAGGTTGAGCCATGCAATTCCCTAAATCATTTTAGAAACTTAAGGGAGAGAGATATTTAATCCAGGTCAGAATGGGTGACAGGGAAACAGGCTATATTCAGCCCCTCAAGATCTGCTACTCAAATAGATCAGCTTTGGTCAGTTGCTTAACGCAATCTACCTGCCTTGATTCCATGACCCATAATACCTATGCCTATGTTATCATTAAAATCATGTTTCAAAAATGAACAGTCTATCAAAAATGAAATGGCCTAACAAGTTACTCACTTGTAGTAGCGGTGGGCAATAAATGCTGGCCTTTGCCTGTGATCTTCACATGCCCAGAACAAATAAACAAAAACAAAATCAGGGTATCGTTCCCATTTGACAACTAATCTGGATTTTGGGCAGCATTTAAGAGTCATAAAATATTGTTTGGTTGAACGGAAGCCTGATGGATTGAGGAAAGGAAGAATAAACTGCCAAAGACTTTGAATGAGCTACACTTGGTCGATACAGGCCATTAGGTTTCAGAGAAGATAGTCAGAGATTAGTGTGCAAGGCCATCTGGGAGATACGCTCATGATTCAAGGGGGAAGGAAGTTCACCAGGAAACCACAGAGTAGTCTGCAAAAGTCTTCACACCCCCATCCAGCTGGATACAAGAAGTCAGTGGACAGAATCAAGGCAGTCTTATGGTGAATTTCCTCAGTGAATGAATGAGCACATCACTGAAGTGGCAGCCACCTCATGTACCCAGAAAAAGGCCCACTTATTCAGCTATGTATATAATAAGGTGTTTCGTAAATACAAATGGTAATCACCATTAACTTTAAATTAATAGTCTGCATAAGTTTGACTTGTATTCCCTCAAGTACAGAAGATCGTGTGTTGCTTAGATAAAGAGACAGAGTAATATATCAAAGTTTGCTGATGGTACCAAGCTAGCTAGAAGGCAAGCTGTGAGCATGACACAAAGGGTGGGAACTTACGATCTCGCGTGGACGAGATCGTAAAATCCTGCCCGTGGCCAACGCAGATTTCCGATCTGCAAGCCTCGGGGATCGGGGTGGGCAAGGTGGTAAAATTCCAGCCAAAGTATCTGCAAAGGGATATAGACAGGTTAAGTGAGTTGGCAATGAGATGGCAGATGGAGTATAATGTAGGGAAGTGTGAAGTTATTCAATTTGGTCTTAAAAATTGAAAAACAGAATAGTTTTAAAAGGTGTGAAACTTGGAAGTGTTGAAGTTCAAAGGGATTTCCAGGTGCTAATTAGCAAGGAAAGTGGCATATTGACCTTTATTGCTAGGAGACGGAGTACAAGAACAAAGAAGTCTTGCTACAATTGTACAGGGTTTTGGTGAGACCACATCTGGAATACTGTGTGCAGTTTTAGACTCTACATTTAAGAAAGGATATATTCTCATTGGAGGTGGTATAGTGAAGGTTCACTAAATTGGTCCCTGGGGTGAGGATTACCTATAAAGAGAAATTGTCCTACAGTGAGCAAATTGGGTTCATTTTCCCTGGAGTTTAGAAGTATGAGGTGATTTCATTGAAATTGACAAAATTCTGAAGAGGGTTTGATAGGGTGAACACAGACTGTTTCTGCTAGTCGGGGAATCTAAAACATGGGGGCACATCTCAGGATAAGGTGTTAATCCTTTAGGATTGAGACAAGAAGAAATTATTTCGCTCAAAGAGCTGTAAACCTTTGGAATTCCCTACCCCAGAGGGTTGGTGGTGCTCCGTTGTTGAATATATTTAAGGCTTGGATAGGCAGACTTTTGGTCTCATTGGGAGTTAAGGAATATGGGAAGCAGATGGAAAAAATGGAGTGGAATCCCAAGATTAGCCATGCCTAGTTGAATGGCAGAGCAGGCTCAATGGGCCATAAGGTATATTCCTGCTCTTGTTTCCTCAGTCTGATCAAAGTGTTTAGAAACATTAGGACTTAATAGAGTAAGTACAGAGAAATTATTTCCTCTGATGTGGGAATCCTGAGCAAAGGAATATAATCTTAGAGTCAGACCATTAAGGACTAGGTGGGAGGCCTTATGGTACAGTGGGTAGTGTCCCAACCACTGAGCCAGTAGCTCTGAGTTTGAGTCCTACTACTGGACTTCATTGCCACAGAAGATGTTATTACCATTAAATCCTTCCAACATACCTATAGCAGGTGGTTGGAGCAGTTGAGTCTCCTGGTTAGCCATGTTTGATGAGAAGTGGTGCTCCTCAAGCTCTGGTGACCTGTTCCCGGAAAAACTAACTACAGAAAGTGATGTAAGCACATGCTTTGTCTGCCTCGTGTATCATTTCCACTCCATCTGACAAAGGAGCAGCGCTCCGAAAGCTTATGGTATTTGCTACCAAATAAACCTGTTGGACTTTAACCTGGTGTTGTGAGACTTCTTACTGTGTTCACCCCAGTCCAACGCTGGCATCTCCACATCGTGTATCATTAGCAGGAGTGAAATGAGGAAGCATTTTTCCCATGCTAAGGATAGTAGATGTCTCTCCTCCAAAGTACCGATGAGCAGGGAGTCCAGTGATTGAATGGCAATCTGCTTTTGCTCAAGAGGCGAGGAAACGACAATGGGATTGGGAATGAGGGAGAGGAATGCAGGTCAAGCATCCAAAAGAAATAATGTAACCACTTCAAGCTCAGGAAGTTGAGCTCAGGAGGAAATGCGGCTAAATCATTAAAACAGTAAAATGCATTAATATTCATAGTGTAAGTGAGGCAATGAATAATGAAACACAGAAATGCCTCCTAGATAGCTGAAGAAGGAAATCTGATGAAAAGGTGCAATAGAGGATTGTTACTAATGTAAATAGTTTAGCTGGGGATAAAAGTTTTAGCGTGATGTCGGCAAAGGTTCAATTCTCTGATGGAGATCCCCAATAAAGAAAAAAAAAAATCACATTTCCACAACATTCAGTGTGAGCCTACAACCCTTGAGATGTAAAACCAGCCATCCTGGTTACGCAGATCGTTCACCTTGTGGTCGAGTTAAAACTGTCTGTGAATCATTGAAATTGGCATTCAAGATACAAATGAAACAACCCAATTTAACTGGACATCCCCAATCTCCAGTCAGTCTCTTCTTAATGCCACCCACTGTCACACCCCTCACCCACCCCCCCCCGTCACTCCCCGCCTCCCCCCACCCCTGTCAATCCCCCCTCAACCACCTCTCCATCAAACCCCTCATCCTCCCTCGGCACTCCCCCTCACTCACCGACTCCTCCCTCACCCTCTCCACCCATACCTACTCACTGACCGTCACCTATCCACCATCGACCTACTCCCAACCCATCCATTGCCGCTCTTCCCTCCAACACCCACATTTCCTCCCCTCGCCCACCCCAACTCACCTCACCCTCCATCATCTCCACCCCACCTCCATCATCTCCACCCCACTTCCTGACGTACCCCGTCATCCACTGTCACTCCACACCCCTCTCTCCCCCACCAGCCACTGACCCAACTCACCCACTCCACCCACACCTACCCACTGACTGTCATCCACCCACCATCGACCTATTCCCAACCCACATAATGGTCAGACCCCTCCCACCCATCTCACACTCTATTGTTACCTCTTCCGCACCCCGCCCATGGTTCCCCCTCCCCCTCAGACACCCCATTTGCCATCATCGCCCCTCCCCTACCCCACCTATCATCCCTCCATCATCTTACCCACTGTTTGTGGGGCTCAGAAAGCCCTGCGATTTAAAAATTAATAAAATTACTGAACAGAGGAAATTAACTTAGAATAAGGACCACACAATGTGCCTCATACTTACCTTATACAAAGGTACTACTTGCATAGGCACTCATTGAACTACTGCTATGAAAATTTAACATATATTTTAGATTTAAACAAGTATTTTTGAATGTATTGTGCACCTTGGCCAAATGCAAACTGCCCTGGAGCATAATGGGAAGAGTAAACTAGACAGGCCACATTCTTTGGGAACAATAAGCCACAGAATACAGTTATGTTATCAGGAAAGTCATGGAGAGTTCAAATTCTCATACTTTAGGAAATGAATAGAAGTATTCACAAAGTATATAAAGTATTCAATTCCACTGATTAAAACATTCAATTTTCACTGATAATAAGGCGGTACGCGATGGTGGGAACATCACCTTTTCAATTCTTTTGGCCAGAATTGGCCTTTGAACTTTACGATTTACATAAGTGAGGTTGCTTAGCGACAGTAGGAACATCCGGGCCCTACAAACCAATGAATTCCTAATTCTGCTAGGAGGTAGAATGCAATTGGCCAAGGTAAATAATGTGTACTAAGAAGGCAGGAGAAATGAACAGTTGAAAATATATAACCGTTTTGCCATTGCATTGTAAACTTCAGAAAGGAGTTGGCATATCTGGCTGCCTTTCCCCCAGCACATGTTGGCCAATAAAAAACATCTTTAACCAGCATACTGTCTTTCGCGATTCTGTGTGTTTAGTCCGGGTCCAGCTCAACGGAGAAAACCTCCGCTTTACCCGTCGTCTTACCACCCCCACCCATTGTCAAATGCCCTCAACTGCCCCGCCCACTGTCATCTCCTTGCCCGACCAACCCACTGTTGCTTCTCTCCCCACTCCACCAATTGTCACTGCTTTGCACCCACCCTATCCACTGCCTCCCTGCCTGAAGAATGAACTAAAACAATGCTTCTAGTATGGTTACAGCCGTTAGAGCTTCAAGACACTTGGTAGCAGAGGTAATTTAAAAGAACACTGGAACAAAAAAAAATTGTAGTTTCCCTCCACAGCACACTACTTCTGAGTTCTGTAAAGGCAATGCTTGATTTGAATACACAGTACACATACAAGGATGCCCTCTATTAATCTCACTCCACTTTCTAATGAGGCTTTCCATGACTGTTTCGTAATAGGTTACAACTGGACAATGAACCTTGATGTCAAGAGAGAATCTTCGAAACTCTGGCAGGGTAAATGTATAAACTGTGTGGAGACTTTTGTGATCAAACATGCAGACAGCAGTATAAACATCCTCTTCCTGTTTACAGCAACAATTGATAGCAGGTAGCAGGCCATCAGTAACCCTTAGCAAAATATTTTGGTTGGCTTTTGGCAATTAGAACTTTTCTCAAATTCCCAACTGGAACCATATTCACATCATGACTGACGTATACAATTATAGTTTGGGAAATTTTCCCCTGAACTCTATCTTTAGTGCAATATTCTGCTTTTTCCCCCCATCCTCTCCTTTCTGAATTTGCTGTCTTGTTGCCAAGGTATTGACTGCAGAGACACTGGGTGGGATTTTCCAGCCACGCTCACTCCAAAATCAGAGAATTCCCGCCCAAGGTCAACGATCTTTGCATGGTCCGTGTCCCACCCGCTACAATTCCTGTGGTAGGCTGGGTGGGAAAATTCTGCCCACTGCTGCCTCCTTAGACCATTCCTCAAGTGTGAACCTTGGCACAGAGTTCTAGCAGGCTATTTTCCTTTTTTTTAAAATTCACCCTATCAAGTCGCCATTGTTCCACATAACCATAGGCTGCTTTCTCCTTTGAAAAGGGAGAGCTGATTGGTGGTGATTTGAGGGTCATCACACCTCAGGCGAAGGGCAAGATTAAGGCGGCCTTCAAGGATAACCTCAGCCAGTGCGGGAATTGAACCTGCACTGTTGGTGTCACTGTACCTCACAAACCAGCTGTCCAGCCAACTGAGTTAAACAAACCCTCGGGGTATGGGTGTAACAGTCAAAGGTGGTATTTATTGCCTATCCTTGATTGCCCTGGGAGGTGGTCGTCATTCTTGAACTAAGCAGCTTGTTGGGTACCTTTAAGAGGAGAGTGAAAGGACTACATTATTTGCAAGTCTAGGGCCACATTGGCCAGGATAGCAGGTTTCTTTCTTGTAAGGGATTTTCCTGGGGCTTCCCTCTGGGGGATCTTGTATTCAGCCAATCTTAGCTTAACACAAAGACTTAGAATCATACAGTACCTACAGTGCTGAAGGAGGCCATTTGGCCCATCGAGCCTGCACCGACAACAATCCCACACAGGCCCTATCCCTGTAACCCCACATATTTATCCTACTAGTCTCCCGGACATCCCCCTAACACTAAGGAGCAATTTAGCATGGCCAATCAACCTAACCCACACATTTTTGGACTGTGGGAGGAAACTGGAGCACCCAGAGGAAACCCACGCAGACCCAGGGAGACTGTGCAAACTTCACACAGACAATGACCCAAGCTGGGAATCGAACCCGGGTCCCTGGCACTGTGGGGCAGCAGTTCTAACCACTTGCAAAAGATAGTATGCTACTAAAGACGTTTTTATTTGACCAACACTTATTGAGAGAGAGAGATGGTTAGAGAATTCTAACCTCTCTCTGACGTTACATCACATGAGCACAACAAATATACATTTCTGAAGATTTGACCCTCCCGCCCAACCTGTCACCCAGGCTGGATGGTCCAATTACATTAATACACTTTATTTGCTTTGGCCAATAGCATTCTACCTGTCAGCAGAATTATGAATTCATTGGTCAACCGAACCCAGAAGTTCTTTCCTACGCAAATCTGGTAGGTTCAAAGGTCACCCATAACATCTGCAGTCCTGAGAACTAGAAGGGAGTCAACTTCTTTGGTCTGTTTTCTGTCCCTTTATCAGTGCAGCTATTCATTACAGCTAGGAACTGAATCCTTCTATTTATTTCAATAATAATCATGGTTGCCTGTAGCTGCTTGGCCTTCCCTGATAATAGGGTATATGCTCATTGTTCCAAAAGTATGTCTAATCAAACTCATTTCCCATCATGTTATGGGGTAAATTGCCTGACGGCCAAAGCTCACAAGAAAATACAAAAATACAGTTAACTCTATAATACTTGTTCAAAAATGATTATATGTATGCTTGTACATACAATATCTTTGTATGATATATAAGTGAGGCACATTGTGATACCTTTAATATATACATAAGGCACACTTATTCTCAATAGGTGGTACCAATTCTAAACTAATCTACTTGTTTTAATAGTCTCAAAAGCAGGGATTTCTGTATCCCCTGCTCGTCCTCCCTTCTGGTCCTTGGCTAGCCCAAGATTAGGCCACTAAATAGATGTAACCCAATACATGTTCTTAGATCCCGATAAAATACCTGGCCTCCGGCATCCTTTCTTTTTTGCCCTGACTGCCATCACTGATGCTGTACTTTGTGGACTTAGCAACAGCCATATTTAATTAAGTTTATGATTACACCAATGCCAAGACTACAATAAAAAAATAATACGATCCCTTGCAGGATTGATGTTCCCAAAGAGCCTAGCCAGCCTGAGAGCCAACCACCAAGAGTGAATGGTTCGGTGTCTTTGAGTTTCTCCACCTCTTTTTTGATGTGATCAACCAGATTAGTTATGCTTTCTGAACTATCTGGTACGTACTTGCAACACTCTGATCCAATTACTGCACATGTCCCACCCCTTGCTGTCAAGACATAATCCAATGCCAATCTGTGTTGAAGCACCACAGCGTGCATGGCTACCATCTCATTATTGATCTTAGTAAGGGCGGTGGCGGTAGCGATATCATTGGCAACTTGTTCCAAGATGGAGCATAGAATCAGAATTTCTCACATTACTTTAGCCACTCCATATCGGGGAAACATTATGCCAAAAAACCATTCTGTCTCTGTAATAGCTCGATGATGTCTTGGCAGGTGAGGGAATTTAGGAGTATGATATTTTATTTAGATTTCCAAAAGGGGAGTTGCAGAAGGACTTAGACAGGTTAGGAGAGTGGGCAAAGAAGTGGCAGATGGAATACAATGTGGAAAAGTGTGAGGTTATGCACTTTGGAAGGAGGAATGGAGGCACAGACAATTTTCTAAATGGGGAAATGCTTAGGAAATCAGAAACACAGAAACACTTGAGAGCCCTTGTTCAAGATTCTCTTAAGGTTAACGTGCAGGTTCAGTCTGCAGTTAAGAAGGCAATTGCAATGTTAGCACTCATGTCGAGAGGGCTAGAATGCAAAAGCAGGGATGTACTTCTGAGGCTGTATAAGGCTCTGGTCAGACCCCATTTGGAGTATTGTGACCAGTTTTGGGCCCTGCATCTAAGGAAAGATGTGCTAGCCTTGGAAAGGATCCAGAGCGGCACGGTAGCACAGTGGTTAGCACTGCTGCTTCACAGCTCCAGGGTCCCAGGTTCGATTCCCGGCTCGGGTCACTGTCTGTGTGGAGTTTGCACATTCTCCTCGTGTCTGCGTGGGTTTTCTCCGGGTGCTCCGGTTTCCTCCCACAGTCCAAAGATGTGCGGGTTAGGTTGATTGGCCAGGTTAAAAATTGCCCCTTAGAGTCCTGGGATGCGTAGGTTAAAGGGATTAGCGGGTAAAATATGTGGGGGTAGGGCCTGGGTGGGATTGTGGTCGGTGCAGACTCGATGGGCCGAATGGCCTCCTTCTGCACTGTAGGGTTTCTATGATTTCTATGATTCAGAGGAGGTTCACAAGAATGACGCCTGGAATGAAGACCTTGTCGTATGAGGAACGGTTGAGGAATCTGGGTCTGTACTTGTTGGAATTGAGAAGGATGAGTGGGGGATCTCATTGAAACTTACAGGATACTGCAAGGCCTAGATAGAGTGGACAGAGAGAGGATGTTTCCACTAGTAGGAAAAACTAGAACCAGAGGCCACAACCTCAGGCTAAAGGGATAATCCTTTAAAACAGAGACGAAGAGGAATTTCTTCATCCAGAGAGTGATGAATCTGTGGAACTCTTTGCCGTAGAAGGCTGTAGAGGCCAGGTCATTGAGTGTCTTTAAAACAGAGATAGATAGGTTCTTGATTAATAAGGGGATCAGGGGTTATGAGAAAAAGGCAGGAGAATGGAGATGAGAAAAGTATCAGCCATAATTGAATGGTGGAGCAGACTCGATGGGCCGAGTGGCCTAATTCTGCTCCTGTGTCTTATGGTCTTATATATGTATAGGATTACATATCCAAGGTAACAAGATCCCTTCCATCCAACAGAAAGCCAATCATGCGCTCTATCCCCACAAATCCAATATGTACCATTGAGAGTTGGATAAGTGTTGCCTCCTCTGAAGCAATAAGATGTGTTGCATGACTGGTCATTACTGGGTGGATTCAGGCATAGCCTACCACGTAGTCACTCATTCATGCCTAGGTTTTTCCCTTGGCCTACCATATTTCTAGCACAAATATGCTCCTTTTGGTATTGACTGCTTTAAAGCTAGACCAGGAGTTCATCTTATTAAGTTATAGACAGGCGAATTTTCCTTCATATAGTGTAACCTTCCTGCACAAGCCTTACTGTTGTGAAACTCCTCCCTTACCTCCATACTCGCAAATCCTGGTATATAGTGTCCAGGATATTTGGCATTCTGAGCTGTTTGATCTGCCATTATCAATTCTGCCCATGACAAGGGCATTGGTTGTAAAGGTATTCCCTCCTCCCGCATGGCTGGGGATATGTGAACATACCCAACGCTCCTCTAAAGAATATTAATGATCAATTTTGTTGCAATAATCTAGCAGCTCTAAATTGACTATTGCTGATCCCATCATTTGATCTTCAGACTTAATTGTTTTATTTAAATAAAACAGTTTTAAATTCTCAAATGGATACGATGGGCTTTGAATTAATTCCTGGATTATTAGTCTCGGCCTTTGTGTTCCTAAATAGAAACTGAAAATGCTGGAAGGACACAGCCGGTCTGGCAGCATCTGTGGAGAGAGAACCCACTCGAGTTAACGTCGAGTCTGTATAACTCTTCTTCAGAGTTGAAACTGCCAGATTGGCTGAGTTTTTCCAGCATTTTCTGGTTTTAATTCAGGTTTCCAGCATCCGCAGTATTTTGCTTTTATCATTCGCATTTCCTTGTCCAGTTAACACACTTGTCACACCTTGTCCAAATGACTGGTGCCATGATCGGAGAGCCTCACCGAAAGGACAGTCCACCCACTGTTGACCCTGTCACGTTGAACCCTGGCTGGGCCTCAAATTCTTTGCCGACTGAAAAATTGGTTACCTCAGAATTCAAGGCATGGATCCAATTTGGGAGCTTTCCAGTTGCATTGATTCAGCACCTCAATAAGTGCCGCATTGATTCACTGAGCTCTCCACTCACATGTTCTACCTGTGTTTGCGTGAGTTTCCTCTGTGTGCTCCGGTTTCCTCTTACAGGCCAAAAATGTGCAGGGTAGGTGGATTGACCATGCTAAATTGTCTCCTGGTGGCCCAGGATGTGTAGGTTAGGAGGATTAGTGGGGTGAATACATGGGGTTTTGGGGATAGGGCCTGGATCAGGTTCTCTTACGGAGGCACAGTGGCTAAGTGGTTAGCGCTGCTGCCTCACAGCACCAGGGACCCGGGTTCGATTCCTGGCTTGGGTCACTGTCTGTGTGGAGTTTGCATGTTCTCCCCAAGTCTGCGTGGGTTTCCTCTAGTTTCTTCCCACAGTCCAAAGATGTGTGGGTTAGGTGGATTGGCCATGCTAAATTGCCTCTTAGTGTCACAGGGAATAGTTAGGGTGAATGCATGGGGATAGGGCCTGGGTAGGATTGTGGTCAATGCAGACTTGATGGGCCGAATGGCCTTCTTCTGCACTGTAGGATTCTATGATTCTCTTGATAGTTTAAAGAGGCAGGCAAACCTAATTGGTAAAGCTGTCACAACAGAGGGTGGAAGGCTACAGAGGCGATTCCTCAGGATGTTGCCTGGACTGGAGCATTTCAGCTATGAGGAGATGCTGGTTAGGCTGGGGTTGTTTTCCTTAGAGCAGAGAAGGCCGATGGGAAACCTCATTGAGGTGTACAAAATTATGAGATATAGATAGGAAGAAACTTTCCTCCTTAGTAGAGGTGTCAGTAACCAGGGGGCATAGATTTAAGGTAAGGAACAGGAGATTTAGAGATTTGAGGAAAATCTTCTTCACCAGAACAAAGAACAAAGAACAGTACAGCACAGGAAACAGGCCCTTTGGCCCCCCAAGCCTGTGCCGCTCCTTGGTCCAACTAGACCAATCGTTTGTATCCCTCCATTCCCAGGCTGCTCATGTGACTATCCAGGTAAGTCTTAAACGATGTCAGCGTGTCTGCCTCCACCACCCTACTTGGCAGCGCATTCCAGGCCCCCACCACCCTCTGTGTAAAAAACGTCCCTCTGATGTCGGAGTTATACTTCGCCCCTCTCAGCTTGAGCCCGTGACCCCTCGTGATCGTCACCTCCGACCTGGGAAAAAGCTTCCCACTGTTCACCCTATCTATACCCTTCATAATCTTGTATACCTCTATTAGATCTCCCCTCATTCTCCGTCTTTCCAAGGAGAACAACCCCAGTCTACCCAATCTCTCCTCATAGCCAAGACCCTCCATACCAGGCAACATCCTGGTAAACCTTCTCTGCACTCTCTCCAATGCCTCCACGTCCTTCTGGTAGTGCGGCGACCAGAACTGGATGCAGTTCTGGTCGCCGCTTTTTCCCAGGTCGGAGGTGACGATCACGAGGGGTCACGGGCTCAAGCTGAGAGGGGCGAAGTATAACTCAGACATCAGAGGGACGTTTTTTACACAGAGGGTGGTGGGGGCCTGGAATGCGCTGCCAAGTAGGGTGGTGGAGGCAGGCACGCTGACATCGTTTAAGACTTACCTGGATAGTCACATGAGCAGCCTGGGAATGGAGGGATACAAACGATTGGTCTAGTTGGACCAAGGAGCGGCACAGGCTTGGAGGGCCGAAGGGCCTGTTTCCTGTGCTGTACTGTTCTTTGTTCTTTGTTCAGTACTCCAAATGTGGCCTAACCAGCGTTCTATGCAGCTGCATCATCAGACTCCAGCTTTTATACTCTATACCCCGTCCTATAAAGGCAAGCATACCATATGCCTTCTTCACCACCTTCTCCACCTGTGTTGCCACCTTCAAGGATTTGTGGACTTGCACACCTAGGTCCCTCTGTGTTTCTATACTCCTGATGACTCTGCCATTTATTGTATAACTCCTCCCTACATTATTTCTTCCAAAATGCATCACTTCGCATTTATCCAGATTAAATTCCATCTCCCACCTCTCCGCCCAATTTTCCAGCCTATCTATATCCTGCTGTATTGCCCGACAATGCTCTTCGCTATCCGCAATTCCAGCCATCTTCGTGTCATCCGCAAACTTGCTGATTACACCAGTTACACCTTCTTCCAAATCATTTATATATATCACAAATAGCAGAGGTCCTAGTACAGAGCCCTGCGGAACACCACTGGTCACAGACCTCCAGCCGGAAAAAGACCCTTCGACCACTACCCTCTGTCTCCTATGGCCATGCCAGTTCTCCACCCATCGAGCCACTTCTCCTTGTATCCCATGAGCCTTAACCTTCTTAACCAACCTGCCATGTGGGACTTTGTCAAATGCCTTACTGAAATCCATATAGACGACATCCACGGCCCTTCCTTCATCAACCGTTTTTGTCACTTCCTCAAAAAACTCCACCAAATTTGTAAGGCACGACCTCCCTCTTACAAAACCATGCTGTCTGTCACTAATGAGATTGTTCCGTTCTAAATGCACATACATCCTGTCTCTAAGAATCCTCTCCAACAACTTCCCTACCACGGACGTCAAGCTCACCGGCCTATAATTTCCTGGGTTATCCCTGCTACCCTTCTTAAACAACGGGACCACATTCGCTATCCTCCAATCCTCAGGGACCTCACCCGTGTCCAAAGAAGCGACAAAGATTTCCGTCAGAGGCCCAGCAATTTCACCTCTCGTCTCCCTGAGCAGTCGAGGATAGATGCCATCAGGCCCTGGGGCTTTGTCAGTTTTAATGTTCCCTAAAAAACCTAACACTTCCTCTCTTGTAATGGAGATTTTCTCTAACGGGTCAACACCTCCCTCCGAGACACTCCCGGTTAACACACCCCTCTCCTTCGTGAATACCGATGCAAAGTATTCATTTAGGATCTCCCCTATTCCCTTGGGTTCTAAGCATAATTCCCCTCCTTTGTCCCTGAGAGGTCCGATTTTCTCCCTGACAACTCTTTTGTTCCTAACGTATGAATAGAATGCCTTAGGATTCTCCTTAATCCTGCCAGAGGGTGGTGGGAATCTGGAACTCGCTGCCTGCAAGCATGGTAGAAGTGGGAACCCTCACAACATTTGAGAAACGGCACGGTAGCACAGTGGAGGGCGGCACGGTAGAACAGTGGTTAGCACTGCTGCTTCACAGCTCCAGGAACCTGGGTTCGATTCCCAGCTTGGGTCACTGTCTGTGTGGAGTTTGCACATTCTCCTCGCGTCTGCGTGGGTTTCCTCCGGGTGCTCCGGTTTCCTCCCACAGTCCAAAGATGTGCGGGATAGGTTGATTGGCCATGCTAAAAATTGCCCTTAGTGTCCTGAGGTGCATAGATTAGAGGGATTAGTAGGTAAATATGTAGGGATATGGGAGTAGGGCCTGGGTGGGATTGTGGTCGGTGCAGACTCGATGGACCGAATGGCCTCTTTCTGTACTGTAGGGTTTCTATGATTTCTATGATTTCTAAGCATTCAGATGAGCACTTGAAATGCCATAGCATAAAGGGCGAACGACCAAGTGCTGGAAAATGGGCTTAGAATGGATAGGTGCTTGATGGCCGGTGCAGACATGATAGGCCGAAGCGCCTTTTTCTGTGCTGTAAAAATTCTATGACCCTTCTACGACTCAAAAGTTGCAGGAATCAAGCTATTTTCTTCTAGAAAAAGCAGGTAGATGGCCTACTTTCCCTGCACGGTGTTTGTACTTTTGCAAGCATTTTGTATGAAGAACATGGCAGAATTTTTCTCAGTATCACAGAATCAAATAGTAGAATTCCTACAGTGCAGATAGAGGCCATGCAGCCCATCAAGTCTGCATCAACAACAATCCCATCCTAGCCCTATCCTCATAACTCAATGCATTTACCCATGCTAGTCCCCCCGATACGAAAGGGCAATTTAGCATGGCTAATCCACCTAACCCGCACATCTTTGGATTGTTGGAGGAAACTGGAGCACCCAGAGGAAACTCACGCAGACACGGGGAGAATGAGCAAACTCCAAATGGACAGTCACCCAAGGCCGGAATTAAACCTGGGTCCCTGGGGCTGTGAGGCAGCAATGCTAACCACTGTACCATTGTGCCACCCCAGTACCTTCTAGAGAAAATTAAACTCTGCTACAGATAGATAGTGAAATGTTGGTCTTGCCAGTGAAGTCCCCATCGTACAAACAAATAAACAAAAAAAAAGTTTAATGGGATAACACTACCTAAAAATCATCCAGAATCCATTTCCACACAGAGAGCTGTGTAAAGTTTCAGCAATATAATCGGGTCACAAATAAATTCAACATGGAATCATAGAATTCCTACAGTGCATAAGGAGGACAACTGGGCCATTGAGACTGCACCGACTCTCCGAAAGAGCATCTTACCTCGGCCCACAGCAGAAAGACTATGTTGATGGGATTGGATGAAGTGGGCTGGGAAGGGGCTCGTGCGGAGCATAAATAGCAGCAGACACTAGATGGGCCGAATGACCTTGCTTGGACTGAAAACTCCAGGCAAAAAGTTTGACACTTACCGATTGGTGGGTTTTGGCAGTCACCGTCTTCACCGCATCTGGATCCCAGATGACCAGGTCACTGTCAGAGCCCACGGCCACTCTGCCTTTCCGTGGGTACAGGTTGAAGATTTTGGCAGCATTGGTGCTCGTTACGGCCACAAACACGTTCTCGTCCATTTTACCAGTCGCCTGCCAGGACAGAAAGAGTTGATATCCTCATTCAGCTTCTCTCCGAGGGGTCGGGGATGAAGGGGGAAGGGCAATATTCCTTTAGAACACGCCAAACAATTTAGAGGAAAAGTGACATTCCTGTTTCTGAACTTGCACAACTTTAAGCCCAAGACATTTAGTCCAAAGGTGTGCTTGTGGAAGTACAGGAGCACGGGGTGTGTGGGGAGGGGGAAGGAAATAAGGCAAATCTCATATATTAAATAATGCAAATCATCTCTGATCTAATTGAATAGAGGAGCAGGCTTGAGGGGCCTACTTCTACTCCAATATGCTTAATTTGTTTTTGTCGTCCTCCACCACCCCCATACCTCTCACCAGTGCACCAAAGCTCCACTCTTACCTATTGGCACATTGCTTTAATATATGGTTAATGAAATCTTAGCCAATGTTGATGAGAAATGTCAATGAGTGGACAGGATGGGGGGAGGGGGGGGGGGGAGAGAGAAAGAGGGAGAGACATTCCAAACCACACTACTTAAAAATCAGGAGACGTTGTAGTATAGTTTCACCTTACTTCCCAGATATAAACCTGGCAATGTGCTTCGGAGGTTCCTCTATTGGGTGGTCCATGTGCAGTGCCAGTTTTGTATCTGGGCAGCAAGTTGAAATACTATCCCCTTCTACTCAAAATGCCCCAGGGCCTAGGGGGCGATCAGTCGGGGGGGGGGGGGGGGGGGGGAGGACCCCACTGCCAATCTGCGGGGGGGGGGGGGAGGACCCCACTGCCAATCTGCATTGGGATCACTCGGGCGGGTGGAGGGGAAAAAATAATTGGCAGTGCCAGGGGATGGGTCGGGGTATATGGTTGGAAGGGGGGGGGGGGATCATCGAGGCTGGCCTGGAATGGGGGGGGGGGGGGTTGGGCAGCACTGCTCACGTCCCAGGCTGGCCAGCAATCAGGAGGCTGACAGTTCGGGGCCACTGCGCATGTGCCCACTGGTTTCAGCCTACTGGGCAGAAATAGGCCCTGCCTCCTGAACTCTAATGATATTCACGCTGATGGCCTCTGTAGCACAGAGTGTGGGAGATTCTGGTGTGAACTTCCATTGAAAAAACACCAGCGTGAATTACTCCAGTTTTCCCGTGAATTCCAGGCTTAGGCCAGAATTTTATCGGAATTGGGGCGGGTGAGCATCGCAGAATGGCATTCCATATTGGCCTCGGGATCTGACAAGCCTTGGGCGGATGTGCCGGTAAAATTCCACATTTAGAATTTTTTTGGGGGGAGAATTCCGGCCGATATTGCTTAATGAGGAACTTCTTCACCCAAAGGGTTGTGAATCTGTGGAGTTCCCTGCCCAGTGAAGCAGTTGAGGCTACCTCATTGAATGTTGATTAGGACAAAGATGGATAGTAAAGGAATGAAGGATTATGGTGAGCGGGCGGGTAAGTGGAGCCGAGTCCACAAAAAGAGCAGCCATAATCTTATTGAATGGCGGAGCAGGCTTGAGGGGCCAGATGGCCTACTCCTGCTCCTATTTCTTATGTTAATGTGGAATGCAATTCTTGAAAGTGTGGCAGAAGCAGATTCAACCTTCAAAATGGAATATGGCATGTACTTACTGGAAAAGGAATAATATGCAGAGCTTTAGGGAAAGGGAAAGCAGGACTAATAGGATTGCTCTTTTAAAGAGCTGGCAAGAGCATGATGCAGTAAGAAGTCTCACATCACCAGGTTAAAGTCCAACAGGTTTATTTGGTAGCAAAGGCCACTAGCTTTCGGAGCGCTCGCTGCTCCTTCGTCAGGTAAGTGGGAGTTCTGTTCACAAACAGGGCATATAAAGACCCAAACTCAATTTACAAAACCCAGTAGGCAATTTCCAACCATTATTTTGTAAATTGAGTTTGTGTCTTTATATGCCCTGTTTGTGAACAGAACTCCCACTCACCTGACGAAGGAGCAGCGAGCACTCCGAAAGCTAGTGGCTTTTGCTACCAAATAAATCTGTTGGACTTTAACCTGGTGTTGTGAGACTTCTTACTGTGTTTACCCCAGTCCAACGCCAGCATCTCCACATCAAGAGCATGATGGGCAGAATTGCCATTTTCTGTGCTGTAAAGCTCCAGCTGTAAAGCATGTTGACTCTAAATGAGTTCAGGAGCCTGCCACTAACACGGTGAAATGTGACCCAAATTCCAGATGCATTCCTGGAGATAGATTAAAAACATGCACATTTTTTTTGCATGTAAATACTTAAGTACGGCTTACTGGTAGAAAACCAGTAGCTCTCTGGAAACCAGGCAACAACAAAATCGTCTCACCACAGAAAAGTTAGTGTAACAATTTCACTTACCACTGCCTTGTCCCAGATGATAGACATGCGCTCCTCTGTCCCATTCGTCCCCTCAGGAATTTGAGTGAAGTCATCCTTTCCGATTGCCTTCTGTGCTGTGCTGAATGTGCAGTGAGCGCTTCCTGCTACTTGCAGATCACCGCTAGAAAAAGATTAGGCACAGTCACTTAATGGAGCCAAGCGACTACATTCACATTCCATCTCAGTGTTGATCCACAAAAATAAGTCAATACATATACAGCCTTCCCACAGACTAATATCGTAGGACAGAAACATGTTTAACATTCAGCGCCCCTTCCCTTGCTAGCAGGTTGCAAAGCAAGAGTGACTTTGAAACCTGTTGAGTATCCAACATATGCCAGAGGTGAAGTAAAGGCAGGAACATTTAACTCAGGACAAGAGCTAACTGTGATTGGCAACAATGTACAATTTCACTAATATTGTCCCAATATCGCTCTATCCGCAGCTAATGATACAACAACTTATTTTAACAAAATAAAGGACAATGAAGGAGCTGGGTCTGGGTTTGAATCCATTTCTGACTGATGAGGTAAACATTTATTTTGACTTCAAAAGGTCCTGCGTGATGCAATTAGCTGAATCATTCCTAGCATTAGGCCAAAGAAGCCACTGGATGCTAGATATGGAAAATTAAAATAAATCACACCAATCATTAGGAATGCTTTTCTGGAAGGGAGACAGAGGCATATCTCAGAGGCTTAAGCAATGTGCGAGGACATGAGACCTATACTGGCAAGGGATCCATTCTTCAGTGCTGACATTTAGCACCTTGAGTATAAAACTGAACAAAGAGAAAGGTATAAAAATCCTCCACAATGTCCTTTTCACTTTAAAACGCTGAGCACATGACATCAAAGGGTTAAGTGCGGCATAATCCCCAAACCCTTCTGAGGAGAGAGAAAGAGGCCAAGGTGACGCCTGCTGAATTGTGGCTAAATTCTGCTGAAAGCTTGTGCACAAAATATTTCATTAACTCCGCATGTTGGGGGGCACAGTGGTTAGCACTGCTACCTCACAGCGCCAGGGCCCAGGTCTGATTCCCAGCTTGGGTCACTGTCTGTGTGAAGTCTGCATGTTCTCCCTGTGTCTGCGTGGGTTTCCTCCGGGTGCTCCGGTCTCCTCCCACAGTCCGAAAGACGTGCTGGTTAGGTGCATTGGCCATGCTAAATTCTCCCTCAGTGTACCCGAACAGGCGCCGGAGTGGGACGACTGGGGGATTTTCACAGTAACTTCATTGCACTATTAACGTAAGCTTACTTGTGACACTAATAAATAAACTTTAAACTTTGACAGAGAGAGAGAGAGAGAGACTGTGGCTGAGTTAATACTTCATACTTCAGTAGCAGTAAATTTGTCCAATAAGAGTAGCAAACTGATGAGCTCTCTCTCAGTTATGCTGATTTGGATTGGAGTAGGGTGCGAACACACGATAGGAATTATAATTTAAAAATCCCTGTGGTTGTCATTGAAGCTCCTCTTCTATCCACACACACATGTCTCAACATAGAAAGGCTTGCATTTATATAGTCTCCACGTTATGAGACGGGCCAGGCACTTGTAGAACAGGAGGCCATTCGACCTATTCTCCCTCTGCTAGCATTTTGAAATGACTGTCCAATTAGTCTCACTCTATCCTTTTTCCAGTCCTGCAATTGTTTCCCTTCAGGTATTTATCTAATTCCTTTTTGAAGGCTACTACTGAACATGCTTCCACCACTCTTTCAGACAGTGCATCCCAGAATATAACTCAATCTGCAAAATATTCTCATCCCTCAATGGATCTTAGCAACTACCTTCAACTTCTGTCCTCTGGTTACCAACCCTCCTGCCAGTGGAAACAATCTCTCCCTATTGACTCTATCAAAACTACTTAAATTTTAATACTCTAAATCCCCCCCTTAGCCTTTGCCGCTTTAAGAATATTCCCAGTGAACTATGATACCAGTGTGTCACTCTCCCCATTTCCCACACCCAGCATCCTGTGGCCTGGCTGTAGGGAATGCCGATTAGTGCAGAGTTAGTGTTGAATTTCCGTTGTGGGCAAAATGATTCAGAGGTCAGTTTATTGGAAGAAGACAGTCTGTTCTGTGCCACTGACTTATTTCTTAACACAGCAGCTCCACTGTAGCCAACGTCATCAATAATGTGATACTACACGCAAGACCGTTCCTCGAGCTGTGCGGTCATTCAGCCCATCACATGGAGGTGCCAGCCTGCAATGATGTTGTCTTGTATCCTCCAAGTATGAAGCTTATGGCTTCTGTTCACGAGTCAGGCCTAAGGGGCAGCACGGTGGCACAGTGTTTAGCACTGCTGCCTCACAGCACCAGGGACCCGGGTTGGATTCCCGGCTTAGGTCACTGTCTGTGTGGAGTTTGCACGTTCTCCGCGTGTCAGCGTGGCTTTCGTCCGGGTGCTCCGGTTTCCTCCCACAGTCCGAAAGATGTGTTGGTTAGGCGCATTGGTCATGCTAAATTCTCCCTCAGTGTATCCGAACAGGCTGCCCAATGGGCCAAAGTGTGGCGACTAGGGGATTTTTACAGTATCTTCATTGCAGTGTTAATGTAAGCCTACTTGTGGCTAATAAATAAACTTTAACTTTAAGGACGTCATGTAATACCACTTCTTGATGTGGTGCCTCAGAACAATCACCCCAGTGTAACACCCTGTGCAGACAGATCCCCTCCATGGGTTGAGAATTTATTCCAAAGGTTAGCAAGGATAAAGCTGAAATCAAACTAACTTTTAGGCCAGGATCTCCCACCCCCTCCCCCATGGCGGGCTTCCCTGTGATGGATGTGGCTGCATGGGACTTGATGTGGATTTCCCACTCCGCTGCTGAGGGTTGATTTGGTGGGACCAGAAGACCCTCTGACAGGAGGGACTGGAAAATCCTACTCTTAGCTACAGAGGGCAGGATTTTCCGTGCCCCCTGCGGCATGTGTCATGGCGCCAGAGGAGGTGTGCCACCAATGGGCAGCAGCAGGATCTCCTGGTCCTGCTATTGTCAATGGGACTTCCCGGTGTATGGACCCCCCCACCTTCGTGAATCCCGCAGCAAGGGTTCACCGTCGGTGGGAACGGCCGGAAAATTCCAGCTTTGGGTGTGATTTACCTATCCCGCCTGCCATGGGAATCATCCCGGGGGTGAGGACAGAAAGTTTGGTGGGCAAGCAAAAATTCCATTGACTTCGGGCAGGAATATCCAGACCCGCGGCGTTCGGGAAAGGAAAATCCCGACCTGTGCAACTGATGGCTAATGTCACAAATGAACACTGCTTAGCAATAATCTCAATCTAAAACACTTGTGAAAGAAGAGGCAGACATTTAATTAGCCAGCATGTTTTCCACATTAATTATGTCAGTTTAAAAGGCTGCAGGGTGGTGAATAGATTTCTAAGTTTGGTAATGAGAATCCATTCAACTTGTTCAGAAAAAATAAATGAATCAGTTGGATGGGCACTGTAAAACCATTCAAGTTTCTGACATCAATTGGCATCTTTTCTATTCAAAATGGCAGTGATATGTGTTATGGGTCCAAGCCCCTTTGAGAACTTAATTCTGAAGATTTGGCCTGTCCTGTATTTGGAGTGCAAGATTTAGTTCCAGTGCAGAAAAAGGGCGAGGAAAGCTTACAAAAAATAAGGCTAATCTTCATCCAGTCCCTGTAGCCTTGATTCCACAGCGGAAACCGATTCAAATTTGGCACCTCACCTTCAATAGGAAGAATTGTGTCACTTTACCTATTGCTGTTTTCCATCCTGTAATCTCCTCTGCCATCAGCTGAACTCCTCACCTCCCTTCTCTCAGCAACTGAGAAGTTTCCAAAAACCCAAGCTTGATATCACCTTATTTTCAATTTGCAGTATCTGCTTGTCTCATTCTTTAAACTGGAGGCTTGTGACACATTTGGCTATGTTGTTGAGTCAAAGGCACTGAGGACACCAGGATATTTCTCCAATGGGTAGGCGGCACAGTGGCTAGCATTGCTGCCTCACAGCGCCAGGGACCCGAGTTCAATTCCCTGCTTGGGTCACTGTCTGTGCGGAGTCAGCACCTTCTCCCCATGTCTGCTCCGGGTGCTCCGGTTTCCTCCCACAGTCCAAAAGATGCACTGGTTAGGTGTATTGGCCATGCTAAATTCGCCCTCAGTGTACCCAACCAAACTCCAGAGTGTGGCGACTAGGGGATTTTCACAGTAACTTGCTGTGTTAATGTAAGCCTACTTGTGACACTAATAAATAAACAAACTGGTATCAGGGGCACAGTAGCTGCCTGGGGATGATCAACCAATGACAGAGCGGGGGGCGGTTGGGACTCCAGGATGTCTATTCCCTGCCTACCTGAATTTGTTAAACCTGTTGAGGGGGCATCTCAGGTTGGATGTGCCTTCACTTTCCCTTACCTGTAACGTCAGGCTGCAGTCCCTTCAGAGCTGCCTTTCCAACTAAGTGGCTCACCATCTCAGAGGGGCCAGCTTCGATCCTTAATTGGATGATAAACATACCCTCCGATTACCAGTCAGCCAATTCGGGCAAAATCACAGTGGGATGTCTGCCCCTGGCGAGATCAGGACCCCCATTTAATCGCTACTTAGGGGTCCTGACCCCCAAATGCAGTCCAACATGTCAAGTTAGTGGTAGGAGTCTGAGTAAACAGCCTAAGACACATGGAGACTGAAAGCTTTCAGCACTAGGAGTTGTGTATTCGATTCATATTTTTACTATTAATTGACATTCGAAAACCCTTTTCCCTTCATCCCCTCTCCCCACAAGTTCACTGCCATTCAAACACTTCTGAGTTCCAATCTATTTGGCTTTACCTTGATAAGAGAGAAATCAGGTGATCAGGGGTAGTGGGATCTGGGCTGAGTGGCGGGGAAGTCACGAAAGCTGCAGCCTTGGCCCAATTTTTGCTCCAATAGTGCGTGCCGTCTGTGCCAAGACTGGCACTGATTGGCTCTCCAAACACAACGTTACCTAGCAACCAGGAAAACAAATGGTTTGGCGTTAAATCTTAAATTCCTCCACAAGTGACTGCAAACATTCATCAGGCAAAACAGGCAGGAAAAGAGCACTGGACCCCACCTTTTTTCTTGGCTTGGGCTATGATGTCTGCCGCAGTCTTACTCATTACTTTTGTGACGTAAAGAGGACAGTTGGTCTGGCCAGCGATTGTGATTGCACGGAACACAGCTTCTGCCTCCAACTAAATGATAAATAACACATGTTATAGACCAAACTCTCGGTAAAGCTAGTCTGTGAAAGCCTGTCAATTCCTGTCAGAATGAGTGAGTATCCTGCGGAATATACATACAGTGACAAGTCACTCTATTTACCGTTACCCACTTGTTCAAATCGGCTTTAGCATAGTACAAACATTTCACTTTACAGGGGAGTTATCAGAAAAAACTTGAGACACAACCGCATAAGGAGACTTTGGGACTGGTAAAGAAAATGGTGTATTTATACCAAACACTGAACAGTTTAAAGCACTTTACTGCCAATTAAGTGCTTTTGAAGCGTACTCAGTGTTGGAACACAGAAAATGCAAGAACTAACTTGCACACAGCAAACAATGAGATAATGACCAGATAATCTTACGATGTTGATTGCGGGATTAATGCTGGACAGGATCTCTGTCCTTCTTCAAGATAGCGCCACGGGATCTTCTGCATCTACCCGAGATAGCAGACGGGACTTTAGCTTAATGTCTCATCTGAATAAAGGCACCTCTGGCAGTGCAGCATTACCTCGGTGCTGCATTGTGGCGCCAGCCTTGACTTTTTTTGCGCTCAAGTTATGGAGTGGAAACTTCCGATAATTTGTCAAGAGAAAACCGATGTTTAGATTTCCAGCCACGTTTTCTCTCCAGATGTTCTGGCATGCTGTGCACAGAGATTCTGAGGGTGGGGTTTCCTGTGTCATTGTGGCGGGGAGGGGCCTGATAGAGTTGCCATCTTTAAAGGACACTGTAATCTACATTAGAAATAAACTCCTACCACCCCCCCACCACATGGACCTGCCTCCCCCCACAAGCACTAGGTCAACCACCCCCGCAATACCAAAGGGAAACCCCGACCATGGGGCTCCCCAGTGATCCTACCCCTGGCACTGCCAGGTTAGCACTGCCCAGGCGTGTCCATCTACCCCCAGGGAATATACTTGCCTTTGCACCCCCGGTGGGCTCCTCTGAATAACTTCATGTTTTGCAGGGGCGGGGGGGGGGATTCTTTCCTTCCGGGGGTGGGGTGATATGGGTGCCTGGGGAGGGGGACATATGGCAGGGAAGCACTTTAAAAACATTTAAATTTATTTATATGTATTTACAGGAGTTTCCCAGAATGGCTGGAGGAACCTCATTTTGTCACCAGTATGGGGTGGGAAACCGCCCCCCACTCCCTGAGAGTGCCTTGAGTGCAGCATCTTCCAACTCAGAAGCTAGAGGGCTACCAATTAAGCTGCAGCTGATGCAGCCAGGTCATCCAAAGCTTGGTTCATCTATCTACATCGTAGCTATCCCGAGGATCTTATTGTTGACTCAATTGATGGGAACAAAGCTTTCATTTCAATTATTGGCCTGTGCAACATACTGCCTTCAATTCATAAATACTTCACCCTCACTCCAATGCCTGCGCATGCTACCTTGGTTTGATGGCAAAGCTGAAGATATCTAATTTGTGAGATTATATTGGGAGTGCCCTAAGTTATCGAGGCAGAGCATGTGTTGTAGTCGTCCTCTTCCCAGACATTTTAACCTGTGTCCAGTACTGGGCAGACCATGGGGCTGCTAAACATGTTAGCTTAATCCCAGCTATCCAGTCCAGATGTTAGGTTGGGTTGATTGGCCATGCTAAATTGACCCGAGTATCAGGGGATTAGCAGGGTAAATATGTGGGGTTACGGGAATAGGGCCTGGGTGGGATTGTAGTCAGTGCAGACTTAATGGGCCGAATGGCCTCCTTCTGTACTGTAGGGATTCTACGTGAGCTAAGAAACATCATCGCAGCATTCATGACTGCAGAATCCAGCTTTGTTCCGACTGGAAGTGAATTGGAACAGATACAAGGTGGGAGAGAGTTGTTTCCTTACTGGGCCAGACAGTAACTCCAACCAGACATGTACAGTTTGCAGCAGAGTGGTGCCCTTGTGTTCAATGTACAGGCAAGTACCGTGCCTTCATAAACCTTCACTGAGAGAAAACATACTGCTACTGTTTTACTTGCACATCATATGATGCATGCTATCATCCATGGTTCAGGTGGAGCATTCCTGACAGATGATCCATTCGAGGCTTTTATTGGTGTTTATATTTTAAACCCCAGGCACTGTTGTTTTATTAATCTGATTTTCAACGCAAGGGTGTTCACTTTTCTCCACTGTATCCAATAGCGCATAGCTAATGCATTTGGTTCTGACACTACTGCAGTTCTCAAAGCATCCCAACTTTATTATTCTCCCCTCCCTTCCTCCTGAGCCCATCCCCATGCTGTTGAGCCACTACTAGGTGTATTTGGACAGCAGCCCTTGGCACTATGTCCACTGACCATTATCAAAGTGAGAGTCCAGGCGCAAAGGGCCCAATTTTAATTCTAAGTGGACAGGTTTTGAGTAACTTAAAAAAAAAAGCAGGAAATTCGACCCCAGTCACTGGTTTCCCAATGGCAACATAAGTGAAAAACATACAACGCCATCGACTTCAGCGGGACCAGAAGATCCCACTAGCAGCCAATGGTAAGCCACCTTTGCAGTGGGTAAAACCACCGCAGGGGGATTGGAAAGTCGGGGGGGGGGGGGGGGGGGGCGGCGGGGTGAGAGAGAGAGAGAGAGAGAGAGAGAGAGAGAGAGAGAGAGAGAGAGAATTCTGCCATTTGTGTCCAAAGGCTGTGAAACAGAATAGTCTCATCTAGCCTAATCCCACCACGACCCAGTATCCAATTCTTCATCCCAGCAGATTCTCCAACACCTGTGGAATCCTTAGCACCACGTTTGAAAGGATCACTTAACCTATCACAGACTAGATTTATAACTGGGAATTTAACCAAATCATAGAACCATAGAATCCCTACAGTATAAAAGGAGGCCATTCGGCCTATCAAGTCTGTACCGACCATATCCCACCCAGGCCCTACCCCCGTAACCCCACATATTTACCCTGCTAATCCCCCTGACACCAAGGATCAATTTAGCATGGCCAATCAACCTAACCTGCACATCTTTGGACTGTGGGAGGAAACCCACGCAAACACGGGGAGAAAGTATAAACTCCACACAAACTGTAACCAGAGGCTGGAATTGAATCCAAGTGTCTGGCGCAGTGCTAAGCTAACCACTCTGCCACCGTGCCGTCCCAAATGAAACATCTGAAGCACACAGGCTTTCTTTAAAAGAAAAATCACCTGCAAAAGCAAGGTTAATCCACCAATGAAAATGAAGTAAAACAGGAGATAAATACAAAGGACCACTAAAAAGATAAAAGACTTGCATTTGTATGGCACCTTTCCCAACCCCTGGACGTCTCAAGACACTTTACAGCCAATTATGTACCTTTGAAGTGCAGTCACTGTTGCAATGTAGGACACGCAGCAGCCAGTTTGTGCACAGCAAGCTCCCACCAGCAGCAATGTAACAGTGACCAGAAAACTGTTTTTTGTACTGTTGACCGAGGGATAAATCTTGGCAGGATACCGGGCATAACTCACCTGTTCATCTTTGAAATAGCATCCCAGAATCTTTTACATCCACTCAAACAGACAAATGCGTCCTCAGTTTAAAATCTAATTTGAAAGACGGCACCTCTGATTAGTGCAGCATGAGGGAGTGCTGCACTGAGTGCATTTGTGCATTAAAATTCTCCAGACAGAGAAAATCATTGGAAATGGAGCATTATATGTGATGCCCTGCAGAAGTCATTCTAATCTTATTGATGTGGAGGAGGGCTGTTTAATTCTCTGCCTGTACTTTCCCTACGGCATTTGGAAAATTTGGAAAATCCACCTGAGGTTAGGAGGATCGGCCATGATAAATTGTCCCTTAGTGTCAGGGGGATTGACAGGGTAAATATGTGGGGTTTGGGGGATAGGGCCTGGGTGGGATTGTTCAGTGCAGGCGCGATGGGCCGAATGGCCTCTTTCTGCACTGTAGGGCGTGTATGATTCCAAGACTGCTGCAGATGAAAGGAGATCTGCCTCTTTTCGGCTCATTGTGAAGCTAATTTTTTTTTCTCTATTCACTTGTGGGACATGGGAGTCGCTGGCTGTCCAGCACTTATTACCCATCCCTAGTTGCCCAATGGAGGTTGAGAGTCAACTACATTGCTGTGGCTCTGGAGTCACGTGTAGGCCAGACCAGATAAAGACGGCAGATTTCCTTCCCTAAAGGACATTAGTGAACAAGATGGATTTTTCTGACAATCGACAATGGCTTAATGGTCATCAGTAGATTCTTAATTCCACCATCTGCCATGGCGGGATTCGAACCCAGGTCCCCAGAACATTAGCTGAGTTTCTAGATTAATAGCCTCCCGATAATACCACTGGGGCATCACCTCCCCCTGCTCAATGATAGAACCAGACTGAAAATTAGGGACAGATAACTACTACAACTAAATTAACTTTAACTGAAATTACAAATCTCAATTCTGTCCCTTCATCTTAGGTTGCCTCCATTTTCTCTTACCCCTCATTCTTTTTATTTTAAGATTCAAGTATCTCATTTTATGTGGATAATTTACCTTCTTCTCTTTTCCGTAAAAATTTTTTTTACACATTTAGTTTATTTTTTGTGATTTGTCATGCTCATATTGCCAGGTCAGGAAACAAGATTTTTTAAAAAGGTGAGGGTCCTTAAAAATGCCGTAACAAACCAGCTTTAAAGAAGAGTTGAAACTTTGATTTACTGTTATTTTTTAATTTTGTATGTTTATTATTACAGCAGTAAAGACCCCAGGGAATTGACATAAATCGATCAACCTGTTTTGTGTTTCTATTCAAAGGGGGAAGGGTTAAGCAATTGAACTGATGACTGAACCAAGGATCCTGACATTGTCCAAATGACCGTTCTCTTCTGCACCTCTGAAAGGGTCAAAAAGTGAACCGCTCAACGTCACCCTTTCGGAGTCTCTCTTGACTGGCTTAAGAGTGGCACTGGCAACCTCCTACCACCACATCGATGAGGAAATGTCACACCGAGGTTTCATGAAACAAAAGCTAAGTGACACCCTACTCTCGCCAAAGGAAATAAATTCTCTATGGTCCTCAAAAACTCAGAAACTGAAGGACTTCACTCTAAAGAGTCAAACCTTTCATTCGTGGTGGGTGATAAAGTGAAACAAGCCTGAAGTGGTTAACATATTTCCACAAATGGCACTGACATTTACTGAGGGAAAAAACAGATTGCGGAGTAGGCGGATCTTCCACTGGAACTAAACAATGGGTCAAAGGTCAATTCTAGTGAAGCAGAAGCAACAAAGGAAACTCAATTTCCCTCCTATTTCCTCCCCATGCTTCTCTGCGAACTGCTGTTTGCAGCACAGTCTGTCGGTTCATTATGAGTCGGCTGAAAAACTACCTTAACTCAGCTTCCCAGCACCCCTAATGCCCCAGCTATGAGCAGTTGCCCCTCCCCTAGTGCTACTGTGTGCAAACAGGCTGCTGCATTGCTCTACGTTACAGCAGGGACAACACTCCACAAGAGCATTCCATGCTCGAAGAGGCAAAAATTGCTCATCTCGTTACCTCCTCTGGTCGACTGAGCACGTGTCCCTCTGGACCGTTGATCCCCATCTCCAGCAAACGTCTTTGTTCCTGTAAAAGATGCAAACCATGTTGAAACTGCCACACATGCATACGGTAATACTGTTGAATGATTTTCACTGGCCAGGATTGGATTAGAAACTGGAATCTAGACAAGAAAGTAAAAACAAGCTCCATTCGCACTTCAGTTTATGTCATCTCCTAAGTCCCATAATATAATAAAGTTATTGACTATTTATCGTAATCTGTATCCATTAGTCTACAATAGAGCCAGTCACGAAGTGAGGAAAACCCTCAAAGGAAGAGGGGCTTTGCAAAGCGTATCACACGTCACCCAAAATAAACCGTATCAGATTGGTTGGCGGTTCTCCGAGGCGTGAATTCCACTCGCGCGAGGGGTGCCAATCTGCCTCCTGCCAATTAACATTCCTCGGCACGGCAAATCACGGTCAAAGTCTCAATGCACTGACCTGGGCAATGATGTCCCCATTCTCCGCGTGGACTTGCATTATCCCTCCAAGGTCTCCCACATACTTACAGATGTCATAAAGCTGCAAAGCAATTGGAAAAACACAATGAAGAATTTGCGGTAGGTTCAGCTCACGACATTCTGGCAGCCAATGGGGAAATTCAACAAGTTTCATTTTCCTTACATCCCCACTCCCTAGTCTTTCCTTCCTCAAATTTTATGTGATACACATCAGCATCTGGGCACAATATTAATTAAACCTAGATAAAAGCCATCCCTTTGCTCTTGGGTTAACTAGTCATCTACCATTTGCTGAAATCTTCCTTGTTTAATACAACGGTTTCATCCTCTGGGACTGGTTATTCAAATCAAAATAGTCTTTTGCCAGTCCTGTCCATGTCTATGCTCCTCGTGCCATACCCATGGCTTCATGGATCATGCATTTGCCACTACATGCAGTGTCCCCAGAGGTCTTTCATTGGCCTTGTCTGGGTCAGACACTCAAAATGCTGCTGTTCCCACTCTTGGAAAATGCAGCATTTTGCAACGTTTGTGGAATTCTGTCAGACCTTCCTCCCAATTTTCCTTGCATCTGTCATCCAATTTCCATGACAGCATGGGGAGTTTGGCAAAAGAAACATGTGAGCTGTTGGTTTTGGCCAAAATATTTCAAATTGTGAACAAAAGCTCCAAATTTGCGAGAAATGTTTAATGCTCCTGCACACAGTTACCACCCCAGACTGGCTTTCATCTGCTCTGACGGAAACAAAAAGAATTACCCAGCTAAAACCAGGTGTTGAATTAACATTTCAGCCAACTGATGCATTTTAAAACGCTTTCAGAAATTAAACCATTGGATTCAACAAAGCACCACAATGAAATGAAATGCCAGAACTCCCAATGCTTTGGCACATTCTTTGTTTTGGGCACAGTATTATAATCTTTGAAAATAGGCGTGGGTAGCCTTGCAGAGTTATGTAGCTGGCCTGACAATGGGCTGTGCCCAAGCCATCGTGGGTCACATCTTCTTGTCTGCAACAGTACAAGGTTTCTAGTGGGAGTCTGCGGACTTCAGAATTAACTTGGCACGCGCGCGTTTTCATAATAGCTAGCCCAGATGGGTTACAGCATCCTTCCTTGCTGAAGCTATCAAAATCCCACATGTACATCTCTCAATGGCTTCCAAAACACTGTCCTCCTCAGGATAATCCCAGTTACAAACAATTTGAACATTCTAGAATCCCAGGATAGCACCAAACGCTTATTGTTAAAAGTTACCATGTGAATGTCGTGCTACCGTGGCAGATGTGCGCATAACTAAAGCCAAAGAAGAGAATACAGCTTTCACTTTTATTGCATTTTTACCTCAGCATTCGACATCTGATATACATCTTTATATGCCATGTAGACAAGGAAGGAGTTCACACCTGTCAGTAATAAAACACAAACACAATTCAAAAAATATAGCAAAACAGGATTAGAATAAAATACGTTACCTAGTTTGAAAAGGAGAGAAAAAAACCATTCCTGAATTAAATGGCACTCCGAATGACGAATAATAAATGTGCTGAAGAACTGCCGACCAGCAAATAGCTCTGCAGATTATTTTAAAAGTCATTTGAAACTGTGTTACTCACAAATGGTGGAGTGACACAGGGATTAATGATTAAGTGTTTATTTCAATCAAATGTTTCCAACAAACTACTCCTATTTAAAAATCAAGTAATACCGTAAATCACGGTGCTTAAGTTGAGCCAGCACCTCCCACCCCAAACCTCCCATCTCACCTTTCACCCATGACGCGTTATACTCAAATAACTTTAGCCACAATTACTCATCGAACATATGCATGCTTTACTCACTGGTATCTTATAACTGGGTGTAAGGGATCAAGGAGGTAACACGGGCTGGTGTTACAAAGATGTGGAAGAGTTTAAGACACACCAACATCTTGCGATGACATTTCAAAACGGTGGCCATGCACACTTGTGCTGGTGGCTCACTTTTACGTGGCTGACTTTTATACTCAGTATATAAATTTATAGAAGTTGGATCAAGGCTTCAACGAACCACTTATATGCCGACAAGTACGATATATTTTTTAAAACCATTTTCTTCACTGACTTAAAAATGCATCTAATTTTCATGCAATAAATGAAAGGATAATTTGTTAGGTAGCTTCGAGCTCACGTTTTGCAGAAGTATGGTGGAGCAATATTCTAGATGCTTCCTTTCCAAACACATTACATAAATAAGTAATATTTCCTCTTTCCATTTACACACTACATGCACGGCGTTACTTATAAATCACTTTCGACTGAATAATTCATGGTGGTCTTAAATGTTACCATCTGTGGCCAGCTTTTAGAATAATCAGCATTCAAGAAACTGATCACATAATTCAGCGGATGTCCAGCTAGAGGACACAACTAGGAAGGTAAATGTATAAGGCAGGTGGAGGGGAAAGGGGGGCGGGGGTTAGGTATGTTGTCAATCTGTTGGAGGGGGGAAGAAAATGTGGCATTCCTGGGGGTAGAATCATTGATTCTGGAGGGGGGAAGGAACAGCTGTTGTTTGGAGACCTCATGTGGTGCTTAAGAGATCTGGAAGGGCGGGCAACCAGAGGGGGGCAACCAGAGGGGGGGGGGAACTTTGCGGAGGGGAAGGGGTCCATTGGAGGGGGGAGGGTCAGGGGCCCACTGGGGGGGGGGGCAGTGGCCCACTGGGGGAGGGGGGGGCAGTGGCCCACTGGGGGAGGGGGGGGCAGTGGCCCACTGGGGGAGGGGGGGGCAGTGGCCCACTGGGGGAGGGGGGGGCAGTGGCCCACTGGGGGAGGGGGGGGCAGTGGCCCACTGGGGGAGGGGGGGGCAGTGGCCCACTGGGGGAGGGGGGGGCAGTGGCCCACTGGGGGAGGGGGGGGCAGGGGCCCACTGGGGGAGGGGCAGTGGCCCACTGGGGGGGGGGCAGGGGCCCACTGGGGGGGGGGCAGGGGCCCACTGGGGGAGGGGCAGGGGCCCACTGGGGGGGGGGCAGGGGCCCACTGGGGGAGGGGCAGGGGCCCACTGGGGGAGGGGCAGGGGCCCACTGGGGGAGGGGCAGGGGCCCACTGGGGGAGGGGCAGGGGCCCACTGGGGGAGGGGCAGGGGCCCACTGGGGGAGGGGCAGGGGCCCACTGGGGGAGGGGCAGGGGCCCACTGGGGGAGGGGCAGGGGCCCACTGGGGGAGGGGCAGGGGCCCACTGGGGGAGGGGCAGGGGCCCACTGGGGGAGGGGCAGGGGCCCACTGGGGGAGGGGCAGGGGCCCACTGGGGGAGGGGCAGGGGCCCACTGGGGGAGGGGCAGGGGCCCACTGGGGGAGGGGCAGGGGCCCACTGGGGGAGGGGCAGGGGCCCACTGGGGGAGGGGCAGGGGCCCACTGGGGGAGGGGCAGGGGCCCACTGGGGGAGGGGCAGGGGCCCACTGGGGGAGGGGCAGGGGCCCACTGGGGGAGGGGCAGGGGCCCACTGGGGGAGGGGCAGGGGCCCACTGGGGGAGGGGCAGGGGCCCACTGGGGGAGGGGCAGGGGTTCACTGGGGAGGGGCAGGGGTTCACTGGGGAGGGGCAGGGGTTCACTGGGGAGGGGCAGGGGTTCACTGGGGAGGGGCAGGGGTTCACTGGGGAGGGGGGAAATTCAGAGCCTTGGGGAGGGGGGAAATTCAGAGCCTTGGGGAGGGGGGGAGAACCAATCACGGGGAGGCGAATTAAAGGCAAGGGTATGAGGTGGGTGGCAGGAACATAGATGAGAGAACTAATGCCTTTTGGAGGAGATTGAAAGGGTCAGGAAGTGGGGCACCCAAGCAGACATGCTAGATCCAGCAGGTAAATGTAAAGACATTCACTTCCTGAATCCAATAGCAATTCTTATTTCCAATAGTCGTCATCAGGATTTAGCTGCCGGGCTCCCCGAGACTCCTCCCCAATTAAATTTCAAAAACCTAACTTGCCAGCCCGCCCCCTTGTCCCACTTGCACCAAATGCTGGGATGGGTGGGTTAGAGGGTAGGGCCTGGGTGGGATTGTGGTCGGTGCAGACTCGATGGGCCGAATGGCCTCCTTCTGCACTGTAGGGTTTCTATGATTCTATGATTCTATGAGGCTTTGGGTCAGGATTCAGGTCTTTTTACCTCTAACTTCCCACCCAACCCAAACCTGTAAGATCATAGGATCTTAAGAAATAGGCATAGGTATTGGCCATTCAGTCCCTCAATCCTGCTCCACCATTCAATAAGAGCATGGCTGATATGAACGCAGCCATAACTCTACTTTACTGTGTATCCCCCATACTCCTTGAACTCATCCTTGGATATATTCAATGACCCATCTTTCACTGCTCTCTGTGGAAGAGAATTCCAAAGACTAACAACCCTCTAAGGGAAGACATTCCTCCTCATCTCTTTAACTGGGAGACCATTTGTTTTTAAACCACATCCTCCAGCTCCAGATTCACCCAGAAGGGGAAACATCCTCTTTGCATTTACAGTCGAGGCCCCTCGCAATCATATGTTTCTATAAGAAATCATTCTTCTAAACTCCAGTAAGTACAGGCCCAAACTGTTCAACCTTTCCTCATAACAGAAACCCTTCACATCCCAGGAATCAGCCGAGTGAACCTTCTCTGAACTGTTTCCAATGCAAGTCCTTCTTAAACAAGGAGACCAAAACTGTACGCAGTACTTTAGCTGTGGTCTCACCTATGCCTTGTATAGTTGTGGTTAGACTTGACTATTTAATATTCCATCCCCCTTGCAATGAAGGTCAATATTCCACATGCCTTCATAATTACTTGTTGTACCTGCATGTTAAATCTTTTATGATCTAAGCCACCTGTTATTTTAGGTTAAAATTCCTTCCCCTGTTTTGAGTTTCTAATACAGCTCCAATTGGAGATATCGCGGGGTGCACGTCAGATCAACTTTGTAAGAATGCCAAGTCCTCCATTTTAAACGCAAGCTCATTGCTGTGGATATTCTTCTGCTGGGGCTTGTTGAACAATGACTCCTTATGTGTAACAGGAAAGAGCAGATCACCCATTCAATCTGCTGTCAATGAGCTTCAAAAACATATGCAATCTATGTAATACTAATCCACGGTTTCAGGGTGTGTAGAATCATCAAATTATACAGCATAGGAGGCCATTCAGTCAATCATGTCAGTGCCTGCTCTCTGAAAGGACTATCTAATTAGTCCTACTACCCCACTCCCACCCACCTCCCCTGCTCCCCTCCCACACTCTCACCCCCCTCTCCTTCCCCTAGGTTGGGGGTATATTCAGGCCACCAAATAAAGCTGCTTTAAACACAAGCCTTAAACTGAGAAGTCCAGCATCAGTTGCCACTGGAACACCGTATAGTTGAGCCAGGAGACAAGGCTCCCAAATAGTCAGGCAGCGACCGAAAGCCCTTTACCAGACAGACTTATTATCGCAAGTAGTATTGGTCTGTCTGGGGTTCAATGCTCAGTCTTTACCCCAGCATCCTTGGCCTAAGCCAGGGATCAGGATTAATCACTTAACTTGCTGCTCAGTGACTCCCCCTAAAAGTAAAGAGAGCACAGGGGAAAAAGAGAGGCAGCAGAGACAACGGGCCCGATTTTACCAATCGGAGCCTAAGGGTGGGATTCAGGCGTAATACGGATCAGAGCCCGGAATCCTCTTTGCAGCGCGCCCATACACGTTTTGCTGGCTCCGGTCCGATTCGTGCTGTGGGCGGGGCTTAGCGCTGCCGGAATGATCGGAGCTCTGAACTCTGAACCCCTGCCCCCTCCCTCCCCACCGATCGGCCGCAGAGTGGCAGTGCCCCCCCCCCCTACAAGAGGATGATAAATCACACCCCCTCTCCTCCCCTCCCCAGGGAATGATCGGTCACACCCCCTCCCCTCCCACCCCCCCAGAGGATGATACGTCACACCCCCTCTTTCCCCCCACCCCCAGAGGAGGAGCTGGGTCAGAGAGCCGTTGCAGTCTCTGACCCCGCTCTTTGGAAGCTGCAGCGGCGACTTCGGATTTTTATTCGGCAGGTCGATTAGAGCGCGGTTCCACATCGGACCAGAAGATGGTAAAGTGGGATTTGGCGGTAGAGTTGGGCGCGCGGTTCATTAAGTCGATTTAAATGCATGCTAATGCATTTAAATCGTCGGGCCGCCCAATTTGGCTGCGGGCCGGACCCGCGCCCGAATCGGGTGTCGGTAAAGCCGCGATCTGCTCGGAATCGGGTGCAGATCACGGTATAGGCCCGACACCCAACTTTACCGCGATTTTGCGCCAAGTTTTGGTAAAATCGGGCCCAACGAGGGAGAAACAAAATAGATAAAGAGAGACAACAGAAGAAAGACAGTTAGAAACAGGTTCATAGAAAAACAAAAGTATAAAGAACAAGAGAGGCAGAGAAACTAAAAAAGAGACAGAGAGATCATGAGGAGCAGACGTAGGGAAAAGTGGAAATGCAGTCTCATCGAAGGAGTGAGCTAATTAGCACAAATAGGAAACGTTGAAGGAGCAAAAGGGAAGTCAAACCAGAGGCTATACTAATATGTGATGAGTGAGTGGCTAACGATTCTCTGACACTGGTGCTATAAATGGAAGGTTTAAAGGAAGTTATTCCTAGTGAGTGTCGTATGTGAATTTAATGCAGAAAGACCTGTTCCATAAGATGGTAAACTGACCTTTATCTTTGACCAGTGTCTGGATTTCTTCCTTCACGCCCTCGTTCCAGTCGGTGAGATCCACATGCAGTGAGTAATCACAGCACGCTTTGCTGTCTGCCCACTCCCGCCATTTCTCATAGGCACCAATGATGCTGCTCTCAGGTTCAGGGACCACGTGGTCAACTGTGAAAAGTGAAAAGGAAAAGCTGCGTCATTGTGTGATACCTCCAGACAACCTCAACCACAGGCCGCAAGAATCTCACTTTGCGACTGCGTCAATCTCCTCTGTATCTAAGAACTCTGTGCTCTCTAATCTGGCCTTCTGAGCTTCCACAATTTAATTGCTCCATATGGGTGGCCTAGGCCCAATTTCCTCCCTGAACCTTGCTACCTCACTTTCCTCCTTTAAAAAAATCTCCTTTATGACCTCTTTCTTTTGGCCATTGAACTTACCATCTCCTTATGTGGCTATTTTATAATGCTCCTGTTAAGCACCTTGGGGGCGTTCCATTATGCTAAAGGCACTACCTAAATGTTGTTGCTTGTATTTTCTACAGTGCTAATGCGTACATCCTGACAAAATGCTAATTGCTTCAGATATACACAAGACCAATAGATTTTTGTTCACAATATGCAATGAACTTACCCCTTCGATGTTCAGCTCCTGTGGGAGTTGATTGTGGAACCATAACCATAAGATTATAACAGCCAGCTCAGATTTCCAGAATAATCGACAGGCAGAAACCACCAAAGTGCTTTATCCTCTTTTGAAGAGGTGATTTTCACATGGTCAATATTTTTCTAGCCAAATCCTCAGTTACAATCTTGCCTCCCCGCCAATCCTGTGGAGAACCATTGGATGTTGAACACTTCTGGGTTGCCAGTTGTTCCTGAATGGGTGGCGCTAGCCTTTTGCAGGCATGTTCTTCACTGAGCATGCTCTGTTACCTCCATACGGCACTTTGTCCAGCTGCCAATCATTCAGGAATGGCTCACTTCTAGGTCTGTCCCACAGAGGTTACAGAATGAAGAACGGGTCAAGAAAGATAAGCTTAACATCCTTTCCATTATCAGTGCTGGAATACCCAACCATAGAAAATGATTAGCACACCCACTGCTGCTCAGATCACTAAATAACCTGAAAAGAAATAACTGCCACACTCTCTTCTGATGGTGCGGTTGCTCACTGAGGTACGATCCTACAATAATACTGCCCCAGTTTGCTGCCCTCCACACCAGCGGTTGTAGAGTTTAATCATCAACAGCATCGGTAGACTATTGCACCACAAGATGAAATTGGAAGCAAGACCAATCCTGTCATCATAGCATCATACTGGGGGCCATTTGGTTCATGCTACCTGTGCTAGCTCTTTGTAAGTGCTATCAAATGTGTCACACTTCCTCTCACCGACTCTTTCCCCCATAACCCCTTTTCAAGTTGATATCAAATTCCCTTTTGACTCAACTGCCATCTTTGTCTGTAGCCAGCTGCCTTGTCACAGACCAGAGATTGAATCTGGGGGCATTCGATGCCTCTGTATCACACTGGCCGGATGCTTTACCCATCGGTCCACTGGGACACCACAATGGGCATTCCTGTGCCATTCAGCATTTTCCACCTAGATTGAGCTGAACATACTTGTTGTGGCATTCTGCACATTTGGCAATGGACTGTATCTTGATCAAGATTCACTGGACAATTAACTCTTTCACTTCATGCTGAGCCACCTCTGATTGGACTCTGTTTTGTCTCCTAGTTTAACGTTTCCCAGCTGCACTAATCAAATCACTGCCTCAAAGCTTTATTTCCTCTTTGTCCTACGTCTGTTTCTCGTTGTCTCTACCTTTGCATGTGTCATTCTTTCTTTTTGCTCTTCCTACCTTTGTTCCCAATGTGCTTTGTCTGTGTGTCTGTCTGGAATACCAGTCAAAATGTTCCAGTCTCTGTTGTGCTCCTTCTGAATCTGCTGGAATACTGAGATTCTCTCCTCCCATTTTTGCTACAGTGGAGATGGAAGGGTGATCTGCGTAAGGCTTAGCAAATATTGGATGGGATTTTCCAAAACAACGGCCAGTGTCAGGTTCGGACTGAAAATCGGCATGTTTCTCTCAGAGAAATAGGGCATTTCCTCTCTCCAGATGTTCTGAGACTTGTCAAAAAAAAAAGCAAGGAGGTGCATTTTATGCTGTCAATCCTGAGGGGCGGGGCTGAAAGCCACAAACCCAGCTCCATCGAGGCGCTGCTTTTAAAGAGTGCCCTGATCTCAAATCGCCCCATCACCTGCATTAGAGCCTCCCACCAGTAATGCAAGCATTCCCCCCACTTTCCACCCCACTACGAACTCCGCCCCCCCGCCCCCCTCTCCCAACAGAGCAAGCATCCCCCCTCTCCTTTCCACGCACGGTGGCACAATGGTTACTGCTGCCTCGCGGCACTAGGGACCTGGGTTCGATTCCCAGCTTGGGTCACTGTCTGCGAGGAGTCCCCATGTCCGCAGGGTTTCCACATTCTTCCCATGTCCGCAGGGTTTCCTCCGGGTGCTCCGGTTTCTTCCCAAAGACCGAAAGACGTGCTGGTTAGTTGCATTGGCCATGCTAAATTCTCCCTCAGTGTACCCGAACAGGCGCCAGAGGGTATTTTCACAGTAACTTTGTTGCAGTGTTAATGTAAACCTACTTGTGACACTAATAAATAAACTTAAAACACTACCAACCCTCTCCCCAACAGTGCAAGCATCCCCCCTCTCCTCCCCATCCCCCCTGCAATGCAGGCATTCCCTCCCCCACCATCACAACCCCCCCACTTCCCCACCTCCATCGCCCCAAACCAAATAATGGGAATCTCCAACGGGCAATGTCCAGCCATCTCCCTCACCACCCGGGGGCTATGCTCACCTCTGAATCTCCGTCGTGGTCATCAAAACTGGTTCCCATGTTTGGAAATCAGTAGTGATTCCCACCAGCATGGCTGCACACTGGCAGAGGGGAGCATACACAGAACCCAGCAGCTATGGCATAAAACTGTTTATGCATTTTTAAATAGATGGAAAGTTTAAAGTTTAATTATTAGTGTCACAAGTAAGCTTACATTAACACTACAATGAAGTTACTGTGAAAATCCCCGAGCCGCCACACTCTGGCGTCTGATCAGATCACTGAGGCAGAATTTAGCATGGCTAATGCACCTGTTCAGACAGTGGGAGGAAACCGGAGCACCCAGAGGAAACCATGCAGGCACATGGAGAATTTGCAGACTGCGCACAGACAGTGACCCGAGGCCGGAATTGAACCTGGGTCCCTGGCGTTGAGAGGCAGCACTGCTAACCACTGTGCCACCATGCCGCCCTCAGGTTCAGGCTCACGCCCAGATTACATTGCCGGTAGGGGCGAGGGACATCTTATTCTGAGACTGTGGTTAGCACTGCTGCCTCACAGTGCCGGGGACCTGGGTTTGGTTCCCACCATGGGTGACACACTGTGTGGAGTTTGCACTTTCTCCTCATGTCTGTGTGGGTTTCCTCCGGGTGCTCTGGTTTCCTCCCACAGTCCAAAGATGTGTAGGCTAGGTTGATTGGCCATACTAACTTTCCCCTCAGCGTCAGGTGGATTCAAAGGGGGTTAAAATACATGGGGTTACAGGATAGGGTGTGGATGGAATTGTTGTTGGTGCAGATTCGATTCCTTCAGCACTGTAGGCATTCTATGAGATCTCCCCCCACGCAAATCCCATTGTGGCCCTCTTGCGACAGTTCGTGGTCATGCCAGGATCTGCATAAACGTCGAACGGGCCCAGAAAATTCCAGCCTGTGTTTCCCTAGGCCATCCTTGAAAGGCAACAAAAGCCCATTCTGAGTGAACCTTTAACTACAAAGAAGTTAAAAAGAAAATCATCAAGTTTCTTGTGAAGAAACTGCTCCTTAACAAACAGAGAACAACCTCACTTGGGCTGGGTTCAAAGCCTGGTGCCAGATGTTGAAAGGTTAATGTTATAACCCACACTGCACAAACAAGTGCCTGAGGGAGTGGAGGGGGGAGGGGGATTTCAAAATCACAAAGAAAGGGAAACCCTGGGGAGCCAATGTAATTACCGAGGATCCACATTTAAACTACTCTATTCCTCAAAAATCTCTGTTTGTAACTGTGCTACCTATCAAGGAAGTGAATGTTTTTTTCTTCAGCTTTGATTTATCTGGAGAACTTTAAGCCTCTGTTGAGCAAATAAAGGCTAGCAGAAGAATATTTGAAAGGTCAGAGCTGAACCTGGGCTGCACTTCATTTCTTACCTGACTTGTGGAAAGGCACCTTGTCCAAAAGGTAGCACCCCCACCGCTCCACTTCGCCCCCACAGCTCCGCCCCATGCCCAGCAGCGCCCCCCCCCACTCCCTGACAACCACCACACCATGTATCCAACAAAGAACTTGGCTCCTCCATTAAGTGACAAAGTACATCACAGCAGACTCAAAGCAGGCTTCCCTTTGGTTATATATATATATACATATATTTAAACTAAACTCATTTTCTCCACCGGCGCAAGGAACAAGGAATCATTATATTGAGGTAACCGCTTTTCAGAAACTAGAAGGCAAGGAGAGAAGGGGAATAAGAAAAACAACACCAGGCACGCTGGCCTACAGATTCTTAAAATCCCTAATGTGCTTTTATGAATCTGTTTAAAGACTTAGAACAGCAAACATAATATTTCTGTAGTGGGCCTAATGATGTTGATGTCAGTCAAAAGGTCAACGAACAAAACTGAAGACTTTAAATCTGCCAAACTCCAGAAATATGGAAGATTTAATACTTAGGAGCCGAGGCGCCATTCATCATCACCATGGGGACCTAGTGAAATCTATATCATATAAACGTTCACTTGTATACTGAGAGTTGTCCCAAATTTCCATGTTTCTGTTGCTATGAAAAGTGTGCTTTTTTTAAAAATTGTTGCTATGGTAAATTTTTTCTTGTTGTTACTCAACATGACTAATACAACCCAAGTTTAAGGAGGTAGCCATTTCTCTAGGGACAAATTGAAATCTTTATGACAAAAAACTCCTTACAGACATGCTGGGAGCTCCTGCAGACTCGAACAGCAGGACTCCTGGAAGTCGATCACATTTGGATTTGAATAAATATCCCAGCAGTTGTTGTTCTGTAGCTGTTCCAGAGAAAGCGAGTGCAATATATGGGTGTAAAAGTCTACAGAGTTATGGTCACTGAGCTTCCCTATTCCTCCTTCAGCACCATTTACTTACTTCGGCACATTAATAGTCCCAATGTCTCAAATACTCAAAGCTGTTATCAATGGAGCACCTGCGTAGTAGAGTTCACAATATCTTCCACACTGTAATTTCCCAGGAGTTTTGCCACAAGATCTCTGCCAGAGCCCCTCCCAACATATCCCCGCCTCCACCCATTGAAAACAGACCCAAGTGTAACTTTTCCAGATTGACACTAGATTTCTTGTGATGCTCCGCTACTGCTGAGAAATCTAGACACAGGTGAGACCCGAGCGCACGCCCGCTAACAGTGAAATTTATGGTTGTTAAATAAATTACCTCAGTGCTCCACAGCCCACAAATTACTTTGTACAGCTTCTGCACTTGTAACGCAGGAGAAATCGTTTATACAGTATTTGAGCTAATGGAACCCAATACAGCTATTTGAGTTCAACAGCTTTATCTGTCATTTGGAATGGATTCCAAGTTCTTTTCCTTGCTCACACTTCTTACTGACATCTTCCATTTTCCTGCCCAGAGTTCCGTGACTGGTGATAGTCAAGATTTTCAGGACCTCTGTCCCAAATCACCCATCTCAACATGTTCAGAGGGGTCTTCAGTGGCTGCCTCACTTAGCATCCCCCTATCCACCTTACATTAGTGACCACGCTTCCAAAGGACTTTGTTGACTGCAAAATGTTCAAGGATGTACAGAGCAAAGGAGCTAAATAAACCCAGGTCTTTCTCTCTAATAGGCAGCAGTGGAGGGAGGAGGCATGGTACATGAGACACCATCGATTCTGAGCTACCACCCAAGGTTCCAGGGACGGATGTGGGTCATGTCTTGCCCGAGACCCATAGATACTTGCAGTTTGCAATCTGGTATAAGCCAATTACTTTCCCAAATCCGTTCAACCATGACTTGTGACATATCTTGCCAATTATGCTATACCCATAAATTCACCACCTTCCAACCATCAGATATCTACTTGCTAGTTGTGGATTAGTTTACCAGGAAATTACGGCTTAAGTTTGTGTCAGGTGCACACCAGCCTTTACGGCGGTAATTTAAATTCCTGTAAACATCCAGCTAATGTACTCTTGAATCATACCCTCCTACTTTTGAATTGTCCATGTCCAATGCGCAGGACTACTCTCTTAACACAGGGGGACACAAAAACAGAACAATCCAGAGGCCGAAGAACTTCTCCCTCACATTCTGAAACTACAAGGGATCACAATGCAAGCCCCGATGTTCAGTAACATTTTCACTAGTCCCTTGCTGCAAAACTCAATTATAGAATTGAGTCATGGAGTTAAGGGCAGACATGAAGAGCAACAGCAACAGGGCACAGGTGTGGAAGTCATAATGAGTCAATTATATTTTCTCCAAAACTAAAGTCCCAGTGCACCAAAACTGAGGTGAAATTTTAAAAAATACAAAAATGGGCAGCCCAGCATGTGAAGATTTCCCTGAAGAAGGGAGCACCAAAAGAGTTAATTACTTGAATATAAATTAAGCACAAACAATGGTGTTCACTCAGGTAGACAACCATAGTAACTTGTTGAGTGCTTACCCAGAGGGCCAATGAATAAAATGTCAACAGTAATCCAGTCACACTGTTAGTTAACTCTCAAGCTGACACTATTTCCAACAACTCAAATTTAGATGGCTTCACTGCGGAATAGAAAAAGACAGTCATGTTAACCGTTATAGTGTTGCTGACAATGTCACTTAAATGAGGTTCGTCTCCCCAGTTAAAAGGCACCGGCTGCTTATTGCAACTGATGAAAATCCATCTCAAAAAGGACTTCAACAGCTACTGAAGAGACAGAAGAGCCTTTGAACGCTTCTTAAAATGTCAGGGGCAGCCATCTTAATTTATACTGACTTGATTCAATTTTGAAACAAAAAAAAACACAAACCAGGCTTCCCGCACTCCAAGGGAAACCTAGTTTCAGGATTTTACTCAGAGGTCAGGTGCGCAGAGATGCTGGAAGTCTTAAAGCGCATCAAGGTAGATAAATCCCCGGGACCTGATGAAATATATCCCAGGACGTTGTGGGAGGCTAGGGAGGAAATTGCAGGTCCCCTAGCCGAGATATTTGAATCATCGATCGTCACGGGTGAGGTGCCAGAAGATTGAAAAGTGGCAAATGTTGTGCCTTTGTTTAAAAAGGGCTGCAGGGAAAAGCCTGGGAATTACAGGCCAGTGAGCCTCACATCTGTGGTGGGTAAATTATTGGAAGGTATTTTGAGAGAGAGGATCTACAGGCATTTAGAGATGCAAGGACTGATTAGGGACAGTCAGCATGGCTTTGTGAGTGGAAAATCATATCTCACAAATTTAACTGAGTTTTTTGAAGGGGTAACTAAGAAGGTAGATGAGGGCAGTGCACTTGATGTTGTCTACATGGACTTTAGCAAGGCCTTTGACAAGGTACTGCATGGTAGGTTGTTGCATCAAGTTAAATCTCACGGGATCCAGGGCGAGGTATCTAAATGGATACAAAATTGGCTTCTTGACAGAAGTCAGAGGGTGGCTGTAGAGAGTTGTTTTTCAAACTGGAGGCCTGTGACCCGCGGTGTACCTCAGGGATCAGTGCTGGGCCCACTGTTATTTGTCATTTATATTAATGATTTGGATGAGAATATAGGAGGCATGGTTAGTAAGTTTGCAGATGACACCAAGATTGGTGGCATTGTGGACAGTGAAGAAAGTTATCTCCAATTGCGGAATCTTGATCATTTGGACCAGTGGGCTGACGAATGGCAGGTGGAGTTTAATTTAGACAAATGCAAGGTGATGCATTTTGGTAGATTGAACCAGGGCAGGACTTACTCAGTTAATGGTAGGGCATTGGGGAGAGTTACAGAACAAAGATCTAGAGGTACATGTTCATAGCTCCTTGAAAGTAGAGTCACAGGTGGACAGAGTGGTGAAGAAAGCATTCGGCATGCTTGGTTTCATTGGTCAGAACATTGAATACAGGAGTTGGGACGTCTTGTTGAAGTTGTACAAGACATTGGTAAGGCCACACTTGGAATACTGTGTGCAATTCTGGTCACCCTATTATAGAAAGAATATTATTAAACTAGAAAGAGTGCAGAAAAAATTTACTAGGATGCTACCGGGACTTGATGGATTGAGTTATAAGGAGATGCTGGATAGACTGGGACTTTTTTCTCTGGAGCGTAGGAGGCTGAGGGGTGATATTATAGAGATCTATAAAATAATGAGGGGCATAGACAAGGTAGATAGTCAATATCTTTTCCCAAAGGTAGGGGAGTCTAAAACTAGAGGGCACAGGTTTGTGAGAGGGGAGAGATACAAAAGTGTCCAGAGGGGCAATTTTTTCACACAGAGGGTGGTGAGTGTCTGGAACAAATTGCCAGAGGTGGTAGTAGTAGATGTGGGTACAATTTTATCTTTTAAAAAGCATTTAGATAGTTACATGGATACAATGGGTATAGAGGGATATGGGCCAAATGCAGGCAATTGGGGTTTTTAAAAAAAAGGGCGGCATGGACAAGTTGGGCCGAAGGGCCTGTTTCCATGCTGTAAACCTCTATGACTCTGAGATAGGAGAATTCACGGCTCTACCAACCCAACTGTTAAAAATGGCCGCCCCACGAATTTGGGATTTTGTTTTCCTTCATCTCTTACCACCCCCCATGCCTCATCCACTTAACCTCATGAGACCACCCACCCCTCATGACCCCTCACATCCCCTGTGCCAACCCATGCCCTTCTGCCCAACCCCCATAGTCCTTCATATGCCCTATGCCCCTCCTGCATTCCAATGGTCCTTTATGGCCCTTATGCCAATTTAGTGCCAACCCGTACCCCAGCCCTCCATCATTTGTCCTTACCCTTTCCATATCAAAGACCCAGACGTAGATTTTCCAGTTTCATCCGCCATGGGAATTGTTGCAAGCAGGCTGGAAAATTTCGCCGACCATTTATTTTTAAGAATATTTTACTGAAAGTTTTGCATTTGACCACAAAACTCAACAAATGGTAAATGTGTAGGTTGACTGTGGTTAGGGTGGGGGAGAGGACCTGGGTAAGATATTCTGTCATCGCTGCAGACTCAAATGGGCCAAATGGCCTACTCCTGCACTGTAGGGATTCTATTTATGATTCTTAATGTAGTTTGCTTTACACAGGATTTTTTTTCCCTTTATCAAACTCTCTGCTGAACGCACAATTCAATCTTTAAGCGCTCTCAGATGTTTGCCTTCAGGAAACAAAGTGGGAAAACCGTCTCTCTCAGGGGCCATAAGTTTCCAACGTTCAAGGAAATGGGACTGAAAGTGGATAATGCTTTGCACGTGAATGGAAGTCCTTTTTGTCCTGTCACAATCCCCGAAGGAGCGAACAGCCCAGAAGGAAAAAAAACAGTAAAACGGGGAAGTAAGAATACTGGTCAGAATTGTTTTTTTGCTTCTGGGAGGGAATTATGAAACAGATTAATTTACTCACATTTCTGTGCTTCCATCCCCTTTGCTGCCTTGCATCTCCTTTGTTCTTAAAAATGATATACATGGAGATCCCCCCTTCCTCACCACTGCCGATCCATATAATCATGCTCTTTGTAAAATCAGGTGGATGCTTGGTTCAAAAGAAGAGCAGCAAAGCTCTCCCTGATATCCTGGCCAACATTTCTATCCCTCAACCAACAGATAAATTGGCCATTTTCATATTGTATACAAATTTAGCTGCCTTGTTTCTCACATTAACAGTAGAGATGCTTGAAAAGTACTTCATTGGCGCTTTGGGACATCCTGAGGTTGTGGAATTGTGCTATTGAAATCCAAGTTCCTTTTCCTTCTTTCTTTTGCCCATTCATGTTCCCTTCCTGCCATGTGTATACCCCCCTCCTTAAGGTCACCAAGGATGGTGTGGGAGGAAGTTAGGGCACCCACAGATTAGCAACAAAGTACTGCTGAGGCTGCTTTAAACGCGACATTGCTCTCCCCTGACATCCTCCTTGCGTTTAATCCTCATGCACTGCTGGAAATTAGTAGCTGTTTTATGCCGGCTTGCCACATGGGATAGTAAAACTCTGCCCCTTTGTTTCATGAGGCTCAGTCCAAGAGAATGTTTTCCCACTGATGGTTCATGATACAAGGAATATACTGCAGGGTCAGTTCTGTCACCTGTGGCCTCTGGACTCTACCAGGCTATGCTGCGTCCATTTTGGACAATCCACTTTCCTGCAGTTTAACGGTATGGCCAGGATGTGCACCAGCACTCTTGAAAGACTTCTATTGTCGAATGAAACACAGAGGAGGGAGGAGTGCGTTTGTAACTTTGCCCATTTAGTATTTTGAACAGGAGGAATGTGCTCATTACAAAATGCACCCTTGTGAATTTTGCTTTGTCAGGGATGTGAAGCTGGAAGATTCAACTTGCACATTACTGGTTCAAGGAGTCAAGTCTGGCCTGGTTCAAATTTTCACAGCTCTGTTCTGAAAATCACATGTCACACAATGCCAAGGTTGTTAACTGACAGGGATTTTTTTTTTAAGCATGTTTGTGGCACATTGCTGAAGGTCACAGGTCACCATTTGTAATAAATCAGTCGGAGGCTGTGACCAATGCACTACAAAGTCTTCAGTGGCAAGCATATAAAAGGCCAATAGCAATTGAATCAGATCACGGAATAAAGTCATTCACCATTTGGATGAGAAGCAAAAGAGCTTGCATTTATATTCTGTCTTTCACAGCTTCAGTAAGCTCAAACCACATCACAACCATTTAAGTGCAATGAATGGGGAGTTTTGTATAGGCAAATGCAGACACCAGTTTATTGCTTAGGTTGCCAAAACAGAAGAGAGATACATGACCATCTCTTTGCTGCAAAAAGAACCCCCCAGCTCATTTAGGTTAATGTCATTAGATCTTTTTACATCCACCCGAGAGGATAAGTGGAGCCTTACCTACAAATCTGACCTAAAGCACCACAAGTGTCATCCATATGACTAAGCCTCCCAAGTGACCCAGAATGGCCACCCCCAACTCCCCTATGCACCTACTCAGGCACCACCAGAGGGCTTTCTCCTTAACAGGTTAAATAACTAACAAAGTGATCATTTTCAACTCTCCTTTCAATTTCTTTTGGGACTGCCAAGTAATTACCATAATGTGAATGGCTGGAAGGGTTTTATCCATTCCTGGTACCCCCCCCCCCAAACTCTGTGAACTATCAATGCATTGTTGACCAGATCAGCAAAAAGTAGCATGAAACACACAGATTTGTAACCCTCCCATGTTTCACCTCAACACTGGGTCATAGTGTAGGTCAGCACTGGGCTTGAAGCTAACTAAGAATGACGAGAGGAAAGCCTCCTCTCTCTCCCTCTGCGGGCTGTGAGGTGGATGTAGTTTATTTTCACATGGTTCCTGGTGGTCAGTGACCCAGCTACTGCACAGACAGTCTGCAACTTGGCATGAACATTTTGGCAATCATCCCTCCAAGTGACCATAAAAACTGCTGGTGCGGGGAACTCCAAATGTCACAGGTGTGGTAGGAAGCCCCGATTCAGAGGTCGAGTATGAAGGATCATTGTTCAGTTACCAAATGGGGAGCTTTACTCAGCAGCAAATATGCGATTTATATTCTACACTGGAGTGCTTCATGTTGACACTGAATGGCTAAAGTGGGAATGCTTCCATTCCTCACTTTGAGCAACTTGACAAGGCCACCCAAAGTCTATTTACTATATATATTTAGAAAAACAAACATGCAGCCCTTGATCTTTAGAAGTTGGTGACAAAGACTGGGATTTCAAATATAGTTATGCTCAGTTTGCAACACTCCCATTTTTCAGTCAGATTGCCATGGTTCAAGCTCTCATGGCAATATGAGAGAAATAGAGAATTCTTTTGTTGCCTTGGTCAACACGGCACAGTAGCACAGTGGTTAGCACTGCTGCTTCACAGCTCCAGGGACCTGGGTTCGATTCCCGGCTTGGGTCACTGTCTGTGCGGAGTTTGCACATTCTCCTCGTGTCTGCGTGGGTTTCCTCCGGGCGCTCCGGTTTCCTCCCACAGTCCAAAGATGTGCGGGTTAGGTTGATTGGCCATGCTAAAAATTGCCCCTTAGTGTCCTGGGATGCGTAGATTAGAGGGATTAGCGGGTAAAATATGTAGGGATATGGGGGTAGGGCCTAGGCGGGATTGTTGTCGGTGCAGACTCGATGGGCCGAATGGCCTCTTTCTGTACTGTAGGGTTTCTATGATTCTATGATTTATAAGAGAGGAGCGATTCATCCTTCCATTTTTAAAAACAATTATCCAATTACTACTCATGGGATCCTACTGTGTGCATGTTGACTGCTGCACCTGCCAGAATTACAGACACTGCACTCCAAATAATTCGCTATGTTCCTTGAGATGTCGATGAGAGATGTAACAAATGCAGTTTTTCATCTAAAATAAGGATCTGAGGTACTAACCTCCTCATCCCAAATAATCTAACTGACTATAACTCCCATTTTCCTGTCAAATGGTCAACTGGAAATTTTTTGCCACTTTTCTGTGACCTTCCATCCATTTTAAAACAAACTACTTCTGGGGAAAACGTGCCTTAGTTCAAAAACAATCCTAAAGTATATAATCCAGGCAACTCTACTTATTAGTGTCACAAGTAGGCTTACACTGCAATGAAGTTACTGTGAAGGAAATCCCCTAGTCGCCACACTCCAGCACCTGTTCGGGTACACGGAGGGAGAATTTAGCATGGCTAATGCACCTAACCAGCATGTCTTTTGGATTGTGGGAGGAAACCGGAGCACCCAGAGGAAACCCACACAGACACAGGGAGAACATACAGACTTCGCACAGACAGTGACCCAAGCCGAGAATCGAACCCAGGTCCCTGGCACAATGAGGCAGCAGTGCTAACCACTATGTCATCATGCTGCCCATATTAAGTCTGAAGAATTGTCCTGCTCATGTGTAGTGGCAGCAGGTCAACACGAGCTACACAAAAATCACAGAAAACAAGGAAGAACTTGCAAAAAAAGAAACACAGCTGTGGCCATTCAAACCCAACCCCCAAATGATCACAGCCACAGAGTGCACAAGGTACCTTGTTCTCTGTACCTCTCTTATTCTGGAAGCTTGCACGTCTGATTTTTAAACATTTCACTAGGCAACAGCGCCCTCAGCTTCCCAGGCCCCAAGTCCTGAACCTCCCTCCTAAATGTCTCCGCCTCACTCTCCTTCTTTAAGATGCTCCTCAAACCCTCCTCGACTCATTTAATTGCCTGTCCCACGAATTCTATGCGGCTTAGTCCCATTTTCTTTTGGTCTGATCATGCCTCTGGGGACATTTTGGCACATGAATGGCACTATACAAATGCAAGCTGTTGCTGTTACACACAGTTGGCCCATGGGTGAAAATACAAATAGCCTATTGGATCGTAGATTAAATTTGGATGTCAATTATTTGTAGAGTGCATAACATTAATGCACTCATCCATCAATTCTAATCCAAACAAGAAAACACTCCAAATATTTTACCCATACCCAAAGTAAAAGTTGGCAGTAACTAGAGTTCAGTGCGGACAAACAACAGACAGTTCAAATCTTTTGCAATTACTAAGAAATTCTCTATAACAGAAAAGAACAAAACATGATTTTTTGCATTGGAATTTTAACACTGCAAAGGCAAGTAAAGAATAAATGAGCCTGCGTTTATAAAAAAGGGCCTTTCGCCATCGCAGGATTAGCTCGAAGTACTCCACAGCCAACAGATTACTTTGTGAAGTGTCAGCACTGTGTAATGTAGGGGAAATTATTTATAGCCTTTGTATTATAGTGTCTGAACAACTGAGACACCTTTTTCCTCCGCTTCACCAGTGATAGCATAAACTTCACTCATCATTGCCCCCCCCCCCAATCTCCAGATCAAGTCATTCCATTTGAATTCGTTATTGGATTAATTAGCAAGGGGAACATGCTACCACAGGGAGCAGTTGTGGCAAGTAGCATAGGTGCATTTAAAGGATAAATTAGATATATGCATAAGGGAGAAAGGAATAGAAAGGCAGATTGATAAACATATCAAGTAGGGTAGGAGGATGCTCAAGTGGAACATACACACCAGCATAGACCAAATGGCCCGTTTGCATTATAATTCTTCATAAATTCTTCTGGTTCTTCACCCCTGTTTCTCTCTTTCCAAAATATCACTTCATTCCCTCCTAAAATTTTGTTTTGGCTGAACTGCATTTAAAAAAATTACAGTTGGATTTTCTTTATAATATATTAAAGGTGGTATATAAACTGTTTTTGTTGCAACGTTTTTGGACAATGCCTCATCTCTCCCATCCCAATTTGAATGGTGATTATTTGTAGAGTGCATAAGTTGTAGAAAAACATTTTCAAAACCTGCCTCTGGCCATGCACTGAGTCACCTCTCCCCTAACCCTTAGTAACCCACTATGTGGAGTATCTGAAGGCATTTTGTCATGTGAAAACTCTACATGGGAGCACAGGTTGTTTGCATAAGACCATAAGACATAGGAGCAGAGTTAGGCCACTCCAGCCCACAACCATGGCTGATTTTTTTTTCATCCCCATTCTCCTGCCTTTTCCACATAACCCCTGATCCCCTTATCAATCAAGAACCTATCTATCTATCTTAAAGACACCCAATGACCTGGCCTCCAAAGCTTTCTGCGGCAAAGAGTTCCACAGATTCACCACTCTGGCTGAAGAAATTCCTCCTCATCTGTTTTAAAGGATCGTCCCTTTAGCCTGAGGTTGTGTCCTCTGGTTCTAGTTTTTCCTACTAGTGGAAACATCCTCTCCACGTCCACTCTATCCAGGCCTCTCAGTATCCTGTAAGTTTCGCAGTATCCTGTAAGTTTCCAAGAACCGCCATGATGATGGTTCTTAAAAGCACAAAATTCAGAAGATCAGCCCCTGGGTTCATGCACGCTCACCTTTCATAAACAGAAGTCTTCCACAAGTTAATGCCCCATTTATATCACAAAGCCTATGCTGTTCCAGATTCACAAGAGGTAGGTGATTTACAGCACCAGCACTTTGACAGGTACTCACAGAATTGTGTTCTCCCTATGGAGGAAACTAAACCTAATTTACCAAATGACCCCCAAATTAAGAAGTTACCAACAAGATTTCACTATTTGTAACCTTTACTTTAACACAAATCAAAATCAATGCAAATGAAATATAAATTAACAGGAAAATTATATTTCAAATTACAAGGTAAATTTTACCTAATGCAACAATTAATGCTTACACAACCATAAGCATCCACACCATGCCCCGCACAACTCTGGCACCATGTGAAATCTCGTAATCATTCCAACTCAATTGATTCAGCCCTCGAGTCATAGTCACCAGCAGGCACATTCCATCTAACATCCCTGGACACAGTCGGAACCAACATGACGCATGTCCACCAGTCCTCTCTCACTTCAGTCGTGCTGGCACAGCTTTCCCGAGTTCCTCTTCCACTAACTAATTAACAACACTTGATTCATGATTTGGTCCTCTGATACAAACACTTAGTACTTTCAAATGCCTGAAATATTTGGACCATTTTTGCCATGCCGTTCCTTTGAGCTTGTTTATGCATAACTTCCCTAAGAGCTTCTGGAATTTTAGCTTTCTTCTTAATACCAAATAGACAACCTATCTTTTCGTGGAGCTTTTCCGGCTTCTCCTCACACAAATTCTGCATTCCTTTTTCTGTCTTTGCCTGCTTTCTCTTTGTTTCTGCATCTCTGCGAACAAACTGTCGTCACCCTCCAGCCCTCCTGCTTCTAGCTCTCCTTTGTCTACCTCAGACCACAGCTTCTGGTATTAACCTCCTTCCTGTTGGGATTGCAGACCAGTATTACTTATTCCAGAAAATTGCAATTGCTTCAATTATAAATGGATCAAACTCTTAAAAGTCCTTCACATTCTTAAAAACAATAACAGATTCCATAGACATTTCAAAGAAATTACAAATTTTCCTTATTCTACTGCTTTTGAGTCACAGGTCATCATGTAGCTGTGTGCTCCAGACAACTGGGATAAAATAGGGACCTGACAGTAGCACTGAGACCCTATATCTGGAACAATGACGAGATTTTTATATGGCCACTTATATCACAAAGCAACATTCAAAAGCACAATATAATTCTCTTTTAATGGCACTCATTCAACTCAAATCTACGTGTCAACTCTTGTATTTATGCCACACCATCTGGTTTCCATAGCCTTGGAGTAGAATCAGAAATCCAAATTTTTCAGGATCCACACATTTGGGATAAGCTGAACTTTTTAAGTGTCCACGCAAGGTCTCCTGGAACCTGAATGGAAGGAATCATCTGCATTAAAGCACCTTAAAGAGGTCGCACTTATGAAACCATTTGTCACAAGGTGATCAAACAGAAGAAAATAGCACTACGGTGACAACCACACTCAAAAGAGTGGCTGATGTGGGAAATAAACAATATCTGTGTAGTGGAGCAAGTGGAGGGAGCTCTACGTCACATCTTCCTACTGAGGTTAGCTAGTTGCTGACTGGTTCACTGAAGCGGGAAAGAGTCCCATTCATTAACAATAACATCCCTCACTGTGATAAGAAAAATCTATATGTGGATAAGTTGTATCTTAACTGGGTATTCATCCTTCCCATTCTAAATTCAATCTACTTCCTTTGCCCCAGAGCATGTATTCACATCGAACATCCTTCTGGGATTCAATTTATCTATTTCATTGTGGATTTTAAGTACCTTTTTATCTTTATATCCCTTGCACCTCATATAAGTCTATCCCCATATCTCAGGTGGCTAGTCCAATACATGTCCCTTTTTTGTACTCTCTCCAAGACCAGGATATCCGAGCAGCTGTAATGTGGCCCGAATTTCACACAATGCTCAAGACAAGAATGTTTTGCACAGTACAGTTTCCATTAGTCTTTGTGGGGAATCTCTGATTGGCCATCAGTTGGAATCAGGGGATAGTAAAGAAGGGTAATTCAATGCAAATTAAAAAGAAAAGCACACAATTGGGGGGTTCAATTTCAATTTAAACCCAGAAAGGTCTGCATCTGTAATTCGGCACATTTATCACCGATGTCAGAAAACCTAAGTGTTTGTATGATACTGCGGATTAAAAACATGACTGACCAAAAAATATCCATGCGGAAAGCTTTCTTTCCAAAGTGCTTTGTTGAGGTGTGCTGTTAAAAGGTCCATTAACTCTGCTAAAAAGGCTTTTTTTTTTAAGTGGATGGGGTTTTAAATATGAATGAGGAAGCTACTCGACTCACTTATCATAGTGGTTCCACCTGCCAGGGCAGCCTTTGTTCCTTGAGTGAAATCGTCGGCAGTGGTGGTCCCCTTGTAGGGCATCTGGAAACGGGTATGCACGTCAATGCCCCCGGGAATAACCATCTTGCCATGAGCCTCAATGATCTTCACACCTCCGGGGACAATCAGGTTATCACCGATTTGCCTGATGTGAGAAAGAAAGTAAGCGTAGGTCATTTTTAAATACTAATTTTCATGTATGCAGAACACAGTTTTTCTGTTTGTTTTCACACAGAATAAAGGCAAAGTCATAGAGGAGTCAATCACAAATGAAAAAAAGTCAATGGGCTAATGGGGCAATCGCTGAGATAGATACAAGGTCAATGTTCCTCAGTTAGTTATGGGTCTCTTGTTACAAGCATTCATTTTGAATCGAAGCTGCTTCAGCTGTGAAGCAAGGAGTCACCATCCCACTTCTTCCCCATCTTTCCTGCCCGTCTCCTCCCAAGTGCACTTTAAATGGGAATCTGCTCAGCAGGAACTCAGTCTTATTTCTTTCAGACAAATCTCCACCCTTCCTGATGGAACGCAGCCAATGAACTATCAAATCCAACCCTGATGCCACCGGATGTTCATACACCAAACATACGTATGCCAGAGTAGGGATTTGGAGCTGGGTCCCCAGGCTTCCCTAACTCAGAGGTACTGAGGTCAATGACAGCACCTCTTCCTCCATCATCACCAACAACAACAGGGGCTCTTCTTTGTCTTACTGGATAAACACCTTTTTGGACCTATTACATTCACATTTTTGGAGTGGGGACGTGTGGGTACACACCTCCTGTATTAATCCCCACCACCACCACCTCCAGAGTTTTCTCCCATTCTCTACAAGCATGACCCTCATTGGGTGCTGTTCCCCATGTGTTCAAACATGGGACCCTGCCCAATGGCTGGTTTTCATGGATGTATCTAGACAGTGTTAACAGAATATTGGATAGTTGAGTATGGTGGGAATGCGGGGAGTCCAATTCTGTTTCCACTCAATACATGCAGGGATTCCTTAGTCAATAGCAGCTGATTTTTATCTCCTATCTACCCATAACACAAAACACCATTGTAACAATGTGTCACGACCAGCTAACTAACCTGGACTGTGGATTTCTTTTGAAAAACTAGTGCTCTTATCTGCATGACTCAATTTTGGGCTGAACAATGTACTTACAACTGAGACTGTCACACTTAAATAAAAATAGTCAAAATACTCAATGGCTGAGGTGATGTGATAGCAAATTCCAATGATACTGTCCGATTGAACAAATTTCTCTTCCTCTGTCCAGAATGGCCTTTCCCTCATCTTGACATACGATCCCTAGGTTTAGACTCTCCATTCAACACCTTTTCAGCATCTGCACTACCAAGCCCTCTCAGAACTTAATATGTTTCAGTTTGAAAGGGGTCTGGACAGACTAGATAGGGAGAAACTGTTCCCGCTCAAAAAAGGATCAAGAATGAGAGGGCACAGGTTTAAAATGATCTGCAAAAGGAGCAAATGTGATGTGAGAAAAAACCTTTCCACACAGTGAGTGGTTCGAGTCTGGAATGCACTACCTGCAAGTGTATAGCAGGCTCAATCAATGCATTTGATAGGGTATTAGATGATCATTTGAATAGAAACAACATGCAGGGGTACAGGGAAAAGGCAGCAGAATGGCACTAAGTCATGATGCTCATTTGGAGAGCCGGTACAGACATGATGGACCGAATGGCCTCATTCCGCACTGTAACAATTTTGAGACAGTGATCACCTCTCATTTGTCTAAGCTACAGTGAATATAGACCCATACTGCTCAATCTCTCCTCGAAGCACAAACCTATTCTCACAGGGATCAATCTACTGAACCTTTGTTGCTCCCCATCTTAGACAAATATACCCTTCCTAAGGTGTGGAGGCTAAAACTGCACAATACTCCAGATGTGGCTCACCAAAGCCCTGTACAATTACAGCAAGGCTTCCTTACTCTTGTACCCCATGTGCTCTATCCATTAGTCATCACCGGAAAGTAATCAGTAGTAGTCATGACTGATTTCCCTCTGCACCACACCCTCAACCCTCTCTCTCTCTCTCTCTAAGGCAGCGAAGTTGATTGTAGTTCCTAACTGCTGAGCTGGCTAGGCACTGGCTAACTTGGGGCAGATCAGCAAATGATCCCAGGACCAAAGAGCTCCCTTGGCTTTGGTATTTGTGGCTTACTATAGCATTCTGTCGAGCTGCACGATGAATGTGTCTCCCGGCAAGAAAATATCAAACTCACCACAGTAACTGATCTCAGCAAATGGAAACCATTCACTGTAAATTGTGGTCTAACTGGCAGATGAGATGATAAGAACAAATTACTATTGGAAAATAAACCACCCGAGGTGCTTTTTGTGTAGTATGTGTAAGTTATTTGAGACCACCCCAATTTTGAAAGATACTGCTCTGAAGTCACAGAGACTAGGAAGATCCTGGATTCAATCACTGATTGACTAGGGAAGAGGTTGGGGCGCTACAGCTGGCCTCAATGTTTCTTCACAACAGCAAGGGCCCTCCTGACTCAGATGGGTGGGCATTATGAGGGAAGAAGTGGGCTTGGCCATGACTTTCCCACCAGATCATCCACTAACCAAAGATCGACTGGCCTGTCACAGTTTTGGGTCACAAAAGAAGAGCGATTAACAAAGATGGGGCACCAGAATGTTGGTGAGACAATAGCACCCTAGTATTAGTCACTGGACTGGGGAGCAGGGGAGAGACATAACAGGAAATTATGGGAGAGAAATACAACTAAGCATGAAGTGGGAGGGAACATCTGGCCCATACCAAATTCAGCCTCAGGCCTCGCTCAGACTGGCAAGCAACGGAGGTGGATCAGCCCTTCAATGTAACTCACCATTTGACTGTTTTGCCCATCTCCAAGCAGAGCTGGCCCATAAACAGGTCTTGGCCATGATGTGGGGGGCGGGGGTGGGCCTCTGAGCACAGCTGGTCCAAAACAAATCTTCAACCATTAAGCAGTGACCACCAGTCAGGACGGTGAAAAGCCAGGTGATGCATACATAGTGCATACCCCACCCAGGTGAAGCCCAATTTTAAAACTGGCTTCAGGAACCCAATTTGTATATCGAAGGCATCCAACCCGTTTTGGGCAGTGGGCAGGCAAGCTTGCATGCCTCAAAGCCAAAGCTGACATTTGAGGGGATGATCACATCTCGAAATTCATCTTCCCAATGATGTCCAAATTATTCCCAAGTTAGTAAGAGTGATTCATTCATCCCAATCAATTGGCTTCTTCAACTCAAGCCATTGCGTACCGCAAGGGTAATGACCAACAGTGCACTCATAGTCCCATTCCTTTTAAAGCTGTACTCTGATCGCAAATGAAAGCATTAAGATATTCTGTATAGAGGAATAATTATAAGATTCAGACTAAACAATGAATAATGTTTGCTGACTGGCGGTGTGTGGGATGTGTCATAAACACTACAAGCCACAGCATGAAAGGCTCAGATAGCTGAGGGGCCAGGAGGGAACTATCTTTATCATTTATTTCACTGGGGTTGGTTATCTGGTATGGAGGAGGTTGCTGTCCCTGAACAGCCAGCACAGGGAAGGTGATCATGCAGCCATCACATTGCCAGCAGCAAACATCATCTCTTCAAACCACAGCCTCTAATTATTGTCACATTCTCAGGCAAATGAGAGAGATAGAAGACAGGGCTCTGTGTGCATAGAAGGTTACAATATAGAAATGGGAAAACGCCTACATACACACAAACATATGCATATAAGAGAAGACCGTTTGGCTCCTTGAGCTAGCTCTGCCATTTAATAAGGTCATGGCTAATCTGAATGTGGCCATTTCCTGCCTAATCCCTTCACCCATTGACTCCTTTATCAATCACGACTCTCCCTCTTCATCTAACTCAGCCTTAAAAATATTCAATGACCCTGCCTCCACTTCTCTCTGAGGAAGAGAGTTCCACAGATCAACAATCTTCCATTAGAAAAACAACTCTCCGCATCGCCGTCTTTAATAGGGGACCTCTAATAGTCCCCTAGTTCAAGTCTCTCCTATAAGTGGAAACATCCTCTCAGCATTCACCCTGTCAAGTTCCCTCAGGATCTCACAGGTTTTAATAAGGTCACCTCTCATTCTTCTAAACTCCAATGAATACAGGCCCAACCTTCTAAACTCCAATGAATACAACCCCTTCATCCCAGGAATCAATCAAGGTAACCTTCTCTGCACTGTCTCTCGTGTAATTATATTGTTTCTTAAAAGGAGACCAAAATTATACATAGTACTCCAGATGTGTTCTCACCAACACCCTGTACAACTGCAGCAAAACATCCCTGCTTTTATAGTCCACCCCCTTTGCAATAAGCAACAACATTCCATTTGCCTTCCTAACCACTTGCTGGACCTGCACGCTAACATTTTGCCACTCTTGCACCAGGATAACCAGATCCCTCTGTACTGCAGAGTTCAGCCACTGAATACCTTTGCATATATTCTTCATGTCAAGCCATTTTATATGGCTACTCTATCTGAAGTATCTCACCTAGTGCCAGCCAGCCCACTTGCAAGGCACCTCCCAGATGTCTGATCTATTCAAATTTCTAAAGCCCACCAGCAAATTTGGAGGAAGTCCCTGAAGTCATCCTTGGAACAGTGAAGTCTTCAGTCCCACAATGATTGATGATTGTGTTTTGAAATTTTGACCCAATAATAAAGAAGAAACCACAATTCAAGCCTAAGAGTGGATGTTTGAGGGGAACTTCGGAGACGGTGATGTTCTCCAAGGGTTTACATTGTGACATTGCAGCAACTAACATTGTGAATGAAGAATTCAATCCCAAATTCAATATTTCCATTAGTTACAGCACTGGAGGAATTTACACAGAATGACTGCTCAGAATTTTAAATATGAAACAAAATAACACGGCTAACAAGAGAGATGCCATTGGATGTATGGTTAGGTACTATCTTTCAGTCTGCCAAGCTCCAATAATTTAGTACATCATTTATTGGCAGTGTTCCAACCAACACTTACTGCAAGCATCGCGAGAGGTAGTAGTTATTGGAGTAGGCTTTTAACATCTGAGTAGGTACAGAAAAGTCTCACCCATTTTTCTCCCATTACTTTTTCACCTTAACTTAATCAGACCTTATTTTGGGGGAGACGGTGGTGTAGTGGTAATTTCATGGGACTAGCAATCCAAAGATGCAGGCTAATGCCCAGAGAAAATGGGATCAAATCCCATCATGGCAGCTGGTGGAATTTAATAAAAATCTAGAATATAAAGCTAGCCTCAGTAATAGTGACCATAAAAGTATAATTGATAGTTGCAAAAACCCACCTGGTTCACTAATGTTCTTCCAGGGAAGAAAATTTGCCATCCTGACCTGGTCTGGCCTACTTGTGACTCCAGACACACGGCAATGTGACTGACTCTTAACTGTCCTCTGAAATGGCCTAGCAAGCCACTCAGTTCAAAGGCAATTAGGAATGGGCAGCAAATGCATGTCCTTATACCCCCACCATATCCCATTCACCTAGCAGCTACCCGTGTTCACTGACCTGCACAAGCTTCAAGTCAAGCAAGGTCAGAATTTTATTATCATCCTTGTTTTCAAATCCCCAATAGCTTTGTCCCTCCCCATCACTGTAATCTCCTCCCACCCCACTTCCCTCCAAGATATCTGCTCTTAATTAATTCTAACGCCATTAATAGTCCAGAAGATAATCACTCCACCAATGGTGGTCAAATCTTCAGTCGCCGAGGCCCTAAGCTTTGGAATTCCCTCCCGACACCTCTCCACCTCGCGTTCCTCCTTTAAGACATTGTGGCATGGTATGTTATTTTATGCTCCGGTTAAAGGGCCTCGGGACATTTAATGATGTTAAAGGTATATAAATACAAGTTGTTGTGCAAATTACTGCTTCAGTGGAGCTAGAGTCCAGACTGGAGGAGGACAGATTTCCTTCCCTAATTGAATCAGCTGGAACTTTACAGCGGTTTGACATCAGCTTTCCAAATGGTATTCAAATTCTCAAACTGACATGATAGGGCTTGAACTTGTGTCCTTTGGGTTAATGTTCTAAGTCATTAGTTACTAGCCCAGGTACATAACCACTACACTACTGTACTCTCGAATAATTTTGCTGGTGATTACGTCAGGGCACAAACAAACTAAGCTTGGTGTGTTCGTTTCTAATTTCATTCCTGGAGAATGGAAAAAGTGCACGTACTTGATGAGGCCATCTTCCATGTAGAGGTCCGCATAAAAAGACTGGTCATCGTTGACAATCCGGCCTCCTTTGATCAGCAATCGGTCACTCTATGGATAGAAATTCAAGAGTTATTTCCAGCACATTCATCAAAATACAAATCAATTCATGGTTGAAACTGTACAAGTGATACAGATCTGCAGTCCAAATGCGATCTACCTGCTTGGGTTGTCATGCTTTTTGAATGCGCCGTGCTGCTAAGGAAACTTAACAATGCATATAGTTAGGATTGCCAAATTTTCAAGGTGGCACAGTGGCTAGCACTGCTGCCACACAGTGCCACAGGGACCCAGGTTCAAATCCAGCCTCGGATAACTTGTCAGTGTGGAGTTTGCACATTCTCCCCGTGTCTGTGTGGGTTTCCTCTAGGTGCTCTAGTTCCCCCCGCACTCCAAAGATGTGCAGGTTAGGTGGATTGGCCATGATTAATTGCCCCTTAGCGTCAGTGGGACTAGCAGGTTCGATACATGGGGTTATGGGGATAGGGCCCGAGTGGAATTGTTGTCAGTGCAGACTCAATGGGCCAAATGGCCTCTTTCTGCACTGTAGCGAGTCTATGATTAACACAGAATCACAAAATTGTGACAGCTTAGTCAGGGGCCATTTGGCCCATCGATTCTGCACTGGCAGTTTTCTGGGATTCTTCCCAGGATTAACCCCCAGGAAACTGCTGTGAACAACCCAAGAGAAAAAAATTGTGGCATTGAACAAAACTGTGTTTTTTTCCCCCACCTTTCTTTGAACATTTTTAGTTGTTGGAGTTGGGAAAATTGTATTTTACTAATATTCAGGGTGACAATCGATCATAGATAGATACCCTACAATGCAGAAAGAGGCCATTTGGCCCATCGAGTCTGCACTGACCACAATCCCACCCAGGCCCTACCCCCATATCCCTACATATCTACCCACTAATCCCTCTAACCTACACATCTCAGGACACTAAAGGGCAATTTTAGCGTGGCCAATCAACCTAACCCGCACATCTTTGGACTGTGGAAGGAAACCGGGAGCACCCGGAGGAAACCCATGCAGGTACAAGGAGAATGTGCAAACTCCACACAGACAGTGACCCAAGCCGGGAATCGAACCCGGGTCTCTGGAGCTGTGAAGCAGCAGTACTAACCACTGTGCTACCGTGCCGCCCACTGTTTCCCATCGGTTTCCTTTCTAATTTGCGTGGGAAGGTAGGACACCTGAAGGAATGACAGATGGCAGGAGCATGCTGGGAAGGTCATGTGATGATATCTCCCGACCAGACAGAGCCCCGACATCCAGGTATCCATTCATTATTATTCATCTGTGGGATGTATCTCCGAATCCATCCCAGAAAGATTTTTCTTTTCTTTGGGATGTTACAAGATTTTGGGAACTTGCAAATCTTATTTCTAGTAAGTGTGGCCTCACCACTTAAGACCTGCCACAAATGCAAAGGTCACCCTTAAAGGCCTAAGGACAGGTGATGTGGAAAAGACAAAAATGAAACCTTGACTCCGGTGCAGAGGATGCTCACCTGAGATTGGGACAAGTAGAGGAGAGCTGTGCCTCACAGCTTGACAAAAACAAACACCTGTTCAAGGATATATCTAACATGGCTTATAAGTGCAGACAAAATCAGAGCTGGAGGAGATGCCTGCTCCGTCATTCAATTTGATAAGTTGTGACGCAGTTATTCTTCAAAGAAAATCACACACAAGCCAATACATCTCAAAGATGTGATGAAACATTTTATTTACAACCTTGAATTTACTAGCACCACTACAAATGCTGGCCTTGCCAATGACACCCACATGTTATGAAAAAATAAAGACCAGCTCATTCCAGATATTGCTTCATCAAGATGAAGAACAGAAAGGTACTCTACCCATAATTCATTATGAACAGACTATTGCGGGGTCCAAATGGGGGTCACTGCAGAGATCTTGCTCCTTTCAGTGAGTGCAAAATTTTATGACTCCTCTGCTTTTTGGTTGTAAATTAAACATAGAGGCTCTCAATAAAGTCCCAGCAGCTCATTATATTGGCGGGCCATCCTGTTTGGAACATTAGGTAACATGTACATAGGGACAATCGGACTTCTCAATGCCAGGCAAAGCAAATTAAATCAAGGCAGTAAGCTACAGCAAATCCACATATACACTCGTGTGTGCAAGGACAGAATTAAAGCTGCACTTTTTCAATGGAAGTAATTTAGATCTTTTGATTTACATGCAAGGAAAATGCAATTTATGGATTGAGGAGAGGACAGGAATTATCAATAGTTCTTTACTGTCCCTGTGGGATAGAATGTTTATAATAAAAGGTTTAGATTCCAGTGGGTTATAAAGGTCTGGTCTGAAGTACATATAAAAGCAGTCACTTCAAACTTGATTGATGCAGCAACTTCAAGGAGTCTCTCAGTCTAATGAGTCCAGTAAGAGAGCAGGATTTGCCCATAAAACACAGCACAGGCCACACTGGCAAAGACAAGGCTAACAAAGCGATGACAGCTCTAAGCAAACATATACATTAACGGTGTCTGTATGTGGTTCAGCAAAATCTGAGACTCATTAACTCAACTTGCAGCATGACTATCTGCATTCATAGCTTCGACAAAGGGACAGAGGCCGAGATTTTCCAGCTGTTCCCACCAGCGGGATCCTCCGGTCCCACCGACAGCAACCCTCCCGCCCCCTCCATCGTGGATTCTCTGGCGTCAGATGCTGCAGACAACAGGAAAATCCATTGACTGCAGTGGGATCAGAAGATCCCGCCTTTGGCTAGAAGAACAAAGAAAAGTGTAGCACAAGAGGAGGCCCTTCAGCCCTCCAAGCCCATGCCGATCATGATGCTCTAACTAAACCAAAAAAATAACTAATGGTGGGCCATCTCCACCGCTGCAAAGCATGTCACGGGGTGGGCAGAAAATCCCGCCCAGAGAATAATGTATCTAAGTTTGCTTAAAATACAAACTGTATCATTGCTAGATGGGAATACAAGCTATGAGGAGGATACAAACAGGCTGCAAAGAGACATGGACAGGTTGAGTAAATGGACAACATGATGGTAGGAGGAGTATAATATGGGGAAGTGTGAGGTTATTCACTGTGGTCAGAAGAAGAGAAAAGCACAATGTTTTGTAAATGTTATTGTTCAGAGAGACTTTGATGTACTCGCACAAGGAACACAAAAACAGGTACAGCAAACAATTAGGAAAGCAAATAGCTTGCTGGCCTTTACTGCAATGGGATTGGAGTGCAAGAATAAATAAGTCTTAGTACAATTGTACAGAGCTTTGTTGACTACACATAGACTATGGGATGTAGCTGTGAAGTCCATATTTAAGAAAGGATAGACCTTGTTTGGAGATAATACAGCAAAGGTTCACTAGATTGGGCTACACGGTTGCACAGTGGTTAGCACTGCTGCCTCACAGCACCAGGGACCTGGGCGAGTCCCTGCTTGGGTAACTGCCTTTGTGGAATCTGCACATTCTCCGTGTCTGCGTGGGTTTCCTATGGGTGCTCCGGTTTCTTCCCACAGTCCAAAGATGTGCGGGTTACATTGATAGGCCATGCTAAATTGCCCCTTAGTGTCCTGGGATGTGTAGGTTAGAGGGATTAGCAGGGTAAATGTGTGGGGTTGTGAGAATAGGGCCTGGGGTGGGATTGTTGTCCGTGCAGACTTGATGAGCCGAATGGCCTCCTTCTGCACTGTAGGGATTCTATGATTGGTCCCTGGGATGAAAGGGTTGTTCTATGATGAGAGGCTGAGCAAACTGGATCCAAATTCTTTAGAGTTTAGAAAAGGTGATCTCATTGAAACAATCAAAATTTTGAAGGGGGTTGACAGGACAAAACTGAGAGGTTGTATCCCCCAGCTGAACAATTTAGAACAAGGGGACACAGTCCAAGCATAAGGGACTGATGATTTAGGACTGTGATGAGGAGATATGTCTTCACCTGTAAGGCTGGTGATCTTTGGAACTCTCTACCCAAGAGGGTTGTGGATGCTCCATCACTGAACATATTTAAGGCTGAGATAGACAGGTGTTTGTTCTATTGGGGAATCAAGGAATATGGGGAGCGGGCAGGAGGGTGGAGTTGAAGCGCAAGATCAGCCATGCTCTTACTGAATAGTGGAGCAGGTTCAAAGGACCATATGATCTCCTGCTCCTATTTCTTACATTCTTATGTTCTTAACTTCCAATGACTCAAATAGCCCATGGCTTTGAATGGAAAGGGCAGAACAGAAAATAGCTGGCTTACGGCAAAGAGCATAAGTCAGGAACAGAGGTAGGCCATTCAGCCCCCCGAATCCGATCCTGCCATCAAATTAGGTTATGATTCCATCAGCTGTACAAATTTCTCTATTTCTTTCCCCTTCAGACCCAAGCAGCACAGATGCATGTTAAAAGCAATACAATTGCTCTCCTTTTCTCCAGCAGGTACTGATTTTGCTGGGATATGGGTCCATGGCAAATAACACACTCAAGTAGCTTTTTTTTTCATATCTCAGCTTGGATGGCAAGTGTCACTGGGCCATTTGGCCATGGAAAGCGATGGCGACTGAATTCAATTCACGCTTAATAAACCCCCACAGGCACACGCTCCAGGAACCCTGATGTACTTTTCCTTTCACTCCATCAGGAACAACTCTCCTGAGGAGAGGCGGGGAGTCAGCTTGTGTGTGTTCCAGCACCTCACTCGAGTGACTGCCCTTCAAGTGCAAGTCAAACGAAGCAACAGTACCATCCTGGCCGATGTTAGCCAGTTCAGCACAGACTGAAGATTGAAATTATAACTTTCCTAAGTTTACCTGTATACGTTGAAACTTTGGAACAGGACTAAGCCATTCAACCTTTCAATTAGATCATGGCTGATCTATATCCTACCTCCATCAACCTATCTTGGTTCTGAAACCCATAAAACCCTTGCCTAACAATATCTCATCCATCTCAGTTTTGAAATTTTTAATTAACATTGAGCATTAACAACTTTTCAGGGGAGAAAGCTTTACATTTCTACTATCATTTGTGAAAACCTCCTGACACCATCCTCAAATGGCCAAGCGCTTATGTTAAGGTTATTTTCCCTTTGTTCCCAAGCCCACTAGATGAAATAGCTTCTGCACAGCTTATCAACTAAATTAATCACCTTACACTATACTGGCCTCGGGCAGCACGGTGGCACAGTGGTTAGCACTGCTGCCTCACAACGCCAGAGACCCAGGTTTGATTCCCGGCTTGGGTCACTGTCTGTGTGGAGTCTGCACATTCTCCCCGTGTCTTCGTGGGTTTCCTCCAGGTGCTCCAATTTCTTCCCACAGTCCAAAGTTGTGTGGGTTAGGTAGATTGGCCATGTTAAATTGCCCCTTAGTATCAGGAGGACTAGCTAGGGTAAATACGTGGGGTTATAGCGATAGGGCCTGGGTGGGATTGTGGTCGATGCAGACTTGATGGGCAAAATGGCCTCCTTCTGCACGGTAGATTCTATGACGAGACAACTTGTTCTGATAATTTAATCCTTTTAATCCCATTAAGTACCAGCACCATCTTCCAGTCATCAGAAATAAAGATGGTGGGACATTTGACTGCAGTGAGACGAGGCTAGGTTAAGTGGCACCATCCCCAAAGTCACTGAATTGAACACTGTTCATCATTGTCTCCCAGAATCTAAAAGACACCATGTACGACTTCTGACAAGAGTGTGTATGTAGAGTACTAACATCTGAGCTCTGCAGGCACTTGCCAAGTTTTTAAAGATTCTGGCCGCTCATGCATTCAAAGACGCACGTGGTTCAATTCCATCGAAACACGGAGGCAATTCTATTGAGAATATACAATGGGGGAGGGAGGGCAAATCCTCCTTTCGCAGAAGATCCAGCTAATGGAATGAGCCCAGACAGGAAACTGCCAAGGTTTGCAGGGGTTTTTTTTAACATCCAATCTGCTAAACCAAGCTTTTGTTCATATATTGAAAGCAATCTAATTTTAAAAATGGGTGGATAATACTGGAATGCATGCAGGGAGTCATTCACTCAGTGACATCATGTCTAAAAACAGCCTACACTTGAATACTACTGAAGCTGCTTTGAATTAGGTTGCACGAGCTGGAAATATGAAGGGAAAAAAAACTTTGCACAGTAGCCTAGAACTCCAGCATCATCCATGCAGGGAGGTGGCCTATTACAATGGATGCTGTGTTTGTACTGCCAGGCAACAAACTCCAATCCCCATTTAGACAGGAGTTAGTCCAGTTAGCAAAAGTTGTTTAGGACAGTGAGTGCAATGTGTCTGCATGCGTGCGTGTACATATGCATGTGTGTATGTGTGCACACACAGTCGTGTGTGCATGTGCGCACGTGTGTACACATGTGCTCTTGTATTAACATTTGGTGAAAATTAAGTGGCAAGTTTTAAAGTTTTCTGCATTGTCGTCCACCCCCCGCCCCAAAAACACTCCAGGCAAAAAACAAACGAGAGGCCTGTAAAGCACTCCTAATTGGTTAGAACTGATATTATGGATAAAACCTACCTCCTAGTACGTGGGAAGGTGGCTGCAAAAAAATCTTCCAAACCTCCCTTGCTGTTTCCCATTAGCTGTTTAAATACAGGCACTTGGCCTTGCTGACACATAGACCCTGGTTCCTATTGCAGTATAAAGCTAGATACTGTGAAAAGAATTTGAAAAAACAAAGCAAGGGCACAAAGAACACTTCTCTGTTCTGAATACAGCAGACCCCTTTTACAAGAGAGATGTTTAGAGTGTGAATATAGAGGGCCTGTTCTACAATTCCCTATTAGCAAACTAGACAGAAAGGCCAGCATTTTATGGCCTCGCCACAGTGCGTCTCCCCCACCGGCGGATGCGGCGGGCCAGTTAAATTGCCGTTTACTTTGGCGGGACCATAATAATCAGGTGGGAGGGGCCATAAAACCTTGGCAGAAAATTCTGGAATACACCGAGAGATCAGAATATAACAGACAGCCAGGCAATGGGAAGGGAAATGAGATTAAAACCTTTGTGGATGTTAGCCTAGACTCCAGGAGATCTGCAGTCATTAAAACGTTTCAAGGTTTATTGAATACTCTTCCTTTATAGGATACAGCCGAGACAGGCTAATTAGGTTTGCTGTCGAGAGAAAACAGATGAAAGAGCTGCAGGAGTTAACTGTAAAACTGCCCTGGGTCGAATGTATCTATCCCTTCAGAACCACAGCAGCAATGCAGTGCATGCCATACAGGGGGAAATCAGCAATGCTTAAAGCGTTGTCCAAAAATATAAAATTCCCTGCAGAAAAATATTCTGACCACTTAACTTGATTACAAGTTGAAGAAACTAAAACAAAAAGCTCCATTTTCTTCCAGTCACTTCTCCTTTTCGACTTTAGCGGGTAATCAGTTTTTAATGCTTGTGGCCTGCCTTGATCAGACCTGACTGACCGAGGTTTATAGACTCAAAGTCCCCCACTGAAGCTTAATTGAGTTAAGTAGGACACGAGTACAGCTGCACACATTGAATGGCTGCTCCTGTTCTCCCACTCCCCTCCCCCATTCAAACATAGGCAGACACAGATTCCCCAACACATTCATTGTTGGCAAACTGAAGGTAGGGAGCTTCTTGTGGGCTTCACAATGAACGTCGTACACTGCTTCAGTATGACTAATAGTTCAATCAATACCACAATCCAAACTAATGCCTTTACTCAAAGATCACTCTCAAAAATGCTGCTATACAGAGATAACTGTCAGCTTTGTCCCTTATAATTATCCCAACATCCTAGCATTTGCAGCTTAAAAATCTCAGGATTTTTGAAAGTGGCTTTGGAGCAAAGTTCACCCACAGAGTTATTGGGATTTAGCTTAGAAGCTAAGAGATCTTCCAGTTTAAACTGTCTCCTTCATCCCATCGGCTTCCCTATAATCCACATTAGCTCCCACTCCAGCAACACACTACAATTATAAAATTCTCAGCATCATGTTCATTCAAGGTGGCGCTGGAGCAAGGCGACTTCTTGCGAGCTGTCCCCAGCATGTCCTCTAATCCTATCTTTTACTCTCAATCTATGGTCTTAAAACTGAACTCTAACCCGTTTGAACTACATTATATACTGCACCCTCTCCTTCCTTTCTCCCCTATGTACTCTATGAATGGTATGTATTGTCTATATAGTATGCAAGGAAACAGTACTTTTCACAATAGATGTGACAATAATAAATCAAATCTCCCCCATGGCCTCCTTGCCCCTCCCAATGTCACCTCCTCCAGTCAGAAGATCCTCCAAGGACTTAGTTCCTCCAACTGCTGCCACAACAACGCAGATAGCCAGGATTTCATCCATCTGGCTTCAGGGATGCTGGAATCCCTTTCCCAGAGCGTTCCATCTCTCTCCCTCCCTGTAAAGATCCTCATCTCTTTGACCAGACATTTAGTTCCCCTCCCAATATCGCCTTCTTTGGCTTGGTGTCAATGTTTTGCTTGACTGCGCTCCTGTGGACCACCATCAGGAGGTTTTCCTTTGCTAAATGCTAGTTGTTGCTGCTGCCCTGTTCAGTACAGTGGGAATCACCAGTCAGTTCGCTTTTAATACAATTTCAGTCTCAGTTCCCAACAAGCGCAAATGTGAGTTGGAGTTTTGGTGCTGATGGAGACTTTAGGTAAGAGCCATCGAATCAGAAGTCTACTTTGTACAAATTAACCCACCACCCACAATGCTGTGCAATGGCGGCTTACGACCACCATCAACTCTTACTACCTTGCTGCTGCCCAAGACTAGCATCATCAGGGCCAGAGGCTCTCCAGCTGCAGTACTCTACTTCATTTCAACCCACACTTCCCAGCACTCAGTCAGTTATGATTAAGTAGACGTCTCCCAGCCAACCAAACCTTCATGTTCACGCCAGCAGCAATTACTGGGAACGGATTGGCAAGACCGAAAGCCAATGTCACAACAGCATTTGCAAAACCCAAGTAACTGGGCTGTGGCTCAAGTGTTTTTTTTCCTACATAATAAACTCCTTGTTCAATTTACTGTGGTGGGCAAGTGAAGACATTTCAGGACATCCCAAAGTGGGTTAGAGTCACTGCATACTTCAGAATGCAGGAAACAAGGCTGCTAACATGAGCCCCAGCAAGATCCCACAAACACCAACTGACTGTTTTTAATGATAATGGTTGAGGGAGAAATGTTGGCCAGGACTCCGGGGAGAACTCGCCTGTTCTTCTTTGAAATCACAGAATCCCTACAGTGCAGAAATAGTGAAATAGTGCTGCTCTTTCTTTTACGTACACAAGATGGGGAGTCAACTTGACCCCGCATCCAGAAGACAGCTTTTCTAACAGTGCAGATATTCCTCAGTACTGCATTGACGTGTCAACGTGGATTTGTGTATATAGATCTATTTTAACAGGCCTCCTTCTCTTACTATATGGAGATGTGTGTAACAGTATTTCCAGATAATGGTCTCTGATGCACCACCTTCTTTCCCAACATTTCTCGCTCAAGAGTGAAAAAAAAGTAGAAAGATCTCTGAATCCCAATCTGATATCTCATTGCTAGGGTTGGGAGATTGGCTCAGAGTCAGGATGGGGGCAGATATATCTGAGGTCTACCAAGGGAATCAGGTGAAGGGAAAGATTGGCTACGGATGGACTAAGGGCCAAAATAAGAGCTCTATTTTAAAGTTGGAGATGGCAAGACATGCACATAGAAGCACATGAAATCCAGTACCATCCAGCAAGAACCATTTACAAGGGTGGCTGTAAACCCAAATGAATATGGAACAGTAATTTGATGAATGACACTGGGTTATTGGCACAATTGAGAAAAGGGTCTTGAAAGCACATTCGTTTACCCCCCCCCCTTCCTCCAAAAGTCATCACCACTTCAATCACGCACTGAAATCTAGACATCAAGATGTACTGAAATCAGGGATGCTCAGAGAGTCATACAATTATGTGGAGTCCAGAAAGTCACATATAAATTGAGGTTCCATTAATTTCCCTGTACCTCAAGTTATTAACACTAACAAATCTTGATGTGACTATCAACCACCGAGGCCACTGCCACTCCACAAATATAAAACTGCAAACTGAGCTTTGAGGCCCAGGTTGTCAAGGTCACAGATGGGAGACCCACACTTTGGGATTTTGCCCCATTGCCCTGCCCTGTCACAGTTCTACCTTGTGGCCTGTCCATGCTTGCCTGCAGTCATCTTTTTTGAAAAGAACACAACTTAAATATGAAAAGAGACTCAGTCACTGAGGCAGTGTGTCAGAGTTTCCAACCAGGAATGGGCAGCGTGCCCATCCGAGAGAGGAATCAGATGTGATAATGAGGGTAAGTCACTGACAAATTTTGATTTAAGCTCCACACAAAGCAGTAGATTATTGAAGCAGGGAGACAGGCTGACAGGGAAGGCTTAGTATTTCCAAGTATTGGAAATGTATTGGAAATAAAATTTGAGGAGTAAAACAGATGCAAACAGAATAATTAAAGGTTCAAACTGTGCAGGACAATTTACACGCCAATTCTGGAAGACTTAATTAGTAGGTGCTGTTACTCTTTTAATTCAGTCCTGGTGCATTCATGCTCTTGTTATACATGCTGAAAGAACTCCAGTTTGTGACAATCCTAACGAGCCTGAAGCAACCCGTCCTACCATATGGAAATCTGGACCCCCAGCCAATTTCTACATTTCACACAAAATGGACCCAGATGCCAAGCCATTCACTGTAAGTATAGTGATCTCAACTCCAGTAGAAAGGCTGGTATTACCTTCAGAAGGTCACCAAGACCCTTTAGTTGGGAAGTTAAACGTCAATGTACGTAGAAAATTTTACAAAGATCAACACACAGCCACCAAACATCAATTGGATGTTGAGTAAGAGGCAAAAATCCTGAAGTAATTTAACAGAGAAACTGTAAGCAGGAGTAGGCCATTTGGCCCTTCGAGTCTGCTCTGCTATTCATTTTGATCACGGCTGATCATCGAATTCAATATTCTGATCCCCCCTTCTCCCCATACCCTTTGATCCCTTTAGCCCCAAGAGCTATATCTAATTTCTTCTTGAAATCAGACAATGATTTGGCCTCAACTACATTCTGTGGTAGTGAATTCCACACATTCACCACCCTCTGGGTGAAGAAATTTCTCCTCACCTCAGTTTGAAAAGGTTTACCCCTTATCCTCAAACTATGAGCTCTAATTCTGGACCCCCCCCCCCCCCCCCCACCCCACCATTGGGAACATTCTTTCTAAATCTATCCTGTCTAATCCTGTTAGAATTTTATAGGTTTCTATGAGAACCATTACTATTTAAGAACCAGCTGGAAGTTATGATGGAATACCTTTGGTACATTTGGATGGGCAGGTTGGGATGGGTTTGATATCCTATCTGTCCCTCATGTATCCACCGACATGCACCTAGTCCTGATTTCCTTCCAGTCACTTCTAATTACACAGCTCCAACAGAAGCCCATGCACTGTCCACCCACCTCAGATATACACATACAGCGCAGTACTCCTCCTGCACTATGATGAAGATCCCAGACACATAATTTCTTTGTGAGTGCCAAAGAGGCAATTACATAAAACGCATTGATACCCCAGGGTAAATGCAACATTTCCTCAAACCCTCTCCTTCCTAAGGGTTTCCAAGTATTTGGTGAAATATCAAAGTTGAGGGTATTCAAGAGACAAAAAGAAATCAAATGCAAATATCCCAAATAATCCCACACCATCTCTATACAGTGGCCACATTGCCAAACAATTGCCCCATTTTAGTCCACTGTCATTCTTCACTATTGTTTTGATTCCACAAGAGGTGCACTAGCTTAAAGTGACTTCATTCCTTGAACTCACTCACTCATACACTAATTCCTCTGGATGGTGCTTCCCCCAACCCTAAATTTCTTCCCCCAACATGGGCTTCTGTTGGAGCTGTGTAATTAGAAGTAACTGGAAGGAGATCAGGACTAGGTGCATGTCGGTGGATACATGAGGGAAGATAGGATATCAAACCCATCCCAACCTGCCCATCCAAATGTACCAAGAGTATTCCATCATAACTTCCAGCTGATTCTTAAATAGTAATGGTTCTCATAGAAACCTATAAAATTCTAACAGGATTAGACAGGGTAGATTTAGAAAGAGTGTTCCCAATGGTGGGGGACTCCAGAACTAAGAACATAAGAAATAGGAGCAGGAGTAGGCCATCTAGCCCCTCGAGCCTGCCCCGCCATTCAACAAGATCATGGCTGATCTGAAGCAAATCAGTTCCACTTACCTGCCTGCTCCCCATCTCCCTTATCGATCAGAAATCTATCTACCCGTGATTTAAACATATTCAACGAGGTAGCCTCCACCACTTCAATGGACAGAGAATTCCAGAGATTCACTACCCTCTGAGAGAAGAAGTTCCCCCTCAACTCTGTTCTGAGGCTGTGCCCTCTAGTTCTGGTTTCCCTTCTAAGTGGAAAGAATCTCTCTACCTCTACCCTATCCAGCCCCTTCATTATCCTATATGTCTCTATAAGATCACCCCTCAGCCTTCTAAACTCCAACAAGTACAGACCCACTCTGTTCAATGTCTCCTCATAAGCTGCACCCCTCATCTCCGGAACTAGAGCTCATAGTTCAGTAGATCAATACACCATGTGGCGTATTTCCCAACCATAGTTTCAGGTAGATCCGAATCCCATACGTGGTCTGTTTTGGCTTGGTTGACCTTGGAAGGGACAACATTGTTGGTGTCGTAACTGTCTTCGGTGCCCCTGAGCTAAGGATGTAGGTGGGAGGGAAAAAAAAGTACCAGCTTTAGTTCTATGAGACAAAACTAGTCTCCCACTGTAGGACAAAATAGGCATTGGCAATTCAGCATTCTATTTTACACCTCGCCCATTTTCTTCTCGGCATGGTAGCACAGGGGTTAGCACTGCTGATTACAGCACCAGGGACTCGAGTACAATTCCGGCCTTGGGTGACTGTCTGTGTGCAGTTTGCACATTCCCCCCCGTGTCTGCATGGGTTTCCTTCGGGTGCTCCGGTTTCCTTCCACAGTCCAACGATGTGCAGGTTAAATGGATTAGCGGTGACAAATTGCCCTTTAGTGTCCAAAGATCTGTAGGTTATGTGGATTAACCATGGTAAGTGTGCAGGTTTATGGTAATAGGGCAAAGGACCTGGGCAAGATGCTTTATTGGAGGGTCGGTGCATACTCAATGGGCCAAATGGGATTCAATGGATTCTATGGTTCCCCATTGTCAAGTTTAACACCATCTATGTAATATTTGGGATCAACCTAGGAAGTAGAATTATGGAGAACTATAGCTTGCGTGCTCTATCCAGTGACGTGCCTGGAGGTCTAGCAAGGCTGGTGTCTAGCATGCCTTTTGATCTGCCAAGGTATAAAACCAGACCAAGAATTGTTGCGTGGGCTTAAAGATACAGAATGGGCAGATCAGCCTCACGTGCTTTGAATGGCAGCCCTGTACGAGTCAGCATTTCTCAGGAAAGGACAAGAACTGGGGACGGGAGAACGGGAAGCTGGGAAAGGCAGGCAAACCAGGAGACCCTAAATTCCATTATTTGTCTTTGACTGGTAGCCACCTTAGTCAATGTGACATTACGGATGCTACTGTTCGTGTCAGGACCATTGACTTGGGAAGGGAAGTAAAATCAAGCAGGGTTCCCATTCCTACCCACTATAAGGGTGGAATCTACACTTGCATAAAAAGTGGGTCTGTTCAAAACCAGGCTGCCTACAGCCATACCTGGAGGGGGAGTGTGGGGAATGAGGGCTACAGAGGTAAAATAGTGCCTATAAAACCCTACTCCAAACATGGATTTTTCCTTTAGAATAAGACGAGAAGGAAGAAGGGAATAATATGGGAAGAAAACCTCAGGACATCAGGAAAACATTCTTCTCTGTTTCCACTAGAAATGTATGATTCAAGTCATCCATATTTGCCAGATGTGGTGAAAGACCCAAGCAGCATTAACATAGCAAATATCCCAAGGGACTTCACAAAAGTGTGGAGTCATTGACCAGGCAATAAGGTAAGATTTGGTTCTCAGAATAGGCTCGAAGGCATTTGAAGAGGATTTAACAACGCAGAAGTATTTAGGAATAAAACTGCACAGTGCTGAGGTGCGATGACTGCCAGGTGTTCCACAGGTGGCAGAATGGCAGAATGCCATGTTAATGGGGGCAGGGTAACGAGAGGAGAGCTGGAACGTATGAAACAGAGAGAATCATCAAAGCACAGGATGTGAGCTGGGATGTAGGGCTGCAGGACGTTATGAGGTGGGATGGAATGAGCTGGGATGAACAGCTGAAGGTGGTTGCAGAGGCAGGATGAAGCGAAGCTATGGAAGCGCTGGTAAATTAGACTGTTTGACATTTCAAGACGACTAAAAAGCATGGTCTCTCCTTCGTGTTAAATCTGTAGACCTACATTTGAACAGCCTGTTTAGAATGCAGCTCTAACGTGACTGCCACAGTGATAATTATCTCTGTTAACTGTGCATTACTCTGTGCCCTCCTCCAGCCCTACATCTCAGCTCACTTCATTCTACCTCTGGAACCACAAGACCAGTCCCAATTTCCACACACACGCAGCCTTATGCACTCCTGTGCTCAAACTGGCCTCCCTGGTTACATGACATAGAATTTTTTTATTGTCAGTCATGTCTGACCCACTGAACTCCTGATGCATTGAGTGTTCCTCAGGCTGCTGGAAGGATAATGGGTAGCAAGGCAGAATTCCACAGGATTGATGTTTGTTGTGTGGGACAGGGAAAAGAAGGAAAGTATGGAAAAGCAGGTTAAATGAGTTGTGGGATGTGTGGAGGAAATTGGAAGGATGCATTGCTAAGGCGTTGCCACGAGAGGGATACCAAACGCTCAAATGGCTTTCAGGAGGCCTCTAGTGGCCAAATCCCAGTACTACCAATGCCAGCCTGCCCTCTCGTTGAAAGATGCCATTTCTCCAACTCTCTGCCCCATTATAACAAATAGCTAACCCATGCTCTCACTAAGATTGTCCACATTTTTAACATAGCATTACATTTTCAAATCTTTTGTGATCCCCTAGATTGTATGCATAACCTAGATGAGGTATTAAAACATCAACCTCATGAATTCAAATAACCTTCTACTGAATGGCAGCATTGCTGTAGTCATTATTTGCTGTTTATCTTTGCAAAAGTCCTGTAGAATTTTTCTTTGTTTTCTCATATAGCAAAGCTCCATTACTAAGATGGAACGATTGATTGCAGCCACTTTATACCACAGAGAGGTTGCAAATTAAATATCAATATTCGAACATTAGTGTGACTGAGAGAAAATTTAATGAAATCTATTGCGAGGCGGAAGTGAGTGCTGAGTGAAAACTGCAGAAGCCTCTTCTTTTGCAATATGACCGCGTTCATCATATTCCTTAAACTTGCTGACTCACTGAGATCACTCAGAACTTCACCTAATGAAGGAGTGGATTGCATCCGAGGCTTTTTTCTGATGCAACACATCTGCAATTACATAACCTTGACTGGAGCTCCACATTGCAGCTTCGAGAATGTACTATCTGCAAAGTGAAGGTCCATCTAATTTGCCTGCTACCATCCTAGTAGTCACGTGGTACAACAATAATGGAGACGCTGACTAATCTGAGGGATCAATTTCTCAAAGAACTGCTTTAAAAACGATGCAGTACTTCACCACTTTATAATTACTCACAACCTTTCACTAAAACTAAAGGCAGCAATTTCATTCCACCAGTGTGAAATGTAGGTTCCAACCTCAGCTTCCTAGTTTTAATAGAACAGCAACAATCCCAAGGACACTAGCTAGAATCAAGTGCCTTTCAAGGTCCACCATAATATCAATGGCAAAGATTAATGAGTGCTGCACTGTGGAAAATTATTGGCAGAATCCCCTACTTTGTGTGCATGCTTTCTTCCCCACAATTAACTCTTCCTCCTGTCCTTAACCAAAGCTAAGGTAGTGTGTTCATGAGTTAAGTCCAACCTATTTTTCATTTGGTGTTGCACCAACATTAGTCATCTCAAGTCAACTGTTAACCTTCTCAATATCTCAGGATGCAAGCCATTATTCCCAAATCCTATTTGAGTGGCTGAGGCAAGAAAGACTGATTTAAGAGAACAGCACTATCACCACACCCTCGCCCATCAACGCTTTCAACTCCCTTGCCCTGCTGAGAGAAAACTTAAAGCGCCACACTTACGCATAGCACTGTCGAGAGGCAGAGAAAGAAACAAGCAGACAAGCTCAAGGCAAGAGGATCAGAACAAAAACTCGGACACTTTGGCCCTCAAACTTAGATTGAATTGCCAATTCAATGAGACAGGGCATGTATTTAGCTCTCATATTAACGCTGAAGCCAGTTTGGACAGAAAGAAGGCAGGTTCAATAGAGTTGTCTATTGCACCAAATGATCTGAGTGAGAATTTCTAAAATACTCAAAGCCTGGTTTTCAATGAAAGTTCCTTCATATCCCATCACCAGCCCTCCTTCCATCCATCAACCCTCTTTTTAATTCAACTTTCGCCTGCAATTTTGCAATGGTCATCTGGCCCATCATATCAGTGCCCATGCACACTTTGAAAGAGCCCCCCCTATCATTTGCTCATTTTGTATAATCCTACATTTCCTTTGCCTTTTCAAGTACATATCCAATTTTGTTTCGAAAGTTACTACTGAACATGCTTCCACCACCCTTTCAAACACACTGCAGATTATAACAACTCGTGGGGTGAAACTCTGCAGTGGAGTCATTAATGCAAGTTCCCACTGAGGTTTACACTCAGACCAACCCCTTTGCCCTCATCCTCCCCTTCTGACCCGGTCAAATGCCAAAACAATCAGCAGTCCCAATGCCAAAGTCAGGCTCAAGATGGCAGACAGTAAATCACAACGGAGTCATGTAAGGGTGATAACTTTTTGGAGAGAAGAACAAAGACTTCCTTTAGGTAAGCTAGTTCTCACAAGATGCAAATTTCACACGTGTGTGTGCAAGTATGATGCATGGCAGCAGATCCCAATTCTTGTACATCGAATAGAAGATACGCAGCAAGGACTTTTGGAAAAAAATAAAAATCCCTTTTATGTTTCATCAAATCGAGAATATAATTTCACTCATTTATCTTTACAGTTTGTGGATGGGGTTGAGGACATATTACAGAAACCAGTATCATCGAGCAAACTGGAATTCAATCCCATTCAAATGAGCAGAGAGCTGCCACATTGTACTGTCAGGAGACTTTACACCCTACCCATCCCTTGACTCCACCCAAAGAATAGAACACAAAGATGTACCGAACAGTCAAAAATGCACGGCCAATTTTAACTGCTTTCCAATTAGATCGTTTTGGAATATTGCAAACGATCTAAAATTAAGATTTGGAATTTATTCTTATGAAAAAAAAAAGCAAAAATAAAATTTAGTATTGATCCGTACATTGAACGTGTGCGCGCTGGCCAGTTTCCTTTCTCAAACAAAACAACACGGCTCAAACCTGCTGCCAGTCCCTTTTTGGTTTAAATTCTTTTGTCTGACCTGGACACACGCCTTCCCAACATATTCCAATTCGTCAGAGACAAAGGCAAACAGCCCCTGCACGACAATAAAAGGCTGCTCCAGAGAGGGAAGCCAAAGGGGACACAACCAGTGCAGCGGGGGGATTGAAGTTAACCCCGCCGGCCACTGCCTCAGATTCAGCCCGCCAAAGCTCACTGACTCGGGATCTATTCAATTTCACTGTGGAATTGCAGTGTTACTGATGTAACGGGGAGCCTTGTGCCATAAAGCGCTAACTGGGTGGTGTCTTCGCGCTTGTTTGCTAACTGGTCCCACGCTCCCCATGTTGAAATAAAATATATACACACACACACACAAAATACGTGGACACATAAAAGTAATCACCCCGCTGGAATTTACGCGTTAAATGGGCACATGAAAGCAGCACAAAGATTGCTGTAAAAATTCAACCTTTCCAACCCCTTGGATCGTTCACTAAAAAGAGTACGTCTCGTTGGTGAACAGAAAACATTATTTCCTAACGGTAGCCACCCCATGAACCTGCGTTTTTTAAAAAACAATTAAAAACCTTCTTTTCAACAGCTTTAGTCATGTTTTCAAAGTTGCAAATACATAACAAATGTTAGGTGGGGGGGGGGGGGGGGAAGCAAACATCGATTCCCCCCTTGGGATAAATAACCTCGATTAAAATTCAAGACAGATTTCACATTACCTTCCTGCAACCGTGCTCCCCCCGAAAACACACACACACACACACAAAAGCCCCACTTTTAAGATTTGTATTATCTGCAGCACAGTGCACTGAAGGCTAGAAGCCAGCAACACAATGCAGTAAATATACATCTCTGACCATTTGCAGTCTTATCTAGTCCCGATGCAAAGAATCCCAAGGAGGGGGGGACAACTGCACGTTTAGAAGATGCAACGCACACACACACACGCACAAAAATAGGCTTGATACATACCGTTATACGAGGAATGTTCTTTTTACCCTGATATCCCGACATCATCATTTTTTTAAAAATGGGTGTTCTAATCTATCAGTTAAAAATAAAAACTAAGCACTTTCGCTCTCTCTAGCTTCTTCTGCTGGAGTCTTGCAAGCGACGTGATTTGCTCCTGTTCCCATACAATAGCAGCGCTGTGCGAGTGTGCAGGGCTCTAACTATAGGCTGCTCCAGTGCTGCACCTCCCTCCAGCTGCTATTGATCGCTGTCTGCAGCTCTCGCCTCGCCCAGGCTGTGTTGTGTGTCTGTGTAGGCGACGCAGCACAGCCACCACCAGGCGGAGCCAAGGCTACTCCCAACACCCGGCACCTCAATGAAGACACCCCCAAAAAAAAGCAGTAAAAAAAAACAGAATGATATATAACCCTCTTGGGTTTCCTATAATTAGGGATCTGACCCAATTCCAACCACCCCTTCCATCTGAGAGGCATCCAAATTGTATTGTAATGTGCATAAAGCATATTTTTCTATTTATAAACCTGCCTGTATCATGTAAAAAAATCAATGGACAAAAAAAATCAGCCACATGGAGTGATTTTGTATTGTGCAATGTATAACATTTCCTGGCTGTGATAAATTGGCACGTCATCATCCCCTGGTAGTGCACTGCACCTTTCATGCAACCACGAGATGACTTGTGGCTTGCTCAAGGCATTTTCGAGGATACTGTTTTAGTTCGATGTATGTTAGATGTGGGAAAGGGAAATCAGAGGTGTAGAGTTGCTAATTCTGGTCGAATCTATTGCTGGATTTTTGGTCAACAATTCCGTCTCAAACTGCCCCGTTCCCCACCTCCACACTACCCTCATTAGTGACCTGGTGTACCACCTTGCCATATCAAATAGAACATGAACTGCCAAGAAACATCCAAAACAGCCTATCTTCAATAATTTGTCAGAGCTAATAAACAGAAGCATTCAAAGAAAGAAAGGGGAAAAAAGGCACAATTGTTTCTAGTGTTCCTATGATTTTGTTTCACCCAGTGTTACTCAGGGGTAGTGGCCTGGAGATGACTCTTCCATTCCTCATGACTTCAGGCCAATTCTGGAAGTTTGGCAACTCTTCAGAGGGGACGATTTAGAAAGAATTGTGTGAAAAGTGCACTCAAACCGTGAAAGGATTTTCTTTTTGCTTTTGAGTGCCTTAAATTTCCCAACAACCAATCAGAAAAGCGTGCCAGATTTCTGTTCATACTTATATAATCCGAGCAGATGGCTGGATCACATGAGTAGGTTAAATATGATCTTTTATGAGGACCAGATTATTTATTTTTTATTTTTTTGTAGGTTGGCTAGGTCATCATTTCTTTCTCATCCTTAATTGCCATTGGGAAGGTGGTGGGGAGCCACTGCTACACCACAGTGCGTTACCATGTTGACCTAAAGCACTCACAGCACAAACACAAGCTAGTTGGTCCACTCGAGGGTTAATGCTCCAAATGAACATCCTCCCCATCCCCCCACCACTCTTCATCCAACACCATCAACATAGCTTTCCAATTCTTCAACAGCAAGAATGCCAGATGCTAAAAACCAGAAATAAAAAAGCAGAAAATGGTGGAAATACTCAGCCGGTCTGACATCTCCAGAGAGAGATACAGGGTAGGATTTTCTGGCCATGTTCGCCCTGAAACTGGACAATCTTGCCTGAGGTCAACAGACCTTTCCACGGTCTGCCCCCTGCCCACTACGATTCCTGTGGTCGGCGGAATGGGAAAATTCGCCACACAGAGTTTATACCTCTAGTGGCTCAAGCATTCCCATTTTGGTCTCCACAAATGCTGAAAAACCTGCTGAGTATTTACTGCATTTTCTGTTTTTATTCTATCAGTTTATTTCTCCTTCATGTGAGTATCCAATTTCCACTTAAACACACTTGCCTCAACTACCCCTTATGGTGATGAGTTCCACAAACTCTTCACTTGCCTGGATGAGCTATCCTCAAGAAACTCAACATCATCCAGGCTGAAGCATAATGCTTGATTTGCACCCAGTCCACCACCTTCAATATTCACTCCCTTCACCACATTGGCAGCACTGTTAACCATCTACAAGATGCACGCAGCAACTCACCAAGGCTCCTTCAACATCACTTTCCAAACTTGCAATCTCTACCACTTCGATGGACAAGGATAGCAGATACCTAGGACACCACTACCTGGAAGTTACCCTCCAAGCCACACATCATCCTGACTTGGAAATATAATCACCGTTACTTCACTGTTTCTGGGTCAAAATTTGGGAACTTCCTTCCTAGCTGCACTGTGGGTGTACCTACATCACATGGACTGCACAGATTCAAAAAGGCCTCAACACTACCTTCTCAAGGACAATTAGGAATGGGCAATTAATGTTGGTCTATCGAGTAGCATCCACATCTCTCGAAAGTATAAAAGAAATTCTAACCACTCTCAGGTTAAAAAAGTCTCTTCGGAATTTCCTATTGGATTTTTAATGACTACCTTACCTTTCTGGCTCCAGGTTCTGGTCTCGCTCACAAGTGGAAATGCTTCCTCTGAGTCTCCCCTCTCAAACCTCTTGACCCTCCATCGAGTCACCCCACAGTTTTTCCTTTTCTCGAGAACACGACACCTGCCTGCTTAATATTTTCAGATAGGTATAACCTTTCAGCTCTGGTATCATTCTTGTAAAACTTTTATTAATCAGTTCCTCTAACCCTTCCTGTAACTCGAATACCAAAACCTCTCACAAGGTCCTATACAAGTTTAATATAACTTCACCGGTTTTAATTTCTATTTCCATAGATATAGTGCAGAACCTTCCCACGGGAATCGTAGCTGGCAGGACGTGGACCATGCAAAGGTCCATTGACATCGGGATAGGATTTTCTGGTTTTGAAGTGAGTACGGCCAGAAAATCCCACCCATAGACTCCATTGCTTTGTTTCTTTTATGGCTGACTGTATTGCTCATTTTAGTGGTCTGTCTATCTGTACCATAAGATGAAGTTTTTCAGTTTATTTATTTGTGTCACAAGTGGGCTTACATTAACACTGCAATGAAGTTACTGTGAAAATCCCCTAGTCGCCACACTCCGATGCCTGTTTGGGTACATTGAGGGAGAACTTAGCATGGCCAACGCACCTAACCAGCACATCTTTCAGACTGTGGGAGAAAACCGGAGAATCAGACGAAACCCACACAGGGAGAATGTGCGGACACCGCACAGCCAGGAATCGAACCCGAGTCTCTGGGGATGTGAGGCAACAGTGTTAACTACTGTGCCATCATGCTGCTCTGTTCCTCCTGTAAGACACTTAAGAGAGGTATTTAATGGAGGTACTGAGGGTCTTACCTGCCAGCTGGAGACTCATTAAGCACCTTGCATCACCATGGTGAATCCATGCCCGCTGCTGGGTGAATATCAGCAGTGGCAGGAGAAGGTAATTAATTGGGCATTAATGACCTCAATCGGCAGTGGTGCAAGGAGGTCATCAATGGGCCTTCCCACTACAGACTTAATCTGGAGTCCCCACCCAATACCCTGCTACCTAATTAAATGCTCTCCCCATTCCACCAAACCCACCCCGGGACATGGCCTTAAATTTCCGAGGAGTTTGAGTCCTTATTCTTCCTTACCAAAATATATTGCCATGTACATTGCCTATTGATGTTTATTTCCCAATTATATGTCCACTTATGAATGTCTTCCTGTATTTTGTCACTGCTGCATTAAATGTGAAGCTCATTCACAAATTGAACCCAGAGGCTAAAGTATTTATGTAAACAGTAAACAAGACTGGTCACCAGCGCCAACTCTTGTTGAACACCACTTCCCATCATTTCCTCAAGATGTAACAATGTACTACTAAGACTTAAGGATTCAAGGACTTAAGGACTCAAATTCTAATTCCTGTTAGGCACACACTCAACAATGTTGAGGATTTGGTTATTTTCCAGCCTATAGATCTTCTTAAGTGATAATTGTCAAGTTTGCTCAAAGTTTATGGACAGTTTGGATCCCAGCTGAAACGGTTAACCTTATTAGATGGACTTTTTTGTCACATTCCTAACAAACTCCCATTCCACAGTTCCCATGCTGAAGCATTATAAAACATGATGTATTATTATAATCATCAGCTCCGAAGAAGCGATATGCAGACTCAAGACCTCAACTCTGAATCTCTGTCCACAGATGCTGCCAAACCTGCTGAGTTTTTGCAGCATTTTCTGTTTCTATTATGATGTTTCATTACTCTGCTACAGTGTGTATGCCTGCATCCTGGTAAAACTATCAAGTTTTAATCGCTGTCATGCAAAACTAGGTATGTACAGAGGTCATTAAGATACCGCAGACAACTTGACTCTGGCATTTTGTGTTCTTAGAAATTTCCTTTATCTCTAATTCTACTTTCCTTTGAACTGCATCACAGAAAGTGGAGTGTGACACTTGATGTGCGACAGGCATGTTTGATGTTATGGTTTAATAACATTGCCAGTGACTCTCTCATAGCTTTGCTCATGGTTAGTCAGCAAAAGCTTTGAGAGAAGGGGTGAGGGGTGATGGTGGTATTTTAAAGCAGCCGCCTGGACATAGCGATGCAGATACAGAGCTGCAAAATGCTATGATTCCATGTTACTAATTGAAAGTGTTACCCAAGTGTTACCAGTCTTCCCGGAAAGTTATCAATTTGTGACAACAGGGAGTCCCAAGAATAGATATGATACTAACAAATCTGTTAAGGCACAGCAAGTTGAAATTCTGTTATTTTATAACAATAGTGGTGTTTATTCCATGGTGGACTATTGATCAAGGCCACTGATTTACAATGACCGAAACGTCAAATTCTTATCAAATGGAACTCCAGGATGTGAATTCTACAAGTCTCTCCATGATTCTGTAGATAGCAAAAATAACCGACCTTAATTTTAACAGAGATAATTTTACCTATGTATTTATTTTTATTCTTTACATATTTTAAAACTAAGAACACAGCAAAATGATATGCAGGCTATCGTAATACGAATCAAATAGCTGGACCACAAAAAACCCATGGAGCAACTTTCTAGTTCATATAAGCGCTCACATGCACTTACTGGAAACCTCCACCAGTGTCTGTAGATCTCGTTCAGCTGAACATGCTTTCTGAAGTTTTCTAAAGGAAAATCTATTTCCTTCTTAAATATATTCACTGACCTGGCCTCCACAGCCTTCTGTCGGAGAAAATTCCATAGGTTCACCACCCTCTCAGTGGAGAGATTTCTCCTCATCTCAGTCAAAAATGGCCTACTCCATATCGTAGAGATGCCGGCGTTGGACTGGGGTGAACACAGTAAGAGTTTTAACAACACCAGGTTAAAGTCCAACAAGTTTCTTTGGTAGCAAATACCATTAGCTTTCGGAGCGCTGCTCCTTCGTCAGATGGAGTGGAAATGTGCTCTCAAACAGGGCATACAAAGACACAAAATCAAGTTACAGAATACTGATTAGAATGCGAATCCCTACAACCAACCAGATCTTAAAGATACAGACAATGTGGGTGGAGGGAGCATTAAGCACAGGTTAAAGAGATGTGTATTGTCTCCAGACAGGACAGCCCGCAAGTCCAGGAGGCAAGCTGTGGGGGTTACTGATAATGTGACATAAATCCAACATCCCGGTTTAGGCCGTCCTCATGAGTGCGGAACTTGTCTTTCCTCTCCAAGGTGGCCTTCATGACACACGACAGCGCAGTCGCTGAGCAGAAACTGATAGGGACCCAGGTTCAATTCTCGCCTTGGGTGACTGTCTGTGTGGATTTGCACATTCTCCCCGTGTCTGCGTGGGTTTCCTCCGGGTGCCCAGGTTTCCTCCCACAGTCCAAAGATGTATGGGTTAGGTTGATTGGCCATGCTAAATTGCCCCTTAGTGTCAGGGGGGTTAGCAGGATAAATATGTGTCGGGTTACGGGGATAAGGTCTGGGTGGGATTGTTGTTGGTACAGATTCTATGGGCCAGATAGCCTCCTTCTGAACTGTAGGGATTCTATTCCGGGACAGTTGTTTTGTTCTTTAAGCAATCTCCATCTTACTCATCCCATGAACCCTTAATTGTGTATCAATTTCACATGTGGCACCCTAACAAATACCTTCTGAAAGCCTAAATATCCTGCATCCATTGGTCCTCAAGTTGTTACATCCTCAAAAAACTCTAATAGATTTGTCACTGTTTCTTTTGTGTAAAACTATGTTGACTCAAATCATATTTTGAATTTTTAAGTGTCAGATCACCATTTCCTTAATAATGGATTCCAGCATTTACCTTTATTTTATTCATTCAAGGGATGTGGGCTTCGGCGGTTAGGCCAGCATTCATTGCCCATCCCTAATTGTCCTTGAGAAGGTAGTGGTGAGCTGCCTTCTTGAATTGTTGCAGTCCATGTGGTGTAGGTATACCCACAATGCTGTGAGAGAGTTCCAGGATTTCGACCCAGTGACAAAGAAGGAAAGTGATATATTTCCAAATCAGGATAGTGACAGGCTTGGAGGGGAACCTCCAGGTGATGGTTTTCCCAGGTATCTGCTGCTTTTGTCCTTCGAGATGGCAGTGGTCATGGCTTTGGAAGGTGCTGTCTGAGAAGCCATGGTGAGTTCCTGAAGTGCATCAAAGTCAATGACTGATGTCAGGCTAACTAGTTTGTAGTTTCTCTTTTCCTTCTTTCTTGAACAGCAATGTTACATTTGCTACCTTCCAATCACTTACACCATTCCAGAATTTGGGGAATTTGGAAGATCACAACTAATGCATCTGCTATCTCTGTAGCCACGTCTTTTAAAACACTAGGGTGTGGACTGTCAAGTGAGGGGATTTATTAGCTTTCTAATCCATTAATTGCTGAATTACTATAACTTCCTCACTCTCATTAGCCTTTTGGTTCTCCATTATTTCTGTTTGCTTGTCGTGGACAAAAATATCAAGTCCGGAAGAAAGAATAAACATGTTATTTATGTAACACCTTCCATGACTTCAGGATATCCCAATATAATTCACAGAGAGTTAAGTGTTTTGAAATGCATTGCAATGCAGGCAAATGTGGCAGTCAATTAGCACAGTAAGAAGTTTAACAACACCAGGTTAAAGTCCAACAGGTTTATTTGGTAGCAAAAGCCACACAAGCTTTCGAGGCTCTGAGCCCCTTCTTCAGGTGAGTGGGAATTCTGTTCACAAACAGAACTTATAAGACACAGACTCAATTTACATGAATAATGGTTGGAATGCGAATACTTACAACTAATCCAGTCTTTAAGAAACAAAACAATGGGAGTGGAGAGAGCATCAAGACAGGCTAAAAAGATGTGTATTGTCTCCAGACAAGACAGCCAGTGAAACTCTGCAGGTCCACGCAACTGTGGGAGTTACAAATAGTGTGACATAAATTCTGATTCTAGGATCGCATGATAAAGACTCAGGAGGAAAAAAGCAGAAATATTTATGTGAAATAGTGTGACATAAACCCAATATCCCGGTTGAGGCCGTCCTTGTGTGTGCGGAACCTGGCTATCAGTTTCTGCTCCGCGACTCTGCGCTGTCGTGTGTCGCGAAGGCCGCCTTGGAGAACGCTTACCCGAATATCAGAGGCCGAATGCCCGTGACCGCTGAAGTGCTCCCCAACAGGAAGAGAACAGTCTTGCCTGGTGATTGTCGAGCGGTGTTCATTCATCCGTTGTCGCAGCGTCTGCATAGTTTCCCCAATGTACCATGCCTCGGGACATCCTTTCTTGCAGCGTATCAGGTAGACAACGTTGGCCGAGTTGCAAGAGTATGTACCGTGTACCTGGTGGATGGTGTTCTCACGTGAGATGATGGCATCTGTGTCGATGATCCGGCACGTCTTGCAGAGGTTGCTGTGGCAGGGTTGTGTGGTGTCTTGGTCACTGTTCTCCTGAAGGCTGGGTAGTTTGCTGCGGACAATGGTCTGTTTGAGGTTGTGCGGTTGTTTGAAGGCAAGAAGTGGGGGTGTGGGGATGGCCTTGGCGAGATGTTCGTCTTCATCAATGACATGTTGAAGGCTCCGGAGGAGATGCCGTAGCTTCTCCGCTCCGGGGAAGTACTGGACAACGAAGGGTACTCTGTCCACTGTGTCCCGTGTTTGTCTTCTGAGGAGGTCGGTGCGGTTTTTCGCTGTGGCGCGTTGGAACTGTTGATCAATGAGTCTAGCGCCATATCCTGTTCTTATGAGGGCATCTTTCAGCGTCTGGAGGTGTCTGTTGCGATCCTCCTCATCCGAGCAGATCCTGTGTATACGGAGGGCTTGTCCGTAGGGGATGGCTTCTTTAACGTGTTTAGGGTGGAAGCTGGAGAAGTGGAGCATCGTGAGGTTATCCGTGGGCTTGCGGTACAGTGAGGTGCTGAGGTGACCGTCCTTAATGGAGATGCGCGTGTCCAAGAATGCAACCGATTCCGGAGAGTAGTCTATGGTGAGCCTGATGGTGGGATGGAACTTGTTGATGTCATCATAGAGTTGTTTCAGTGATTGTTCACCATGAGTCCAAAGGAAGAAAATGTCATCGATGTATCTAGTGTATAGCACCGGTTGAAGGTCCCGTGCGGTGAAGAAGTCTTGTTCGAACCTGTGCATGAAGATGTTGGCATATTGAGGTGCAAATTTGGTCCCCATGGCTGTTCCGTGTGTCTGGATGAAGAACTGGTTGTTGAAGGTGAAGATATTGTGGTCCAGGATGAAGCGGATGAGATGTAAAATTGCATCTGGAAACTGGCAGTTGTTGGCGCTGAGCACTGAGGCCGTTGCAGCAATGCCATCGTCATGGGGGATGCTGGTGTAGAGTGCTGAGACATCCATTGTGACGAGGAGCGCTCCTGGTTCAACTGCTCCATGTGTGCCGAGTTTCTGTAGGAAGTCCGTCGTGTCGCGACAAAAGCTGGGGGTTCTTTGTACAATGGGTTTCAGGATGCCCTCGACATAGCCAGAGAGGTTCTCGCACAGGGTCCCATTGCCCGATACGATGGGACGGCCGGGTGTGTTTGCCTTGTGTATCTTCGGGAGGCAGTAGAGATCTCCAACGCGGGGAGTACGTGGGATGAGAGCACGGAGGGTGTTCTGAAGGTCCGGATCAAAGGTCTTGATCAGAGTGTTGAGTTGACGGGTGTGTTCTTAGCAGACAGGAAGCTCCCCGATTTTGGTCGAGATATAAATGTTAACACCTCGAGTAGTCTGCTGCGGTTTTTCCAAGTAGCGCCTTAAAATTACTCATGTCTATTTATTTACTTTTCCTCATGTCTATTTAAGAGGGTAGCTATGACCTTAGGTATAAGTTGTCAACAAAATATTGCTCTCTTCGATAGTTCAGTACTCCTGCAGTACTGCCAGCCAAGAGTCTCTTGAGAAGGATTTGAACAAATGATCTAAATATGTATCCAAACATTTGGGAGAGGCAGAAAAACTATAATTTACCTCATTAAAGACAAGCAATTAAAAACAATTCAATGAATAAAATCAAATATCCACTTGTTTACTTTTATTTAATCATCTTATTTTGGCTATTAAAAATTTTAGTTATGGAGAAAAAGGAAATTGATGCAAATTTTTTCAAACTGTATTTCAACTGATTCAGCAGACATTGCTGTTGACGCATTTAGACAGCTATTTCCTTTGTGATATGACAGAGCTATCACAGGGTGAAATGTGTTGGGTTATATACTGTTTGAGGTAGTGGAGCAGCTAGAATAAGGCAGAAAGTCAGTGATTACTGGGAGCCAATCGATTGCTCCCATGAAAGCCGGTTGAAATTTTGAGCAAAGCACATTGCCCTCAGGCGGGTGTTTTGCCATCTTCTTCCGGTGATAATTAAATATTCACTTCAAGGTTCTCTTTAAAGGTGGAGTCTTGAACAACTCTTAGCGCATGCTTCCTGCTTTCCCTCATTGTCAGCCTTGAGTAATGTGGAATTTAATGGCCCTGTCGCGGTGGGGGAGGAGTTGTAAAAATGCAGTGAGCCGTTCAAAGGTTCTTTGACTTTGGTGGGACTGGAAGATCCCGCTGATAGAATGGGCCATAAAGCTCCACCCATCGGCTTGTTTATGTTACTCCTACAGCAAGTGACCTCTGTAATAAAGTTGTGATTCCCCATTTCACTTCTTGCAAGTGAAATGGGGAATTATACTTTTGAATTGAGAAGCTATTTAATCTGACTGGGTGGTGGCAGGGATTTGACCAATGTACTAGGTTGAGGGTGTGTATACGCATTATGCCAGACAACATTTCACAAATGAATTCCTATGCAGTGGCTTTCAGGAACAGGATATGGTACCAGAAGCAGCATCACAGCCAAATGTGATTCTGTCCTCCTCCTCCATAGACACAAGGAGCAAAATATTCCCATCCCACCCGCCATGGATTTGCAGCAGGCGGGACATGGACCATGCAAAGGTTCGTTGACCTTGGGCAGGATTTTCCAGTCTTGGGGTGAGCACAGCCAGAAAATCCGGCCCAAGGAATTTCCACAGCTGGCTGTGCAACCACTTTCCTTTCTTCCCCTGACTATGTTTGTTCCACAGTAAGAAGTCTCACAACACCAGGTTAAAGTCCAACAGGTTTATTTGGTAGCAAAAGCCACTAGCTTTCGGAGCGCTGCTCCTTCATGAGGCAAGTGGGAGTTCTGTTCACAAACAGGGCATATAAAGACACAAACTCAATTTACAAAATTGAGCTATCAGCCAAGTTCCGCACACATGAGGACAGCTCAACCGGGATCTTGGGTTCATGTCACACTATCTGTAACCCCCACGATTTGCCTGGGCTTGCAAAATCTCACTAACTGTCCTGGCTGGAGACAATACACATTTCTTTAACCTGTGCTTAACGCTCTCTCCACTCACATTGTCTGTACCTTTAAGACTTGATTACCTGTAAAGACTTGCATTTCAACCATTATTTTGTAAATTGAGTTTGTGTCTTTATATGCCCTGTTTGTGAACAGAACTCCCACTTGCCTGACGAAAGCGCAGCGCTCCGAAAGCTAATGGCTTTTGCTACCAAATAAACCTGTTAGACTTTAACATGGTGTTGTGAGACTTCTTACTGTGTTTACCCCAGTCCAACGCCGGCATCTCCACATTATGTTTGTTCCAGCAAGGGGTAAAAATAGCTGAGCATAACAACTAACCTCAGCATTTCCTGGTGTGCACGGAATGACATATACTCAGGAACACGTGCTCATCTTTGTGGGAGTGCCCCATTCATACCACGCAGAATGCCAGTATAGAATAAAGGTTCAGATACCCACATAGAGTCATAGAGGTTTACAGCACGAAAACAGGCCCTTCGGCCCAACTTGTCCATGCCACCTCTTTTTGAACCGCTAAGCTCGTCCCAGTTACCCACATTTGGCCCATATCCCTCTATATCCCTCTTACCCATGTAACTGTCTAAACACTTTTAAAAGATAAAATTGTATCTGCCTCTACTACAACCATTGGCAGCTTGTTCCAAACACTCACTACCCTCTGTGTGAAAGAATTGCCCTTCTGGACCCTTTTGTATCTCTCCCCTCTCACCTTAAACCTATGCCCTCTAGTTTTAGACTCCCCTACCGTTGGGAAAAGATATTGACTATTTAGCTGATCTATGCCCCTCATTATTTTATAGACCTCTATAAGATCACCCCTAAGCCTCCTACGCTTCAGAGAAGAAAGGTCCCAGTCTATCCAGTCTCTCCTTATAACTCAAATCATCAAGTCCCAGTAGCATCCTAATAAATCTTTTCTGCACTCTTTCTAGTTTAATAATATCCTTTCTATAATAGGGTGACCAGAACTGTACACCGTATTCCAAGTGTGGCCTTACCAATGTCTTGTACAATTTCAACAAGACGTCCCAACTCCTGTATTCAATGTTCTGACCAATGAAACCAAGCATGCCAAATGCCTTCGTCACCACTCTGTCCACCTGTGACTCCACTTTCAAGGAGCTATGAACCTATACCCATAGACCTCTTTGTTCTGTAACTCTCCCCAATGCCCAACCATTAACTGAGTAAGTCCTGCCCTGGTTCAATCTACCAAAATGCATCACCTCGCATTTATCTAAATAAAACTCCACCTGCCATTCGTCAGCCACTGGTCCAATTGATCAAGATCCCGTTGCAATCCTAGATAATCTTCTTCGCTGTCCACTATGCCACCAATCTTGGTGTCATCTGCAAACTTACCAAACTTACTAAATTCTCATCCAACTCATTAATATAAATAACAAATAAGAGTGGACCCAGCACTGATCCCTGAGGCACACCGCTGGTCACAAGCCTCCAGTTTGAAAAACAACCCTCCAACCACCCTCTGTCCTCTGTCATCAAGCCAATTTTGTATCCATTTGGCTACCTCACCCTGGATCCTGTGAAATTTAACCTTGTTCAACAACCTACCATGCAGTACCTTGTCAAAGGCATTGCTGAAGTCCATGCAGACAACATCAACTGCACTGCCCTCATCTACCTTCTTGGTTACCCCTTCAAAAAACTCAATCAAATTTGTGAGACATGATTTTCCACTCACAAAGCCACGCTGATTGTCCCTAATCAGTTCTTGCATCTCTAAATGCCTGTGGATCTTGCCTTTCAAAATGCTTTCTAACAACTTACCCACTACAGGTTCACCGGCCTGTAGTTCCTAGGCTTTTCCCTGCAGCCCTTTTTAAACAAAGACACAACATTTGCCACCCTTCAATCTTCAGGCACCTCACCCGTGACTATTGATGATTCAAATATCTCTGCTAGGGGACCGGCAATTTCCTCCCTAGCCTCCCACAATGTCCTGGGATACACGTCATCAGGTCCCGGGGATTTATCTACCTTGATGCGCTTTAAGACTTCCAGTACCTCCTTCCCTGTTATATGTATACTCCTCAAGACGTCACTATTATTTTCCCAAGTTCCCTAACATCCATGCTTTTCTCAACAGTAAATACTGATGAGAAATATTCATTTAGGATCTCACCCATCTCTTGTGCATCTGCACATTGATTGCCTTGTTGATCCTTAAGAAACCCTACTCTCTCCCTTGTTATTCTTTTGCCCTTTATGTATTTGTAGAAGCTCTTTGGATTCTCCTTTGCCTGATCTGCCAAAACAATCGTGTGTCCCCTTTTTAGCCCTCCTGATTTATCTCTTAACTCTACTCCTACACCCTCTGTACTCTTCAAGGGATCCACTTGAACCCAGCTGCCTATGCATGTCATGTGCCTCCTTCTTCTTCTTGACCAGGGCCTCAATATCCTGAATCATCCAGGGTTCCCTACTTCTACCAGCCTTGCCCTTCACTCTAAGAGGAATGTGCTTACCCTGAACCCTGGTTAACACACTTCAGAAAGTCTCCCACTTATCAGATGTCCCTTTGCCTTCCCACAGACTCCCCCAATTAACTTTTGAAAATTCCTGCCTGATACCATCAAAATTGGCCTTCCCCCAATTTAGAATTTTAACTTTTGGGCCAGACCTATCATTATATCTTAAAGCCAATAGAATTATAATCACTGGTCCCAAAGTGATCCCTCACTAACACTTCTGTCACCTGCCCTCCCCTATTTCCCAAGAGGAGGTCAAGTTTTGCCCCCCTCTCTCGTCAGGCCATCCACATACTGAATGAGAAATTCCTCCTGAATACACTCAATAAATTTCTCTCCATCCAAGCCTCTAATACTATGGCTGTCCCAGTCAATGTTGGGAAAGTTAAAATCCCCTACTATTACCATCCTATTTTTCTTGGCGCTATCTATAATCTCCTTACATATTTGCTCCTCAATTTCCTGCTCACTATTTGGTGGCCTATAGTACGACTCTATCAAAGTGATTTCCCCCTTCTTATTTCTCAGTTCTACCCATATGGGCAAACCCTCGGATATATCCCCTCTCAGTACTGCCGTGATGTTTTCCCTAATCAAAAGTGCCACTCCCCCTCTTCTCTTACCACCTGTTCTATCTTTCCTATAACATCTGTACCCTGAAACATTGAGTTGCCAATCCTGTACCTCCCTTAGCCATGTTTCAGTAATTGCTATAATATCCCAGTCCCATGTACCCATCCATGCCCTGAGTTTACTGCCTTGCCCATCAGGCCTCTTGCATTGAAATAAATGTAGTTTAATCTGGACTTCCCTTGCTCTCTGTCTTGCTTTTGCCTGATCTGCCTAGTACTAGGATTACTAACACTGCCTTTACTATTTAATGTCTCTCTTTAACTTCTGTACTGTCCTCAATCTTCTCTTCTGTCTCCCTACTGCTTTGGGTCCCACCCCCCTGCCAAACTAATTTAAAACCTCCCGAGTGGCTCTAGCAAATCTTCCTGCCAGGATATTAGTCCCCCTGCAGTGCAGGTGTAACCTGTCCCTCTTTAACAGGTCACTCCTTCCCCAGAAGAGATCCCAATGATCCAAAAATCTAAATCCCTGCCCCCTGCCCCAGCTCTCAAGCCACGCATTCATCTGCCTAATCTTCCTATTCCTACTCTCACTAGCAAGTGGCACCAGTAGTGATCCAGAAATTACTACCTTCGAGGTCCTGCACTTTAGCCTTCTGCCTATCTCTCTATATTCACACTTCAGGACCTCATCCCTTTTCCTACCTATGACGTTGGTACCAATATGTACAATGATCTCTGGCTACTTATGTGTTGATACCAATATGTACAACGACCTCTGGCTGATCACCCTCCCCCTTAAGAATGTCCTGCAACTGCTCAGAGACGTCCTTGACCCTGGTCATGTTGTGATGCCCTGGCTGGGAGAATGCTGCAACAACATCACGATGCTCTCAGCATCCATGTTTTGAAATGAGGTGAAGAAGAAAACATCACGGATAGCTTCCAGACATCTTCATTATCCAGTTCACCCAGCCTTCCCATAAATGTTGGGAGGGGCTAGGATTGTACCCGATTGCAATGCATGCATAGTTGAACAGTTTTCCAACACCCATGGTGTGAGCCATGTCCCGTCAATGGAGACTGAGCAATCGAGTGCAGCTGAGGGTGGCTGCTGGGCTATATTCCAGTACACATCAACTCACATTTACCAAGAGTGGACAAATTGGACTGTAGCATAAAAAGTAAAATGCTTGATGGCACAAGACACCCCCGCCTTGCTCCAACATCACCCTAACAATAAGAATCCCTCGATCTGTAAGGAGTAAATGGCATTGTATTAATCATTGAGTGCTGCAGAGTATTGAATGGATAATTTAAATACCTGAAATTGACATGAATTGACAACCAGCTCATTAGAGAATGAGAGCTGCAGCTTTAAAAGGATCATTATTCAATCACCATTAGCTTTACCACAATATTATTCTATTTTGATTGATTTTCTAATCCATTTCTGGCTTTCACTTCTTCCCGAGCAAGAGCCAGTAATCACTTATACACTCAGCCTGTCATTGGCATGAAATATATATGCTCCAGAAATGATTAGCACTTCTGTAATGCTCTGTCACATCGCCCAAAAACTTTGTAGAACCACAGAATTGTTACAGTGCAGAAGGAGGCCATTTGGCTCATTGTGACTGCACTGGCTCTCCAAAGGAGCATTATGGCCTAGTGCCATTCCCCTACCTTATCCCACACTCCTGCACATTGTTTCTACTCAAATAATCATCTAATGCCCTCTTGAATGACTTGATTGAACCTGCCTCCACTGCACTTTCAAGCAGTGCACTCCAGACTTGAACCATTCGTTGTGTGAAAAAGTATTTTTCTCACATCATATTTGCTTCCTTTTGCAAACCACTTTAAATCTGTGCCCTCTCATTCTCGATCCTTTTGCGAGTTAGAACTTATCAAGATATCTCACAAAAAATTAATCACATGGAAGGGCAATGACCATTGTTAGATGGACAGTTGACATGTTGATTCCTGAACATAATAAGGTATTACTTACTGCCTCCCAAATTACTTTGATATTAATTTGATCTGAATTCCTTTAATGCATTATTAAGCATGCTGTTGTCTCGTCGTTTCAAAGTCTCAACAAATACAATGAGAGTGCAGTACTGTGGATTTGTTGCAACTGGCAACAGCGGTGAGGATCATAGAAGCATAGAAACCCTACAGTGCAGAAAGAGGCCACCTGGCCCATCGAGCACCGACCACAATCCCACCCAGTCCCTACCCCCATATCCCTACATATTTACCCGCTAATCCCTCTAACCTACGCATCTCAGGACACTAAGTGGCAATTTTAGCATGGCCAATCAACCTAACCCGCACATCTTTGGACTGTGGGAGGAAACCGGAGCACCCGGAGGAAACCCATGCAGACACGAGGAGAATGTGCAAATTCCACACAGACAGTGACCCAAGCCGGGAATCGAACCCAGGTCCCTGGAGCTGTGAAGCAGCAGTGCGAACCACTGTGCCACTGTGCCGCCCACTAATATCAAAACTTGCAAGGATCAGAAGAGAAAGAAAGATGAGGATTTTTTAAAAAGTGTGTGTGAGAGAGAGAGAGACAAGAAGGTGAAAAGAGAGAGAGAAAAGCACTTTCATTTCTATGAGTTTAGGCTTTCTTCATACTCCAGTGTCATGTTCTGATTCAAAATCATCCAATCCCAGGGTTGGACTTTCAGGTTGTTAGAATTAAATAGTTAATGAATCAGAATTAATAAAATTCTTTCGGACCTATGCTTTAAGAATGCATTCCCCGTGGGTGCCTTTTGTTATAGATCGTTTTATCAGCAACTTCAGGAGGAGATAAAATTAGAGAAATAAATGAATATTCATTTAATGGAAAATCCCTGGAGCCATTTTCTTTTCACATTGTCTCCCCCAATGTGTTGCCCAGTAACTGAGGTCAGCATCACTAAAAAGGCAACAGTCTCAGGTGGTGACATGCGAAAACTAAATAACATTGGAACTAAAGTTTTAAGGCCAATTCTGCATAGGGTATGTCAAGAATCCAAGGGTGCACCACTCATGGTATTTCATTCATTTATTTTAATGAACGGAGACTCATAATGGAGACTCATAACTGTATCCCTGTAAGTGTCTCTCCCTGCTGGTGGTAGAATGGCATGGAATAAGCACTTGTATTCTTAGTGATTCACTGAAAATAGTGTAATGATCGTAAGGGATGCTGGGGGCGATTGGCAGGCAACAACTACCACAGAAGTATCGCTGTTAGAGCTCTGGGAATGCACAATAAGCCAGCTCATCACATGGTGTGGTATAAAACCACACAGAATGGCAAAGGTCCCACTTTGGTTCTCCGTTCTGCTGATTTCATTGATCTCAGCCAGTTTGGAAGTAAGCAGGTTAACCCCCTTTGGACTGGGGGTAAAAACTCAAATGACCTTCACGATTCCTCTTTGAAAGCAGATGCAGTCAGTATCATGCACGGCTATCATGGTTGAACAGACAGCAGCATTCACTGTTAAGGCGCACACGTGGGTGGCTGCAGTTCCTTGCACCTAAAAACAGGAGCTTGAATGGTAACCAAGTAACAGAGACATAGCATGCTTGGTTCTTTAGTTAGCAGTGTTGACCAGACCATTAATCGATCAGTCTTGGGCCCATTAAGAAAATTAAAAAAGGTGGATTGATATTACCACCAACACATTCAAACCTCCATGGTGCCACCAAGCCTTCTTGGGCTCTAGCAATTTCTCACTATCATCAGTTCACTGCAAAAGCAAGCGGATCGAGCAGTTACATACCAACAAGAGCTGAGTGCCAAATGTATGTGTGGTGGAATTGCCCAGCAAGACTGAGCTGTGCTTGATGGAGTCTGTTCACTGTTAACTTTATGTGTGCTGTTCTGTCTCAGAACAGGGCTAGAGATGCATTGACATTAAGTTACTGTAGTTGCTCAGATATTCTATCCCACCAAGAGACACTTCTTGTTTTCAGCGTTGTTCCAAAGGATTGGGCTCAGGCTGGTGAAGATCGATGAGTTTTGAGCTAAGTTGAAGTGAAATATTTGGGGCTGATGGTAAAGAAGTGCAATGTAAACTGGCCTCAAAAGGTCGTGAATGAAGCCCAGTCCATCTTGCAAACCAGCCTCCCATCTATTGACTCTGTCTACACCTCCCGCTGCCTCGGCAAAGCAGCCAGCATAATTTAGGACCCCACGCACCCCGGTCATTCTCTCTTCCATCTTCTTCCATCGGGAAAAATATACAAAAGTCTGAGGTTAGGTACCAACCGACTCAAGAACAGCTTCTTCCTTGCTGCTGTCAGACTTTTGAATGGACCTACCTTGCATTAAGTTGATCTTTCTCTACACCCTAGCTATGACTGTAATTACATTCTGCACTCTCTCCTTTCCTTCTCTATGAACAGTATGCTCTGTCTGTATAGCGTGCAAGAAACAATACTTTTCACTGTTTGCTAATACATGTGACAATAAATCATGTGACCAAAGTATGAAAGTGGCGGATACAGAGACATTGCTGCAGTCCATTATAGGTGGTGCTCAAATGAGGCAGATGATGAGTCATGTTCATAGAATTATAGGTTCCCTACAGTGTAGAAGAAGGCCATTTGGCCCATTGAGCCTGCACCGACAACAATCCCACCCAGGCCCCATTCCCTTAACCCCACATATTTACCCTGCTAAACCCCTGATACTAAGGGACAATTTAGCATGGCCAATCAGCCTAACCCTCACAGGAGGAAACCGGAGAACCCAAAGGAAACCCTCGCAGACACGGGGAGAACGTGCAAACTCCACACACAGAGTCACCCATGGCAGGAATTGAACCTGGGTCCCTGGCGCTGTAAGGCAGCAGTGCTAACCACTGTGCCATTGTGCCACCCTGTGTTGTCGGTGCGGAGAACAGTAGAGAAAGTCTGGATCTCATCAACTGGTTTTGCTCGCCTGAGGGGATTGAAGAGGCATTTTCCAGAGTATTTATTCACTTATTGACTGTGGGTGTTATGTGCCTCTCCCGGCATGGCTGCTGGGGGTGAAGGGTTGGAAAGTGTCTAGACATAATACTCCAGCCTGCAGGAATGTGGAGAAGACTTGATGGGCTCTCTGGTTTTATCCTCCACATCATTTTTGCAAGCTTCACTCTGCACCTAACCTGTACTGTACCTTTCTTGAATGTTGACCCTGCGTAGAAAAGTGTTTAATTTCTCAGCCATAATATCCCACGACTCAGAGAGCAGTGAACAAAAACATCAAATTTAAAGAACTGTTCTTATTTTGACAAGGTGCACAGTCATTGTGCAGTGTCGATGTCTGGAGTGTTTCAGTTTTACCCTTACACAATTGGGTTTAACAGCATACTTTCAAACACTAAACACTTGATCTTATTAAGTAAGATCAAATTCTAAGGCCTTTGTTTTTGAAGTTTAAAGTATCCTGGACCATAGGGAACCTGTATACCCACTGCTCACTGGCCACAGATTTACTCATTAATTTCCTTGAGTTAACACTGGGAGACTTTTTCAAGTTTTAGAAGATGGATTTTGTTTTTCCTTTTCATGTGACATCTGTAAAAAAAAACCATATGTAATGCTCTATGAAGTTATAAAGTGGAGCTTGGGAGACTTGGAGAAGAAGGAAACATTTCTTGCAAGGTCACAGGCTTTTATGGAAGTGGTGTTTGGCAAACCATTTCTCATTCTGTTGCAAATATTTGACATGATAATTTCAGTCATGAAAATACATAATTATTTCACTGGTGTGATGCTGTTGCACTAAAAATGACTCATCTTCCTCTGAACTTTACCCATACCTGAGACCCATTTTACCTATCATTGTCACCTCAGTAGTATTAAGAACAAAGAACAAAGAACAGTACAGCACAGGAAACAGGCCCTTCGGCCCTCCAAGCCTGTGCCGCTCCTTGGTCCAACTAGACCAATCGTTTGTATCCCTCCATTCCCAGGCTGCTCATGTGACTATCCAGGTAAGTCTTAAACGATGTCAGCGTGTCTGCCTCCACCACCCTACTTGGCAGCGCATTCCAGGCCCCCACCACCCTCTGTGTAAAAAACATCCTTCTAATATCTGAATTATACTTCGCCCCTCTCACCTTGAGCCCGTGACCCCTCGTGATCGTCACTTCTGATCTGGGAAAAAGCTTCCCACCGTTCATCCTATCTATCCCCTTCATAATCTTGTACACCTCTATTAGATCTCCCCTCATTCTCTGTCTTTCCAGGGAGAACAACCCCAGTTTACCCAATCTCTCCTCATAGCTAAGACCCTCCATACCAGGCAACCTTCTCTGCACTCTCTCTAACGCCTCCATGTCCTTCTGGTAGTGTGGCGACCAGAACTGGATGCAGTACTCCAAATGTGGCCTACCAGCATTCTATACAGCTGCATCATCAGACTCCAGCTTTTATACTCTATACCCCATCCTATAAAGGCAAGCATACCATATGCCTTCTTCACCACCTTCTCCACCTGTGTTGCCACCTTCAAGGATTTGTGGACTTGCACACCTAGGTCCCTCTGTGTTTCTATACTCTTGATGGCTCTGCCATTTATTGTATAACTCCTCCCTACATTATTTTTTCCAAAATGCATCACTTCGCATTTATCTGGATTAAATTCCATCTGCCACCTCTCCGCCCAATTTTCCAGCCTATCTATATCTTGCTGTATTGCCCGACAATGCTCATCGCTATCCGCAAGTCCAGCCATCTTCGTGTCATCCGCAAACTTGCTGAAAACACCAGTTACACCTTCTTCCAAATCATTTATATATATCACAAATAGCAGAGGTCCCAGTACAGAGCCCTGCAGAACACCACTGGTCACAGACCTCCAGCTGGAAAAAGACGCTTCGACCGCTACCCTCTGTCTCCTATGGCCAAGCCAGTTCTCCACCCATCTAGCCACTTCTCCTTGTATCCCATGAGCCTTAACCTTTTTAACCAACCTGCCATGTGGGCCTTTGTCAAATGCCTTACTGAAATCCATATAGACGACATATTAGGGTTTTCTGGACTGCAAAGGGACTGGGAAACAGTACTGCCCACATTATGGTGTAACAGGAGGCATATTTGGGATGGCACGGTAACATAGTTGTTGGTACTGCTGCCTCACAGCGCCAGGGACCTAGGTTCAATTCCTGGCTTGGTTCACTGTCTGTGTGGAGTCTGCACGTTTTCTCCGTGTGTGTGTGGGTTTACTCTGGGTGCTCTGGTTTCCTCCCACAGTCCAAAGATGTGCTGGTTAGGTGCATTGGCTATGCTAAATTCTCCCTCAGTGTACCCGAACAGGTGCCGGAGTGTGGCGACTCGGGGATCTTCACAGTAACTTCATTGCAGTGTTAATGTAAGGTTACTTGTGACATTAATAAATAAACTTAAACTTAAAAGGTCACAAAAGCCTCTGTTGTTCCAATAGCACAGATGATTGCAGGTTTCACTTGTGGCCCAGTTGGGCTGCACCTATATCACAAGGTCCTAGGTTCAAGTCCCACTTCAAGGGGTCAACAGCAAGCAAGATGCTGAAGTTGACATTATTGTTCCTGCTGTCACACAGCAGCATAGATCAGGAGCGGGATTTACCACACAACCTGCCACAGCAGGAGGAGGCCCGTCATTAGCTGGTGGTGGAATCTACTGGTCAATGGAGTTTCCCACTGAATGCACCCCTCACCACCGTGAAATCTGTGGTGGACATGCGCCATTGGTGGGAATGGAAGATCCCCCCACTGGCATGAATGGCCAGGAAGTTCCAGCCCCGGAGTGGAAATTTGGACCTCCCTGGAGTCATGGGAGAGTAATTTAGACATATGTGTGTAAAAAAAGAGCAAGATTGTTTCACATTTCTTCTGATTCAATCAAATGAAAATCAGCAGAGGTGGATAACAAGCAACTTTACCTGTTTCAGCCCAAATCAAAATGACCCAATTCTCAGTAACATGGCAAACAATGAATTAATCCACTCAGACATCAGGGAAGCTTCAATTTTGAATGAACAAAACTATTACAGCAAGTATTATAGAGAACCTATACATTAATAATAGTTCTTTTCACCTCAGCTTGCAAATATGTACTTCCCAACAACAATGACTAGCAGTTACTGCAACTATATTTCCATTTGTAATATGAAACCAGATTAAATTGTATGTCATATAGGAAATAACAAATATCTGGGTGGGGGTGAAAGACTATAATTCGCTGAGTACTTCATGCTAGTAGGATCTGTGTGATTGAATTATAGCTCTAATACTTCCCTCCTGCAGGGCTCTTGCTTCGATCTATACTACACATTCAATATTGTGATGTCCTTCAAGTCTCGCTGGGTTAGCACTGAATTTGTGTCATGGGTTCCAAAGCTTTAGGGATGATTCAAGGTCAAAAATAGTAAATCGTCAGCCATCGACTAGACAGGGTCTCAAAGAAGAGAACACAAAAATTGCCTTGTGATACAAGGGAAGCCTCACAAAATTCACAATGCAGCTTGCCTTGTCCCAACATCCCAGTGAATATGTTCTGACATAAACCATGTTTCTCTTTGCTAGAAACGGACACATACACCGAAACTAACCAGAGATCCCTCCACTTGAACACTGAAAGGAAGGGTTTAGTGTTTTACTGGCATTCCATTATTTTTTTTAGAGAAAGCACTTCCACTTGAACCCCAGAGGAATTCAAACCAGCCTGTGCGCCTACATTAAAAAAAAATTGCTTTGCCTGTTACACTGAGCAGGAAGTGACCTTTGAACCAGGGCGACAGGCCTGTCAGACCATTTCCTCCCTGATAAAACTACGTTCCACTGTTAGATATCAATTCATAAGGGGACTATGTTATATTTTGTGCCACTGCATGCATACTTGAAGCAGAGTATGTAAATTAAATTCAATTCTCGTTTCTTTCTATCCCTCCCGAAGGTGCTGACTCATGCTCACAAAATCCGAGCTCATTCAAATGACCACGTAGCATGGAAAGACTCAGACACTGTCTCAACAGTTAATTCCATACATGCCAACCTGTTCACACTGACAGTCGATGTTTCACATGGCATTAAGAAAATATCGGTGCAAAACTGGGCCCCACTCTCCACTGGGAGCTCATCCTTTGAGAGTCCTGTCACAGTTGGGAGTGATTCTGCACTTTGCACGCTGTTCATGAAGACAAACATGAATAAAGGAGTTCCAACCTATTGTGCTGGATTTTCCAGACTTGGGGTGAGCGCGGCCGGAAAATCCCACCCAATGTCACCTATAAGGAGTCACTGGATGATAACAAACAGCGATCTTTGCAGATTTCTTTCCCTCATCCTAGACAAGAGGTACGGAATGCTACCCGGCCTACTCAACAACAGTCAATTCTGGATACTTGCTGGGTAATTACCTCAAATTGTGGGCCATCTACCCTCTGAACATTGTTGGAGCAATCAATTCTCATTTTTGTTCGAATACGCAGAGATAAAAAGCTAATGCTTCATGCTACCATTTTGTCAATGAAATGGAAAGTAATTCTACATTAATGTTTCTTTGTAGGACAACTTAGTTGGTACCACTCACATCGCAATGAAAACTGCACAACATTGAAGTGTATGGTGATGCAGACTGATGCTCCAACGGAGATTTGGAATGTAACATTAGGGGATGATGATGTAGTGGTAGCGTTACTGGACTAGTAATCCAGAGGCCCAAAGCAGTACCGGACATGTTAGAATGTAACCCATGATAATATATGATCTGTTGCAGTTTGACCAATGGTAACAAGCTGTATGTGTCAGCTGACCCAATAAACTATGTAACCAATGGCAAAATGATGTGATGATCAGCTGACTCAGTATAGACAATTTTAGTGCGTCAGCTGGTCAGCTGTTCATCACATCATTTTGTCATTGGTTACATAGTTTATTGGGTCAGCTGACCCTTACAACTTGTTACCATTGGTCACACTACAACAGATCCAATGTTATCATCAGTTACATTCGAACAGATTCCCCTTTATTTTCAAAATAATTTAAGACAATCATCCTCCAGTATTCTTAATAAGGCATAGCTAAAAATGAAGTGCCAACTTCATGCAGCTATGACACAGGACATATTTCAGAGGGACTGCAGTGGTTCATGCATGCCAAACAGATGGAAGCAGCATGTGATAGACAGGGCAATAAGTGATCCCACAGCCAACGGATCAGATCAAAGCTCTGCTGTCCTGCGCATGCATGAGTAGTGGTGGACAATTAAACAATTAATCAGGAGGAGCGGCCCCATAAATATCTCCATCCTCAATGATGGGAGAGGCAGGCACATAATTGCAAAAGACAAGGCTGACACATTTGCAACCATTTTCAGCCAGGTGTGTGGAATAATAATTCATCTTGTGTCTCCCTTCTGAAGTTCCCAGCATCACAAATGTCAGTCTTCAGCAATTTCAATTCACTCTATGTGAAATCAAGAAACAGCTGAAGACATTGGATACAGAAAAGAATATGGGCCTTGACAATATTACAGAATCCCTACGGTACAGAACGAGGCCATGCGGCCCATCGAGCCTACATCGACAACAATCCCACCCAGGCCCTATCCCCGTAACCCCACGTATTTACCCTGCTAATTTCCCTGACACTAAAGGGCAATTTAGCATAGCCTATCAACTTAACCTGCACATCTTTGGACTGTGGGAGGAAACCCACCCAGACATGGGCAGAATGTGCAAACTCGACACAGTCACCCGATGTCAGAATTGAACGCGGGTCCCTGGCGCCGTGCGGCAGCAGTGCTAAGCACAGTGCCACCATGCCATCCCAGCAGAAGTACCGAAGGATTGTGTTCCAGAACTACCTGTGCTCCTAGCTAAGCTGTTCCAGTATAGCTACAACACTGGTATCTACCTGGCAATGTGGAAAATTACCCAGGTATGTCCTTTACACAAAAAAGCAGGATAATCAGGCCAATTACCACCCTATCAATCTAATCTTGATCATCAGTGAACTGATGGAAGGTGCAGTTGACAGTGCTATTAAGTAATACTTACACAGGAATTATCTGTTCACTGATACTCAGTTTGGGATCTGCCACAGCTACTCAGCTCCTGGCCTCATTACAGTCTTGTTCTAAATGTGGAAGAAAGAGCTGAACTCAAGTGTTCGTGAGGTTAGGATGCCTGCCCTTGACATCACAGCAGCATTTGACCGAATGTGGCATCAAGGAGCCCTAGCAAAACCGGAGTCAATGATAATCAGGGGAAAACTCTCCGCTGGTTGGAGTCGTACCTGACATAAAGGAAGGTGGTTGTGGTTGCTGTGGGCCAATCATCTCAGTCACAGGATATTGTTGCAGATATTCCTCAGGATAGTGTCCTAGGCCCAAACAGCAGCTTCAACAACAATGTTCCCTCCATCATAAGATCAAAAAGTGGGAATGCTTGCTGATGATTGAACAGTTTTCAGAACTATTCAGGACTCCTCAAATAATGAAGCAGTCTCTATCCATATGCAGCACAACTGGGAGAACATTCAATCTTGGGTTGATAAGTAATAAGATTATTTGTGACCATCTTTAACAAGAGAGAATCTAACCATCCCCCCTTAATGTTCAACATCATTACCATTGAGGAATCCCCCACTATCAACATTCTGAGGGTTACCATTATACATTCATAGATTCTATTTGCTGCTACTCTGCCCACCTGGCTAGTCCATTGATATCCTCTTGCAATCTACTATTTACCACCCTACCAATTTTCATATCATCTGCGAACTTCTTGATCATACTGCCTATATTTAAGTCCATTGATGTACACCACAAATAGCAAGGGCCCCAGTTCCCAGCCCTGCCAAACTCCACTGGAAATCAACTTCCTGTCACAGAAGCATCCCTCAACCATAACCTCCTGCTTCCCATCTCTCAGCCAATTTTAGATACAATGTGCCATGGTGGGGCTTGAAACTTGCTCCACTGTCATTGATTCAAAGTCTGGGGATTGCCTCCTTAACAGCACTGGTTGTACCTACTCCAGAGGGACTGCAGTGGTTCAACAAGGTGGTTCGGCACCACCTCCTCAGGGGTAATTAGGGATGGGCAACAAGATTGTCAGCAACGCCCACATTCTGTGAAAGAATAAAAGAATTGGAATATTCCATCCTTTATATGTCATATTAAACCCATCTGTCTGTCACAATAGTTCAAGTAGATGTTAAAGATCCTTCTGGAAGAGAAAGCGTCACCTGGTGACCCAATCAGCCAGCCTCAACCAGTCTCAAACAAGCTGTGAGAAGTGTTCTCCAGGGAGATAAGAAGATTAAGGGGAGATGTAATACAGATATTTATAATAATGACGGGTCTTGATCGAGTAGATAAGAAAAAACTGTACTGGCTGGAAGCTGGGTAACCAGAAAGTATAAGATTTAAGATAATTGGCAAACGAGTGAGAGGAGAGATGAGGAATGCTTTTCTCAGTGAATTGTTATGGTTTCAAATGCATTCCTGAAAAGGTGGTGGATGCAGATTCAGTAGTAACCATTGAAAGGGAAGTGGATACATGCTTAAAAATGAAAAAAAAAGCATTGTTTTAAAGAGTGAACAGAGGAATGGGACTAATTGGATAACTCTGCCAAATGAACTGGCATAACAGACTGAATCGCCTCCTTCTCTGCTGTATCATTCGAAGATTCTATCACACCACCAGAACCAGATTCACTGGACACTTACTTCATTGTTGTTGATGGTTTCTTTCTGTTCATAATGTGACTGCCACATTGACTAGAAGAGTCACTGCACTTGAAAATGAGTGTGCGAAATTTCTTGAGTGAAAATTTCCCGTCCCGCTGGCCCCGGGAATCGTAGCGGGTGGGACACGGACCATAAAAAGATCCGTGGACCTCGGGCGGAATTTTCCGACCTTGGGGTGAACACAGCTGGAAAATCCTGCCCTTTGTGTCGGTGTCACAAAACAAGGGCCCATGCAAACATAGGCTTTCTTCATTGTATCCAGTGGTTATAAGATTAGGTGTATAGGACGATAAAGATGAAGGGGATTGACAAAATGAACGTGAAGAGAATGTTTCCTCTTCTGGGGCAATCAAAATGAGAAGTCGTAGTTTTAGGATAAGGGGTAGCAGATTTAAAACAGAGATGAGGAGAAAGGGTTGTGAATCTGTGGAATTCAATACCCCAGGGTGTGATGGATGCCGGGACATTGAGTACATTTAGGGAGGATTTAGGCAGGTAGGGTGGATAGTGGGGTCAGTAACCAGGGTCTCTGCTTTAAGATGAGGTGCAAGGCCAAGAGGGGAGTTGAGGAGAAGCTTTTTCATGCAGAGGATGGTGGAGATCTGGAACTCACTGCCTGAAAAGGATAGTTGAGTCAGAAACTCTCATAGACTTTAAGACGCATTTAGATATTCACTTGCGCTGCCATATTCTCCAGGGTTATGAGTCAAGTGCTGGAAAAGTATAGTCAGATTTTTGTTAACCAGCATGGACACAATGCTGTTCTGTAAACATCTATGATTCTATGGCCATGGAAGATGCATTCATAATGTAGCTAAACAAGTTGACTGTCAGCTTATAAATCTTTCCACTACACCTGGTGGTTGGCAGTAAGGAGAGTTTCTTAGTCAGTCATACTGCAGAAGGTAACAGCCACCTACTGCAGTACTTTGCCAAGCCAATAGAAGTCCATGGTCACCAAGGCCCTCTTCAGGCATGGTAGCTAAAGAAGGAGGAGGAATGTGACTCCAACTGTGATTCACAGTGCCACATAGGCAAGACAACAAAGTTTGCACCACTAACAAACAGAAGCACACTTTGACGAAAATCGATACTCCAGCCACAAACACCAAACTAAGTTCTACCCTTTCAGCAAGTTGAGAAAGAAGCTTCACGGGGAAGCAGAATTTGAATTTTTGTATAGGCTTGTCGATCACATCAACCTCAGGTCTAAGTAGGTCAAATCTATGTTTGGCAATGGTACGACTGAAATGGCCCAGTTGAATTGCTACAGAAACTGTTTGTGACCTTTCTGTCCAATTGAATTCTTGTCCTAGACTGACTTATCTGAGATTTTCCAAATTAAGTTCACTTGCACCCTGGGAAAATGCCATTAACAGGGGATGGAGTCAGACTACAATTTCTCAATAGCTGAATATTAGTGACACCAGTAGCATCACTGGTCACTGTCCACTGAACTGTTTCAAAGGATCGATGCTAACAGTAGGCTGTTTAATGCTGATTCAGAAGTCAATGACATCAACACCAGGGAAAGCACAGTTGTTAGTTGTTATTGATTGAGAAAAAGTTAAGTTAAAACATTTTGTATTAACTCCAGTAGAAGTTGCTGTATCTCCATGGCCTGTGCATTTAAATTTAGTCATTTTCTTAAAACCATTGTTTCTCTTCATTTTTGAGTGAGGTGACCATAAAACACGGTCAGATGAAGAACGTCATTCAACTTATCTGATTCATCCACTTATAATATACTAACTCCACAGGCTGCCTATTACAGTCATTATGGTGAAAGTGGCAGGGAGGGAGGGGAGGGGCGGGTGGCGGGGAGGGGCGGGTGGCGAGGACGGCTTAGTGGTATTATCTTGAGACTATTAATCCAGAAACTCAGCTAATGTTCTGGGAACCTGGGTTCGAATCCCACCATGGCAGATGGTGGAATTAAATTCAATTTTTAAAAATCTGGAAATAAGAATCTGCTGATGATCATGAAGTTGAGATGCCCCAGGAATCCTCCCTCTCTCCACTCATATTGTCTGTACCTTTAAGACTCAATTGCCTGTAAAGACTCGCATTCCAACCATTATTTTGTAAGTTTGTGTCTTTATATGCCCTGTTTGTGAACAGAACTCCCACTTACCTGATGAAGGAGCAGCGCTCCAAAAGCTAGTGACTTGTGCTACCAAATAAACCTGTTGGACTTTAACCTGGTGTTGTGAGACTTCTTACGATGATCATGAAACCATTGTCAATTTTCCGAAAAACCCATCTGGCTTACTAATGCCCTTTAGGGAAGGAAATCTGCTGTCCTTACCTAGTCTGGCCTACATGTGACTCCAGTACCACAGCAATATGGTTGACTCTCAACTGCTCTTGGGCAACTAGGGATGGGCAATAAATGCTGAAAGTTTTCCACACTGAAGGTGTGTGATACAGTACCAGTAAAAGGAGTCCCCATAAAAAGGAAATAACCAGCTTTTGTGGGAATACCTGAAAGTTCTCTCTCTCTCTGACTGTGGAAGTCAACCAAACAGCAAAAAGGATTACAGCTGGAAAAGAAGAACTTCAATATCTCTACCAAACCACAGAATGTGTGAATTGAAGAATTAGCTACTTACCTGCAAATGTCAACTATACTGGAATCAATTCATAACAGCTGCAATGCTCATCATCTATTTCCTGCAAGTCAAGGTCAGTTCCATATTCTAATTCTCTTCCCGGACTTTGTAGTGCAGACTATCACCAGGGACTTATAGATTGAAAGGTGCCACGCCACATCAAGCCTGGCTGACTAAGAGTCTCTCCCGCTGTTACCGCCAGCCATTGGTCTGTTTGCAGGTTCATAGAATCCTAACAATGCAGTTGTACACCATTTGATCCATCGAGTCTGCACCGACCACAATCCCACCCAGGCCCTATCCCCATAACCCCATGCATTTTACTCTAACTAGTCCCCCTGACACTAAGGGGCAACTTAGCGTTGCCAATCCACCTAACCCGCACATATTTGGACTGTGGGAGCAAACTGGAGCACCCGGAGGAAACCCATGCAGACACAGGGAGAATGTGCAAACTCCACACAGACAGTGACCCAAGCTGGGAATTGAACCTGGGTCCCTGGCACTGTGAGGCAGTAGTGCTAATCACTGTGCCACCGTGCTCCCCCCAGGTTGATGCATTCGACCTGCTTGGCTGTGTTATAAACTCAACTTCCCTAGCCATCAAATCCTGGGGTGGGACTCGAAGACAGAGCTACTGGCTCAGAGGAAGGGATGCTCTTCACTGCATCATAAAACCTTGACTGTTCCATGTAACTTTTTATTTCTATTTACTTACTCCTGGACTTAATTCTTACTTCTAATCCATATGAATGTCAATGCATGTGTTTTATCATTTCTCCTTAGCTTTTTAGCCATTAATAAACTAACTCTATCTTAACATGAGAAGGCTTGATTACATTGAATCCTTTTTAAACATAATAGGCCGGATTCTACAACCTCACTCGCAAACTGGGATTCTCCAGCCCCACTGCAGTGAATGGAGATTTGGCTGAGCACCAAATTCTCCATCCTTGATGGTAGTGACGGTGGGACGAGAACGGCTGGAGAATTCTAGCCAACTACTGGGTCTGGAAAAAATATCCAAGGGAAGGAGAACCTTGTTATATTAAACCTTGTTGCTACCAGTAGAGGGTGGGTTGAATAAAGACACTGAGCCAGTCAGCCTTCTCACCCGGGTTTGTAACAGTTTTGGGGTACCGCAGCCAAATGGTGACAAATTGAGGGGCCTGATCCAGATCAGCAGCTTTTTGGGGAACCTCACCTGGGGCTGGTTGTAAAACAGTACCTAGTATTTCCTGAATGAGCCAAGTGTAGGAGCTTCAGCCCTTTCTGCTATCAAGTGTAGCTTACTCCCCTTTTCATTCTCAGTCATCTGTTTCCAAGCCTTGGCTGAGAGGGCAGGGAGGGAATTTGCTCCTCGGACTGTAACCTGTTCAATTAAGATGTGGCACCTTGACACTATGTGGTTAATCTTCCACCAATAAATGTAGAATCATAGAATCATAGAATCCGACAGTGCAGAAAGAGGCTATTCGGCCCATCGAGTCTGCACCAACCACAATCCCACTGAGGCCCTAGCCCCATAACCCCATGTATTTACCCTACCTAGTCCCCCTGACACTAAGGGGCAACTTAGCATTGCTAATCCACCCACACATCTTTGGACTGTGGGAGGAAACAGTAGCACCCGGATGAAACCTACGCAGACACAGAGAGAACATGCAGACTCCACAAAGACAGTGACCCAAGCCAGGAATCGAACCTGGGTTCCTGGCGCTGTGAGGCAACCGTGTTAACCATCTTACTTTTGAGGTGTGACATTGCAATTGCTACCTAGTAGAGAGCTATACACTTTCTGTGAGTATTGTGTCCGTAACTTATGAATCTAGAGTCATAGAGCACAGGAACAGGCCCTTCGGCCCACCATGTCAATGCTGACCATCAAATACCAATCTATACTAATCCCATTTACCAGCACATGGACCAACCTAACTTCAACACATTCCCTGCCTCACCGGTACTTTGTGAAGGAGAGTAATAATATGAGGGACTACAAATAAAACATGTAAACTTGCAGCCCATAAAGCTGTAAAAATAATTTAAAAGGGCGTGACCATATCTGTACCTGGAATTCCCTTGGAAAACTAAAATGAATTTCACTGGAGCAGAGAAGCAGAGAAAATTAATGAAGAATTTATCAATGATCTGATTGAGTGATTGTGGATGGATGATTTTGTTTTTTGGAACTTAGTAACAAGATGTCAAACTGCCACTGAATAGTGAGGAGAAAAAGATATGAAGAAATGTCTTTATTCAAAGAATTGTTGGAACATGGAATGCTTTTTCACAGGATTGGTTATATTCTTTAATGGAAAGTTGGATAAATATTTGATGTAGAGGAAGATGCAGTACCAGGAGAGAGGTTGGGATGATAGGATAACTTCTGAATTCCTCCAGTGAAAGGCCAGTACACAAACGTGAAGCTCGAACCCAGACCTTTTGTTTCAATGGTAGGGAACAGCACTGCACCACAACACTTCTGGCGTGGAGAATCAGGCACGCAAAATCAGATGCAAGAGCTGCAGCTGCAATATTCACATTCCTCCAATGACCCGTGCAGCCAATGGAACATTGTAAATTGGGCCTCATATCTCTAATGGGTTTTGTCTCTGGATGGTTCAACTGGGGTCATGAATGCCATGCATGTGGAAAAAATGCAGTTCTTTCTTGGCTCTCCCTGGCCACTTTTTGCCTTAGTTCCATCCGCAGTGAAAACCTCTGCCTGATACATTTTGCTCTTTCAAAGCTACGCATTGTTCTTTTGTTCAATGAGATTCCCATTACATTAATTGAAATAGACTGAAGTGTCCAGTGAGCAACAAAGCCCTTTTCTCAGGACAGAATCTGAGCTGTTCAAAACCACCTCACTGCTGCTTTTCAGTTAAGTATGTTCCCAGTACATTCTCAAACATCATTCATGATTTACCGTGTCACTAACTTTGCTTTCCGTGAGATATTTCAAAGCACTGCACATGTTTTTGAAGCATGTTTTCATCACTGTAGCATATGCCTAGAACGTTTAAAGCTTATATTTCAAAAACTAGGCTCTAAACACCGTTTCATCCCACTATCCTCAGCTGTTATCTCTATCAGGCCAGAATCTGAGGATTTGGGATTAGCTGGCTCAGGGATTTTTCTCTTCTCTTTATTCCTACTCTCTGAGCAGTGGGAAAAATTTCTGGTGGAAAGCAGCAGCTCAACTGGAAAACAACGTGCCAATCAGTTTGAGCCAGAATTTACTGCAGCCTGGAATCTCATCATGAGTGCTGTGAATTGGATTTTATTTTTTAATTTTTCCTCCATTCTTAAAGTTACGCACAGATGGACCGGGTAGATCTGAATCCATCTCCTTGTTTGCTCCAAAAACCAATTCAAATTCAAACTGAATCCAATTCATGGTCCCCACCATGATATACAGTTTAAAATGTATTTATTGGTGTCACAAGTATGCTAACATTAACACTGTAATGAAGTTACTGTGAAAATTCCCTAATCGCCACACTCCGGCACCTGTTCGGGTACACTGAAGGAGAATTTAGCATGGCCAATGCACCTAACAAGCACATCTTTCAGACTGTGGGAGTAAACTGGAGCACCTGAAGGAAACATAGGGAGAACATGCAGACTCCGCACAGACGGTGACCCAAGCAGGGAATCGAACCTGGGTCCGTGGTGCAGTGAGGCAGCAGTGCTAACCACTGTGCAACCGTGCTGCCCCAATCCAAGCTGACAGGAAAAGGCATTGCACCCCATCTTGGGCTTGATCTGATGTTTGACCTAGCCAAAAGGCCGAGAAGCGCACCCCTGCCAGGTGATCTTGGTTCACCCCTGCCAGGTGATCTTGGTTCACCCCTGCCAGGTGATCGTGGTTTCACCCCTGCCAGGTGATCTTGGTTCACCCCTGCCATGTGATCTTGGTTCACCCCTGCCAGGTGATCAAGGTTTCACCCCTGCCAGGTGATCTTGGTTCACCCCTGCCATGTGATCTTGGTTCACCCCTGCCAGGTGATCATGGTTTCACCCCTGCCGTGTGATCTTGGTTCACCCCTGCCAGGTGATCTTGGTTCACCCCTGCCAGGCAACATCAGCTCCAATTGATTTTCCACCACATGTTGCTGAAAGTGCAGATTGATAGCAAGGGCAATGAGACCTTGATGTGTGTTGAGTGCAACAGTCTATCTCCTTAACTGATTCAATTGAAGGATTTGTATGGTGAGCAAAGCTTTGAATTGGCAGCTGATTCTGATTCTTGGAACAGTGTTTATCATTGAATTATAAGGAGGAACAGGTGTAATTCTAAGATTTTCCTGCCTGTGGGAAAAGAGACATGATCGCCGAACACCCAGGTTCAGATTTCAATTGTTTTTTAATTCACGTGTTAATTGCAGAGTCATCACGGTGCTGATGGGTTACTGAAAGATTACTTCTTGCCCTTCTCAAGGGCAATTAGGACTGGGCAATAAAATGCTGGCCCAGCCAGCAACACCCACATCCCATGACTGAATTTAAACCAAAAAGACATGCTTTGAAGGGCAAGCATAACTTGAGGTTCTGACTTCCTGAAATTAAGGTAGGATTGACTCCCAGCCACAATCCACAGCAAATAAATTTAATAGAACATTTTACTCAGTGAGAGAAATCAATTTAACTTGCATCCTGATTGTGTGCTTTACGTGACATGTGCCGTCATTACCATTTAATTACAAACCAGTTTCAAAGTACAAGGCCACTGGGAGCATAAAGTATCCCACTAACAGGGTCTTTAAGCCTCAAAATAGCAGCTAGAACTTTCTGCAGTAAGTTTAATTATTTATTTGATGTGCTTATTTCCCACTCTTCACTCTTGGCACTTTCTAACCAATAACACAGGCATGTAATCAACACTTACTCCATCAATTCATGAGCTGATCACTAGGATGCACTTGAAATTGTTCCAAGGTGATTTGTCCTGATTGTCACTCCCATTCCTGCGAGAATATAGTTAATCCTTATGGGATGGCACAAGCTGGAAGTCAACCACGAGTAGAGAAAACAATAGGAGGTGGCTTGAACCCAAATCAGCCCATTCTGTGGTATGAATCTTTTCAATACTCTGCTGTTACTGGATTCAATCATGTTTGAACATTGCATTCATTTGAAAACCCAGCAGGCTAGCTTTCGTAGAACTTTATTCAAGTCACAAAGGAAGACTTGCATCTGGAGAATGGTCCAGATTTTGTGGTGAAAATAATCAAATTGATACAGTTGGCATGCACTATCACTGTTCCAGTAAAACTGACAGCAATTTCAGGACTCTGTACATGTGCAAAATGGTGTGGAAATTCAGATCTTGATGTCAGTAATTCTGCATATTCCAGAGAGTGCACTTTTGAGGTTGTGTAATCCTTAAGAAATTATGAATTGATTAAACTTCCACTTTCGCACTGTTAATCTCATGTTAAAAATCTTGGAAAAAGTTCCATCTCATTGAATGAACTACAATTTGGAATTTAATAGTATACTAACTTCATAATTGCTGCTGAACATCGTCATTATCCCCGAAAAGTTAATTCTATATTTGTGAGATAGCAACTTTCCCATTATACTAAAAAGTTCAATGTAGTTTTGATTTTTTTTTACAGCTTTGTTTATATTGATACTTTAGCTTCTATCTAAATCTTAGTGCGCAATCATACCACCTGTTCACGCTGCACTCCTTCTCAACAAAGCATCAGTCTGAGGACTTGGGTAGGTCATTAGAGATTTGAAGAAAAATTTATGGGGTGGGCATGGTGGCACAGTGGTTAGCACTGCTGCCTCACAGCGCCAGGGACCCAGGTTCAATTTCGGCCTTGAATCACTGTCTGTGTGGAGTTGCACTTTCTTCCCGTGTCTGCATGGGTTTCCTCCCACAGTCCAAAGATGTGTGGGTTAGGCTGATTGGTCATGCTAAATTGACCCAGTATCAGGGGGATGAGCAAGGTAAATATATGGGGTTACGGGAATAGAGCCTGGGTGGGATGTGGTCGGTGCATCAAGGGCCAAATGGCTTCCTTCTACACTGTAGGGATTCCATGATTCTATGATAAATGCTTATAGGTCTCTTGATACTGTGCCAGATTTAAATTGTGTCAGGAGGGGGAGTGTCCAGAGATCATCAGATTAGTATGCCCTAAAGTGTTATACAGCCAGAAAATTACATTTTACTAAAAGTTTAGTCATTGTCATGTAAGCACATGTGGTAGCCAGTTTGCAACCTGCAAAGTCCTGGAAACAGCAATAAGATCAATTAAACTTATATTTCGGTGTTGATTAAATGACGACCGCTAACGAGGAGATTGAGAGGAGTTACTGTTCTTTCTTGAATATATGTCATCGAAACTTTTACATAAAGGCAAAATACTGCGGATGCTGGAATCTGAAACAAAAACAAAAAATGCTGAAAAATCTCAGCAGGTCTGGCAGCATCTATGGAGAAAGAGTATAGAGCCAATGTTTCGAGTCTGGATGACCCTTCGTCAGAGCTAAAATAGAATCTTTTACATTTACTGGAGTGTGGTGAACCATCGTTGGTTACCACTGTGGGGTTATTCCAATGTTACTGTTGGGTTAGGGTGTTGCCACTGTGGGGGTTGTTATAATGTTGTTGGGTTAGGGTGTTTACACTGTGGGATTAATATACCTGTGGTGGATGTTGTTATGGCACATCCCGGTCGGGCCCCGCCTCCTGGGGAGAGGTATAAGACCCTCTGCTCAGGCGGGACCCCTCCAGTCTGGATTGGTGTACTCGTGTTTGATAGTTCCATTGTTTGTCAATAAAAGCCTTCAATCGCTGAAGCCTTGTACCTCGTGCTTGATTGTCGCGAATCAATTTTATTGACAAACACAAAACTCTCGACAGTAAAGAGAGTATGGAGCAAATGCTGAAACCAGAGCGTCTGACGCTGGACCCACGTGCGGTCGGTGCCTCTAACACCTTCGACCACTGGCTGAAGTGTTTCGAGGACTACCTGGCGGCCTCTGCAGCAGTTACTACGGACGACGACAAACTCCAGGTCCTCCACGCGAGGGTAAGCGACACGGTCTATCTTGCGATTCGTGCGGCCACCACTTACCCGAGGGCCATCGAGCTCTTGAAGAAACGATACACGAGACCACCCAACGAGATTCACGCTCGTTACCTCCTCGCTACACGACGTCGGCAGTCGGGCGAAACCATGGAGGACTACGCCAATGAGCTCTTGCAGCTTGCCAGGGGCTGCGACTGCAAAGCTGTGTCGGCTGAGCAGTATATGTATGACCTCGCCCGAGATGCGTTCGTAGCAGGGGTAGGGTCCTCGTACATCCGGCTTAAGCTGTCGGAGAAAGGGAACCTCAACTTGACCCAAGCGATGGAGATGGCTGAGATGCTGGAGGCAGTGTCGAAAAGCTTGGCTCTGTACCCCGAAGACCACGTGGAGACAACGTGGCAGGAGCAAGCACAAATCCCTCCTCGCCCCACGGGCTCGCGCTCCCATATCGACCCGACGACGGCGGCAGCTCCAGGCGGCCAGCGATGCTATTTTTGCGGAGGAGCCAAGCATCCACGGCAACAGTGTCCAGCAAAAACGGCGATCTGCAGTCAGTGCGGTAAAAAGGGGCACTATGCTAAAGTCTGCAGGTCGAAGCCCAAGAACGGCAGTGCAGCCTGTGACCCTCCAGAGCGGAGACAATCTCCTTCGGCGTCGCAGTACCCGCGAGGCCCGACCACGTGCGAATCCAGGACGGCGCCATCGTGGCTGACGGAGGAGGAGGATGACCACCAGGAGTCGCTACGCTTGGCACCCTCACCCACGTGCGATTCATGGGGGCGGCCATCATGGTCGACGACGACCAGGAGCGACCAGCAGGGGTCCTCAGTATCAACCTCGGCTGCATGCAGTGACACCCGGGGGCCAACAGTGGCGTCGATCTCTCTGGACCAGACAAAGCATCACAGGCTTGACTGTTCGATGATGAACATCAAGGTAAATGGTCGTACTGTGTATTGTCTGTTTGACAGTGGGAACACTGAGAGTTTTATTCACCCTGACACTGCAAAAAGGTGTGGACTCCGGGTTCTACCTGCCAAACAGACAATTTCTATGGCATCACGGTCCCGGTCTGTACCGATCCAAGGACGTTGTATGGTAACCCTAGAGGTGCAGGGCACAATTTACGAGCGATACAGGCTCCTTGTGTTGCCGCACCTTTGCGCGCCAATTCTCCTCGGACTAAACTTTATGGTCCACATGAAGAGTGTGATCCTACAGTACGGTGGGCCACTCCCTTCACTGGCAGTAGGGAATCAGCCGCAGCCTCCAAATTGCCCAAAGCGCCCCGCATGCAATCTTTCCACACTGAAGATCACCACACCTTCTTTATTTAAGAATCTGGTACCAGGCTGCAAGCCCATCGCTACTAAAAGTAGGCGTTACAGCGCTGAAGACCGGATCTTTATCAGATCTGAGGTTCAGCGGCTCCTCAAAGAAGGGATCATACCTAGTCCGTGGAGAGCGCAGGTCGTGGTGGTTAAAAGTGGGAACAAACCCCGGATGGTCATCGACTACAGTCAGACCATTAACCGTTATACGCAGCTGGATGCGTATCCTCTCCCGCGCATATCTGATATGGTCAATCAGATTGCGCAGTACCGGGTGTTCTCCACCATAGACCTTAAGTCTGCCTACCACCAACTCCCCATCCGCCCAGAGGACCGACAATACACGGCTTTTGAGGTGGATGGTCGTCTATATCAGTTTCTTAGGGTTCCATTTGGTGTCACCAATGGGGTCTCGGTCTTCCAGCGGGCTATGGACCGAATGGTGGACCAGAACGGGTTGCGGGCTACCTTCCCATACCTGGATAACGTCACCATCTGCGGCCATGACCAGCAGGACCATGACACGAATCTCCAAAACTTTCTGCGCACTGCATCTCGCCTGAATCTGACCTATAACAGGGAGAAGTGTGTATTCCGTACGCGCAGGTTAGCTATCCTTGGATACGTGGTGGAAAACGGGGTCATCGGCCCTGATCCAGACCGTATGCACCCCCTTACTGAACTTCCCTTGCCCGCTAGCACAAAAGCACTGAGGAGATGCCTCGGCTTCTTTTCTTATTATGCGCAGTGGGTCCCCAACTACGCGGACAAAGCCCGTCCGCTCATCAAGTCCACGACCTTCCCACTCACGCCGGAGGCCCAATTAGCCTTCAAGGCTTTGAAAAGCGACATTGCGAAAGCCACGATGCACGCGGTGGATGAATCCATCCCTTTTCAGGTGGAAAGTGATGCATCGGATTTCGCCCTGGCCGCCACACTAAACCAGGCAGGCAGGCCCGTCGCGTTTTTTTCCCGCACCCTTCAAGGTCCCGAAATTCGGCATTCAGCGGTGGAGAAGGAGGCTCAGGCCATTGTGGAGGCCATCAGACACTGGCGCCATTACCTGGCGGGGAAGCGGTTCACCCTGATCACGGATCAACGATCCGTGGCGTTTATGTTCAGTAATACGCAGAGGGGCAAGATCAAGAATGATAAGATCTTGCGGTGGAGAATTGAGCTCTCCACCTATAATTACGATATTATGTATCGTCCAGGGAAGCTCAATGAGCCCTCGGATGCCCTCTCGCGCGGAACATGCGCTATCATGCAGGAGGACCGCTTGAAGGCCCTCCACAATGACCTGTGCCATCCTGGAGTCACTCGACTCTACCACTTCATAAAAACCCGCAAACTGCCCTACTCGGTGGAGGATGTCAGGTCAGTAACGAGAAGCTGTCGGATTTGCGCGGAATGCAAACCGCACTTTTATCGACCGGACCGGGCACAATTGGTCAAGGCCACTCGCCCCTTCGAGAGGCTGAGTGTGGATTTTAAGGGCCCCCTTCCCTCAACGGACCGGAATGTCTATTTTCTCAATATCATAGATGAATACTCCCGGTTCCCGTTTGTTGTCCCCTGTGCGGACACGTCGACTGCCACAGTGATTAAGGCATTCAGTGATCTTTTTACCCTGTTCGGGTACCCCTGCTACATACATAGCGACAGGGGCTCGTCGTTCATGAGTAACGACTTGAGGCAATTCCTGCTCTCATACGGGATTGCCTCTAGTAGAACCACGAGCTACAACCCTAGGGGTAACGGACAGGTGGAGAGAGAGAATGCTACAGTCTGGAAGGCTGTCCTATTGGCGCTGAAGTCCAGGGCCTTCCAGTCTCCCGTTGGCAGGAGGTCCTTCCAAATGCGCTTCATTCCATTCGCTCCCTCCTGTGTACGGCAACCAATGCTACTCCCCACGAGAGGATGTTCTCATTCCCTCGGAAGTCGTCCTCGGGGATCTCCTTACCAGCCTGGTTGACGTACCCAGGACCCGTCCTTCTGCGGCGACATGTGAGGGCCCGCAAGTCCGACCCCTTGGTCGAACTGGTCCAACTCCTCCACGCCAACCCTCAGTATGCCTATGTGGCATATCCTGACGGGCGAGAGGACACGGTCTCGATTCGAGACCTGGCGCCCGCAGGGGACGTAGCAACTCCTGTCGCTCCTATACCCCCTGTCACGAACCCCCTTTCACTTCTTTCTTCCCCAGACGTGGCGCGGTCAGCACCGGGACCAGTGCATAACAGTTATACTCCCATGTACAGCTTGCCTGAGACTCGGAGATCGGCGCCACCACAGAAGGTTCTAGGATCCCCTGCACCACCGCCTCACCAGGGTCAACCGGCCCGGGAGTCCTCGAGGGGACAGCCGGACGCTGTTTTGGAGAGAACGCCACCGCAAGCACCTGCTCCGGTGTCGCAACCGGTATTGAGGAGATCACAGCGACGGTGCGGTCCTCCAGACCGTCTGGACTTGTGAATTTTGTATATATGTGACCTGTTTTCGCACCCCGCCGGCCTTTGTTTTTAAAGGAGGGGTGAATGTGGTGAACCATCGTTGGTTACCACTGTGGGGTTATTCCAATGTTACTGTTGGGTTAGGGTGTTGCCACTGTGGGGGTTGTTATAATGTTGTTGGGTTAGGGTGTTTACACTGTGGGATTAATATACCTGTGGTGGATGTTGTTATGGCACATCCCGGTCGGGCCCCGCCTCCTGGGGAGAGGTATAAGACCCTCTGCTCAGGCGGGACCCCTCCAGTCTGGATTGGTGTACTCGTGTTAGATAGTTCCATTGTTTGTCAATAAAAGCCTTCAATCGCTGAAGCCTTGTACCTCGTGCTTGATTGTCGGGCATCATGGAGGCAGATGATGCACTTTCTCATTGGAAGGATGGCTGCACTCCCTCTACTGCACAAAAGTGTCTGAATAAATTATAGGCTCAAATCTCAATATGGGTTTTGAACTAATGACCTCAGTAACAAGAGGTGCAAACCAATGAGCCAATCTTACATGTGGAAAGGCTCAACGGTTTTTGTCTTTTCATAAAGGCAAGTTTTGCTTTTTTTGTTCAAAATGAAGTAACCATTTATAAACAGTGCTGTCTAATGCATGATTACAAAATGGGTCTTTGACATGGCACAGTTACAAGTTATCACCGTGCAACATTGCAGAGCTCTCAGTCAGGTGCCACAAGAACACCAGTAGAATTCAAGTCGATTTGATTTCCAATGTTAGCCAGCATGTGACTATGTCTTGGTGTACGTGATTTGGCCTGGTGGAAGGTCAATTCAACAGAAAGTCCCAATGTAGGTTAGACAGTCGACAGATTGCTGCATGATCTGAAGTTCACACTTGGCCTGTCTGTCTCTGTTAACGATTGTGGTGCTGAATCCGGATCTGAACCATCATTCTAAGCTACATGTATTGATACTGTGCACATAAGGCCTAATTTGCTCCTGGAGAGGTTGACCATGGGGGTGAAACAATGGGGTTTCCTAGTAGTGATAATTTTAATGCCAAGTCGGTGACTATGAAGAAAAGGTTATGTCTATTAATGAAGACTATCTTTTGCAAGTGAATGAATTGTGGGATTATCAGCTGCCATATCAGGAATGGATGGTAAACCATCAGCTGTGTAGCTCCAAATTCCTTACCAACCAGCAACACTCACAGAAGTAGCAGAGAAAGCTGGTAATATCTGCCTGAGCCTTGCACATCTTTCACTGTGCAAATGTTCTGCACTTGATCTTGTCACCAGCAGTTCCAGATGGACCTGATGGGTGTCCATTACTCCTGCAAAATACCCTTGTGCTGGACTTTTCTCTAATGTCCAGTGAAATATAGCTGATGATTGATTGCGGCACAGCATCAATTTGATATTGGAATATTACTGTTTATGTTTCTGGTCTGACATTCTAGAGGATGTGGGTTGAAACCCACGAAGGCATTTTAAAATCTGAATTTAGTCTAAAAGAAATCTGGAACTGAAAATCTGGTATCAACAACAGTAACAAAGAAGCTGTTGGGTTGTTGTAAAAAAAAACAAATCTGGTTCATTAATGTCCTTTTGGCAAGGAAACCTGCCATTCTTACAGTCCGGACTGTACCTGACTCAGGATCCAACCTCAATGTGGTTGACTCTTACCTACCTCTGTCATGGTCAGCAAGTCATTCAGTTGCAGTAAGCTCCAGAACACCATGGGATAGACAAAGTGCCAGCCTTGCTGGCAAAGCACATGTTCTAAGAATGAGGTAAAAAAGAGATCCTTTGCCAGCCGAATCATCTGGAGTTGATTCTGTGCCTGATTGAGCACTTGTCCCGGATACACCTATATATGGAAATTTCTAGGTCACTAAAACTGTTTCACGTACACCATCAGGCATCTCGATGTTAGTGTAATCAACCTCCTGTCTTTTGATGCATGATACTCACTCACAGAGGTGGATGATATTCCGTTTCTGTTGTTACCTAATGCTTGTATCCACCTGCTCCTCTGCTGGCATTGCAGGCCCAGAACCTTTCTCTGGGCTCTCACCATCATGCCTTCAAAGAACTGAAGTGCTTTGTCCTGCCTGGCAGGTGATTGCTCCTGTAGTGCAGCATCTCTACTTCTGTGAAGAAAGAAAGACCTTTCTTACCAGCTCATCACCATGGCATCAAGCCAACCACTACAGATAGGCAAGGACCATGTATTGCCAGATATGAGATAATTGAATGCATTATGTTGGCAATGGCGCCATTATCCTTTTTCTATTTACAGATTCAGATAGTAAAATTGTGTGATGTGTTTTAGGAAGGTACATTTATAGAGAAGATTCTTACCAGAATCAGTGCTGCTGGCCTAAATATCTGCAGCTGTGAGTTGATCCACACTTTAGACTAATCAGCTGAGACACTTTCTGAAAGCTGGCCTTGATTCTTGGGTGGCTGTGGTTCTCCACTACTGGCTCTTCTTGCTCACTGACTGAGTACAACCTACTCTTTGGCAGCCTGCTTCATATCATGGAAACATTTGCTGACCTCTTGCCAGCTCTGTATCTCCTGTTGTGATGGCAACTGCAATTGTATACAGTGTCCTCTGAGGCCTCATTTCTGGCTTAAGGGCTGGCTGGCTCAATTTCAGGCCTCTTGGCCATTGCCTCCTCCACAATAAGGATCATCTCCATTTCTACCGATGACCCTGCATTGACAGTGTCAGAAATTGCAGCATTTCCTGCCTTGCCAGTAAGCAAAGACATTCACAGCTGCTGAACTTACAGGCCTTAACTTTAACTCATAACTCAGCAAACGCAACCTAGATATTGAGCTGCTTAACTCTGCTCTTCAGCTCACTTCTCCCATCACCTACGAAGCTACAACACTCAGAAGTCAGTGTTGCTAATTCACAAATCAACTGTCACTCCGCACTGAAGAGTGAGGGCAGGCAACGAGTTTGACATCATTAAGGAATTATAAGGTACTGGACCTTAAAGGGCAAGGTCTCCATGAAATATCTGTCAAAAATATGATATGTATTTGCAAGGAAGTGCAAAACATTTGCCAAAATATTTTTTTCTTGAAGGCAGGGCCCCCTTTAACATTAAAAAGAATTCAAACTTGTCATTGTGCAGACTTTCTGTGATTGCAATTTTCTAACCATAGTTATCAACAAGGAATTTGCTTATCACTTTTAGTCGTTCATTCTGAGGTCTGTTCTGGATAATCACTCACTTATCTCTAAACCAGTCTGCCAATCAGCAGAGTCGCCCCAGTGGTTAAACCAGACACAGCAACGTAGGACAGTCAGCATTGGGAAGATCTACCTACTCTCAATGCAAGTTCCTGACCTGACTCATCGACATCAACATACTGGCAGGACTTGACACGATGGCATTAAAGTGAACGGTTCTTTTAGTCACGGTGGCCTTTGCTTTCTTTCCATTTACAATTGGCCAAATGGCTCTGTATCCAAAATGCATTCCCTCTTGATCATGTCAGGAACATGGGAATTACAAGCTCAATATCGGTCTAGGTTTCCTTCTACCATCCTGGTCATTGCCTGATCCAACGTTAATGGAATTGTTGACAATTGGTACAAAGCAGACAAAGAATGAGGTGAGGAAAATCCCAAATGTGCATAATTGGAAACGGTGATTGACATGACGTGCTTCAAGAAAGGAAAATAGAAGGGACATTAATTTCCAATGTGACATCAAGCAGTTGACTGCAAAGAAGAATGTACACTGGTGTTGTGCCTTTTCAGAAGATCTCAAATTCATTTCAGTTAAATATAGAGGTCACAAATATCCATGAGAAGGGCCAACAATAGGGATATAAGGACATAAGAAGTAGGAGCAACGGTAGGCCATAGAGATCATAAAATCATACAATCCCTACAGTGCAGAAGGATGCCATTTGGCCCATCAAGCCTGCACTGACAATAATCCCACCTTAGGCCCTATTTCCATAACTTCATGTATTTGCCCTGCTAATCCCCCTGACACTCAGGGACAATTTTGGCATGACCAATCAACCTAACCCACACATCTTTGGATTGTAGGAGGAAACCAGAGCACCCAGAGGAAACCCACACAGACACAGGGAGAACGTGCAAACTCCACATAGTCAGCCAAAGCAGGACTTGAACCCAGGTCCCTGGTATTGTGTGGCAGCAGTGTTAACCACTGTGCCGCCATTCTGTAAGATCTTGGATGATATTCTACATCAATTTACTTTCCTGTCCAATCCCCATATCCCTCGATTTCCTGAGTGTCCAAATTCCATCAATCTCAGTATGTACTTACTGACTGAGCAACCACCGCTCTCTGAGGTAGAAAATTCCAAAGATTCTCAACCCTCTTTGCTGTACACCTCAATTCTAAATGACTGCTCCTTTATCTTGAGAATATGTCCCCTAATTCTACATTCTACAGCCTCTCAGCAAGCTGGCCCTGCTCATCTTTCATTCTAAATTCCAATAAATAAGGGTCATTCTACTCAATCTCTTTAAGTTAGACAAGGTCTCCTCCCTGGAAGAAACATAGGGCCCAATTTTACCATTTTGATTCCAAGTGCCGAATCTGGGCGTAGTACAGATCCGACCTAGAAATCCACGTTCAGACGCCCCCATACGCTTTCAGCCATCTCCAGACCGATCCGCGCTGTGGGCAGGGCTTAACACTGCCAGAACGATCGGAGCTCTGAACTGTGCATGCGCAGTTTGAAAAAAAATTGAAAAAGCGTGCCCGTGTCGGGAAAGAAAAAAAAAGCAGAAAGCGGAGAGAGCGGCTCGGAGCGAAAAGCAGCAGCGAGGGTGTATCTCGGGGGGGGGGGGGGGGGGGCAGATGGATCTCTGGTGGGGGGGGGGGGGGGGGGGGCAGATGGATCTCTGGTGGGGGGGGCAGGGGAGTCCGCTGTCACTCTGCGGGCGATCGGTGGGGAGGGAGAGGGGTAACAGTGTTAAATGCATTGCCCATCTCCATCAATATGGAAGAATCGCCCATATCCAGCAGGATGAAGTCATTCAATATTACGATCAGCACTAAGATGCCGCCAATATATATCATTATGAAAATGTCACCCCGACCCATTGACACGAAGTTATCACCCATTCCCATCAGTGAAACAACATCTCCCACATCCTTTAGAATGAATATTTTTCCCATATGTTTCATGATGAAAATTTCACTCAGATCCATGACTATGAAAACATGAGAAATATTCAACAGTTTGAAAAATGATCTTCCATCCATCAGTGTGAAATAGTTCATGTATCCATCAGTCTGAAAATATCTCCCTCATCTATCAGTCTAGAAAATATCTGTCATATCCAAAAACCCCTCTCATCTCCATCAGTGTGAGAATAGTGTAGGCATACATGAGCATGGAACGATTTCCCTTGTCACAAATTAAGAAAGCATCTCCCCTATTCGTCAGCGCAGAAAATATCTTCTGCACCCATCCCACAATCTCTCAATCAATCTACATGAAAGATAATATCTAACAAACAGAACAAGCAACTAGCACAAAATCTCCAATGGACATAAATATGAAAATCGACCACCAATCACTGTAGTGATGGTGTATTCCTTTACAGGCCCAGCTTGGTCCTTCTCCAGTGTCTCCTCTTGGAGTTGTACCTGATCTTGTTGCCGGTTTTCATGCGGATCCACTGTGGAATCGGCCGGTTCTGCTTCAGCTTCTTAGCGAGGAATCGCTTGATCCTGAAGGTTTTGTGGGATGGCGTGGCCGCACGTCCACCCCGGGAGGAGGGATTCGTTCCTCCGGTGGGGAGGAGGGATCACCCGCAGAGTGGCAGCGGACCCCCCGCCCCCCCACCAGAGATCCATCCCCCCCCCCCCCGCCACCAGTGAGCGATTGGGCCTCCCCCCACCACCAGACAAGGATCAGCCCTTTCACCTCCCCCCGCAGAGATACATCTGACCCGCCTCCTCCTCCCCCCCTTTGAGATACATCTGACCCGCCTCCTCCCCCCCCCCAGAGATACATCTGACCCACCTCCTCCTCCTCCCCCTCCCCAGAGATACATCTGACCCGCCTCCTCCTTACCCCCCACCCCCCCGAGATACATCTGACCCGCCTCCTCCTCCTCCTCCTCCCTCCTCAGAGATACATCTGACTCGCCTCCCTTCTCCTCCGCCCCCCCCCCCCCCCCTCCCTTCCCCAGAGGATGATCTGGGTCAGAGAGCCATTGGAGGCTCTGAACCCGCTCTTCGGAAGCTGCAGCGTCGGCTTCAGACTTTTATTTAGCAGGTCGCTAAAAGCGCGGATCCAGAACAGTGCACGTGGCGATAAAGTGGGAAATGATGATAGAGTTGGGCGGGCAGTTCATTAAATCGATTCATTAAAGTGGCGATTTGCTCAGACGCGGGTGCAGATCGCGATAAAGGCCTCACACCCGACTTTACCGCGATTTCGCACCCGAAAACGGGCGCAAATTGTTGGTAAAATCGGGCCCATAGTGAAACTTTGTTACCTCAAAGACAGTGCATCATTCCTTAGTTTTAAAAAAAGCCAAATTGTACACAATATTCCTGGGTGTAGCCTACCCAAAGCCAACATTTGCAGAGAGACTTCCTTATTCTTATAATCAACCCCCTACAATAAAGTCCAACATACAATTTGTCTTGCTAATTACTTGCTGTAGCTGCAAATTAAGTTTCTGTGTTATGTGTACAAGGGCATGTCCCTCTGCATCTGAACATTTACCAGGGCGGCACGGTAGCACAGTGGTTAGCACTGCTGCTTCACAGCTCCAGGGACCTGGGTTCGATTCCCAGCTTGGGTCACTAACTGTGTGGAGTTTGCACATTCTCCTCGTGTCTGCATGGGTTTCCTCTGGGTGCTCTGGTTTCCTCCCACAGTCCAAAGATGTGTGGGTTAGGTTGATTGGCCATGCTAAAAATTGCCCTTAGTGTCCTGAGATGCATAGGTTAGAGGGATTAGTGGGTAAATATGTAGGGATATGGGGGTAGGGCCTGGGTGGGATTGTGGTCGGTGCTCGATGGGCCGAATGGCCTCTTTCTATACTGTATGATTTCTATGATAGTTCCTCTTCTATTAAAACATATTCGCTTTCCATTATTCCTACCAAGTTGACTAATTTATTGTTTCTATTGTTAGGGGGAAGTTTTTCACACAGACGGTGGTGGGTGAGTGGAATCAGCTGCCGTCAGTGGTGGTGGAGGCAAACTCAATAGGGTCTTTTAAGAGACTCCTGGATGAGTACATGGGACTTAATAGGATTGAGGGTTATAGGTAGGCCTAAAAAGTAGGGATATGTTCGGCACAACTTGTGGGGCCGAAGGGCCTGTTTTGTGCTGTAGTTTTTCTATGTTTCTATGGTATGTGCGTGTCACTGGCTGCACCAGCATTTATTGTCCTAGTTGCTCTTGAGATGGTGGTGGAGAGCTACCTTCTTGAATTGCTGCAATTCCTGAGGTGTAGGTATACACAGAATGTTGTTAGGGAGGGAGTTCCAGGATTTTGACAGAGCAACAGTGAAGGAACGGCGATATATTTTCAAGTCAGGATGGTGAGCGGCTTGGAGGGAAACCTGTTGGTGGTGGGTTGTCCACATTGTACTCCATCTGCCAACTTTGTGCCCAATCAATTCACAGGTCTATAATCCTTTGCAGTCACTTTACATCCTCCTCACAGTTCACTTTCCCACCTAATACCATCAGCAAACCCCATCCCCTCATCTAATCGTGGATATAGATAGTGGGCGCGATTTTACGATCTCGCTCGGGCGAGGCTCATAAAATCCCATCTGAGGCCAGCGGAGAACTCCGTTCTGCGAGCCTTGCCTGCCCCAATTCCAGGGCAGGTGAGGCAGTAAAATTCCAACTCGTAAATCGCTGAGATCAAAGCAATGATCCATCTGGCACTTCCCCACTTTCACCCTGTATCCCAAAAGTGATCCTGCTTTATTGCTGCTCTCTGTTTTGCGTTGGTTAACTGATCTTCAACCCATGCTGATAAGTTATCCAAACCTCACAATCCTATCCCAATGCCAGCGCCGGAATACAACATCCCAGGAATTCTGCCACGTGCCTTGAACAAATTTGGCAGTCAGGGGAAGGTGATAATAATGGTGGGTGCCCACACAACTAGGCCTTCAACCATGTTAGAGGAGTGGCAAACAGTAATAAACCTGCCTTCCTGGATGGTTTGGCAGTTAAACACATGGCCTGGTGCTGTGTTGAACCGTAAGTACCAAGAGGATCCAAGATTTCTGTTCAGTGAGCCTAAATTAAGCAGGGTAGCAGCAATTGAACTGAGAAGGGGAGCAAAATCCAAAAAAGAATCGCCCAGTGTTCCCAATTCTGATTCCTACGTCATGTGTCATTTCACACTCCCCCTCCCCGACCCCCCCCTCCAACCTCCCAACCACCCTCATCCTGTTTAATACTGCACCTTTGAGCGTGTTGAATGAAGAATGGATTAAGCTTGGTTTTGAAGTCATCACTAGTTGAATAACTTGCCCACATGTCCTGTTTGGACTCACCAATGAAGAATGGCTTAATGGGCAAGGCTCCATATGCTCATCCTAGGATTGTAAGACTGAGGTGCGAGGGCAGCAGACAGAAGCTCAGAAGTGGAGGAAAACACTGCTACAGGACTGATGGGACAATTGGCCCATTTCAGCTTTTTGTGTCTTTCCAAATCTTTTTGTTTCAAAATTGTTTTGGTCATCATGTTCCAGATCATGCGACATCCCAATTTGCCAAAGGCTGTGAAAGGGTCTGTCTTTGTCTAGATTATTGGGAACAATTTACATAATCCTGCTGGGAATCAACAGCAAATTCAGTTTGGCAATATTTATAAAGGAATTTTTTGTATCACAGGATTTCAATTGAGTTTTCTTGAACAAACTGGCCCTTCTTATAGGCCTTACTTAAAGTGTTAACATGAAGTCAGTTCATTCAATAAGCAATAAACAAATGAATAATCTAAGAGTGATGCAATAATGTCAAACTTACTGTAAAACTCATGTTGAAACACCTTGATAGAAAATAACAGTAAACAGATCACTATTCTTTCACTAATTAAATCTCTTGTACTGGGTTTAAGATCTACACAAGGTTTAAAGTATCCTGAGTTCGTGTGCTTTTAATCTCTCAAAAATCTGATAGAATTCCATTTTCTAAAAAAGATGCAGCCACATTTTCAAGAGAGATCTCCACAGCTAGCTGCCAGTGACCAATGGCCCCATCGAGAGAGTTTTATATACCAGGAATTGAGTAGGGTAGAGAATTCAGATACTTCTATAATTTGTCAATTCAACAAAAACTCTATTACTGATATACAAAAAGAACCAACCAATAGTCTGTGTGCCTTTGTAAATTGTGAATGAGACAATTCCTCCAATATTTGTGGCTGGGGACAACACCATTTTCCAACTTTGTAGCAAAATAATACATATTACTGTTCCAGTAGACTTCTTTTCAAGGTTGACAACCCTCTATGATTAGTCTAGAGACTGTGGGAATTGAACATTAATTTTCAACCCTTTGGTGAGACCACACTGGGCATATTGTGTGCAGTTTTAATCTCCATATTTAAGGAGGGATTTGCTTGCCTTGGAGGCAGAAGAGCACTGGTTTACTAAATTGGTTCCTGGGAAGAGAGGGTTGTGCTATGATGAGAGAGAATAAGTTGAGCCTTAAATCTCTTCGATTTTGAAGCATGAGTGGTAATCTCATTGCAACACTCAAGATTTTGAAAGGGCTTGACAGGGTAGACACTGAGAGGCTACTTCCCATGACCAGGGAATCCAGAAAGTGGGAGCACAGTCTCAGGACAAGCTGTTGATATAATCCCCAGTAATCCAGAAGTTCTGGATTAATAATTCTGGTAGAGTTCAAATCCCACCATGGCAACTAAAACATTTGACTTCAGTTTTGAAAAGATGCTATCAATAAAAATGACCACCAAGCTGTCAGTCTGTAAAACTCCAACTGGTTCAAAGATGCTCGTTAGGGAAGGAAACCAGTTAACATCACCTGGGGAGCCTGTAAGTGACTGCATAGTTGACTCTTAACTGTCCCAGGAAACCATTCAGTTGTATCAAGCCATTCAGGACAACAATGGATAGGAAATAAACACCTGTACAAATACTTATGCTTGTGAACCATACTAAAACCTTTAAAAATGACAAGGTTGGTAGGAAAACTACCACTAGGATAGGTTGCTGTTCACAGCCAGGAGCTGAGGGACATTGATGTGACATGGAAATGACTTGAATCCATCCATTTAATTTTAGTGATCTCCTTGCTCATTCACATTTGTTTCAAGCTAGTAAGATTAATCTTTTCTCACTTTCATTTTTCATGGAATGCACATTATCACACATTGATACTAATGATACTAAGATTGCTGGAGTTGCGGATAGCGATGGAGATTGTCAGAGAATACAGCAGGATATAGATGGAGAATTGGACGGAGAAATGTCAGATGGAATTTCATCCGGACAAATGTGAGCTGACGCATTTTGGTAGATCCAATTCAGGTGGGAGCTATAAAATAAATGGCAGAATTGTCAGGAGCATAGACACACAGAGAGATCTGGGAGTAAAGGTCCACAGATACTTAAAAGTGGCAACACAGGTGGAAAAGGTGCTGAGAAAAACATATGGCATGCTTGCCTTCAATGGCTGGGGCATCGAATATAAAAGTTGCCAAATTATGTTACAGTTATCTAAAATGTTGGTTCGGCCACTTTTGGAATACTGTGTCCAATTCTGGTTGCCACACTACCAGAAGGACGTGGAGGCTTTGGAGGGAGTACAGAAAAGGTTTACCAGGATGTTGCCTGGTATGGAGCGTATTAGCTATGAGGAGAGATTGAATAAACTGGGATTGTTCTCTCTGGAAAGACGGAGGCTGGGGGGGTTGCGGCCTGATATCAGTTTATAAAATTATGAGGGGCATAGATAAGGTGTAAGCTTTTTCCCAGGGCAGAAATGACAATTACAAAGGGGCACAAGTTCAAGGTAAGGAGGAAAGGTTCAGTAGAGATGTGCAGGGGAAGTTTTTTATACAGAGGGTGGTGGGGGCCTGGAATGCACTGTCAAGTGAGGTGGTTGAGGCAGACACATTACCAACATTTAAGACTTATCTGGATAGATAATTGGTGGAGAATTGAGGGATACAGGTGGTTGATTTAGATAGGACAATGTGATTGGCGCAGGCTTGGTGGGCTGAAAGACTTATTCCTATGCTATACTGTTCTTTGTTTTTTTGTTCTTTGAATGATCCTAAATGCAACAGTGAGTAAACTAGCTTCAATGTACAGAATCTCATAGTACAGAATCTAACTTAAAATACTTGGCAAGTAGAATCTTATGTCCGCTGCCTACATAAGAATCAGTGTTTCAGCAGCCAAAGTACTTTTAATAACACCTTAGCTTTTTAAGCTAAAGGAAAACTTTATCCATTTTAATCCATAGCAAATATTATGAAACCAGCTGTAGTAGAGTACCCATTAGGAAAACTAACATGTAAAGCATCACTAAAACTTACTATCTTCATGTCCTTTGGTCACTCAAGGATGGGAACTTAACTACACATTTCTGAAAATTTAATTTTTTAACATTTTATTTGTCCTTAAAACATGCTCAACTTTCGAGTGTTGCATTTAACTGCTTAACTCCAAGATGTCAAAACTAGCATCTGATTGAGTCTGAGTGCCCAACAAGTCCAACTAGCCAATCAAGCTTCACACATGTTCTGTTGCTCCTCAGGTGCAACATTATCATTTTGTGAGGACCTAGTATGTTTAACTGGAATGGGAGTTACACTCTCTAAATTGATTATTCATTTAAAATTATTCCATAAATACTCTGCTTAATATCAAAACCAACATATTTTAAAGCCCCAAAAATATGAGTCCCAATTTTAAATTCTTCTCTAAACTTATTAATAACACATTTCTTAAATCTTTCAGTACCACCCATAAGCAATGCATCACTAATGTTTTCTTCAGACCAACGAGCCTCACTTTAGTCTTGTGAGACCCACCTGCAAGGGATTTCTCAGTATAAATCCACCTATGTGACAAAGCCAATTGCCCCCTTATCTTCCAAACTCTCTACCACTAATTCCCTTTGTTTTGACTCTCTTATAAGTTTACACTCAAGTTTATTGTCAGCCACCAAAATGTTATGATCATAAGGACATTCGCTTCCAGTTCTTTTCTTAGACTGTTCTGTGGCCTTAATTTCATTGTGCAATCTATGCAAGTTATGGTCTCTATTGCATTTTTATGTCTAATGGGACTACTACTGCGAGATCTCCTTCTTGCAGGCTCTTTCTCCAATATGTAACTGTTTTCTGACGTGAGAGAAACCAGACCAACTGTCCTCAATGTGTTGCCATCACTAAACTTGCCCATATGAGACACTTAGAACAATCCAACAATGTGTACACTAGTACTGATGCAGGGATCCTAAACTGAGTTTCATCAATCTTTTATCCAATATGCTAATCCATGATATCTTCATCCATGGAACAACCACCTATTGCACAAAATCTATCAATGTTTGACCATGCTTCATAGGCATTTAACAGATCATCCTCTTGTAGACTTCACTCAGAAACTCTAGTAGATGGTCCAAACATCCATCACTATCCAACTGATGGGCATGAATCTCAGAAAATACTTCTGATTTTACTCCTTGCGTGAAGTGACAACACAAAGGCCATACCTTGTTTCCTTGTTGGGAGGGAAATAACCTATACCCGCAGATCTACTTCATTCCTTCATTGATCAGAGTTCAAGAATATCAGACAATAAGCATACACTGACAATTTGCACTTGCTTTCTGCCAATTCCCACAATGGGATTGTCATTTTATTTTTGATTTTTTTCTTAGTTTTTAATCTTCCCGCTTAGGTGAGCATTATCTGCTACCATGTGAAAACCAGTGAAAGATAGAACTGGAGCCAATCTTTATACACTTTCATAGGCATTTATTTAGAGTTACACATGAAGACATACACCTCCTATCCCAACATCCAGAGTTTTGATCTGTTATTTTTGAAAGACAAGTGAATCCCCGGTTAATACCTACTCTAATATCAATTCCTGCACCCACTGGTGCAATAAGACAGACTTTTGTCTGTTTCCTTAGTTAGTAATTCCCAGAACAGGTCATTAGTCTGTCACCAGGGGGTTATAGCTTGAGGGGTGCCATTCCACATCGATTGCTTTATGAATGCATTTTCCTTGGCCATCAGGTCCTGAGATAGGATTCAAATCTGGAGCTTCTGGTTCAAGGGCAGGGATTTTACCTACTGTGCCATAACACCTCCATTAATACCCACTACCTGCATGAAACTAAACGCATTTAACATGTCTTTTTTATTTCATTCTTTCATGGGATGCAGAGGTTGCTGGCTGGAATAGTATTTATTGCCCATCCCTAATTGCTCCCGAGAAGGTGACAAGCTGCCTTCTTGAACCACTGCAGTCCATGTGATGAAGGTACACCCACAGTGCTATTGCAGAGGGAGTTTCAGGATTTTGACCCAGCGACAGTGAAGGAAAGGCCATACTGTTCCAAGTCAGGATGCTGTGTGGCTGACAGGAATCTTTGAAGATGGTAGTATTCCCATGCATCATCTTGTCCTGCGATATGGTAGAGATCACAGGTTTGGAAGGTGCTGCCATATGAATCTGAGTGAGTTCCTGCAGTGCATCTTGTAAATGATACATACTGGTGCCACTGTGCCTCAATGGTAGACAGAGTGAATGTTAGGTGCCAATCAGGTGGGCTGCTTTGACCTGGATAGTGTCAAGTTTCTTGAGTGTAATTGAAGTTGCATTCAACCAGGCAAATTGGGAGTATTCCATCACACTGCTGACTTCAGCCTTCAAGATGGTGGACAAACTTTGGAGAGTCAGGTTGTGAATTATTCACTGTCCAATTCCAAACCTCTGATCTTATAGCCATAGTATTTATGTGGTTGGTCTAAATTAGTTTTTGGTTTATTGTAACCCCCAAGATGTTGATGGACATGGGGGTCACTTCAGTAATGGTAATGCCATTGAATGTCAAAGGGAGATGGTTACATTCTCCCTTGTTGGAGATTATCATTTCGTGGGATTTGTGTAGCGCGAGTGTTACTTGCCATTTATCAGCCCAAGCCTGAATTTTGTCCAGGTCTTGCTGCAAATGGATGTGAACTGCTTTAGTATCTGAGGAGTTGCAAATATGCAATCATCAGCCAACCTCCCACTTCCTCCCTTACAATGGAGGGTAGGTCACTGATGAAACAGTTGAAGATGGTTGGGCCTAGGACACTAACCTGACGAACTCCTGCAGTGATGTCCCAGGACTGAGATGATTGACCTTCAACAACCATAACCATCTTCCTTTGTGTTAGGAGTGACTTCAATCAGTGAAGAGACCACTCTTCACCACCACCCCCCTCCCCCAACCCCACCTCTCCGATTCCCATTTACTCCAGTTTTGGTAGGATTTGATCATGGGTCAAATGCTGCCTTATGTCAAGGTGAGTCACTCTCACCTCCCCTCTTCAGTTAAGCTCTTTTGTCCATGTTTGGACTAAGGCTATAAAGTGGTCAGAAGATGGTTGGCCCTGGCAAAACTCAACTGAGTGTCAGTGAGCAGGTTATTGCTGAGTAAGTGCCATTTGTTAGCAATGTTGATGACAACTTCCATCACGTTATTGATGATGGAGAATGGATTGATGGGATGGTAATTGGCCAGGTTAGTTTTGACCTGTTTTCGTGTACAAAAAATACCTGGCCAATTTTCCACACTGCTGGGTAGATGCCAGTATTGTAGATGAATTGGAACAGCTTGGCTAGGGACATAGCTAGTTATGGAGTACTATTGCCAGAATGTTGTCAGGTTCCATAGCCTTTGCAGTATCCAGTGCTTTCAGCTGTTTCTTAATATCAGGTAGAATTAATTGAATTGGGAAGAGGTATCATTTTTTGGAACAGATATTAAACTCTTCTCAATGCTCTCAGATAGACTTAAAAATCTCATTGCCTGATACAAGTCAGAAAAATACTTCTTTTAACATCCAGGATAACGTCAATTTCTCAACCAGAATTACAAAGAAACACTTTCTACCTACAGATCATACAGTGTGTCAGCCATGTCTTAGTTGTGAGCACTCTTGCCTCTGAATCATAAGATTCTGGGCTCAAGTTCCACTCCAGGGTTCGACTGCAAAAGTGTGACACCACAGTGCAGTACTGTACTGAGGGTGTGCTGCAATGTCAGTCTTTTGGATGAGACTTTAAACTGAAACTGAGTCTGCAAGCTCAGGTGGATGTAAGAGATGTATGAGTTCCCAGGACTCTATTTCAAAGAAGCACAGGGAAGTTATCTCAGGCGTTTGTCTCTCAATCAACATCACAGAGATAGAGTGCCACATCGTTATTATGTTGCTGTTTACAGGAGTTTGCTGCGTGCAATTTGACTGTCGCTATTCCCTACATTGTAACAGTGACTACAGCTCAGAACTACTTCATAGAATCACAGAATTCCTACAGTGCAGAAGGAGGCCATTTGGCTCATCAAGCCTGCACCGACAACAATCCCACCCAGGTCCTATCCCCATAATGTATTTACCCTGCTGGTCCCCCTGACACTAAGGGGCAATTTAGCTTGGCCAGTCAACCTAACCCGCATATCTTTGGCATGTGAGAGGAAACCGGAGCACCCGGGGAAACCCACACAGACACGGGGTGAACATGCAAACTCCACACACAGAGTCACCCAAGGCCGGAATTGAACCTGGGTCCCTGGCGCTGTGAGGCAGCAGTGCTAACCACTGTGCCACCGTGCTGCCCTTCATTAGTTGTGAAGCACTTTGAGACATCCAATGGTCATGAAAGGCGTTTTATAAATGTTAGCCCTTCTTTCTTTCATTGCAGCTTGTTGAATTAAATCAAATAAAAGCAAAATACGACAGATGCTGGAAATCTGAAACAAAAACAGAAAATGCTGGATCAACTCAGCAGGTCTGGCAGCATCTGTGGAAAGAGAAACAGAGTTAATGTTTCAAGTCTGTATAATACTTCTACAGAGCAGTGACAGCAATTCAAAAGTACTGAACACATGAAATAATTGGAAGTTCCTGACATGACAAGTATTCCTTTGCCATTGTCTCACAATTCTCTAACTCACTACTTGACTGCAACTGTAAAACCCATTATGAAAATGTAAGTTATTTCTTTCTTTACAATATTCATGATAACCTGGTCAGTTTTAAGCAGATTCCAATGGAAGTGTGCTATTTGCACCAAATTTTCTGAGGTGAGTGCAGGCTCATACAGGCATTGAAAGCACACCAAATGAAGGGAGGAGAAAATATTTGTAAAGTAATATTTAAAGGGATGGGAGCAATTAAAGGGAAATGACACATTCCAGTGACAAAAACAAATGCCCCAAAAGACTTTGGAGAGCATCAAAAAGGTATCCTCATCCACTGTATTCTTCACCATCCTTGGTAAATCAAAGGATTAATGAGATGCAGGAAATATGAAGTAAAGAATATCCAAGTTGTAGACATGAATCTACCAGTAAGAGATAGAGCAACTCATCACTGACATTCTCTGTTTGGAGCTGGAGTTCAGGTTGTGCTGGATAAGCTAGTTGGAGGAGGGTAATTGCGGCATTGCATGGCGCAATCCCTAGAGTTCATCATTGCAGAATGTCTGAAGAGAAACGGAGCCAAACTTTAGGCTGCAGCTGACCATTAATGTACCTATGCTGCCTGTTAGTTGCTGAAATTCTTGCATAAGACCATAAAAAATAGAAACAGGAGTAGGTCATTTGGCTCTTGGGTCTGCTCCACCATTCAATAAGATCAGGGTTGATCTGATTGTGGCTTTAACTTCACTTTCCTCTCTGACCCCAAAAACCTTGGGGGAGATCTTACCAGCTCATCACGCCAGTCTATTGGTGTGGTGAGCTGGTAAGATCATGCGAGAGGCGAAAAACCAGCTTTGCGATGTTACCGGCTGCATTTTGCCAGTGTAATCAGCCTCAGGAAGGGCGTGAGGCAGATTTAAATATTTATTTCATTTTACTTCATTTATTATTATGAGTCCAGTACATAATTGTCCGAGATCACTTGCTTTAATGACCTCGCTGGTCATTAAATATGGCCCAAGCAACAGAGTCCTGACGTGACGGCTTTGCCGGTGGAAGCAGAGGTCAGTGAAGCCCCCCAGTGTTCGGGGGCAAGCTCTGGGACCCTGGTAGTGCCAACCTAGTGATCAGGGATGGGAGGGGCGATGACCAGGTGAATGGGGGAGTGATATTTGTACACAGTGCACAGTGCACTGGAAGATCAGGGCACATGCACGATAGAGCCCCTACAGCTCAGTAGCCGACTTCCCAGAGTGAATAGGCTCTGTCCACTCCCTCTACTGGCAAGAATCACACTTTGCCTAATTTTCTTTCCAAGTGCCATACGATTGCGTCTGAGAGTTTGCCCAAAGAATGGACGTGATTCTGTCCCATTTTCACACTTGTTCAGAACTTAGAATTTCTTTTTGGTAAGATCACCCTCTCCCTTGACTCACTTGTCGATCAAAAATCTGTCTAACTCAGCCATGAACATATTCAATGACCCAGCCTCCACTGCTCTCTGGAAGAGAGAATTCCAAAGATTAACAACCTTCTGAGAGAAGAGATTCCTCCTCATGTACATAATTCATAAGAAGCACCTTATTTTACAACTGTGGTTCTTATTTACCTGCAAGAGGAAACATCCTTGAATCATCTACCCTGTCAAGCCCCTTTGGAATCTTATGTTTCAATAAGATCACCTCTCATTCTTCTAAACGCGAATGACATTAGACCCAAACTACTCGAACATGTCTCATAAGACAATCCCTTCATCCAAGGAATCAACCTAATGAACCTTCTCTGAACTGCTTCTTCTGAAATTATAGCCAACAAGATCTTCCTCTCTAATGAACTGGAGCCTGAGAAGGACTGTTCTCTGTAGTTCCCATCAGCAGATGTGCCAGGGCCTGTAGAAATGGTGGACAGCTTGACAGGTGTGCCCATTTGGGCCCATGGGGTAGAAATTCCTCCTGGATGGTAGCATAAAACCAGCAGTATTCCATCAGTCATCCAGTATATGTAACACTCAATATTCAGTTTCATTGCAGTCAACAAAATTCAATACCAATTGGGGAATGTAACCAGTGGCCAATTTTGCACTACTCATTAAGCACTGCTGCAAAGAGGACTTTCTATCTCACACTCTGTCTTGCTCACATTGGCATTCCTCATTTTGCAATCTGTACTGGAATTTAATCTCCACATCAATTTCCTTGTCTGTCCACTGCAACTTGGTTCATGGTGTTTTTCCAAGGGATTTTCATGGGTCTTCCATTGAAGTGATAGTGGACGATTAGGAAAACGTGATTTAATCCCATTATGTTTGGCGTACTCCTGAGGAAACGTCAGGTAGAAGAGTTAGTCACACAGCTTGGTGGTGCCAATGTGTCTGTGCCTTCAAGTACAGTCACTTCCACTTAAACAAATCATCTTCGGACGCATGTATGTTGGTACTGGTTGTTGGGCACAGAACAGTGTTTGTGCACTCTGATATGCTTGGCACCCGTCCATTTGTCCTCTCTTCTTCCAAGAGTCATAATAATCAGGCTGGGATTGGGCCAGAGTCAGGGCCAAAGATGAAATCATTTAGAACAAATATTACAATGGCTCATGAGAACCATAGTACCAGCAGAGGGAAACACACAAAACAAGAACAAACAGAAGTAGTTAAGAAATCAGGAGATGAGACTTCATTCATTTGACTCAGCTGGTAGTATTTCAACTTTCAGTCAGAAAGTCGTGGGTTCAAGCCCCAGCACATAGCCTAGGCTGACACTTGAGTGCAGTAGAGGGAGTGTGACCTTGTCCAGGATGCCACCTTTCAAATGAATCATTGAACTAAAACCCCAATCGGCGTCATTCAAGCAGACGCCAAAGATTCAATGGCATTTTTCTGAAGTGAAACAGGTTGGTTCTCCCCACTGACCAACTTCACTCCCTTAACCAACACCTTTGAAACAGATTAACTGGTCATTCACCTCATTGCCCCTGGTGGGAACTTGTTGTATAGAAATTTGTTGCTGCAGTTGCAACCTGAAAATGGACGCAACGTGCTGGAGCTGCAGCAGAACAGAACTCACCGTTCTGTGCCCAACAATCAGTATCAACATACATGCATCCGAAGATGATTTGTTTAAGTGGCAGTGACTGTACTTGAAGGAAGTAGGCACAGACACATTGGCACCACTAAACTGTGTGACTAACTCTTCTACCTGACATTTCCTCAGGAGTACGCCAAACATAATGGGCTTAAATCAAGTTTTCCTAATCGTCCACCATAACTTCAATGGAAGACCCATGAAAATCCCTTGAAAAAACATCATGAAACAAGTTGCAGTGGACAGACAATGACACAGAGTGTCATTTTCCAATACCACTTTATTTCCTTTGTTTATTCTTTCATGGGATGTGGGTGTCACTGGCAAGACCAGCATTTGTTGCCCATCCCTAATTTCCTTTGATCTGATTGGCTTGCTAGGCCATTTCAGACAGTTAAGAGTCAACCATGTTAAATCTGGAGTCACATATAAGCCAAACCAGGTAAGGTTTCCTTCCCTTAAAGACGTTAACCAACCAGCTGGGTTATTTTTTTCAATGATCACTCAGAAGGCTAGCTTTCCGTTCCAAATTTATTAATTTAATTTAAATTCCACCAGCTGCCATGCAAGAGATTTGAGCCCATGTCCCAAGAACATTAGCCTCTGGATTATTCACCCAATGACTTTACCACTTCACTACCATCTCCCCTAATTTACACAGCAGTGTCAGAAAATTGGACCTAGTGAGTGACTGATCCAGTCACTCAGAAAGGGTTGCTACCATTTTTGACCTACGAATAAGTACTTCAGGGCAGAATTTCAGGGGGGTCTCTGAAAGGCCTCCTCCTAACATCAATAGCAGATTCTTGGATTTCCATGGATCCTCCACCACAGTTAGAGCAGATGATCAATCAGGAGAAGCCAACGCGGAAATGAATACCAACTGGTTTCATTGGTTGGTTGATTCCCTCTCCTATCTTCCTTGACTTGGTTTGAAATCATATGAGCATTTGGAGGATCGCTCCCACCAAAACTGTCCAAGAGGACACTGAATGGATGGCCATACATTATCTCTGGAACACAATTCTCCAATTAGCAATATCGTGAGTCTCCTTTAATGGCAGAAGCTGGTAAGCATGTGGTTGTTGTAACACAATGATAATAACAACATATACATATATACTATATATATATATAGACACATATAAGCACACATATGTACATAAATATATACATACACATATATGTACATAAGTATGAGAGTTGATCTTAGCGACACATATAAGATCCTGAGGGGAACTGACCAGGCTGGAAGCTGAAAGGATGTTTTTCCCTTGTGGGAAAGAATCAAACTAGGAGACACCATTTAAAAATAGGGTTCCCATTTAAGATGAAGATGAGGAGATTTTTTTTCTCTCAGAGGGTCGTGAGTCTTTAGAACTCTCTTCCCAGAGAGTATAGAGGCAGGGTCATTGAGTATTTTTAAGGCAGAGATAGATAGATTCTTGATCACAAAGGAGCCAAGGGTAATTGAGAATTTGGAGTTGGGGCTCAATCAGATCAGCCGTGATCCTGTTGAATGGCAGAGCAAGATCAAAGTTCAAATGGCCGATTCTGGCTCCCAATTTGTATGCTTGGATATATACATACATACATATGCACATATACATGCATACGCACACATACAGCCACATGATGACGAAAGAATAGCCAAAGAGGTAGATTTTCAGAAGGAGGAAAATGAGGTAGTGGGGCAGAGAGGTGTAGGGAGAAAATTCCAGAGCTTGTGCTGAGGCAACTGAAGGCACGACCACCAATAGTGCAGTGATTGAAATTGGGGTTGCTCAAAAGGTTGGAATTAGAATAAAGAGCTGACAGAGGAAAATAAAACCTGCATTGGTTTTGCTCTATCAGAAAATGTGATTAATTTAAAATAAACTGCACTTTTTTTAAACTAGAGGAAAGGTCATGCTCTTTTTGTAAATTCCATGCTGGAACCCATCCAAAGTGTTCAAAGGAATATCCCTCCTGAGCTGCATCCAACAAGCACTGCATTGTGTGCTTTATACACAAAGCTTTGCACTGACTTAGGAATAAATGTGCATCACTGTTTCTACAATTAGCACCAAGCTATGGCTACCACTGCTTAAATGAACTAAACCAGTGAGGGCATGATAGCAGCGGGGAAGGTACTTCAAGAATATTAATTTTCCTGCCTGCCTCCAATCCTGCTGACCCTGACAAAGACTACCCTTGGCTCCATTAACAAAACCCTTTCTAACTTCCTATTTGCTCTTCTTTGGTCATTCACATCGCTACTTATGACTGTTCACAGTTCCCATGTTTTGGATTTAAACATTTATTTTCCCATCAAGGCATACCAGTGAAGAATTAGGCCCTGTATCTTATAAGCCATGGTTATTGCAGTTCTTCTGAACTTGTCTTCTACATCCAGATAGATAAAAGAGGAATCTTCCAGATTTCCAGCCCCATTTCATTGCCCCACAATTGGTTTTGGTATTCATCTAGTTTTTCACCTCTTCCAAGATACAACATGGCAACGAAGGAGGAAAGAGTATTTTAATGTGATGCAAACAATATCACAAAGGTACTGGGCAGGCAGGAGAGACCAGCTTGACTTTCCAATGCACCACTGCTGCTTCTTTGTACATTAAGGACAGAATTATCCCATCCCGCCCACCACGGGAACCATGGAAAGATCATGATGACCTCCGGTGGGATTTTCTGGCCATGGAGTGAGTGCAGGTGGAAAATCCCACCCTAAGTCTCCCCTTGATAAAATTGTAATACCTGCAACACCAAGAAAAATGTTCATTTATATAAAACCTTTAATGTAGGCGGTGTGCCAAAGTATTTCAGGCAGAGGAACAGAGACACAGAAACTACAGGGAGCCAGTGGTGTAGTGGTATTGTTATTGGACTAGTAACCTAGAGACCAAGGGTAATACTCTGGGGACCCGGATTCGACTCCCACCATGGCTCATGGTGAAATTTGAATTCAATAAAATTCTGGAATTAAAAGTCCAATGATGGCCATGAAACCATTTTGTCATAACTAATATCCTGGTCTGGAACAGATGTGAATGCAGGACAATGTAGTTGACTCTAAAAAAAATGGCCGAACAAGCCACTCAGTTCAAGGACAATTAGGGATGGGCAACAAATGTTGGTCCATCCAGCAATGCTCAATAAAAAAATGCTGCCCAATGGATGACTAGAAGAGATAAAAATTTTGGAGCACCAAAAGTTGCAGGAGAAATGGGATGACATTGGAGGATTTCACAATGATGATTTCATGTAGTTTGGGCGGGAACCAACACAGGTTGGTGAGGACAAGGATAACAGGCATCTGCGAGATCGGATGCAGACTAATGAATTTTTTGCAAACTGAAAGGTAGAAAATGGAAAGCCAGCATGGAAGGTGTTGAAGAAATCTAATTTAGAGGTAACAAAAGCATGGATAAGGATTTCAACAGTGGTGGAGTGTAATGGGGCAGTGATATACAATGCTGCAGAAGTTTAAAAAAATGGATTTGGATGTGTAATAACTCAGGAAGCCCAACTGGAAAGAAACATAGTTTATTTACAGAATGCAAAGTGAAGCTACTACCATGGTGTACACACATTAGTCCCTGACATTCTTTTTGGCAAATCAAATGAACTAAATCAAACAAACTGAGGAACAAAGTAAAAGGGGCAGCCCCTTAAAGGCGGAAGGGAGGAACTGCCTGAAACAAAAACAAAGCGTAAAGGAAACTTGAAAATCAAACCAAAATGTGATTAAAAGCATCACTAATACACGCCAGTCCCTGCGGTGACCAACAGGCTTATCAAAAGTCTTACCAAAGACATAGGCAATGAGTTCTGGCTGGGCAAGCCATTGCCTGTTACCAGGGGAAGTCACACTCAACAAGCCCCACAGGGAGATCAATCCCAATAGATCTCATGTGGATTATCACATCCCTTCCTCTCCAAGTCTGAGAATTCCCCCTTGCTCCCATGACGATGGGACCTTCTCCATCTCATGGCCATGGCTTCAACTCCAGCCCTTACAGGGTCTGGTCAGGGTATAATGGCGAGGTGAACCCCTCTTTCATGCAAAGCACTGAAGAGCCACTGCGGGGAGTTTATCCTCGGTGGCAACGTCTGACTTGGTTACTGCTGCATCTGTCTCCATATCTGACCAGAAACATCAACATCCTGAGGGCTGGCTCTTGAGGTTTTAGTGGGCAGAGGGTCCTGTCCACAGGTCGGTGTGAATGATCCAACGGTGGCACATCCGTAGAATCTGTTACCTCCGTGGAGGCATCCCTGTGATGGAGGTGATCAATGAAGGCCTTCTCCCTGGTCTACACCTTCTCTGACACCAGTCCAGTTTTTTTTTTAGAATAACTCCTGGAATCCATGGAGAACATCGCCCAAGTTCCTCATGTAGACTGTATCTCCAGACTCTATCTGGTCTCTGACCATCATGGCCCCTTTTCTGGGCTTCTTGTTTTAACACACCTTAGCCACCAAATTTGGGAACATCAGGCTAAGCCTAGTCCAAAGGCATATCAGCCTATCAATAGCTCCATCGGGGCTATTCCCATTATCATATGTGGCATAGTCTGATAATTGAAAAGGAAATGTGCAAGCTTTGTTTCCAGGAATCTATGGTTTTTTTCTTCACGCCGCTGTATCTGGACTACCCGCTCAACCAGACTGTATGAGGACAAGTATTAGGGTGCCCTGAGGGTGTGCCTTACTCCATCTGTATTCAGAAAGATCTGAAACTCCCTACTGGTAAATGAGGTTCCGAGGTCTGTTACGAGAATCTCCGGTATGCCATGCATACTGAAGGATTAATGGATTTCTCTATAGTATTGTAAGAGGCAATAGAGAATGTTTGGTGCACATCAATCAATTTTGAATGGACGTCAATGAGGATTAAAAACATGGAGCCCATAAATGGCACTGGAACTCACAGGCAGGGTCTCCCCAGCCAATTTCCAGAGTGCAATGAGACTGCTGGTGGACCCTTCTGGTTTTCCTGACAAGTTTTGCACCATTTGACCAGGTTTTCAATATCACTGTCTATGCCAGACCACCAGACATAGCTCCTTGTGAGCATTTTCATCTTAGAAATTCCTGGGTGGTCACTGTGCAATTTCTGAAGTATTGGTTGCTGGCCAGGACATGGGACGACCACCCGGGCTCCCCACAAAATGATGCCACCTTCTACACTCAACTCCTGATATTTTGAATGATAAGATTTCAAATCCTCCTTAGGACGCCCCTGTGGTCCATCATTTAGGATTATGTGACATAGTTTCGCCAATGTAGAGTCCGTTAGGGTCCATGCCTGGATCTGCTTGGTGGATACTGGCAGAGTGTCCATGATGTTCAGAGTCATGATGACTTCATCCATCTTCAGAGGTGAAGGTAGGCTGGTGGGTAGCGGCAGGCGGCTCAAGGCATTCACATTGGTGATCGTCTCCATGGACGATGTTCATAGGCACCTGATATCAATGCCCAGCATTGGATCCAGGCTGATATGATGGGAGGAATCACTTTGTCTTTGTTAAAGAGGCCCAGCAGAGGTTTGAGATTGTTTACTATAGTGAAATGCTGACTGTAAACGTACTGGTGGAACTTTTTCACTATGAACACCATGGCCAAACCTTCTTTTTCGATCTAGGCATACTTCCTCTCTGCATCCTCCACAGTTCATGATGCATATGTGATTGGATGTTCTGTCCCATCATCACAACCCTGTGATAATACTGCTCCTATCCCATAGGGGGAGGCATCACAGGTTACAATGAGTGGTCTCAGAGGGTCATAATGGACTAATATATTTGTTGGTGGCCATTGTTATTTGACTTTGCAAAGGCTTCCTCTTGTGGCATTTGCCACACCCATTTCTGATTTTTTTTTAAGAGTACGTGGAGGGATGCCAGGATGGTCACTGATTTCGGTATGAATTTCCCATGGTAATTTATGAGACCTAGGAAAGACTTCAACTACATTACGTTCCTTGGAATCGGAGCCCTTTTAATGGCCTTCACCTTCTCTTCGACAGGGTGTAATCCATCCTTGTCAACTCTGTACTCAAGGTACATCACTTCATTTACCTGGAACACATTTTTCACTTTGTAATTGGATGCCAACATCAGAAACCACCATAAGACCTCCTCCAAACTCTCCAAATGTTCCTTTGCAGTAGCTCCTGAGATTCAAATGTCATCCAGATAGATTACTATTCTAGGCACCCCTTGAAGGATGTTCTCCATCACCCTTTAAAAAAATGGCACAAGCCAAAGACACCCCAAAGGGTAAGCAAATGTACTCACAGTCCTTTGTGAGTATTTATGGTGGCATTTTTCCTGGATGACACCTCAAGTTCCAACTGGAGGTAGGCGTAGCTCATGCTCAATTTGGAAAATATATAACCTGCAGCCAGCTTGGCATATGAGTCTTCTTTCAGGCGTTGAGTTCTTTGAAAATGTGACCAAACACATTGACGAAGGAAGAGCGGTGGATGTGGTCTATATGGACTTCAGCAAGGTGTTCGATAAGGTCCCCCATGCAAGACTTCTTGAGAAAGTGAGAGGGCATGGGATCCAAGGGGCTGTTGCCTTGTGGATCCAGAACTGGCTTGCCTGCAGAAGGCAGAGAGTGGCTGTGGAGGGGTCTTTCTCTGCATGGAGGTCAGTGACCAGTGGAGTGCCCCAGGGATCTGTTCTGGGACCCTTGCTGTTTGTCATTTTCATAAATGACCTGGATGAGGAAGTGGAGGGATGGGTTGGTAAGTTTGCTGACGACACCAAGGTAGGTGGTGTTGTGGATAGTTTGGAGGGATGTCAGAAGTTGCAGCGAGACATAGATAGAATGCAAGACTGGGCGGAGAAGTGGCAGATGGACTTCAACCCGGATAAGTGTGTGGTGATCCATTTTGGCAGATCCAATGGGATGAAGCAGCAGTATAATATAAAGGGTACCATTCTTAGCAGTGTAGACGATCAGAAGGACCTTGGGGTCCGGGTCCATAGGACTCTTAAATCGGCCTCGCAGGTGGAGGATGCGGTCAAGAAGGCGTACGGCGTACTGGCCTTCATTAATCGAGGGATTGAGTTTAGGAGTCGGGAGATAATGCTGCAGCTTTATAGGACCCTGGTTAGACCCCACTTGGAGTACTGCGCGCAGTTCTGGTCACCTCATTACAGGAAAGATGTTGAAGCCATTGAAAGGGTGCAGAGGAGATTTATAAGGATGTTGCCTGGATTGGGGGGCATGCCTTATGAGGATAGGTTGAGGGAGCTTGGTCTCTTCTCCCTGGAGAGACGAAGGATGAGAGGTGACCTGATAGAGGTTTACAAGATGTTGAGAGGTCTGGATAGGGTAGACTCTCAGAGGCTATTTCCAAGGGCTGAAATGGTTGCTACGAGAGGACACAGGTTTAAGGTGCTGGGGGGTAGGTACAGAGGAGATGTCAGGGGTAAGTTTTTCACTCAGAGGGTGGTGGGTGAGTGGAATCGGCTGACGTCGGTGGTGGTGGAGGCAAACTCGTTGGGGTCTTTTAAGAGACTTCTGGATGAGTACATGGGATTTAATGGGATTGAGGGCTATAGATAGGCCTAGAGGTGGGGATGTGATCGGCGCAACTTGTGGGCCGAAGGGCCTGTTTGTGCTGTGGCTTTCTATGTTCTATGTTCTATGTTCTATGTATGGCATAAGGTATCTGTTGAGACAGATCGAAGTGTCAGGTTTTAAAACTGGGAATACTAGTGTGGCCCATTCAGCAAATTGTATTGGGCATATAATCCCAAGTTCCCTTAGACATCCCAATTCGGTCTCTATTTTGGCACATAGGGCAAAGGGGAATGGTCATGTCTTAAAGTGGAATGGTCATGCCTTAAAGTAGATTTTAGCCCTAGCATCTTTAACCTTCCCAATGCCTCCTTGAAACACTTCAGCATATTTTCTGATGACTTTGGACAGACTACCAGTACCCACTTTAAAGATCTATTGTCAGTCCAGGTTGACTTTCTATAGCCAGTCCCTTCCCAAAAGGCTGGGCCCTGGTCCTTGCACCTCTAGCAGGGGAAGTCAGACTGTCTGTTGCCTATGCATAACTGGGGTTACAGTGACCCCAATAAAACGTAAGGGCTCCCTTGTGTATGTGGCTAATCTAGCTTGGTGTTCTTTAGGCTTAAAGGCAAGATGCCCAATCGGAGTTGCCTAAATGTTTGCTCCCCAATAATAGATACAGTGGCTCCTGTATCTATCTCCATGTCTAGCGGGTGGCCATTTACCTGGAGTGTAATCTTTATTGGAGCCACTTTAGATGTGGTGATGCAGCTTAGCTGCATCAATTTCTCATCTTCAGGTTGGTTTATTTGTAAAACTCTGTTCTGAGGCGGCTTCCCCCTTCAGCCTGGGCAGCATTAATTTTGCCTGTTTTGGTTGCCTTGTCTGGGGCATACCCTTCGACTACAAGTGCAGCACGGATATGCTTGCTCCTCACTGTATGGCGGAGAGACTTCCCGTCCAGTTCTGGAAACTCTCGGCCTTTGACTCCAGTCACCCTTTTTTGGTGGCAAATGGGAGATGTGGGTATATCCCTCTGGGGTCTTGGTTCTGCAGTATGGAGGTCACACATGGCTCAGAATGGTATCATCTATGGACTCCTAGAGCTCCTGGGCCCTTTTTCCCGCATTTCCATGGGAAAAGGGCCAGTTTTATGGCTCTATTGAGGTCTAGAGTTGGTTGAGTCAGTAGTTTCCTTTGAGTCACAATATTATTATTATTGATGCCACATACCAAGTGATCCCCCAATACTTCTGGAAGTGCTGGCCCGTACTCACAGTGTTCCGCCAACTTCCACAGTCTCATCAGGAATTTGGTGACCGATTCCTCAGTTAAACCTATAGCATTGCAATATAACAGACGGTTTAAGGTCATAGTGGTTCGCTATCATATCTATCAATTTGTTGAAAGATCTTCAATCCAGGGCTGCCGGGTAGGTTAAACTTTTTATGATGCTGAAAGTTGGGGCCGCACAAGCGGTCAGGAGGTTGGCTTTTTGGCACTTGTTCCCTTCTGTTTCATTCGCCCGGAAGAAATATCTCATTCTTTTGGCATGCTGGGGCAATCCTTCACACCCACATCATAAGTTTTCAGTTTCCCAAACAGTGGCATTTTCAATATCTCTCCATCATTGTCAAACTCGGTTCCCTGAAAGGCAAGGCTTTTCAAAACATTTTCTGTTCCTCATCGCCAATGTAATAACTCAGGAAGCCCAATTGGAAAGGAACATGGTTTATTTATAGAATGCAACATAAAACCACTGAGACATGTAGTTCAGCAGGGCCAGTTCTGGGTCTGTCTTATAAGAGGCTTAGGTAATGTGTTCCAACAGGGAGATAAATCAGTGATTCCCCCTGGATCTTGTGGGAGTTATCACAGAATGGTAAACAGAATGAGAGTTTGAAGCTCAGCACTTAGTTAAAGAAAGTATTTTTCAGGATGTAATTCAACCTGAACTAATGGCGGGGGAAGGACATGGACTGTAAAAGGTGCACATGGACAGGCTTTCTTGTCGGTTTTTAAAAGAAAAGAGGATTTAATGTATTTAACGCCCAATCTACAAAATTAATAAAAACACTTCAACTCTCATTCACAAATGCATTTGAGAGTTCAAACGTACACACACATACTCACACATAAATAAGTTACAAAGCAGAAGGGTAAGTTAAATTGTTTGAGGGTCCAGAAACATTAGTTTTAATCAGTTCCTGTAGATTGATGCCTTGCATGGTTTCAGACTGGGCTCACTGATCTTTCAGCATTCCATGTTGAGTTTACTTAAGATGTTGACAGGTGATTTCTGTCTTTTCCTATGGAGTTAGAGCTACTGGTTGATTCTTAATATGCTGCCTGCAGCTGGTTAGAAAACAAGCAGGGTACAAACCTACAAGATGAATATAGGGAGAGAGTGCCTATTTAGGATTTCTGTTCTTCACTGGCCCAAAGAAAGACAGTTTCTTAAAACACAATAAAGATTAGTTTGCTCATCACTTAATATTCTCTTACAAACTGACCAGTTAGCCAAACATGGTCAGAACAAATGGATTTTAGGTCCATTGTTCAGACATGATTAGATTATGGCTGGTGGAGTTCCCTTCTCAGCCAGGGTCCATTGCCCAAAGTGAGTACGTCTAATGGCTTAGTCAACACCAAGCTGAATACACAAGTTATGTCTGGATGTTTCATTAATGGGTAAGGAGATGGGCCACTCGCACACACATAAGTTGATCATCTGTAGTGGGCTACTTCTAGACAACCCGACTCTATTCTAATGGCTTTGGCATTTGTAGGGTACAGCTATGCAAATGTTCAGCCATTTTAGAAGCTGCTGTTTTAAATCATTTCAAATGCTATCATTTGGTCTTTTTATTTATTCAATGCTTTGAGCCCGCTCATTAAATTATGTAATTTTAAACATGAAAAGTGGATTCTAGAATAGTGTCAAAGACTGAAATAAGTGTAGCTTAGCAAATCAAAACCAGAGAAGTTGCAACAAATCCATACACAGTGGCAATGAATTGGAAATTTGTAAGTGAATTTGAGGAAGTGTTGAGGGAAGAGAATTTTCCAAAGGCATATGCTGAAGACGGTGAAGTTGGGAGTTGGGCTCAGAATCACATATTTAAGAAAGCCTGGTTAAAAATGACATTCTCATCCATCACTGGATGCAGCTGGACCATATGTTCCTCTCCACAGGTACTTCTTCAGGTGGTCCAGCTAGCCTCTTCTGCAAGATTAACCTTGGAGTAAAGACATTGCCCAATGATGAACAGCATATTCTAACTCTATCCTCCAATGCCTTTGTCCTTGCATAACACTATCATTTCAACAACTCATGCAGTCTGCTCAGCTACCTCAGTCTGTCTCTTCCCTCTTTATGTGGAGATGCCGGCGTTGGACTGGGGTAAACACCGTAATAGTTTTAACAACACCAGGTTAAAGTCCAACAGGTTTATTTGGTAGCAAATGCCATTAGCTTTCGGCTCCGAAAGCTAATGGCATTTGCGGCCAAATAAACCTGTTGGACTTTAACCTGGTGTTGTTAAAACTCTTACTGTGTCTTCCCTCTTTATAGAGGTCTATCATATAGTCTATATTAGGTTCATCTCCTCCATGAAATCTGCAGTGACTACCAATCCTTGGCCCAATATTCCCAAACGTTATCAATTACTTCATTCCTTTAAATATAAGTCCATGAAAATGATACTGTTGTTTTGAACTACCTTCATCTTTTCCAATCTACATGTGACTCTCTTCAGTCTGCCCACAGTATGAAGACTGCTCTGGTCAAATTGACCAGAAATATTCTTGATCATTATTCCTCCTCCACCTGTTGGTACCATTTTCTCTATTAAGGCCATTCCATCCATGGTGTCAACTGTGGCTCAATGGGTAAGATTCTCTTCTCTGAATTGGAAGCCCCACCGAAGATATTTGAGCACAAAGTTCCAGTGTGGTACTGAAGTCGTGCGACACTGTCAGATGTGGAATCTTTTAGATGAGATGCTCAACTGAGCTCTCATCTGCTCTTACAGCTGGATGTAAAGAGATCCCATTCCAAAGAAGAGCAGATGAGTTATACCCAGTGTTCCGGCCAATATTTATCCCTCAAGCAACATCACGAGAAACAAATGATTTGATTATTATCACATTGTTGTTTATGGGATTTTTCCTACACTGCAACAGCGACTTCACTTCAAATGTATTTCGTTGGCTGTAAAGTACTTTGGGATATCTGGAGGTCAGGAACGATGCTACAGAAATACAAATCTTTCTTTTTCATGTATTTCATCAATGGCACCACATTCACCCATTTCTGCACTCACCCATTCTAACAGCACAGTTACGGCAATACCTATTCCACCCATTCCACACTGTGTAGATGCCCCATGGATTATTCTCTGTCCCTTGATTTCCTTATCGATATGCTGTTCATCAGTGACTTGTCGTAGGCAACAGATTGGCTTCTGCTTGTACATTAACTCCAGTAAGAAGTCTCACAACACTAGGTTAAAGTCCAACAGGTTTATTTGGTAGCAAATACCATAAGCTTTCGGAGCGCTGCCCCTTCGTCAGATGGAGTGAAAATCTATTCTCCAACAGTGCACAGATTGGAGAACAGTTGGAGAACAGATTTTCACTCCATCTGACGAAGGGGCAGCGCTCCGAAAGCTTATGGTATTTGCTACCAAATAAACCTGTTGGACTTTAACCTGGTGTTGTGAGACTTCTTACTGTGCTTACCCCAGTCCAACGCCAGCATCTCCACAACATGTACATTAACTCCCAGCTCTATCTCTAGGCCACCATCTTTGACTCTACAATTATCACTTTCACTGATCACTTGCTGAACAGCAAGTCCTGAAGGAGTCAAACTTCCTCCAGGTTGACAGCACAAAGAACAAAAGTATTCCTTTCAACTGCCATAAAAAATTCTTCCCTAGCCCTGCTCTCCCTGAATATGATGGTTCACAGGTATGAGTTCTGTTGAAGCTTAAGCTGAACTTCAAGCCCTATATCCTACCCATTACCAGCCTTACATCATCTCATCCATTCCTTTATTACCTCCAGGCTCCATTCCACAATGCTGTCCTCATTAGCCCCTTGCATTTCAACTAACACAAACTCTGACTTCTGCAATAACTTTCAGCCCCCATCAGCCCTGGTCTCCCTAACGCCCAATGCACTCAACTCCAAACTCCTCATTTACAATCTCACCATGGCCTTCCCTTTAACTCTATGACTTCTCCAATTTCACATGCCAATCACATCACCTATTCCTCCAGCCAGACTCTGACCTCTTTTGCATCCCTCTCCGCTCTTTGGCTAACTCAACCCAACATGCTGGAAGACCTCTTGCCCCTTTCCCTCTGTCTCTTTGGAAATTGGATTATTGGGAACAGGAATAAGCCATTCTGGCCACCTTGAACCTGCTCTGCCATTCAGTGGCTCATCTTAATAGTTGACCTTCAAATTATCTCCTTCAAACCTAGCTGCCTGACCACAACCCCAGAGTGCCTCCCCCTAATTCCCCTGCTATTTAGCATCCATATTCACCTTCCTAAAGCACATTGAAGCAGTTCCCATATTGAAACTACATAAATTAAAGCTTTCATCACATAAAAAAAGGTAGTAAAGTTGAAAAAATAAAGTTCCCTTCTATGACAACCAGAAGGCATAGAGACATCCAATTTACTTTGCAGGGACGGGCGAGGCAAAATCCACACTGGCCAGATCCATAAAACAAGACGACTGACACAAGTTGGGAAGGGTACTCTTAATTTACCCATGAAAGATTCTGAGTCAGCCATTTCGCTGGCTTTATTCTGGCCTGCTGTATAAACCACAAGCTATCGGAACTGGTCACCAATACAGGCTGCACCACCCAAAATAGAGTGGACCTGTTGATGAAAAAATTGTAATTCTTCCTCTGCCTCCCCTTCACATCGGAAGCAGCTGTTGCCAGATTAAGAGGGTGCTACGCCAGAATGCTTCTAATAGACCTGGGAAAATCTGGAAGCAATTTAAGTAATTCGCCATGGGAGAGTTTAATCATTGCTGAAAATGGCTTGTAAATGTGCGAGAGAAAGAGTTTATGCGCCTAGCAACTCTGGCGTGTTAAATAGGTAACCAAGAACAAGATATTGTTGTGCATGGCCAAACGCATTGGTCCTTATGGAGGCTCCACAGCAAGTCCCACTGAGGCTTCAGCTGCAGTGGGCGAGGCAGGTAGAGTTCCGAGACGTTCACCCTCTCTGGAAGGAGCCGCATTTCCACTGCTGCAGTGCAATTCTTGCCTGCTGCCACACTGTGGCTCTACTTCCTTTGCCTATTCTCCACCATCTCACCTGTCAGCTCTTCAAGAACCCCCCCGCACCCCCCCCCCCCCCCCCGGCCCAACACTGAGGACCAAGGCGAAAAAGAGCCGCCTGTCTGCCAACGCGGAGAACAACCTCTGCACCACAACCTCTGCCCAGTTTAACAACACTAAAAAAAATGTTTCTTTGTTTGTGCGTGGTGTGTTTGTGTGAAGAGGGTCTCTGCAATTGCAGCAACCAAAACTGCATTTTCTGTTCATTCTCTTTTAGGAAAAAAAAGGAATCACAGGAACGTTTCCCCGGGCTGCAGAAATAAATTAACACCACACGAACCAATGCAGCATTGACTAATGCAGAACTCAGCAACGCAGCCTCAGCAACAGCTAAGCAATGCAGCATTTGTCGACATTAATGCCGAACTAACCAGATCAATCAGCCGTTTTTGATGAGGATTGTTCATTTCTGAGTTTGATAATAAAAGAAAATCCTTTTCCCTTCGCCTTTCTCAAGGGGCATGTCTCTGGCCTCTCGCACAGACTGGGGTTTAACCTTCAAGGCTCTATCCCTTGTCCAGTCATTGAAGTTTGGTGCACTCAAATGACTCCACGGTCGCTATCATTGGACAAGCAATACGCCTCCCTGATCCGGTTACCAAAGCCACCGGTCGCAGACTTGGGCTAGACTGAATGAAATGCCACCTGACAGGACACACGCTTATCAAACCAAACCTTTAATCCACATGAAATAACAATTTCACACAACAAAAAACACACACCAAAAAATAAATAAACCTCCAGCTGGAATCTCTGAACTTCACCAGCAGCAAAGGGATATTTCACACAAGGTTTTCTAGTCCATGTTATTATCAGCAGTTTCACTTAATCTCAAAGCAAACCCCGGCAGATTAAATGGCATTCTTTTTTAAAAAAATAAAGTTGAACAAGTATTTTGCCCTCCCTTCTGCCAGTTGGATTTGATTGTGTGAGATGCAGTTGGAGATAGAAAGAGGCGGATTTTTTTTACCTGCGGCTCATCCCGGTTCTGGAGCCTCTCCTTGCCGCTGGCAGTGGTGATTTGGACCCCTGGGTTGGCGGCTCTCTCCGCCGTCTCCGGGCTCTCGCTGGCCGTGTCGCTGGACGCCTCGGTGTCCTGGGACGAATCGTGGCGGCCGGCGCTGCGGGAGCTGCGAGAGCTCTTGCGGCCAACGCTCAGGGCATCGAAATCCAAGGTTTTGCTCTCGTAAGCTCCCTCCACCGAGCAGAACATCCCCCCGTACTTCTGCCGGGGGACCTGAGCGGCCGTGCCAGGCCGGGCCAGATAGACTGGCAGGTCATCTTCCTTGTCCCAGTTCCTCCTGCCCTCGGCCATTGATCTGGGTGGGCTGATGGAAGTAAAGGTGTGGGGCTGCCTGGCTGTAGATGTAGATATTGGTGGGCGTGGGGGGGCAGGCAGAAGCTGAGCCGCTAGTGGTAGACTGCTCCTAAAAAATCCCCTGACACGGAAGTGATAACGCCTGAGTACTGCACACTGAATGGATTTTGTTAAAGTACAGTTACCCCCCTCTCCGTTTGCCTGGCCTTTCGCAAGAGCAAGTCCGTCCGCCTTTGAGCAAACCCAGGCGCCATCCCTTTAGATTGTGGGGTGCGGACAAGTCGCCACCGGGAGGCCATAACTATTGTGACATTTGAATGGGGGGGGGGAATGAAAAGTCCACACCTTAAATCACAGCCAGGCAATTGTTAAAGTAGATTTAACATAAACAATTCCCACTTTCACAGCATTCAATTCCAAGATTTACACCAATCATCCTTTAAAGGGGGGAAAGAAAAATAAACTAGAGTTTTCATACTCCTCCACCACCGTCACACTGAAACAAGCTTTTAGCATCCAATTTACTTATAAATTCATTGCTGACTCAGATAACACAATGCAGGTCCTGCCCTGAATACCAGCCTTACTTCCAGCTGGAATCTCAAGTTAATAGTGATGTGGGATTCTTAAGTATATTAGTCCGGACTGGTAAAACATACAGACACACACAAATAATATAAGAAACAAGATGTAACATTATCAAAAACATACACACACACACATAATGTTACATCTTGTTTCTTATATTATCAAATACTGTGCCTATTACAGGGAGCAAGGGGGAGGGGGTGGGGGTGAGCTGAGATGTAAAGCGATTAGAAATGCCGACACCAGCTGGACGGGCCGATTGGCCTTCCCCTGCGTGTGGCAAGATCCTCTGCTATGATTATATAGAGGTTAAAGTTGGCAGAAGTTTGTAGAATGAATGAAACAGGGCGTTTGATATTAGCACAGTTGTGTGAGGTTGCGGGAGAATCTTCTTTGCTCAATTCGGAAGCATATTTTTCTTTGCCCTCCCTCTATAAACAAAAGCCCTTTTGATTTCGGTGCTGTTTCAGAACGCCCCCCCCCCCCCTCTTCCACCATTCCCACCCCTCTTTACACTGCAAACCGGTCTGTGCCATTTTATCAGGTACCAACCCTGTTTCATATAAGATGTTCGCAGGTTATTCGCCTTGATGTCGAGCAGCCCGGAAGGGCAGCAAGTTCACCTCGAATCAGGTGAGAAATATCAGATTATCAGAGAAAGACGCACACACACATGTGAACTAGCCATCGAATAATGTTCAAAATTTGAGTAGCCAGGAGTGCTCCGGGATGTGATTGATATCGAATTAATAATTCCCAAACTAACTGCAGGCTGGTACAGAATTGTGTGGTCTTTTCAACCTTGATTTCAATATTTAAATAAAAGCATATATTTAAAGAAAACTTGAAAGCAATCAAATCCCCATTTTATTAAAATCATGTCAATAATCTCAAGGCGATATATTCTTTGAGACCCAAGGCAGACCTGTGCCAATTGATTGGTTGCATTTTGATTGTAACCTTACTTTCTGGACCTGGCTGCCTCGCATTTATTTCCGAGGAGGACATCGTTATTCACTGCGCATCAGGAGGAGAGGCCAATTGCATCCCTGATGCACAAGCTTGCCGTTCCCCCGGCAGGTTTGCATCCTCGCCCTTTTGTCGTGCACGGAGCTGCGGCGCTCCCAAAGGGAACTGTCCCTTCAGCACCCTCACCCATCCGCCCTGACTCACCCGGCACGCCATTGAACCACCCAATGGCCGGCCTCTCCCACACTCACTCCAAGCGAAGACTGCTCCCCAATCCACAGGCTGGCCATCTTCCTCTCCTTCCCTGGCCACCCTTCTGGCAGCACTATGTCTCCTTTATCCCAGGGTCAGACAAATAAAGTACTCGGTGTTGTTGCCATTAATGTCTGGGTGTTCGGCAAAATCACTCCTGTGGGAACTCACTTTACCAAGGGTTTGGGGGTGCTTTACTGATTATAATGCTCCCCAATAGGGGCAGGACAGGTTCATATTTCTTTGTCATATCTTACATTACAACAGTGGCCACATTGAAGAGTACTGCTTTGATTCGTGAAGACTACTGGGACGTTCTTAACATACGAATTAAGAGCAATAGTAGACCATTCGGCCCCTCGAACCTGCTGTGCCATTCAATATGATCATGGCTGATCCAAAGATGTGCAAGTTAGGTGGATTGGCCATGATAAATTGCCTCTAGTGTCCCAAGATGTGTAAATTCGACGGATTAGCCAGAGTAAATGTGAGGGGTTACTGGGATAGGACGGGGATGAGAGCCTGGGTAAGATACTGCGTCAGAGAGTCGGTGCAGACGCAATGGACCAAATTGCCTCTTTTGCATTGTATGGATTCTTTGATTCTATGGTCTGATTGAGGCTTCAACTCCACTTTCCACCCATCGCCAATAACCTTTGACTCCCTTGTTAGTCAAGAATCCAACCACATTATTCAGTGGTCCTGTCTCCACCGCTGTCTGGGGAAGAAAGCTCCACACATTCACTGCCCTTAAGAGAAATACATTCTCTTCATCTCTGTCTTAAATGGGATACCCTTTTATTTTTAAACTGTGTCCCCTAGTTCTGGACTCTTGCACAAGGGGAAATATTATTTCAAGTCCCCTCAGAATCTTACATGTTTCAATAAGATCACCTCTCAATCTTCTAAACTCCAACGAATACAGGCCCAACCTGTCCAACCTTTCCTCATGAGATAACACTCCCAAACCACCACCCCCTATCCCAGATATCAGTCAAGTGAACCTTCTCTGATGTGAGATGTCACTTGCACAGGAACAATCAATGGTCCAGGGTATGGCATCACTCTGAAAGAGTAATATTGCTCGCTGTGGGCAAAGTAAAGAGAGTGGGATTAATTGGACACGTCCTTCAAAGAATGCTACTGGCCTTCTTCCACGCTGTTTGGTTGGTGCAAACCTTTCCTTTTCAAATATTTATCCAGTTTCCTTTTGAAAGTTACCCCTGAATCTGTTTCCCTTACACTTTGGGACAGTCCATTCTAGATCATAATAACTTAATAAAAAAATCTCTTCTTCATCCCTCCTCCCATTCTTTGCCAATTATCTTAAACCTATGCCCTTTGTTTACTGACCTACCTGGTGGTGAAAATGGTTTCTATTTGTTTAATGAAAACCCCTCACAATTTTTGATACCTTCATTCAATCTCTCCTTAACCTTCCCTGCTCTAAGGAGAGCACTTCCTTCTTCCACAGTTTATCCATGGGTATCACTTGTTCCTATTCCAGCTATACCAGTGCTGCTGGTCTTTATGGACCAGATGGATAATTAGACGGATAATTTGAGCCCTTGCTACATCGTAGTTCGCTCAATCTGGTCAAACAGCATGTCAGACTGGACAAGAGCGTTGGCAAGCATGCTTTCTATGCAATGGAAGCAGTGTGCACAATGAACGAACAATGTATTTCCTTTGTGTTTAGAACCTGTGGCACTCAGAGCTCTTCTGAAGACGTCCCTGGAGTTATGGCACATTGCAGTTTACCATAATTGCACAGTAAACCTTTCCACGCTCCCCATGAGATCTCTTTCAAGATCTTTTGTACTTCAGAAATGACTCAAACATTTTTTTTAATGTTTAAGTTTATTTATTAGTGTCACAAGTGGACTTACATTAATACTGCAATCAAATTAGTATGAAAATCTCCCAGTTGCCACACTCCGGCATCTTTTCGGGTACACTGAGGGAGAATTTAGCATGGCCAGTGCATCTAACCAGTACAACTTTCAGACTGTGGGAGGAAACTGGAGCACCCAGAGGAAACCCACGCACACACGAGGAGAACATGCAAACTCCACACAGATGGTGATCCAAGCTGGGAATCAAACCCGGGTCCCTGGCACTGTGAGGCAGCAGTGCTAACCACTGTGCCACCAATCCTGGTCAGACAGAAATCTTTTTTTATATACTTGTTCTGTGAGGTCAGAATCTCGATATACCACTTGAAAGGCAATGCTTCAATAGCTACTAGGTGCCTGTTCTCCATCTGTCCATATGATTTGCTCCTTTCCTCCGATTTACCCCCAGCTTGCTCCCAACGCTCACCAGCTACATTATCAGAGTGTGTAACTGTTCTGCTGCTTGTCTCAGATAAGAGAAAATCCAGTGTACCTGGTTGACTGAGGATTTGACTATAGGATTGTATCTGTGGGCTTTAATCTTCTCTTGCAGGGTTACATAAATAGAAGAGGAACATATTTCAAAATGCAAATTCCAAAAACCCCTTTGAGTACTGCTTGGATTGCAATGTAGTGTAATTGGTGTTTTTGAGATTTGATGTATGTTTGTGAGTCTTTGACTGAGTAGGGAACAACACATAGTTAGGATATAGTGGGTACTAATTTGAGATTTGTGTTAGGCATTTGACTTCACTCTTCCATACTTGCTTGATACTGTCACACTCTATGATACCTACTGGAACTGCTTCAAATGAACCAAGGATAGACAGTGTTTGGGCCCCTCCAGTTCGGCAATGCTCTTTCCTTACCTTGAGTCACATTGGTCTGTGATCAAACAAACAAGTAAGTAATCTTACAGGTATCCAGATACAACTCTCCTCTCTTCAGCCTCAAGGACAGCAAAAGGAGAAAATAGATGGGGTAATGATCTGCCCGAGAGTGCCTGAGACCTTGTGGTCTTGCAGTTTCCTCTTCAGTTGCTTATAGGAAGCCTCCATTTGCAATTTCAAGGAGCAATATGACTGGGGGAAAGAATACATGAGACAGTTTCCCCTTGTCTTCCAAATGTGATACAAGTTCTCTTCTCGCAAGATCTTCTGCCTGTAAGCAACTGTTGTCCTTCGAGGTTTTAGCTCTTCTACCATCACCACAGAAGATTTATTGGGTCTACTGTTGACCACCATTCATAACCCTGAGCTTGGACTCTTATCTGGGCTTGGGTAAACTTACAAAAGAGCAGGGCGACTACCCCCTGAGGTCTCAGATGTTTTTACAGATGCACCATGGAAAACATCCTTTCTGGATGTATCACAGCTTGGTATGTCTCTTGCTCTGACCAAGACCGCAAGAAACTACAAAGGGTCGTTGCCGAAGCCCAGTCCATCATGCAAACCAGCCTCCCACCCATTGACTCTGTCTGCACTTCTCACTGCCTCAGAAAAGCAGCCAACGTAATCAAGGACCCCACACACCCCGGATTTTGTCTCTTCCACCTTCTTCCATCGGGAAAAAGATACAAAGGTCTGAGGTTACGTACCAAACGACTCAAGAACAGCTTCTTCCCTGCTTCCATCAGACTTTTGAATGAACCCACCTTATATTAAGCTGATGTTTCTCTACATCCTAACTATGACTGTAACGCTACATTCTGCACCCTCTCTTTTCCTTCTCTATGAATGGTATGCTTTGTCTGTGTAGCACATAAGAAACAATACTTTTCACTGTGTACTAATACATGTGACAAATCAAATCAAATCAAAATATCAAATGACCCTGCGACCGAAACGTACATATACCCTTTGACAGACATTAACTGTGCAGTTCACTGATTTTTAACTATACAAAAATAAGTCATCATGCTTCTAAGAGTTTAATATATACATTAGATTGCAATTTTGTGACTCACTCAGAGTCATTTTCTTCTGTACAATTCACCATTCATTGGGCACATCTTTCAAAACTATCTGATCCATGAATTCTGTGAACAAAATGGTCTAGGATAGTTCAATTTTGCTATTCTCCAGGAATTCTATTCTCCTCTGGCAAAGCCCTGCTCTTACAAAGTGTATTAGCACACCTTTTACCACAGCCTTCTATAAAGAATATAATTTTATTGCATAATTAATGATGGCGAGCCTCACATTGAAGCCAAGTATTACAGTCAGCTTTAAATCAGCAATTTATTAATGACTATTATCTGTCCATATTGATATGCCATTGGCGGCTTGTTAAGGACTACTGAGGTGAAAGGCAATAGTGCAGATCAGTCAAAGTACATTGAACATGCATTGGAAGAGCATGTAGCAAAGGCAATATGATAAACCGTTGACTGGGAGGCCACCAGAACCATCAGCAAGATATGATAAATAAAGACAATTCTGCAAATGGATTGACTAAAAGTACTGTTGGAATTCCAGGACATAATATTAAAATTCTGAAGATCCCACCTACCTCAAGTCGATAACTATAACTAAAGCGAATTTGAAATGCTGGAACAGTACTTGCACTTTTTAAACCTCTTTCACTGAATCTATTAATTTCTTTCTTACTTAATATATTATATGTTGCTTTGTTTTCAGCCTTGACTCAATTTTCTCACTGTCATCTCTTGAAGGCAGGAGTTGTGGTTTCAAATTCCACTTCTGGACACTTGAGCACAAAAGTTGAGGATCAGTCTAGCACTGAGGAAATGCTCCACTTTCCAAGCCGCAGTCTTTTAGATGGGCCATCAAACTAAGGCCCCAGCCACCCTCTCAGATAACGTAGGCGATCCCACAGACACCATTTCAAGAATAGAGAAGTTCTTCCTTGTGTTGAGGCCAATATTTATCTTTCAATCAACACCTGCAACAGATTTTCTCGGTTATTTTACCACATTGCTGTTTATGAGACTTTGCCATGTACAAATTGGCCACTACGGCAGGACTTTCCAGCCGCACTCACCCCAAAACCGGAAAATCCCGCCCAAGGTCAACGGACATTTGCATGGTCCACCCCTCCCCCGATTCCTGTGGCGGGCAAGATGGGAAAACTCCCCCCTACATTTCCTATATTGTAACAGTAATAACAGAGCAAATATACTTTGTTGTTTGAGGAGCATTTATGGATATCTTGCTGTCATGGTACATTTTATATGGATGCACCTGCTTTCTTCATTTTCACTGGTCTGCTGACCAGCTGTTAAATCTTCTTGTACATTTGCTCAAAGACTCTTACTCCAATTGCAGATCACTTACTGCTGTATTTATGATAGCTTTTTAATCCTCTTATTTACCCATCGCTTACGGTTTGATTTCTTATAAATCTGCTCTCTAGCCTTTCATCCATCAGCTATGTCAATTTTCTTTTAATCTAAACTTATTCAGCAGAATACTACACACAGCATGCCATGCATTCTGATGACCATGTGGGAGTGTTCTATCTGTGCCCTAACTAGACAGAAATACATATAAATCAATTCATAAAGAACCAATATAAAGTTTCATTCCATCTATCGCATTGAGGAAATGTCCCTTCCATGTGGTCATTTTCTCAGAGTGAACTTGTTGGTACCTCTTGTCATTATTGATTCGCCAGCTGGTAGCCATTTTATATTGCAGGTATAGCTTACTGGCCATTGGTCAGATTGCCAACTGTAAATTGTTATTCTTTTCTGCTAACGGGGCACGTGTCTTCACCTATAGGGCATAGGATCAGTATGGCAGGAAAGTGAAACACTCTTACATGTTTTGACAAGTGCTTCCAAGTGATTTGCAACTTATGTTCACCAAAGCAACATGGGAAAACTCTAATTACCGGTTTGGCTCAGTTGATGGCACTCTCCCCAATGAAACACAAGGTTGCGGTTCAAGTCCTACTACACATAATGTAGGCTAACTTCAGTACAACAGTAAAGCAGTGCCATGGGTGTCTGATTGAATCTTGAAGCCTGCTCAAGTGATATAGAAAGCTGTATGACACTATTCAAAGAACCATTCTCCCACTATCCTGGCCCCAAACCACACCACCAAAACCTGATTAATTGACCACTTACTGATTTGCTGTTCACTAGACCTTCTGATGCACAAATGACTGTCATGTTTACCCACCACCAACAGCGACCATATTTCAATTGTAATTTATTAGCTTGGAACATCCTGAGAATATAACAAGATTTTATAAAAATGCAAGATTTTAAAAAATTTCTTTTTCCACAGTGTTTACAGCGATGAGCAAGACATAGCCATCCCAACAGAACTGGTCTTGCATTTACAGTTCACAATGAGTGACAGGCAACTTAACAACAATTAAAGGCAAATTATGACAAATATTTTGTGGATTGTCTTTTTAATTTGTTAAATGGGATGTGAACATCACTGGCCGGGCCAGTACTTATTGCCCATCCCTAATTGCCCTTGACCCACTGACAACTGGAAATATCTTTTCATTGAAACCTCTCATTGAATCATTCCTCCCAAAAATCTGGATTCAATTCATACCCAGGTCACACATATGAGAGTATTCTAATTCATCAAGCTACACATCCCTCCATTTCTAATTATAAAATGATTAATGTTTTCAACTCTGTATTCCATATGATGCAGATTGCAAGATCACAAGTGCATGTCCTTGAACGCATTCCAAATAGTATTGCATACGAACAAAATGAAGCAGTACTATTTTCTGGTACTAGGAAAATTAACTATATTCTCCTGACTCAGACCTGAATAATGTTAGTGAATGTAATCTTACACCAGAACAAATAGGTTCAATTTTGGAATAAAAGCTGTACTTCCAGATACAAACTTTGCATTCCAGGATATGGAGTAGCGTAATGCAAATTTAAAGTACAGCTTTTTGGTGAAATGGAAATGTCCGATAGCTGACCTCACTTGTCCCTGTAGATCAGAAGGGATTCAAAGCTTATGCTGATTACAATAAGTCAAGGTGAACAACTGTTGTGTGTAAGTCATGCAGTGAGGTTGAGGAACATCTCTTAAGAGCTGGCAAGTTTCATGGAACAATGAAATCTCTCGTCATGGCTCTCATAATAATGGTTCCTGTCATAACTTAATTATCACACTCAGTCAAACGATCAGGCAAATTTATGCCAAAATTCACAAGCAATTATAGTTACAGTGATTAATTCCTAAATTCCCCACTGCACTACATTAAGGGTGCAGTTACTGCACTGACAATCACAGCAATGTACTCTGATTAAAAGCCTAGAGTCTCTAAATGTCTTATCCTTCCAATGTTGGTCACCCCTTTCATGGGTAAATGTACACTTCAGAGTGAGAGATGTCAAGAGACAAAGGGATCGAAAACCATCTCAGGCAGTGGAGCAAATGGATGGTATTAGGTTAGTAGCAGAACTCTATAGCTGAGCTTGATATTCAGTTCCATTGCAGTTAATGGAATGAAGCATATAATGGACAGCTGATCTGATATGGTCCTTTTTGAGCCACCACCAAACATGCATATGGAACTCGCATTCTGTAATGCCCACAAACTTGAGAAAATCAGAACAATGCTTAGGCTTGCGGAACCAACTTTTGGTCTAAATCCCCAAAAAAGTGCACCTTAAAGTTAGAAAGGCATATCACATAAACAATCAAATTAGTTATCCATCACACTCAGCAGAATATAGATTAGCCAACCTCAATGGCAAGAAGTCAATGGGAAGCAGCAAAAAAGGGTGGCTAAGACGTCAACCAGTGTTGGGATTGGTGACTGGGCTGTACCAAGGGTTTTCCACAATTTGTCATGGGAGAGAGAGATTACAGCAGGGGTAACTTAACCTTTTCTTGGGGGCCTGCCGAGAGAACATGGCCAGTTTGGATAGGTGTCCTGTTCACCAACTCTTAATTACAGGTGAAAATTGGAACTGCTTTGCTCCCAGAGTTTCTAGCTGGATAAGTAATGATTTTAAATGCACACCTGACCAGTTTGTCATATTCAAGTAAAATTATAATAGCACCCTTTCCCCCTGGGGCTCTTGTATAGAGTAGCACAGTAGCGGGGTGGCATAGTGGCTCAGTGATTAGCACTGCTGCCTCACAGCTCAAGGGACCAAGGTTCAATTCCAGCCTCGGGTGACTGTCTGTATGCAGTTGGCACATTCTCCCCGTGTCTGCATGGGTTTCCTCCTGCAGTCTAAAGATGTGCAAGTTAGATGATTGGCCACACCTAATTGTCCCTTTGTGGCTCAAGGTGTGTAGGTTAGATGGATTAGCCATGATTAATATGTGGAGTTGCAGGGAAGAGGGACTGGGTAAGATACTGGGTCAGTATCCAGTATTGAGTTGGTGCAGACTCAAAGGGCTGAATGGCCTACTAATGCTATTAGTAACTTGAGTGGCTTAATTTAACCTATCTACTCTTATCTCAAATAAGACTTACAGGTGACCAGCCTTTGCTGAGCTTGTGTCTTTGAAACATAAAGGGATAATGTAACATAAGTGTTACCAGTAAGAGTCTCAACCACCAGCCTCACACATTGAGCAGTATTTAATGCAGGTGATAGGGACTTGCCCATCCGCTGGAGAACCAGCAAGTGCTCTGCATTACCTCCTTTGGGAAGTCTCCTGTCAGGCCAAACATGGACTTTCCCTGGGATCAAGGGTCAGGGATGGAAAATGCTGGCCAACCAGACGTGATGTGGAGATGCCGGCATTGGACTGGGGTAAACACAGTAAGAAGTCTCACAACACCAGGTTAAAGTCCAACAGGTTTATTTGGTAGCAAAAGCCATTAGCTTTCGAAGCGCTGCTTCTTCATCAGGTGAGTGGGATTTCAGTTCACAAACAGGGCATATAAAGACACAAACTCAATTTACAAAATAATGGTTGGAATGCGAGTCTTTACAGGTAATCAAGTCTTAAAGGTACAGACAATGTGAGTGGAGCGAGGGTTGAGCACAGGTTAAAGAGATGTGTATTGTCTCCAGCCAGGACAGTTAGTGAGATTTTGCAAGCCCAGGCAAGTCGTGGGGGCTACAGATAGTGTGACATGAACCCAAGATCCCGGTTGAGGCCGTCCTCATGTGTGCGGAACTTGGCTATCAGTCTCTGCTCAGCGATTCTGCGCTATCATGTGTCGTGAAGGCCGCCTTGGAGAACGCTTACCTGAAGATCAGAGGCTGAATGCCCGTGACCGCTGAAGTGTTCCCCAACAGGAAGAGAACACTCTTTCCTGGTGATTGTTGAGCAATGTTCATTCATCCGTTGTCATAGTGTCTGCTTGGTCTCCCCGATATACCATGCCTCGGGACATCCTTTCCTGCAGCGTATCAGGTAGACAACGTTGGCCGAGTTGCAAGTGTATGTATCGTGTACCTGGTGGATGGTGTTCTCACGTGAGATGATGGCATCCGTGTCGATGATCCGGCATGTCTTGCAGAGGATGCTGTGGCAGGGTTGTGTGGTGTTGTGGTCTCCTGAAGGCTGGGTAGTTTACTGCAGACAATGATCTGTTTGAGGTTGTGCCGTTGTTTGAAGCAAGAAGTGAGGGTCTGGGGATGGCCTTGGCGAGATGTTCGTCACACACTTGGACACACGCATCTCCATCAAGGGCGGTCACCTCAGCACTTCACTGTACCGCAAACCCACGGATAACCTCATGATGCTCCACTTCTCCAGCTTCCACCCTAAACACGTTAAAGAAGCCATCCCCTATGGATAAGCCCTCCGTATACACAGGATCTGCTCAGATGAGGAGGATCGCAACAGACACCTCCAGACGCTGAAAGATGCCCTCATAAGAACAGGATATGGCGTTCGACTCATCGATCGACAGTTCTGACGCACCGCAGCGAAAAACCGCACCGACCTCCTCAGAAAACATGTCATTGATGAAGACGAACATCTCGCCAAGGCCATCCCCACACCTCCACTTCTTGTCTTCAAACAACCGCACAACCTCAAACAGACCATTGTTTGCAGCAAACTACCCAGCCTTCAGGAGAACAGTGACCACGACACCACACAACCCTGCCACAGCAACCTCTGGAAGACATGCCGGATCATGGACACGGATGCCATCATCTCACGTGAGAACTCCATCCACCAGGTACACGGTACATACACTTGCAACTCAGCCAACGTTGTCTACCTGATACGCTGCAGGAAAGGATGTCCTGAGGCATGGTACATCGGGGAGACCATGCAGACGCTACGATGATGGGTGAATGAACACCGCTCGACAATCACCAGGAAAGAGTGTTCTCTTCCTGTTGGGGAACACTTCAGCGGTCATGGGCATTCGGTCTCTGATCTTCAGGTAAGCATTCTCCAAGGCGGCCTTCACGACACACGACAACGCAGAATCGCTGAGCAGAGACTGATAGCCAAGTTCCGCACACATGAGGACGGCCTCAACCGGGATCTTGGGTTCATGTCACACTATCTGTAACCCCCACAACTTGCCTGGGTTTGCAAAATCTCACTAACTGTCCTGGCTGGAGACAATACACATCTCTTTAACCTGTGCTCAACCCTCTCTCCACTCACATTGTCTGCACTTTTAAGACTTGACTACCTGTAAAGACTCGCATTCCAACCATTATTTTGTAAATTGAGTTTGTGTCTTTATATGCCCTGTTTGTGAACTGAAATCCTACTCACCTGATGAAGAGCAGCACTTCGAAAGCTAGTGGTTTTTGCTACCAAATAAACCTGTTGGACTTCAACCAGAGGTGGACAGCTCTTCATTGTGGGTATCGCCACTAGGGGAGTGATGACAGTTGTTGGCAATGCATGCACCTGAGGCCCAGGATCACTGACGGACCCCAGGGCAAAGGTGGGTGAAGGTGGGATCAGGGTCAGGAGGGAGAGAGGGGTCATTCGTAAGGGCACAAGTTGCTCTCAGTGGACCAACCCGCCCCACCCACTCCACCCCTTTCTTGATGCCGGGCCCCTCAATCAGGCACTGAGTGCCTTTGAATGAGGAACACACCACCCTCCCCCACCACAGGGAGGGCTCCTTGAATGGCGATTACCCCACCAGCCACTAGTTGAATAACAGTGGTGTGGGACGAGACCTTAAGTCAGTTAATCACCCACTTAAAACCTCAGCTAGTGGTGGAGCATGGAGACTGTCCACAAGCTGTTCAGACATGGGCTTCATTGGAGCAGACATGGGTGGGTGCAGGGTCACTGCCGGCCATCCTCTGACCCAATTAAATTCACCACGGCCTCCAAACGTAACTTGGATGAGCACATTATATTCCAGCCATTTGGAAATAGTGGGTGTGCTGCCTACAGTTTTCCATTTGGGAGGGAAATCACTGGCACTGCCTGACTGGAAAGCAAGGCTTTCCAACTTGTTTAGCACAGTTATAGAGTTGGATGTAACCTTGCAGGAAAAGGGTTACATAGGACTACATAGGATAAATGGCACAGCAACAGGCCATTCTACCCAGCAAGGTCATGCCAGTATTCTCCTTTTCAGCCTTCTCCCATCTTCTGTCAAAATCGGCCATTGTCACCCTCAAATGCTTGTTTATCTTCCTATCTTCATCTACATGATTCACTTCAACCATTCCCTGTGGTAGCAAGTTCTGCATTCCCACCATTCTCTCGGTAAAGGAGTTTCTTCTGAATTCCCCCCTTGGGTTTCTTGTTGATTATCTGATTATGATGGCAAACAACAAATGTTAGCTAACACTTGTTTATAGTTTTGGTCATATTATATCAGAGCGTTTCTGCATTTGTGCCATTAAAGGTTAATCAGAGTTCCAAGCTGAAAAATTATTGTTAGCAATATTATTCAACAGTCAATAAATGGATGAGATGTCTTTGTCCATCATGTCGGCAGAGGCAATACACATTTATTGTAAATGGATTAAAGATTTAAAATTAAATTTTAAATCTTTAATCCGGCACGGTAGCACAGTGGTTAGCACAGCTGCTTCACAGCTCCAGGGACCTGGGTTCGATTCCTGGCTTGGGTCACGGTCTGTGTGGAGTTTGCACATTCTCCTCGTGTCTGCGTGGGTTTCCTCCGGGTGCTCCGGTTTACTCCCACAGTCCAAAGATGTGCGGGTTAGGTTGATTGGCCATGCTAAAATTGCCCTTAGTGTCCTGAGATGCGTAGGTTAGAGGGATTAGTGGGTAAATATATGGGGGTAGGGCCTGGGTGGGATTGTGGTCGGTGCAGACTCAATGGGCCGAATGGCCTCTTTCTGTACTGTAGGGTTTCTATGATTTCTATGATTGATATTGTTCTACCCACAGCAAAGCATGATGGCACTTTGGCAGAAACAGAGCTCTGAAATTGCAACATTTTTTTTCAGCATAAAATTTTTGATCTGACTTGGTCAGTTTAATCATTTGAATTGAAAATCATCTTCAATCAGTTGCTACTGAAACAGTAAATCAGCTATAGCCTTGACAAAGAAAAGCAATCAACAAAATTGTTCAGAGACATCTATATTTCCAGGCGGGCATCTGGCCTAGCCCCAGTTCCTGGAAATGATGTAATTATGTATGTCCATAAAATAATTATGTCAGAAATTATAAATTACATCATTGTCTTTGAAATGGCAATTGAGACAGAAATGCAGCCTCAAAGAAGACTATCTAAGAAGTTTTTTCTGAAAGGCACCACAGGGTCAAAACTATTCAATAGACAGTCAGGAGACGACATAAATATTTTATTGACTTGAATGGTTGAAATGATTATTAATCCGATTGCTTGGCTTTGAGGAAAAAGTCAATTTGTTCTTCAAAGGAGCTGCCAAGCCCACTTCCCCATAGCCAGAGAGTCACTGGCAAGGCCAGCATTTATAAACCATCTCTAGCCACCCTGAAAAGGTGTTGATTACTTTCTCCGAGAACTGCTGCATGTGGTTTGATGCAACCAAGAAGTTTGCTGGACCGCTTCAAAGTGCAGTTGGGAGTCATAGAATCCCTACAGTGCAGGAGACCGCCATTCGGTCCATCGAGCCTGCACCAACAACAATCCCATCCAGGCCCTATCCCCATAACCCCACATATTTACCCTGCTAATCCCCCTGACACTGGGGTCAATATAGCATGGCCAATCAACCCAACCTGCACATCTTTGGACTGTGGGAGGAAACCCATGCAGACATGGGAGAATGTGCAAACTCCACACAGACAGTGACCGAGGCTGGAATTGAACCCAGTTCCCTGGCACTGTGAGGCAGCAGTGCTAACCACTGTGCCAGCCCCATAAACTTGTCTTCAATTTTCTAATGGCCTACCCGAGTCCTCAAACTGACGCTTTGTTGAGCAGGAAGAAATTTCAACAATTGTGTGTAAGAAAGTTTGCTGGCCAGTATGGGAATTGAACCTTGGCATTATAAGCACCACTCTCTAACCAACTGAGCTCACCGCCACTACAAATCCATCATGTTGATTTGAGATTGGGGTCACATATAGTCTAGATCAACAATGGATACCCTGATTTCCTCTCCTCAGGAACATGATAGTGAAGTATTCATATTTTTACAACAATCCAACAGTTTTATGATCATTTTTATGTACACCAGATTTCTCTTTGGATTTCCAGCTTCTCTATAAAAACTGAAATCAAACTTTCAGTCTACCGCAGTAGGATTTGAACTTTCATTCTCTGGCTTATTAATCCAGAACTTTCAATTTACTAGTCTAATAATTTATCCTCATTGGTGGAAACAAAAGTCAAGCAACATGGATATTAATTTAACCTCTTCTGAGTTGCTCCCAGTAGTTGAAATCATTGTCGTGCCATTGAGGGAGCATGCATACTGGACTGTACTAGTATCGTGTTTCTGATCTGTTTTGTACCATTGTCCAGTCATGAGCTGACGAAAGTGAGAATTTTTGCAATCCTTCTGGTGAATTTTTCTGGCTGCTTTTGGTCTGCTCATTTTGGATTGAATGTGGAGCTTTATTTCTCACCATTTAAATTGTCAGTGTCAACTTTTAGACTTAAAAGTGCTGGCATTGGTAACACTGAAAGCAAAAGATAGCAATGTGATATGTGTCAGTGCAGCTGACTTACAATTGGAAGAGGTGCAGGCACCTGCTCCCCAACCTTTATCGATAAAAAGGCTTAGTTCTCAATCACATGAAACATGACTGGCGATAATGGTTAGATTGCAGCACCTAGCTAATCTTGTGTCAACAATTGAGTCAGTAGTTCTGTTGATTGTTGACCACTGGATGGTTCCTGTCAATGGCGAAGGATGTTATTTTACATCTACATGCCGCTCCATTGAATCAGTGCACTGTAAAATCAAACGGTATCTGTTACTGCTGTAAATACTATTTGCTGATTATATGAATCTCTATTCAAGTCAATACTTTGCAGAGCAAGATGATGCTTAATTCATGAGATGTACCCATGATTGGATTTATGAATCTGGAAAGAGGCAGTTGACAGAGTCTTACCAGATGACTTTACAATGACTAGAGCATTGCAGTGTACGACTTCAGAGAACATCATTCTACCTTAACTCTAGTTGTTTAATTAACCATGATTGCATTGAGTCCTTCAATCAAAATCATGTTTGCTAAATATTGTACAGCACCAGTCAAGAATTGCTACCTTATCGTACTGGGTAAGATAGTGAATTTATGGGGAAAAGATAGCAAAATACGTCATTATTTAGCCTTTCTTAAACAAGTTTTCAGTATAACATTTAATTGTAAGTTGCTACTGCAGAACAGCAGAAATAGAATAGATTGTGTTTGATAAGGGCAGTATGCATGAGTTGTGATGTCTGTATCTCTCTGACATATGTAATGTAATTTTCAAAACGCTAAATTGAAACTAATCAATCCTACTTATTTTTCTGTTTATCTATCAAGTGTTTTTATGCAGCATCCTCAATCCCTTCTCGTTACAACACATGGAAACATGAATGGAGGAGTGGCTGCATAAAATGTTTCTTATTTTAAAATATTATAAATGCAATGCTCTATCAAAGGCAAAGTGAGACAACAGAGGTCACGTGACATCAATGTTGCCATCTGTTGGCATGGGGGTGGGGTTCAAAACCTGGCGAACAATTATTTTTACATAACCTGCCCATGGGGTAGAATGGTGGTTTTGCATCCTGCCCAATATACTCTTTCTATTAGTTTCTTGATAGGTGCGTTCAGTTCAAATTGTCTCCTTAGAGTCACTCATGCCTGGTTCGGTTGAGTTGATCAACTTCTCTGTGAAATCTGACTGTCAGGTCCAGCAGTGAGAGTGCATTGAGTGCTCTCGTGCAAGGCTGCTTAACTACACAGCCATGAAAAGTCCGAAGAATGAGGGTGTCCTCTATGGAATTGCTTCAAAAGTTAATTGTATACCTCCCAGGATTTAGCTGTGTCTTGTAAAGATGAACGTTGTTGCCAGAGCAACTAACTGATGAATCTTGGAGGAGTCCAGCATGCCAGTTTAATATCCAGAGCTCGATCTAATTGCACAGTCTGGGAACAAAGGTTAACACTTCGAAACACCAAGTCTCAAGGATGTCGGCTCATCTTTCAATTTAACTCCAAGTGGTACACAGTTCATACTTTAAAGAGCCCCCTGGCAAGGTAGGATGGTGAAAGCTGGCACCACTCTCCATGTTCAATATCATGTCTGGCACCATCATTGACGTGCCCTGGCAGGATGCAGACCTTGTTGTCATGCATTCTGCTGGATGCACTTTAGAGCTATGGAAGGTTGGGACTTATGTCCTTTGGCTGTGGGTGGGGGGGTGTTTGGGGGGGGCGGGGGGGGGGCACGGGTCAGTTGCCATGAGACAATAGAGGCTCAAAACTATTCATCCTGCTGGAGTACGGAGGAGACTATGTGGAGATGTGACTGTAGTGTCAGAGGGGGTGGTGTGAGGGAGAGCAGAAATTCATGCAGGTAATGGGAAGCACTGAAGTGGAAGTCATAGATTCATGGAGCGATGAGGGTCAGGGCTCGGTGACAACTCCTCAGTGCTCACTATAGTCTCACTCTTTCAGTGCATGATTCATCAGAATCATGGAACCTGTTGAGTTGGCCTTTCTACTGATCATGACTGACCAGCAGCAGAGACAACAACGTGCTGTTGTGCTTGGCCAGGACCAGCAGCCTGCAGCTGTTCAGGGAGCAGGACCACACATTGAGAAGCAATGTCAGAGACAGTGACGACCAAGAGTCTTCTGACGTCGATGTTCCTACCTTCAATTGTCCGAGTTGCAGTGCTGGAGAAGACTGAACCTGTCCCAGGGGACAGTGGACCACCTCTGCCACATACTGCATGAACTACCATCCAATAGAACCAGAGGACATCCAATGTTTGTAGCCCCTAAACTTATAGCTACTCTGAACTTTTATGCTGGTGGGTCATTCCAGCGCAACACAGGGGACATCTGTGGCATTTCCCAGTCTGCCATTTACAAATGCATTAGGGAGGTAACAGGTGCCCTTTATGCCAGGGCTGAAATGTTTACCAACTTTGCCTGGGACCAAGTGAGCCAGGAGGTCAGGACCATGGACCTCACCCACGTAGCAGAGATGCCCCGGTGCAAGGTCTAATATACTGCACCCATGTCCCTCTTATGTCACTATAGTGGCATGTAGCACCATTCAGAAACTGCAAGGTTCCCTCAATGCCCAACTCGCCTGCAACCATACAATGCCATTCATGCAGGTATGTGCCCGTTTTCCAGAGAGTGCCCATAATAGTTACATCTTGGGCAGCTCGCAAATCCCAGCTGTCTTTGAGGGAGAGCGACGGCTGGAGGGATGTCTTCTCAGGGACAAGGAGTGCCCACTCTGATTGTGGCTGATGATGCCAGTGTAGAGGCCACAACCACAAGTGGAGACTCGATACAATGATGGTCAAGCTTCAACACAAGTGCTGGTGGACAAGGCGATTGGACTGTGGAAGATGCAGTTCTGGTGCCTGGACCGGTTGGGAAGTGTCCTGCAGCAACTTAGACCCTAGAGGGTCTCCTGCATTACTGTGGTCTGCTGCGCTCTCCACAGCCTAGAGCTCCAGAGGGAAGACAATCTAGAGGAGATGGGCAAGTGCCAGACTCCTCAGATGAGGAGAATGTCGAGGAGGGCGGTGGGTCTGACGATGCTCGGAGGAGGAGAGAGATCGATAGTCAGTGGACAGTGACAGAATTGCCCATTGAATAAGTGATGCCCTGATCCTTCCATGAACAAGGTCTCAGGTAGGATGGCCGGGGATTGGGGGTGTGGGTGCGATTGCTTGCAGCAGGGCTTCTTTACTCTGTCCTCAGTGTGGGAGAGACATTATACAGCCATTCCCACACTCCACAGGAATGAAGCACCGAGTATGTGCGTGGGTCCGCCCAGCTTGGCGACATGAATTGACAGGGTGGAGATTCTGTGAGTGAACAGAGTGATTCATTATTTATAACTATATACAGTTGTGACTTCTCTACACTAGTGCCTACTTTCACCCGAGCCAACTAGGTGCCCATCACTTCTTAATCTTCCTCACCCTCCCACTACATTTAGGTGCTTCCCCAGGTTCTGCAACTGAGGCTGAGGAGGCCTGCTGACTTGCACGCCATGTTGCCTGAGATAACCTTGGTGGGTGTCCCTTGGGGTTCCAGGATTTTGAAAGTCCTGCTCTGCTTTTGAACAGCTTGGGTATTGCAGTGCTGCCCTAATCGGTGTATGGGGCTGGAGATGTGTCGCTTACAGGAAGGCGGGACTCAGATAGGCTGGACACCCCCAGAGTCTCCTGAGTGGGAGGCCCCAGGCTGTGACCTGGACGATCTCCATCCCTTTGGGTGCCCAATGGCCTCAGTGCCCCTCTATGGAATGGAGGGACAGCTGGAGTGAGGTCCTGAAGACCCACCATCCTCAGGTGTTTACATACGTGAATTCCCACCAGTGCAGGTACCATGAAGTTGAAGGCCTGCACCATGGAGTTCATGCCCTAAGACATGAAGGACATGAGCCGAACCATGGTGCAGACATCCCCTGCCATGGAGTACACATCCTGTACCAAGTTCTCCACTGTGGACACCAACTTGCAGGCTTTGGTGTGCTGAAGTGATGGCACCATCTCCTTGGACATAAGGTGTTGGGACTCCTTCAGTTTTCCTTGCAGTCCGAGGAGGGATGCTGTCATCACCATCTGATGCTCGCGACTTTGCCTTTGTAGTTCTATCGGCTCGCGGAGAAGACTCAGGGGCACATCATCGGTCAGGGGCCTAATAGAGCCCTGGCCTCTCACATCCTTTTGAGTGCCGGTTCCCTGGGACGTCTCTGTCTCCACTTGCTGTGGATCTTCAGCTGAGAGGTGCTCACCAGTGAGTGACCCAGAATCCTGTCTGCTAGGCGAACCCACCAAAAAGTGGCTATCTGCACTGGTGCTGGGTGCGGGTGACAGCAGTGACATCTCTTCAACGGTGGAGTCCGAGAAGTCTCCCTTGGAGCTGCTTGAGTTCAGTAGGTCCAGGGGCGTGAGGATCATCTGGCCTGTTCGACTGCTTTGCCTGCAAGAGAAGGAAGATGGCATTAATGCATTACAGGGGATAAAGAGGGAACACTGATTACTCACTTGAGGAATGACAGTGTGACTTGAGGATTTTCTCATTTGTCTGCTGCCTCCACTTCACCATCAGCTCCAGATTGTTTACATCTTCCTTCGTGGACAGACAGGACTCTGTGCAATCTTACATTCTCAAGAAGGGAGGAAGACAGTGGTAACGTCATTGGACTAATAATCCAAAGGCCCAGGTTAATACTCTGGGGATGGAGTTCAAATCCCATCACAACAGCTAGCAGAGTCTAACTTCAAGTGATAAAAAATCTGGAACTAAAAGCTAATTTTAGCATTGGTGGGGACTATGAAACTATCACTGATTGTCATAACACCCCATCTGGTTTACTAATGTCAATTAGGGAAGGAAATCTGCCATCCTTACCTGGTCTGGCCGACATGTGACTTCAGATCCATAATAATGTGGTTGACTCTCAACTCCTTTCTGAAATGGCCTAGCAGCCACTCAGGGGAAATTAGGGATGGGTAGTAAATGCTGGCCTTCCCAGTGACACCCATATTCCACTTTATTTTTTAATTCAAAAGAATGTAATGAAGGGCAGAAGAAATGGGAACATGAATTGACCATATGGCCCTTCAAGCTGCTTACCCATCAATAGAGGAGAGATATTTGCAGGGCCAAAGGGATTGGGGCTAATTGGATAGCTATACCAAAGAACCTGCACAAGCATTATGGACCCAAATGGCCCCCTCCTGTGCTGTATTTATTTTAGATGATGGTTGATTTTCTATCTCATCTGCTCTTTCCACCTCTATCTCCACATCCCCTGACTGTCAGAGTCTTGAATATATTGAACAACTAACTTCACAATTTGCATAGAGAAGTCAAATTATGTGCAATCCTACAAGTGAGGAAATCTTTCCTCACCCCAATCCGAAAACCCTTTAAAGCTTTTGCTCTGTAGTTCTAGACCCTCTGGCCAGGGGAAAGAAAAGGCCTCAGCATAGACCTCATCAGAGCATCTAAGAGTGTTATACTTTTCAATGAGGTCACCTCTCCCCTCATCTCAGGAATCAATCTAGTGAACCTTTGTTTCACCCCCACTATGGCAAATATGTCCTTCCTCCAGTAAAAAGACCAAAGCTGTGTCCAGCTCTCCCAAGTGTGATAAATCGGAGCCAATGTTCCAGCCACTATGATTAATAAAATTAAGTGGTTGAATTGAATGTACTGGTGTTCAGTCTGATTTTGTTCAGAACTGATTGTTCAGCAGGATCTCTGCACTGCCAGTAACAGCAATATGAATCAGTGGAAGTTACTGTAAATCATCTTCAGCATTTACAAAGTTGAATCTTGATAAATGCCGAACTAATTTAACATGAAATTATGCGAAACCTTTAAATATAAACTCTACATTGGAATTTTAATGCTGAGACCAGTAAACATTTCCTTAAATGTAGCCATCCGATCTATGTTAATAAAGATAAACAATTATATTGAGTTTAGGAGTCGGGAGATAATGCTGCAGCTTTATAGGACCCTGGTTAGACCCCACTTGGAGTACTGCGCGCAGTTCTGGTCACCTCATTACAGGAAAGATGTTGAAGCCATTGAAAGGGTGCAGAGGAGATTTACAAGGATGTTGCCTGGATTGGGGGGCATGCCTTATGAGGATAGGTTGAGGGAGCTTGGTCTCTTCTCCCTGGAGAGACGAAGGATGAGAGGTGACCTGATAGAGGTTTACAAGATGTTGAGGGGTCTGGATAGGGTGGACTCTCAGAGGCTATTTCCAAGGGCTGAAATGGTTGCTACGAGAGGACACAGGTTTAAGGTGCTGGGGGGTAGGTACAGGGGGGATGTCAGGGGTAAGTTTTTCACTCAGAGGGTGGTGGGTGAGTGGAATCGGCTGACGTCGGTGGTGGTGGAGGCAAACTCGTTGGGGTCTTTTAAGAGACTTCTGGATGAGTACATGGGATTTAATGGGATTGAGGGCTATAGATAGGCCTAGAGGTGGGGATGTGATCGGCGCAACTTGTGGGCCGAAGGGCCTGTTTGTGCTGTGGCTTTCTATGTTCTATGTTCTATATGACATGCACTAAATAATGACATTAATGCACTTTTGCATTGTCAAATCACAGATGACTAAACCAACCTGGTGAAGTGGAGTGTATTTTTGCCTTTAAACCCACTATAGGCCATGCATCCCATTGCTTTTTGTGTGGGTGTATTATCCTTCAGGTAATTCAGGGGGTTGGTTTAGCTCAGTTGCTGGACAACTGGTTTATAATGAAGGGTGCTGTCAACATTGTGGGTTCCATTCCCATATTGGCTGAGGTGATTTGTGAAGTTCTGCCTTATCCCTTGCCTAAGGTGTAGTGATCCTCAGGTTAAATTGCCACCAGCTAGCTCTCCCTCTCAAAGTGGAGAGTGGCCTCTGGGATAATGGAGACTTTACCTTTTATTTCACTTAATCATTCATGGGACCTGGGCATTGCTGGGAAAGCGAACATTTATTGCCCTAGCCTGGCTGCCGATGAGAAACAATTTTAGAGGGTAGTTTGTTCAAGTCACCTCTTCATGCCTTTTACATTTTGGGAAACAATGGGGGAAGCATTGGCTGATCATCAACCCATCAAACCGCATCATGAATGCAACTTCCATGACAAATTAGTCCTGATGTGGGATTTGAATCCCGAGCTTCTAGCTCAGAGGCAGGGGTGCTACCTACTGAGCTACAAGACCTCACAGAGGGCAGATAAAGTTACCCACATTGCAATGGGCCTTGAGCTAAATATAGTTCAGATCAGGTAAGCCATAAATTAAGATTCGATCACAGTCTACATAGAACAGTACAGCACAGAACAGGTCCTTCGGCCCACGATGTTGTGCCGAGCTTTATCTGAAACCAAGATCAAGCTATCCCACTCCCTATCATCCTGGTGTGCTCCATGTGCCCATCCAATAACCACTTAAATGTTCCTAAAGTGTCTGACTCCACTGTCACTGCAGGCAGTCCATTCCACACCCCAACCACTCTCTGCGTAAAGAACCTACCTCTGATATCCTTCCTGTATCTCCCACCACGAACCCTATAGTTATGCCCCCTTGTAATAGCTCCATCCACCCGAGGAAATAGTCTTTGAACGTTCACTCTATCTATCCCCTTCATCATTTTATAAACCTCTATTAAGTCTCCCCTCAGCCTCCTCCGCTCCAGAGAGAACAGCCCTAGCTCCCGCAACCTTTCCTCATAAGACCTACCCTCCAAACCAGGCAGCATCCTGGTAAATCTCCTCTGCACTCTTTCCAGCGCTTCCACATCCTTCCTATAGTGAGGTGACCAGAACTGCACACAATACTCCAAATGTGGTCTCACCAAGGTCCTGTACAGTTGCAGCATAACCCCACGGCTCTTAAACTCCAACCCCCTGTTAATAAAAGCTAACACACTATAGGCCTTCTTCATAGCTCTATCCACTTGAGTGGCAACGTTTAGAGATCTGTGGATATGAACCCCAAGATCTCTCTGTTCCTCCACAGTCTTCAGAACCCTACCTTTGACCCTGTAATCCACATTTAAATTAGTCCTACCAAAATGAATCACCTCACATTTATCAGGGTTAAACTCCATTTGCCATTTTTCAGCCCAGCTTTGCATCCTATCTATGTCTCTTTGCAGCCCACAACAGCCCTCCACCTCATTCACTACTCCACCAATCTTGGTGTCATCAGCAAATTTACTGATCCACCCTTCAGCCCCCTCCTCTAAGTCATTAATAAAAATCACAAAGAGCAGAGGACCAAGCACTGATCCCTGCGGCACTCCGCTAGCAACCTGCCTCCAATCCGAAAATTTTCCATCGACCACCACCCTCTGTCTTCGATCAGACAGCCAGTTACCTATCCAATCGGCCAACTTTCCCTCTATCCCACACCTCCTCACTTTCATCATAAGCCGACCATGGGGGACCTTATCAAACACCTTACTAAAATCCATGTATATGACATCAACTGCCCTACCTTCATCAACACACTTAGTTACCTCCTCAAAAAATTCTATCAAATTTGTGAGGCACGACTTGCCCTTCACGAATCCGTGCTGACTATCCCGGATTAATCCACATCTTTCTAAATGGTCGTAAATCCCATCTCGAAGGACCTTTTCCATCAATTTACCAACCACCGAAGTAAGACTAACCGGTCTATAATTACCAGGGTCATTTCTATTCCCTTTCTTAACAGAGGAACAACATTCGCCATTCTCCAGTCCTCTGGCACCATCCCCGTGGACAGCGAGGACCCAAAGATCAAAGCCAAAGGCTCTGCAATCTCATCCCTTGCCTCCCAAAGAATCCTAGGATACATTTCATCAGGCCCAGGGGACTTATCGACCTTCAGTTTATTCAAAACTGCCAGGACATCCTCCCTCCGAACATCTATTTCCTCCAGCCTATTAGCCTGTAACACCTTCTCTTCCTCAAAAACATGGCCCCTCTCCTTGGTGAACACTGAAGAAAAGTATTCATTCATCACCTCGCCTATCTCTACTGACTCCATACACAAGTTCCCACTACTGTCCTTGACCGGCCCTAACCCCACCCTGGTCATTCTTTTATTCCTCACATAAGAGTAAGAAGCCTTGGGGTTTTCCTTGATCCGACCCGCCAAGGACTTCTCGTGTCCCCTCCTAGCTCTCCTAAACCTCTTTTTCAGCTCGTTCCTTGCTAACTTGTAACCCTCAATCGAGCCATCTGAACCTTGTTTCCTCATCCCTACATAAGCTTCCCTCTTCCTGTTCACAAGACATTCCACCTCTTTCGTGAACCATGGTTCCCTCACTCGGCCATTTCCTCCCTGCCTGACAGCGACATACCTATCAAGGACACCCAGTATTTGTTCCTTGAAAAAGTTCCACTTTTCATTAGTTCCTTTCCCTGACAGTTTCTGTTCCCAACTTATGCCCCCTAATTCTTGCCTAATCGCATCATAATTACCTCTCCCCCAATTGTAAACCTTGCCCTGCCGTACGGCCCTATCCCTCTCCATTGCAATAACAAAAGACACCGAATTGTGGTCACTATCTCCAAAGTGCTCTCCCACAACCAAATCTAACACTTGGCCCGGTTCATTTCCCAGTACCAAATCCAATGTGGCCTCACCTCTTGTCGGCCTATCCACATATTGTGTCAGGAAACCCTCCTGCACACACTGCACAAAGACTGCCCCATCCGAACTATTTGACCTACAAAGGTTTCAATCAATATTTGGAAAGTTAAAGTCCCCCATGACAACTACCCTGTGACCCCTACACATATCCATAATCTGCTTAGCAATTTCTTCCTCCACATCTCTATTACTATTTGGGGTCCTATAGTAAACTCCTAACAACGTGACCGCTCCTTTCCTATTTCTAACCTCAGCCCATATTACCTCAGTGTGCAGATCCCCCTCGAAGTGCCTTTCCGCAGCCGTTAAACTATCCTTGATTAACAATGCCACTCCTCCACCTCTTTTACCAGCTTCCCTACACTTAGTGAAACATCTATACCCCGGAACGTCCAACAACAATTCCTGTCCTTGTTCTACCCACGTCTCCGTAATGGCCACAACATCGTAGTCCCAAGTACCAATCCACGCCCCAAGTTCATCTACCTTGTTCCGGATGCTCCTTGCATTGAAGTAGGCACACTTCAACCCACCTTCCTGTCTACCGGTACCCACCCTTGACCCTGATACCTTCCCCAATACCTCACCACCCTCACTGACTTCTGGACTACAACTCCTTTTCCCACTCCCCCGACAAATTAGTTTAAACGCCCCTGAAGAGCCGTAACAAATTTCCCTCCTAGGATATTGGTGCCCCTCTGGTTCAGGTGCACCCCGTTCTGTTTGTACAGGTCCCACCTTCCCCAGAATGTGTTCCAATTATCCACGTATCTGAAACCCTCCCTCCTACACCATCCCTGCAACCACATGTTTAACTGCACTCTCTCCCTGTTCCTCAACTCGCTATCACGTGGCACGGGCAACGTACAAGAGATGACCACATGTTTCGTCTTGGCTCTCAGCTTCCAGCCCAGCTCCAGAAATTCCTGCTTTAAATCCCCGTCCCTTCTCTTACCTATGTCATTGGTACCAATGTGTACCATGACTTGTGACTGTTTCCCCTCCCCCATACATAAATTGGGAATTATTTTATCCTAATTGAAGAACGTCTTTGTTTGTGGGGAATATTGTGCCGAATATTGCTGCTGTCTGCGTTAGTTCTTTCAACTATTGAAGAAACTAGCTCACCCTCAACCAACATGTGGGGGCACGTTTTGGCTGAGTGCCAAATTTTCTGTTCACGCCGACAAATGGGGCATGAACAGCTGCAGAATTCTGGCCTACATCTCCCCCAAGGCTCTGATTATCCCCATTATACTATGGCAGAAATTCTCCAACTTCACCTGTGGCTGGGATTCTCTGTTCCTGCTGCAGTGAATGGAGATTTGGCTGAGCCATTCTCACTGGCAGTGGTGGCGGGGTGAAAGAAATTGGAGAATTCCAGCTTACATCCCCCAAAAGCCCTGGTTTTTCCCTTTATACTACATCTCCCTCAAGTCTCTGGCTTCAATTTCTTTTTATAGAGCCAATTACTGTGGCACTTTTACTAGTCAACACAAAAGGGTCCTTCACCTCAACGGAGGATATTGGGGATTTGAACCCTACAAGTGATCTCTCTGACTCTGCTGGACAGAAGGAGAATAAATGGATGAAGGAGCTTCACCAGTCTGGTTGTCTTCTGGAACTCTCAATGAATGCAGCATCTCTGCTCTGTTTGTTGGATAGATGACTGTTTCAATTGTGTAGGATGTCTCTACTGTGTGGCAACTATATCTGTTCCATCTCAGTGTACCATTTTCTATTTGGATGAGGTAGGACAGTGGATGTGGTGTCCATTCAACTACTTGTCCATAATCAGCTTGGTCGCGGAACCAAACTGGCTCTCCTGGTTGGAGGTCTGGCATGTTGTATGTTCTGTGACATTTGTCGTAGTTTCACATCTGGCTGGAATGATATTCATCCTCTTTCTCCCTCACTCTGTCTGAATCATCAGCTTGTACACACTGCATGAATGAGAGTGTGGGAGAATAGGTAGGTGAGTTCTTAGTCATCTTCCCATGAGGAGGTCACATGGTGCTGGACCATTTTGGAGTGCAGTTGAACAATAGTTCAGAAATTCAAGTTGGGTGTTATTTTTCTTCTTCAGCGATGTTTTCGCTGTGTGTACTCTACTTTCAGCTTCACTGTTGGCGTGAGGGTATCTTGGTGAGCTGGTAGTATGGACAACTCCATACTTGTGAACTCTTTAATGTATTCATTGGCCAATTGCAGTCCATTGACTGAGATTACAAGGACTGGTATTCCTTGTGTTGCAACCATCTCCTTCACTGATATTATCACGGCTTCAAAAGTGTGACCCTGCAGTTGTGAACTTCTATCTATCTGGAGTAGTACTCTGCTATGATCAAGAACATTTTACCTCTGTGGAGAGGTTTATTCTGGGACAGTTCCATGACTTTAATGGAAAGGTTGATGATATTAATTGTTCTCTTCTCCTGATGATGAATGATACAAGTAATAGATATCACCTCTTCTAGCGACTTTGGAAGACCTAGCCACCAGGAGAATATTTTGCTCTGACTTGACATTTTATATGTCCAAATGCCCTTGGTTAATCATTGTTGTGTATGAAGTCTCAGAACTCTTGTAAAGGCCACTCGTCATGGATGAGTAAATCATCCACTACATTGAGGTGTCCTCTCTATTCATAGCACTGCTTAAGAAAGGAATTTGTGCCATGTACATTGGCCATCCTTTGACACAATACTTTCAGATTTCTTTGCATCTCCAATTTCAGTTAGTTACTGAGTTGCTGCTAGTAGAATCCTGGTTGTCATCAATACAAATGTTTCTACCCCTTCAACATGGGCTATAACTTGTTCCAGTCTTGCCATTGAGATACAAGACAAAGCATCTGCTGTGATCCACTGCTTTCCCAAAACATACTCTGTCTTTGCATCAACCCTCATCATTTTCAGTCTGAATTGTTATTCTTGTGCAGGCATTTTCACCAGCTTCTTAAAATTGAAGAACATCACTAAAGATTTGTGGTCTGTCTATCTTGAATTAGAGATTGAGGACATAATCTCCGAACTTTTCAAATGCTCATGTTGCAGCTAATGTTTCTTTCTCTATCTCTGCATATCTCTGTCAGTGAATGGGATGAGGACCAAACTAGTCTACACTTTCCATCAATCCATCCATCTGTATCTGAAAGACTATAGCTCCCAATCCTGTAGAAGATAAATCTGTCGTAATGATAGTGGGTAGCTCTGGGTCATAGTGAGCTAAAATATAAGGTGATATCGGCATCTCTTTGATATTCTCAGAAGGTTCTACTGTACTGATCCAGGACTATTAGTGGGTGAACAATCCAATGCATGGTGAATTCTGCTTCACAATGATATGAACAGCTGACATCAAAGGGTCAAAAAGCAATGTCGCTATGAACGCTTGGCCACCACAAGCCAGTTATCCCTGTGGTCACTTTTCTCTCAGTGAGCAGGTTATTGCTAAGCAAGTGCCACTTGATTGATCTCTTGATGACCCCCTTCACTTGCCTGGATGAATGCAGCCCCAACTACATTAAGAAGCTCGAAACTTTCCAGGACAAAGTAGCCTGATTGATTGGCATGCCATCCGCCACTGTAAACATTCACTCCCTCCACCACCGATGCACAGTAGCAGCAGTATGTACCATCTACAAGATGCACTGCAGCAACTCACCAAGCCTCCTTCGACACCATTACAACCTGTGACCTCAACTGCATCATAGAACAAAGGCAGCAAACATTTGGGAACACGACCATCTGCAAGTTACTCTCCAAGCATTACACCATCCTGACTTGGAAATGTATCACTGTCCTTTCAGTGATGCTGAGTCAAAATCCTGGAATTATTTCCCTAACAGTACTGTGGGTGTACCTACTCCACATGGACTTCAAGCACTTCAAGAAGGCGGCTCACCACCACCTTCTCAAGGTTGCTTGTTGAGTACCAAATGCTGGCCTAGCCAGCAACACTCACATCTGTGAAAGAATAAAAAAATAGGCATCGTTTGACAAAGCCTTATTTTTCAATTCAAATATACGTGAAATATTTTCATGTGACAAGGCAGTGGTGTATAATGTAACCAATGGCAACATGATGTGGTGGTCAGCTGACCTGGTATAAATAGAAAACAGATCGGGATTGTGAAAAGCATTTGTGGTCCAGGGTGTGGCCCAGGGTGTAATGAAGTTTCTTTATTAAACCTTTTCTTTGATTTACTTTGTGAAGTTAGTTCTTTTATTGCTTGCTACTGGAGTATCCTTACTGCTGGATGAACATTGTATAGAATGATAATGTGTTTGAGATATCAGTGTCATAATAGTCCTCTGCATTTTAAAAAACTCATTCATGGGCTGTGTGTCTCTGGCTCGTCATTTATTGTCCATGCCTAATTGCCCTTGAGAAGGTGGTCGTGAGCTGCCTTCCTGAACCATTGCAGACTGTGTGGTATTGGACATCACACATTCCTTAGTGACTTTTGAGTGGTTTGATACAACTGAGTGACTCATTAGGCCGTTTCAGAGGGCATTTAAGGTTCAACCACTTAAATCTGAAAATAAATTATTTAAATATTCCTAATTGTTTGTTACGTTTGGAGGGAAACTGATCAAATCCCAAAGCATGGTACTGCCAGTTACTGGCTTAATGCTCTTGCACCAATCTTATCCCACTCTAGTTGGACAGCTGGCAGATCATAACCACACAGACCATAGACAACAAGCAGGAATTTTAGTGAAAAAACTGTATTACGCAGGTTCTCTGAACCATCAGTCATCCCCAAAAACACACTGCACGTGTGTTTGAAATTAAATCAAGCTATTTAATCTAACGACATAATTAATTCTAAAATGATTTAATTTTAAGTAAGTTCTACTTTTGTCAATCTTACCTGTTGCCATTACCTGACTGTTTAGGTTACCATGTGTAGGCGTTAATGCTATTGGAAAAAGTAATGGGCTACCCAGATTTCTTCAGCATACTCAACTGCGGAGTAATCAGTGGCAGGGAAGATTAGAATAACCCCTGTTGTGAACCTACTTTTTTTTCATTAGTCGCCTGCTTGCCAATACACAGATTTACTATTTTCAGCATGGCCTGCACATTATAGTGTAGGTAGGTGAAAAGTTCTTCTAGCATAATGGATATAAGAATCACATCAGTGGTATGGTTTTCTATAAATGAGTAAAATAACCTTTCGTCAGAGAGTGGACAGGATGGAAATATTTTCTGAGATCCATTAAGGAGCATGGGGATAGATGCAGGAATTCATTCATTTTGGAGAGCGCGAGATGTTAATGCCATGAAAATAATGTTTGACATTGAGCTTGACAGGCTGTTCACATTGGAAGGGATGTCCGTATGATGAGGAGTGGGTTGAAGAGCCCTCTCAATCTTCAGGGAGGTTGCATTCGTCCAGCCTGCGCGCCTTTGTACAACTATGAACTGTTTCTGAACCCTTGTCAGCCTTTTCTGGAGGTCTGTAAAGTGTAGATTGTGGGGGCAGGGAGGAGGGAAAGGAGAAGTTAGTGGGAAGGTTCCTGACACCATTGCTAGCCATATATTTGCAGGGAGCGTAGACATCTGGACAACATTTATGGAGCCGGACATGTCAGTAGTATTACCAAGTATTTGGACAGCAGGGTTGCTGTTCTTATTTAGAGACCTAGAGCCATCTGCAGTTCGCTTGGAGCGCCATCCCTGCCCAAAAGGGTTTGGTGATGTACCCGTTGAGAAGTTTCAGCTGACTGATGGCATTTTGAAAACATAAAGGGAGGTACAAAAGATTTCTTGTGCTTGTCTAAAAGTGACCTGAGAAGATGGTCCCATCTGTTTACATATTAACTTCACTTGTTGCTGGCAGTCAGTAAGTGAGGTCACTCCACTGAAAGCAGTTTTTTGGCAGCAAACTGGCATTAATTATTCTGACCACAGAATGCTTTATCAGTATGGCATCCAATTACTGATGGAGCAATCTGCTCGCTCATTCGTGCAATTTGTCATGTCAATGTTAAAAGAATCTGTACATAATTAAAAGCATGAATTGGGCAGCTGTTTAATTGTGTAATGGTAAAAATCACTGCCTTATTTAGGTGAACACAGTAAGAAGTCTCACAACACCAGGTTAAAGTCCAACAGGTTTATTTGGTAGCAAAAGCCACTAGCTTTCGGAGCGCTGCTCCTTCGTCAGGTAAATGGGAGTTCTTACCTGATGAAGGAGCAGCGCTCCGAAAGCTAGTGGCTTTTGCTACCAAATAAACCTGTTGGACTTTAACCTGGTGTTGTGAGACTTCTTACTGTGTTTACCCCAGTCCAACGCTGGCATCTCCACATCATTATTTAGGTGAACCATGGGAAGAAATATGCACTGAATTCTGAGCATGGGGAACAAAACAGGGTAAAGTGTCCACTTTCCTTATAGTTGGAATGTCTCTCTCAAACAAAAGGCACCATCATTACTTGTAGGTCATCGTGGACAATATATTGGCAATATGAAGAAACCGGTGAACTTGTTGTCAGGACTGGGTGATATAAATTAAGTTTGTACGATATTCATTGGACTAAAAATTCCTTTTGACCAGCTTTAGAGTCTATACTGGGCAAAGGAGACAAACTCTGCCTGAAGGTGGGAGCTCAAAGATTTCAAGAAATGAATCCTTGGGTCTTACCTAAGTATTCAGGGAAAGCTTTTGGTGTATGTTGCTCCTTCTCAGGGAGATCAATCAGTGGTGGAAGCATGCATTTCTAGGTTGCTTGCCCTACTAGCAGCAACTTCAGTTAAACCCCCAGTAATTGAGGCAGGGCTGAAGAGATACAGGGGACAAGAGTGGCCAGATCCAGATCCTAAAAACCAAAGCAGCGTGGGCCTCAGTTGACCCAGGGCAGTGCCCAATCTCTGTTGAGGGTCACGAGAGGCATCAAAGCTCTCATCAGCAATTTGGATCAAATGATTTTAAATTGCTCTTGGCTCGCAGAATGTTACAGCTCGGAGCAGTTTTTTTTTGGACTGATTTGTATCCCATATTGTGTTGAGTGTATCAGAATACTGATATAATAACTCCAGGAGTCAGCTGTAAAGGAACCGTGCTTTATTGCACAAAATGAAGTGAAGCAAAAACCACAAGCTTGTCTTGAACACTACAGGTCACAACTGGGACAATGGAATAATGGACCCACTCAGGGACTTGCTTTATAAAGAGCTGGGTATACGAACTTCATCTGATAAGTTAATTACCAATCCCCAGGAAGCTCATATTCAACGAGTCCTTTAGGGAGATCAATCAGTGATTCCCCGTGCAAGTCATGGGGGTTATCACAACTGGAGTTGTAACTTACCTGTGCAGTAACCTACTGCAAAGTATTCAAAAGACATAGGCATGGGCTGAAACCAAAAAATTTGGAAGTTATATGAATAAGAAAGAATTCAATTAATGTCCTGAGTGTTTCAGTCAATACGTAAGCTGACATTTAAATAGGAAAGGTTACATCTTCGAAGAAGATGGGAGAAGGGAAAGAAAGGAACCATATTCCTAGCCATTAATAACATTCAAAGATTAGATGGAGATTGACATATTGGTTAACATTATAAAGCTAAATTAATGATGGGTAAAACAGATAGATAGCCCTGAAAAGGATTTGGATCCATTAATTAGATAGACTAAAGAATGACATATGCTTTTAGTGTGAATAAATGTACAGTATTTCATATCAAACAAGAAACATGTATACACTGAGTATCAGTTTCAGTCAGTTGGTATTGCCTTTATTGCTGAGTTAGAACAGTATGGATTCTAACTTCATTGCCTAATCTGATTTCATAACCTATGATGCTTCGGACATTTTCTTCAATATGCAACTGTGGCTAAACGGGCCATCTAAAATGGCGATTTGTAAAGCACTCTGGGACAATTGGGCAAGAACTAAAATGACAGGCTGCAGCCTAAAAGACAGAGATAAACAGGCTGCAACCCAGATGAGTGAATACACAGGATATGGGTCATTGCCAGGACAAAAGAGACTTTCTGGTCAAACTGGGTTGTTTACCAGACATAGGGGCGCCGTAACCCCTTATTTGGGAGGGAGGTGTGTATTCTATGTGTATTCAAGTTGCCAAGTTTTCACTTTAATTGCTGAAAAGACACATTCTCACCTTTCAATCAAGAGGAAAAATATTTCCACACAACTGACATATAGGATTAGCTCACAGTTGCAGAAGAGCACCTGCAGACATGGCCATTGGGGACACACCCAGAGATTGGTGTGGCAGCACCTGATTGGACTGTATCGATCAGGGTGATCAAGTCCTGATCGATTGATTGGCAATGGCCAAAAGGAGCGCGAAACCCAACAGGGTATAAAGAGTGCTGCACAACCAAGAATCGCTCTCTCTCTCTCTGACCCCACGAACGAGCTACAACAACGGTGACCATCGCCAGCGACGACCAGCACGAGGACAGCCACCACACCCGAGAAGGAAGGAAGACCAGAGCCAGAGTGCCAGACCAGACCAAAGAACCAGACTACGCAGAGGACGACTGAGACCAACGCACAGATAAAGGCCAATATCTGCTTGGGTACTTCCCAGTCACGCAAAGTTAAGTCAATGTCTTGTATTGGACCTGAACTCTAGCATTTTCCAAAGAAAACTTTTCTGTTGGTTGGGTGGGTGATTATTGATTGTGTGTTTTAAATAAATATTGGTTGTACTAACAAGACGTCTACTCGCAGTTATTTGTCCAATGTATAAGGGTTAAAACAGACTGTGCGACAGGCACAACACAACTTATATAAATGACTTGGAGGAAGGGATGCTTGCCAAATTTTCACAAAGAAAAGACAAAAATTGCGAAGTGGACATAAGGAAACGACAAAAAGATATAGATGGATTAAGTGAGTGGTCAAAGATCTGGCAAATTGAATATAATGTAGGAAAATGTGAAATTGTCCATTTTGGCAGGAAGAATAAAAACGAAGGATATTATATAAATGATGAGGCATTGCAGAACTCTGAGGTGCAGAGGGATTTGGATGTCCTAATGCATGAACCACAAAAGGCTAGTATGTAGGTACAACAAGTAATTAGGAAAGCTAATAGAATGTTATCATTTATTGCAAGGGGAATTGAATATAAACACAGGGAGGTTATGCTTCAGTTGTACCGGGTACTAGTGAGACCATATTTAAAGTACTGTAAACAGTATTGGTCACGTTATTTACAAAGATGTAAATGTATTGGAAGCAGTTCAGAGATATTTGACCTGGTCTGGCTTACATGTGACTCCAGACCCATAGCAATGCGTTTAACTCTTAAATGCCCTCCGAAATGGAGGGCAGTTAGGATGGTCGCATCTCATAAAATAAATTTTTAAAAAGCGGTGGTAGGTTATTGGGGCAAGCAGGATGCAGATTTCAGATTTACTATCTGATCAATCATCATCTTATTAAATGGCACAGAAGGCAAAAGGAGTTGAATGATCTACTCCTGCTCTTTGTTTGTATGTTTTGACATTAAAAAAAACGTTAAATTAAAAGGAGCGGGCTTCAAGGGTCCTAGCCAACATTACTCCTTGTGACCAAGAGTGGGACATTTGCCTGATTTGTGGGGTGTTGCTGTACACAAAATAGGTACCATATTCATCTACAAATGATTGTGATTAATTCATTGGATGAAATTTTTCTGCACGACATGGTGGCACAGTGGTTAGCACTGCTGCCTCACAGCACCAGGGATCCAGGTTCGATTCCTGGCTTGGGTCACTGTGTGGAGTCTGTATATTTTCCCTATGTCTGCGTGAGATACCTCCGGGTGCTCCGGTTTCCTCCCACAGTCCAAAAGACGTGCTGATTAGATGCATTGGTCAAGCTAAATTCTCCCTCAGTGCACCCGAACAGGCGACTGAGTGGGATGTCTCGGGGATTTTCACAGTAATTCCATTGCAATGTTAATGTAAGCCTACTTGTGACACTAATAAATAAACTTAAAAAAAGCTTTGCTGGCCACTTAAACATCAAACCAAAGATTCAGAAATCATCCAAAAATTACTAGAGTGACAATTTGCATTCCATTTTCACAGCAGCGGTTACATGCAAGGTTATGTGACTGTTGAACCACATATTTCATACAGTTTACAAGGAATGTCTAACCTACAGGCTTCTTTGTGAAAGATATACTCACTCTTGTTTCCTCCTCAATGAAGTGAAGGCAGCTCTGTGGCTAATGGGTTTCAGAGAGGAAATACTTAACAGCTGTGACTATTGTTTGTTACAACCTGTTTACTGACTAATAGGAGGATTGTGTTAGAAAAGAATAGCAGCCAAACTTTTAAGAGGTTGCATGTGTGTAGAGCTTTCCCAGAGTCCTTTACAATGTCGCACATATTCCAAGTGAAGTTGCGAAACGAGGCCTCCCCCCTTTCACTGGAACTCACTGCCGAGCAACGAAAGAGGCAAAAGCAAGGAAAGAGCAAACAGCTTTCTGCAAGATCACCAATAATCTAATTGCGATTGAACTGCGAAAACTATCCTCGCAGGAGCAACAATTCTTGAAGCGAAACAGAAATTGGCTGATGCAATGTGCAATCAGGGACACAGCAAAATTCTGCTTACAGGAAGCGAAAATTGTTTCATGCAAATTGTAACAGGCCGGAATAGACTAAATGCTTGAAGAAAGAAAGACAAAACAATTTGAAACCTAACTTGAAATGTTGAACTTGGTTTTACCATCCCAAACACCCAGTTTAAAAAAAAAATGTTATGGGATGTGGGTATTGCTGACAAGGCCCATCTTTCAGAGGTGGTGGTGAGCCACATACTTGAAGCATTGCAGCCCATGTATTATAGATACATCCACAGTACTGTTAGGAAGGGAGGTAGTCAGGCTGATAGAAGAGTATTGTGATGGGGAGGAAGATTAAAGTGAAGGAATCAAGCACACCGACCCCATTCCTGCAATATTTATTGTGGCAAATCAGTTTTCACAGCCTTGTTTACTTTTCCCAGAGTTCACACCCAGGCTTAACCAAGCAAACACAGTGAGCATCAATGGTCAACAGACTCACATGGTCAAACACAGAACAATTGAGCCATTGAACATGTCACTCCACACCACACCCACCACTCTGATCGCAGCCCTGAGCCTTTAATGTAGCCCTGACTCTTTCATGCCACCATCTCTTGGTCAGAGTCGCAAGTATTTAACAGGATCCCCCTTCCTGATTACAACCCCTGAGCCTCTATCATTATGCCCATGACCCTTCAGTGTTTCACTTCCTCCTGCCACTGTCCTGAGCCTTATCTCCTACTTTCTGCCTGCATGGCACTGGTGTTTGTGGTTCTTTACCCATTACCCTGTTCCCCTGAACCCTGTCCTCATATTAATTTGTGACCATTTTCACTTTCCACATATGCTACCTGACCTGTGGAGAATCTTCAGCACTTACAGTTTGTACTCGAAGAAATAATTGCACCACTAAAAAATATAAATTTCAATCAGAATTTGTTTGAAAAATAGAGTTTATTGATCTAATTCACAACCCAACAGTCCCAAAAATAGCCAGCTTTCTGTGGAGTCTACCAGCTGACAGTGCGATGTTTCAATGAGCCGACAGATGAATTATTGTTTGTTGATAAACCCCAGTTGAAATGATTTTGCTCCACATTATTTGACAAGTGTTATGGTATTATTATTTAATACCGCACAAGGCAAAGGCTAGACATGTCCAACAATAATCCCCATGCTTCCTATGAACCACTTTACAGCTGACTGATTCCATATCATAGAAATAAATAACGTCTTTCTGGACATTGAAGGACTTTAATTCCCTCAGCATCCATTTTGTTAACACCCTGGGTGTATGCACAGTGCTTGGTAATCATAGAATCCCTACAGTGCAAAAGGAGGCCATTCGGCCCATCAAGCCTGCACCAACCACAATCCCACCCAGCCCCTAACACCCCCATGTATTTACCCTGCTAGTCTCCCTGACACTAAGGGGCAATTTAGCATGGCCTATCAATCTAACCCACACATCTTTGGACTGTGGGAGGAAACCGGAGCACCCGGCGGAAACTCACGCAGACACAAGGCGAGACACAGTCACCCGGGAATCGAACCCGGGTCCCTAGCACTGTGAGGCAGCAGTGCTAACCACTATGCTACCGTGCCGCCCTAAAGAAGTGACAATGGAGCCAGAAGACTCTATTAATCTGAGTAACTGCTCCTTTGCAAATATCCAATGAAGGACAGTTTTAATTCTTCGATCAGTAAATTCATCCTGTGGCATGTTGCAATTTTAATTTTCAAACAAAAATGATAGGAATTCATCGATCATTAAGATTTGGGAAGCCTCCTGTCAGTTGCAGAATCAGATCATCATATGGCCACTTGTGTCCACTGTAGGAAACATATCGATAGATAATAGTTCCAGGGAGATCTCCTATTGCCTTCATTACTGTAAGCAGGCTCACTCATCTCAGTGCTATTCCTCTCATGTGTAAAATAACTACTAGGTTTACTGTAGCACTGCAAAGTAATTTGTTGTTGGTGACTGACCTGAACATTGAGAGGATTCAGGATCGAAGGACTACCATGAAATATTTAGTGTGTTTATAAATCGATAATTTGGCAAACAAAGATATGTATGGGCAAACAAAAAATAGCTTGCTTCCCTCAATACCATGAATTGCATTTGCTTTGATCTGTCAATATTAAATAATTTTCCTCTGAGAAGACATATCCAGAGAGGATATACATGCATACTTAGCAGGAGGAATATGCAAGGGGCCAGCACTACCAAACATGCATCTCCAAATACATATCACAGATACTTTATATCACAAAGGATGAAAATAAAATGGCTCCCAGCTTCAATAGCATTTGGAGCTAAGAGTTCCAGGTTTCCACTGCACATTATGTTAAGAAAAGCTTTCTGAAATCTGGTTTTAGTCATGACAGTCTAGTTATGTTTTCCCTTTGTTCTAAGCCAGAACTCTCTGATCTTGTATCCCCCGCCCCCACAAGAACGGAGAATTTGGCTCTCATTCACTGCAGCGGAACCGGAGAATCCCAGCCGCGGGCGAGGTTGGAGAATTCGGCCCTGGTTTCTTCCTTCAGCGGAAACTGATTCTCTCTGTCTATCCTAACGAATCTTTCAATGGACACATCAATGAAATTACCTAATATCCTGCCGCCCTTAAGACATCACAAACCTAGCTTATGTAATCTGTCCTCAGAATTTAATTCTTTTAGCCCTCACATCAGTCTAGTGAATCTGTGCTGCACACCCTGTAAGGCTAATGTATCCTTCCTGAGGTGTGGTGCCAGGAACTGAATGCACTATTCCAGATGGATCAGAGCTCAGTACAGCTGTAACATAACTTCTACCCCTTTTAATTCTAACATTTTAAAGAGAAAGGTCAATGTTTCAATAACCTTTTGAATTATTTTTAAATCTGTCCATGATTTTGTAAGATCTGCACTTTATAACATATTGTAATTATTTGTGGACCCTAATATTGATAATTGTGCAATCCTTTTATTATTTTATACTTTAGTTTAGTTATGACATGAATTATGATTACTTGCTTTATTTATACCATCCTCTCAATTCAGCACATGAAGATTCAATAAACCAATTAGCTATCCGTGTGGATGGAGAGCGCTGCTGCTGTCCTTTCACACTTTTATCTTCTCTCATCCATGATCTCCTATTCTGGGATGATTGCACTCAAACAGCAGTTAAGTTTGTAGAGGCAGATGTTCACATTCGGTTCTGGAACAAACGATTCATAAGGGATCTGAGAATAGGTGAGTTTAGATGCTACTGTGCATATTTACCTCAGGCCCTATGCGAAACACAGAGCTAACAGTGCATAATAAGTATGACTGATCTACTCCCACCTCGAATAGTGTGTCCCATGCCTAGGTAATCTTAACAGTAATGTTGCCATAGTCCCAGGTGAACATAGGCTGCTCTTCCCTTTGAGGGGGAAAGCTGACTGATAGTGATTTAACCTGAACATCACCACATCTAAGATTAGGGGCAGGGTTGAGAAGGCAGGGCCTTCATGAATAACCTCAGCCGGTACAGGGATTGAATCTTCGCTGTTGGCATCGCTCTGTTTAAATGTTTATTTATTGGTGTCAAAAGTAGGCTTATAGTAACACCGCAATGAAGTTACTGTGAAAATTCCCTAGTCTCCACACTCCGGTGCCTGTTCGGGTACACTGAGTGAGAATTTTGCATGGCCAATGCACCTAACCAGCATGTCATTTGGACTGTGGGAGGAAACTGGAGCACCCGGAGGAAACCCACACAGACATGGGGGAGAACATGCAGACTCCGCACAGACAGTGACCCAAGCTGGGAATCGAACCTGGGTCCCTGGCGCTGCGAGGCAGCAGTGCTAACCACTGTGCTGCCCCATTTGCTGTCCATCCAACTGGGAGTCAGTTAGCTCAGTTGGCTGGATAGCTGGTTAGAGATGCAGTATGACGCCAATAGTGTGGGTTCAATTCCTGTACTAGCTGAGGTTATCCATGAAGGCCTCATCTTCTCAGACGTGCCCCTTGCCTAAGGTGTGCTGATCCTATGGACTATGTTGACTTGACCTATGCCCAGGTAGGTGCTCTTAGCTATTTTGCAATGACAAGAGAGTGTGTGTGAATACAGGGCTACCATCATCGGCAAGAAGCTGATCCTTTTCCTGTGCGTGTATATATCCCAGCCCAGCAAGAGTACAATGAGACCGATTATTTCAGCTCTGACAGCTGTGAGGGTATGGTCATGCTTAAATTATTGGAACTGGACCCAAGGAACAATTTCAATTTTTAAATAGAACATTCTGAATTTATTAGTTTCAACACAGCATAACAATGACGTGATATTATTTCACTTCTACGTCAACACCAAGGGCACGACATTGAAACCATTCTCATTAGAGCTCACCCATTTGTAAAGGAAGAAAATAATGAGTTGGCATTTATGTAGCACCTGCATGGCCACCAATAAACTAAGCAGCTGATTTTTACCCCCTTCACTGGGTGGGAACATTGCTGTAGCTGATTTAACATAGCAGCCCAGCACTAATGATCCATTCCTACCAAGATGCAGCTCACCACCATTTTGGCTGGGGCATTGAAAAAACCAGTCCGAACACTCACTGGCTACAATTAGGAGCCTCATTAGCCCCTCACATCAAAGTCCCATGATGTCAATAGGACCCTAATGCAAGCTCAAAGTACATTTGGCACTTGGTTTTGAGTGACATTACCAAAATTCCTTTAAGGGGCTGCTCTGGGAACTAGGTTTGTCGATTAATTTTTGTGCTCCCTCCAAAAAATTGATCCCACTATCCATGACTCTCTTGACAACTCGACCTCTGATCTTGAGGGCTCTTCCTCTTCATTTCTATGCATTGACTGGGCTCTGCAATGGAGTCCCTGCATTTCCTGCCCCTTCCGTGCTGAGCCGCTGCAAGTGCACAAGCAGTTCCCTGGCAAATGGGTGAGCAGGTCCAACCATGAAAATCAGGACATTTAGATGAGCACTTGAGACACCACATCATAAAAGGTTATGGATCAAGGACTGGAATATGGGATTAGAATAGCTCGTTGCATGATGGCTGGTGCAGACATGATGGGCCAAAGGGCCTCTTTTTGTGTTGTCAAACTCTTTGGATGGGATTTTAGGGTCTCGCTCATCCCAAAGTTGTAAAATCCCACCCGAGGACAACGGACCTTCCCATTGTCCGCCCCTCGCCTGCTCCGATTCCTCTGGTGGGCGGGGTAGTAAAATTCCGGTCTATGACTGTGTTTATGACGTCTATAGATGGCAACAAACCCTCTTCACCTGATGGAAGCACAAAAACCCACCTCTCCATTTGAAATGCAGCCTCTATCAGTTTGCAGGAAAACACAGCAGCCCATTTGTGCAGAGCAATGTCCCACAAACAGAAGGTGAAATAAATGTCTGATTAACCTGATTTTTGGTTTGAGATGTGAATGTTGGCCAGAACAGCCTGGGCACTCCCTACACTTTATACAGTTTCACAGGATCTTTAATGTCCACTTGAATGTAAATAGGATTCTTGGTTCAACATCTCATCTGAAGCTCAGGACTTAATTCTGACAACACAGCATTCCCTCAGCTCTGCACCGAAATGTCAACCTAGATTATGCATTCAACTCTACAGCTTGAACTCAGAACTTTTTATCTCTAAGTGCTGTCTTTGAGCCAAGTTGACACTTAACCCTGATTGATAGCTTTTTATTTTCTTATTTTAATAAAGCAGAAGATTGTTCATTCCACTTGTTGCTGCCAGGGGCAAACGATTAGATTGACCTCAATTTTAACTCCCTCTGCTTCACAGAGAGCAGGAAAGTAAAGGCAGTTAAAACGTTCCTTTCCTGTCCTACCTGACTTATTTATATTGGAGATGCCAATCAGCAGGACTCCATTGAGATATATAGGTTGTGCTGCTATGATACCACCGGGGCCTGATGCACCATTTCAGTCTAGAGCCTGAGAGGGGTAGAGCAATGGTGACTATCCCACCAGGCCAAGCTGGATGGAAATAATGGCTAAGCCAGAGGAAGCACACCAAGGTAGGTTTCTATGACTTAGTTTAGGAGTTCTTTTCCAAACAACAGAAACACTAAAACCAAAAGCGAGCCCAGCACAATTCTAAGGATATCCATTCAGGAGTCCTCTAATCTTGTACCATTCCCGTGAGATCCCTTCAGCAGCCTCCTACCGACAGAATTCCCGTCCACCAGCCTGGCAGTGGTTTGTGCCAAATTCGGGTTGGAGTCCCAACTTGCATATGAAAATAAGGTTTGGGATTCTTTAGTCCTGCCTAAACCCTCACGCCCATGTTCCAACCACAAAGCTGATCCTGGCACAAGATAACATTGAGGCTATAGAGTGCACTGTAGGCTGTAGCTTGCAAACAGTTATCTATCGTATCTGTTGCTCAGAAGCTGCTGTCCACAGGTCTGCAGATTAAATTCTACTTTAACACCATCTCTCTTGCCTCTGTATGGTCAGAATGCTTGTCTGACATCCAGTCTTGGGTGAGATGCAACCCGCCCCCCCATTAAATATTGAGTTGACCAAAGCCATTGTCCTCATCAACTGTTAAACACTACTTACCATTGCCGGCCTACCGGCCTCCACCCCAACTTAATTCAACACACTACTGCTCAAATTGTATTTTACACCAAATCCTCTCCTGGCTGTATAGGTTGTCTGTTAGTCCTCCCACAACCCCAATTTAAAATTCTCATCCTCATGTTTAAATCTCTTTGTCTCCTCACCCCCTCTAATCACTGCAACCTCCTCTGGCCCTGCAACCCTTCGGGAACTCTGGTTTTCTGACTTTGGCTTTTTGGACATATCTCCTCCTTCTCTTTGACGCACATCCCATTAGCATCCTTGCTTTCAGCCATATAGGCCCCCATGCTCTGGGATTCCTCCCATAAACTCCTCCAGCTCCCTTCTCTCTTTAGGACCCTCTTTAAACCCAGAACCTTGATCAAGCTTTTGGTCCTTCTGCCACCACTACCCCCATTAGCTCCTTATTTGGCTTGATACCCATTTTTGTCTGAAAATATTCCTACAAACACCCGGTGGCTCTATATTGATGGTGCTCTATAAACAGAAATTGTTGTTTTGTGACTGAAAGGAGCTAAAAATAAATTAATTAATTTGTCAGTGCAACCAAATTGCTTTTAAAAAAGCAATTTCTCTCAAGAATTCTCTCAAGAAACTCAGACACCACAAAGCAGCCAGCTTGATTGCAACCCCATCCACAAACATTCACTCCCTCCACCACGAATGCACTATGGCAGCAGTGTGTACTATCTACATGATGCACTACAGGAATGCACCAAGGCTCCTTAGGCAACACCTTCCTCACACATAGCCACAGCCATATCTAGAAAGACGAGGGCACATGGCCAGACCACCACCTAGAAGTTCCCCTCCAAGCTATTCACCATCCTAACTTGGAAATATGTCACTGTTCCATCACAGAATCATAGAATACATAGAATCCCTACAGTGCAGAAGGAGGCTATTTAGCCCACGAATCTGTCCCAACCACAATCCCACCCAGGCTCTATTCCCGTAAGCCTCATTTGCCCTGCTAATCCCCCTGACACTAAGGTCAATTTAGCATGGCTAATTAACCTAATGCACACATCTTTTTACTGTGGGAAGAAATCAGAGCACCCAGAGGGGACCCACACAGACACGGGGAGAAAGTGGAAACCCCATACAGGCAGTGACCTGAGGTTGGAATTGAACCTGGGTCTCTGGCGCTGCAAGGCAGCAGTGCTAACCACTGCGCCACTGTGCCGCCCTACTCTTTCAAAATCCTGGAACTCCCTTCCTAAAGCTCTGTGCGCATACCTACACCACATGGACATCAACAGTGAGTATTAGAAAATGGTTAAATTTGTGGGGTGGGCCCAGAATATCATGGTTGATCCTGATCATATTTTTACAAAGGGATCACCAACATGCTCCTGTTGGAATGAGTCACTAAATGACAATAAAGACCTGAAGCATTTGACTGTGTTGATGAAAACAGAAGACAATATAGGTGTATGTACCATAGTTCAGCCATGGTCTCATTGAATGGTGGGAGAATATGGAACAAGCTTGAGGGGCTTTTTTCATTTTTTCTTTCATGGTATATGTGCATCACTGGCAAAAGCAGCATTTGTTGCCCAAATTGCTAATTAGCTTGTTCCTGTTCCTATGGCCCTCCAGCTAAATGATTTAACCTGAGACACTCTTGGTCTGTATTTTTTTGTATTCATTCGTGGGACATGGGCATCGCTGGCTGGGCACTATTTATTGACCATCCCTAATTGCCCTTGAGAAGGTGATGGTGAGCTGCCTTCTTGAAAAGCTGCAGTCCACAGGGTGTGGGGTTGACCCACTATACCGTTAGGGAGGGAATTCCAGGATTTTAATTCAGCCACTGCGAAGGAACAGTGATATATTTCCAAGTCAGGATGGTGAGTTGCTTGGAGGGGAACATGCAGGTGGTGGTGTTCTCATGTATCTACTGCCCTTGCCCTTCTAGATGGAAGTGGTCATGGATTTGCAAGGTGCTGCCTAATGATCTTTGGCGAATTTCTGCAGTGTATTTCGTACATTATTCCATCACACTCCTGACTTGCGCCTTGTAGATGGTGGATGAGCTTGGAGGAGTAAGGAGGTGAATTATTCACTGCAGTACTCCTAGCCTCTGACCTGCTCTTGTAGCCACTGTGTTTATGTGGCAGTTCATGTTCAAGTGCAACAAGATCTGGACAATATCCAGGCTTGGGCTGACAAGTGGCAAGTAACATTCGTGCCACACAAATGCCAGGCAATGACCATCTTCAACAAGGGACAATCTAATCACTGCCCCTTGACACTCAGTGGTGTTACCATCACTGAATCCCCCACTGTCAACATCTTTGGGGTTACCATTGACCAGACACTGCTTCAGTACCTGAGGAGTCATGAATGGTGCTGAACATTGTGCAATCATCTATGAACATCCCCACTTCTGACATTGTGATAGAGGGAAGCAGCTGAAGATTGTTGGGCCCAGGACACTTCCCTGAGGAACTTCTACAGAGACGTCCTGGAGCTGAGGTGACTGACCTTCCACAACCACAACCATCTTCCAATGTGCCAGGTCTGATTCCAACCATTAATGGGTGGCCTCCTTTTGTTCTGTAACCATTCTAACATTCTGTGATTTTATAACAATGAACTAGGTGGTGTTTCTTCCTACTCAGTTACTTAGTACTACAAATACTCTCTCTGCTGAATCAAAGGTTGTGGGGGTTTAAACTCACTTCTAAATTTATGCACATTATGAGACTGACACTTCAGCGCAGTACTGGAAGAGTGCTGCATTGTCAGGGAGGTATGGTCTTTTGAATGGGACGCTGAGGAATTTAATGCTCCCCTCTCCCAGTGGCGATGGGAAATGGAGGTGAGGGGGGGGGGGCTGTAAAATGGCGATGGGGGAGGTGTCTTTCCAATTCCCCAGGATTAAATCCAGGGTGGGAATGGTTCAGGACGATCTTCCTGTCTGATGGCCAATTGGGACTTTCAGGGCCCGTTTTCGGGTGCAAAAACTTGGTAAAGTCGGACATGAGGCGAGTAGTGTGATCCGCGACCACCTCCGCGCCCGTTCCCCCTTTACCAAGCACCCAAAATGGCCACGATCGGCACTGTGCCTGAAACAGATGTGACGTTAGTTTAAATGCATTTGCATGCATTTAAATTGACTTAATGGGCTGGACGCCCAAACTTACCGGCATTTCCCCCTTTACCATCGCATCTGCCCATCCAGATTCGGCGCAAAACAGACATGGTCCGTAAAGGTCTGATTCGGGCGCTCCAGTTTCTGAGGAGGTAAGTTCAGAGCTTCCAGCGGCTCTCTGACTCAGATCGGTGTGGGGTGGGGGGGAGGGGAGGGAGGCAGGCCAGATGGATTTCTGGTGGGGGGGAGGAGGGGGGGGGGAGGAGGAGGGAAGCATTTCAGATGGATCTCTGGTGGGTGTGGGGGGGGGGGGGCGGGGGGGGGAGGAGGAGGGAGGCAGGTCAGATGGATCTCTGGTGGGGGGGGGGGGAGGAGGGAGGCAGGTCAGATGGATCTCTGGTGGGGGGGGGGGCGGGGGAGGATGGAGGCAGGCCAGATAGATCTCTGGTAAGGGAGGGAAGGGGAGGAGGAGGGCCAGATCATTCTCTGGATGGGGTGGGGGAGAGGGAGGCCAGATCGTTCTCTGGTGGGGGGGGAGGGTAGGAGCAGGGCCAGATAGATCTCTGGGGAGGAGTGGGGGAGGAGGAGGGAGGAGAACCGGATCGTTCTCAGGTGGGGGGGGAATGGGGGGGTCCGCTGCCACTCTGTGTGCAATAGGTTGGGGGTAAGTGGAGCAGGGGGTCACAATCAGTCTGGGAGTGGGGAGTGGGTAATTAAGGGGGACAGTTATGTTGTAGGACTGGGGCAAAGTCTATGGGGGTGGCCCGGGAGCAATGTGGCAGTGGGGCGTTTTTCAATTTTGTTTACTGCGCATGCACAGTTGAAGGCTCCAATCGGAGCTGCAGGATTTTGGGCGTGATAAGCCCCGCGCACAACCTTCTGCAGCACGATTCAGAATCGCTGCTATTTTTTCAGGCAGGGTGTGTAAACCTGAGAACAGGTTTACAAGTCAGATCTGGATCACTCCCAAATTCAGCACTTAGAATCAAAATGGTAAAATCGGGCCCTAAGTAGCTACATTGACCTTATCTCACACAGCTGATATTCAAGCTGGTACAACAGGAACCATGCCATGTGGGAAACCCTGGGAAGTATGCCCGTAGCTTGGTGCAGGGGTCCCTCCTTCCCCAACATCTCAAGCCCAATGCAAGGAACTGCCAGTTGAAACAAGGGCTCCTCCGCCCTCCCTTCCTCCCCTGCTTACAGGGGTCTACTTGAATGACTGCCCTTAGTCTAGGGTGTCCAGTGACAAATCTTCTACTGGACTGACTTGCAGTACCAGCAGTGGCCGCCTCTACAAGTAGCACTGCTGGCACTGGAGAGCTGCTGACTTCTGATGGGTTGAAACCTCTTGGAGCCGGGAAATTCACCCCACGCTAGGAGGTCTGGTGGAAAATTGAACCCGGTGGAGCCGTGACCTTCAATTGCGGGCAACAGGGAATTAATTTCAAAGAGATTCCAGGAAACCGCTGCTTTAGCATTGTGGCTCTGCAGCCAGTTGATCAGCTCATCAGCATGACCATTAAATTTCACCTTTTAAACCTGTGCCGACCTGACAGTGCCAACTTGGCAGTGCCAACCTGTGCCAGTGCAGAGCCAGGGCATTTCCCTCTCCCACCGGGGGCTATGCTTACCTTGGCACTCCCGGCAGGATCCCCTTGACTGTTGCCTGTCTTCACAAACCTGTTGTGAAGTCGGCGAGGTTTCAATATTCTGTGAGGGGAATGTGAAAGGGAGGACTTTTAAACAGATGCAAATCTATTAAAATATATTTAAATGAGGTTCCCATGCTGAATCTCATTACATCACCAGTGAGGGCAGGGAAAATCAGGAAACACGGTTTCACCGCTAAAAATTGCACTTCCCCGTGAGATTTTGTGCCCACATTGCCATTCTCGCTGGCTGCAAATGCAGGGGCATTTAGATGAATCCACATTAGGTCCAGGGTTTGCCTCAAAACCCACTGGAATGCACTGCCTGAAATGGTGAAGGAAGAATATCCAATGGTAATTTTCAAAAACAAGTCATACATAAACTTGAAGAAGAAAATATTCTGAAAAGACTGGCGCTAATTGAATAGGTCTTTGAAAGATCAAGTTTGGTATGATGGGCTGAATAGCCTAACTGTGCTGTGCTGTATGATCCCGTGGTTCTATGACTTCCAATTCTTCACATGGAATCCTTTCTGTGGACTCTTTCGACCCACAACCTCTCTGGCATTTTGAAGAATGAAAGGTGACCATAACACAATAAGACATAGGAGCATAAGTGGGGCATTCAGCCCATTGAGTCTGCTCCAATACACACAAAATTCTTATAGCACTTGATAGGGTTGATGCAGGAGGAATGTCTCTCCTGGCTATGGGAGTTTAGAATAAGGGGCAGGCCATTTTAGTCTGCAATAAGGGAAATTTTCTTCAGAGAATGAGGCTAAGGCTATTCAGCCCACCATACCAAGCTTGTGGCGAATCTTTGGAAATCTCTGCCTCAGAAGACCTTGGCGGCTCTGTCACTGAGTATGTTCAAGGCTGAAAATAGATTTCTACATGTTAAAAATATCAAGGGATATGGGGATGGTGTAGGAAAATGGTGTTGAAATAGATCAGTCATGATCTCACTGAATGGTGAAGAGGCCTCACAGGGCTGATGGCCTCATCCTCCTCCTATTTCTTATGCCCTTAAAATAAGTTGGGTCCTTGTGAGGAAAATGCACCCCGCTGTGAAAAATCTTCCAGCTTTAATTAATTGAATGAAAAGAAAGACATGCATCCTTTGTGCACCTTCCATGATTACAGTATGTCTCACACTGCTTTTCAGTCATCCTGGTACTTTTGAAGTCGTCACTTTTGTCATGTAGCAAAAGTAGCAGCCAGTTTGCACATAGCAATGGCCCACAGACAGTAATACATAAATGATCTTTTATTGTGTGGTATTAAATGGGGGTCATCAGCTCAGTTGGCTGGATGGCCGGTTTGTGAAGTGGAGCGACGCCAATAGTATGAGTTGAATTCCCATACCTGTTAAGGTTTATCATGAAGGCCCCACCTTCTCAACCTTTGCCTGAGGTGTGGTGATCCTTGCCTTCAAAGGAGAGAGCAGCCTATGGTCATCTAGGACTATGGCAACTTTATCGATTAAAAAAAGGATAAATATTGATCAGGGCCAACTCACTATTCTCGTTTGAAATAGACCTTTTTTATTCACCTGAAAAGGTGGATGGAGCCTCAGTTTAATGTTGAATCTTAACAATGTGCCTCTGACAGTGCAATTCTTCCTCTATTACACTGGAAAACCAGCTTATTGATTATTTCCACTAGAATTCGAGAGTGGAACTTGAACCGTATGACTTAGAGGAAAATGTTCTATGAACCAAATCATTTTTTCCTTCATGAATTAACCTTTGTTCTTCAAGAAATTAAAGAATGAATTGCCTTCTGTCCCAATAGAGTTTTACTGTTCTGTTTTATTTCAGACATGTTAATCAAAGTACTTCATATCACTGATGCAGACTGCACTCTTTACTCAGTGACAGTCACAGAGATACTGAGAAGATCAAACTTCATTTCGTTCTGTGGAAGGATCTTTGTGGCTTTAGAAGTCCTGCTGCCTCACATTGTTTACATGGAAGCTTTTAATCTGCTTCAAAGACATTGGCTTAAAGTCGCTGAATATATTTAAGGAAGAAAGAAGAAAGAAGATTTATAGGCCCTAAAGGCATCAAGGGCTATAAGGAGAGAGCGGCAATATGACGTTGAGAGAGAGGATGAGCTATGGTCATATTGAATGATGGACAGAATGGCCTACTCCTGCTCCTATTTTATATGTTTCTATGTATCTGAATATGGGGAAAATCAGGCTGTGGTCACAAAGAATTTGATCATATTCTGTTTCCCCAAAATGTATATTAATAAAGGAGAGTTTGGTTTGTTGCAATGGCAAATATAAATGGTCTAATTTTCTGGTGCAAAGAAGCAACTCTGTAAGTAGGTAAACAGCAAAGCACTATTTGACTGGAGCATGAGTTGAAAATCCTGTTGCATCAAAACCCCAAATTACCTTGTGTAAGTGAAAAATAACCCTATACTCTGCAATAAAGAAAGAGTATTAGCACCGTTCATGACTTCAGGACATCCCAAAGCATTTACAGCAAATGGTGTACTTTTGGAATGTAGTCACTAGTGGGTGGTATAGTGGCACAGTAGTTAGCACTGCTCCCTCACAGCGCCAGGAACCCACATGCAATTCTGGTCTCGGGTCACTGTCTGTGTGGAGTTTGCACATTCTCCCTGTGTCTGTGTGGGTTTCCTCTGGGTGCTCCGGTTTCCTCCCACACTCCAAAGATGTAAGGGCTAGGTTGATTGGCCTTGCTAAATTGACCGTGGTGTCAGGGGATTAGCAGGGTAAATATGTGGGGTTACAGAAATAGAGCCTGGGTGGGATTATGGTCAGTGCAGACTCGATGAACCGAATGGCCTCCTTCTGCACTGTAGAGATTCTATGGTCACTTCTCTGTAATGTAGGAAACATGGCAGAAAATGTGTACACAGCGAGCTCCCACAAACGGCAATGAGATAATGCCCAGATAATCTGTTTTGCAACCTAGACTGCAGAATAAATATTTGTCAGGAGAACTCATCTGCTCTTCTTCAAATTAATGCCATTCAGCTTCCACCTGAGAGTGCCTCAGTTTAAGATCTCACTCAAAAAAATGATACCTCTGACAGGGCCGAACACCCGCAGTACTGCAGCAGAAGTGTCGGCCTGGATTACGAACTCAATTACCTCTATTTTCTAACTCAGAGGTTAGACTGTTTGAGATTGTGATCTGAAAAGGAAGAATGTGCAGGATTACGTGAAGAAGGTGGGAGAATGGCATTGGCTGAGTTGCTCATTTGGAGACCCGGTGCAGACATGATGGGCCAGATGGTCTTCTTCTGCATTATAATAATTCTGTGATATGTGTATGAGTGAGGAGGACGAGTGAGGAATCAAACTTGAATATCATAGCTTAATCATGAACAAAGAACAAAGAACAAAGAACAATACAGCACAGGAACAGGCCCTTCGGCCCTCCAAGCCCGCGCCGCTCCCCGGTCCAGGATTGAATCCTGAATCCAGGATCCCCGCCCAATTTTCCAGCCTATCTACATACTAATATCCTATCCACCGAGCTGTCCCTCACAGCTACGATGCTTTGTTCATCACAACCTATTAACTCACCCCCACCCCCCCATTCCAGACCATGTGATCTCCAGGGAGAGGCGAAAACCCAGAGTGAAAACCCCTGGGCCAATATGGGGAAAAAAAATCTGGGAAATTCCTCTCCGACCCCCTGAGGCGATCGAAACGAGTCCAGGAGATCACACTGGCCCTGATCGGAAAATGCTTCCCAACCCTATTCATTTCCACTTCCACGAACACCATATGAATTCCCTGCCCCCGAGACAGGTTCCCAACTATCCGCAGTCTCGCTCTGTACTGGCACCAGCAAGATGATCATAGAATGAAGCCTTGAAACGAGAAACAAGGAACAATTAGCCCGCGCCGCTCCCTTGTCCAAACTAGACCACTCTTTTGTATCCCTCCATTCCCACTCCGTTCATATAGCTGTCTAGATAAGTCTTAAACGTTCCCAGTGTGTCCGCCTCCACCACCTTGCCCGGCAACACATTCCAGGCCCCCACCATGAGTGTAGTTATCATGGTCAGTCCTGTGCAGTGTAATGGGCTCCAAATAAGTCTGTACACCAAACTGTTAGTTGAGTGTTTGGAGCAAAGAAAATCCTTTACCCACATACTTGAATGTGTCAGTGCTGAATGCTGCATAATAGGATACTGTGGTCAGCCTGATGGTGCCAAAGGCAGATTGGAATTTGCTTAATCTTAAATACTGAACAATGTTGCATGGAACTCTGGACTGAGTAAAAGCTGACAAACTGCAGTTGCCATGTCACCTCTGGCTATGATCCCTGATCATCATGACTAAGTAAGAAGTCTCACATCACCAGGTTAAAGTCCAACAGGTTTATTTGGTAGCAAAAGCCACTAGCTTTCGGAGCGCTGCCCGTTCGTCAGGTGAGTGAGAGGCACTCACCTGACGAAGGGGCAGCGCTCCGAAAGCTAGTGGCTTTTGCTACCAAATAAACCTGTTGGACTTTAACCTGGTGTTGTGAGACTTCTTACTGTGTTTACCCCAGTCCAACGCCGGCATCTCCACATCATCATGGCTAAGCCGTGAGAAGATGCCGTGATGATGACTAAGGTTAATCAAGATCTTGCTGTGTTTAATTTGATGGTGTAAATGAGATAGATGCATAAATAATTCTACCTCAATCAGGCTGGTTGGACTACACAGCTCTACAGCTTGACTGCTTCCAAGCTCACAGTAATACCCTCTGACTTTTGAAAGTCTATGAGATTGGGGGTCAAAGTCGCATTAAGTTGTCAAGCACCCACATGTGTTATGGGTAGGTTAGCATTCTGGTCACATTATTGGACTGATGGTTGAGAAAACATCACTAAAAGTGACCAAGAATTGGATTCTCATAAAAATGATCCAGTAATTTCCTTTAGGGTAGGAAAACTGACATGCTTCTGCAGTGTGTCCTTTGTGAAGAAATATGTTACTATTTTTAATATTCTGGGTGTTTATTGTGTTGTTCTATGAAGCAGGCTTGCGTGTCTGTGTTCGTGAATTAATTTCATTAAACTGAAGACAGAGGACATCAAAGAAGTCTAGGTGTGAAAGGCAGGCATTGGAAGAAAATACGGAAATATGGAAATTTGCATTGGAAGATAAAACATTGTGTTCAGTTGTTAAATTTCAAAGGGGAGTAAAAATTGATTTACAAATTGGAAAAGGTCAAAATAAATAAACTAATGTTATTAAATTTAATTTTACCCAAAAAGTAGGGACAGTAGGGAGATCATAAAGATTTTTTATACTCTAGGAAAGATGAGTTTCAAAGAATGACAAGGACAATGGAATAAAGATGAAAGAGGGAAAATCTACTTAAGGAGATATAGGGGAACAATGTGGAAAACGGCCTTGTAAGAGCTCCTAAAGTCCTGTTCTGTGCTGGGAAAAGACCCGCGAAGAAACAAAGTGAGACAGCTTTCCAACCAACCTAAAAAAGTGTATATTTTTCAGAAAGTAGGGTTTTGTTTTAAAGTTTTTTGAATTTCCACAGTAGAGTGGGAGTGTGTGAGAAGCCATGTGACATAACTTCCCTATAGCAACAGTGGGGTTGGCTTGTGGTATAGTAACTGGATTTTATAGATTAAATATCTATAAGAGATTCTTGCCTAAAGGGTTGCTTATTTGTGAATCTAACCAAGTAGGAAATCCTTTTGAGGAAATATTCTGTAAGACTAATTTTAACCATGTAAATATAATCTTGTATGTTTAAGTTTTCCTCTCTTTTATCAGTAAATGTTTTAGCTTAATATTTAAAATCCCCAAACATTTTACTGGAATTTGTAACCTCTGACTTCAGTATACATATCTTCTCGCAGTAAAATGCAAATAGAAAATAGTTGTGATAGCTTGCCAAGTTTCCCATTGAGACTTAGTTTGCTAGTAATTACCACCTGTCAGATCATTACACTTATATATAACTTCAGTCCCACACCAATGTAAATCTCCTTCTGTAGTAGGCTAGTAGGCCATTGAGTCTTATCACGATTTTCTGAAGGAAAACTGGGAATGGACAACAATGGTTGATTTGCCAGCAATGCCCACATCCTAAGAACAAATGATTTCTTAAAAGTACAATGCCAGCCTTTAGATAAGTGGTTAAAATAAGACATCTGCTTAATAGATAAACAGAGGAGATTAAAATCAGCCTGCTTTATCTAAACACCACCCACCCAGTACAAAGGAAATGGAATGATAGCAAGGTCTCCTTCAGGTGTTGCAGTAAGTGATTATCTCACAATACCACATAGTGCTTGAGATTGTACATGTTGATCTTCCCTACTGAGTATCTAATTAACACTGCAACTCAGTATTCTTGAGATTGAGCGGCTGATTTACTGTGAAGAGTAAAAGCTGTGTGCAGACTTGGGAGATAAATCCCGACAAACTGAATCTAACGTTGCAAACAACACAGTCAGAATACAAATTGCTATACTTCCATCAAGCTTGTTCTGTCCAGACTCCCTATAACAATTATTATTAACTTGTCCATCCATTCATTATTCTCTGCTTAAGTCCTAACTCAAGGCTCCTGCATGAGTTTCGGGAGCAACTTGCTAAGAAAAGAAAGCATGGACTGTTTCTTGTTGTTGATTTTTATCTTTGCGTGTCCTTTCCATAGGGATGTCTTGTGGCACAGTGGATAGCAACCCTGCCTCTGAGCCAGAAGCTCCAGGTTTGAGTCCCACCCCAGGACTTGACCAAGCAAGGTGTGTTTATAACACAGCCAAACAAATGTCAGCCTGAAAAATTCTTCCAACACACCAATAGTGGTTGGAACGAGCAGGAGAGGCCCCTAGTCAGCCACGCTTGATGTGGCCTACTAGCCTACTTGATATCGTCCCTCAAACTATAAGCCCCTGGTGACAGGGTAGCAATTTGTTTCAGGAAAAAACTAGCTTTGGAAACAGAGGAAAGTCTGCCTTAGTGCACCACTAGATGTGGGAAGAGAAACAACAACAATCCTTTCCTAGGTAGGCTGTGGGCTGGCCTGAAGAGCCGACCTACTGTGTGTGACAAGATGGGGAGGGCTGCCATTAGGATGCAATTGGCCTGTTGGAATTCAGACCCATATTCAGAGCTGACACCCCAGTTTCCGCTGGCCAAGACCTCAAACTCAAGCCTATTGCCTCAGAGGTGGGAATGCTACCATTAGCCCAAAGGTCTCCTTGCTATCATGTAGTCTACTAGAAAATGGTAATGCTACTGACTGATTTCTTATTTCAGGTAGTACTAAGCTCCTTCTCCTTGAAAAAATCCAATTTCACGATTAATATCTCTAAAGCTTAATCCCCTCCTTCTTGCTGATATCTGACAAATTTCTTTTAAAGACTTTGAATAAAATAAATCAATGGTTTTCTCTGCAATAGTTCGACATGTCATTTATCTTCAGCAGGAAAAGAGGAACATTTCTGATTTATCATCTTGGTTGAAGAATGTACCATTTTTAGTTGTGTTCCCCAGTCCTATGCTATTGTCTCAGTTGAATAGCTTGTCAAATTCAATTCTACTTGCTTCTTTCCTTATTTTAAAAGAGCTGGATTAGAAGCACATCACAAACCGAAGCAGGCTAGAACCTCGCGACAAAGGAAAAAGATTTGATTTTCCTTTTGTCACTGCAGGAAGTAATGTTGCTGGAGTGCAGAAGATTTTCAAAAGGGGAGAGAACAATTCGAGAATGTTCTCAGATACTGAAACGTGTTGTTGTCCAATACACACACCAGCCTGACCCACCCAATATTTCCATTCTTGCCTAAAAGTCAATATCCTACAATTTCCCTGCATTTTCCTACCCAATAGCATAATGGGAACGGTATAATCACAAGGACTGCAGCAGTGAAAGGGAAAGCCCACCATTACCTTCTCAACATAACCAGAGATGGACAGTAAATATGGGCTTGCCAATGTCGTCCATAATCCAAGGACAAATAAAAATAAATAACCAAAATTGCCGAAAAGATATTTTTAAAAACATTCTCTGGTCATCATTTTCCTATGGGAGCTTCCTATGTGCGAATTGGCTGTTACTTTCCAGTGGCAGCACTTCAAAAGTACTATAAAGAGATTTGGGGTGTCCTGCCTTTCTCTTTTCTGTTTATGCCATTTATCGAACAATGGCTAAAATACTCGATTGATCTGTATCTTTGGGTTCACTGCCACCATTAACAATATTCAAAGAGATACTGGGGGCGATCTTACCAAAACAATTCAAAGTCTCGAATAAACGGGAAAACGGGAGAGTTTCAGATTGGTTTTTTCGGCAAGGCACAAGTCCAATCTTAGGCCGCTCTGTGCAAAAATTAATGCACAATCTGTTTCCCACCAGTAGGGAGAGGGGGGAGAGCTTACTCTCGCCAGAAAGCCAGCAGTTCACAGTAAAGGGCACAATCACGCTTCTGCAGATCTCTCTGCTCTGTGCAACAGAATGGAGAGGTCTGTCAGATACCCCCCCCCGCCCGCACCCCACGTGCGGATATGGAGTGCCTCCTCCCTCCCCCGATTGTTGGCTTCTTCAGTCAATCAGCCCCCCTCCCCCACCCAACCCCTGGCTGACCACCTCCCAGCCCCCAGTCGATCGCCCCAATTGATCACCTGTCGCAGTGTGCGTAGCTTCCTCTTCCCCCCCGCCAATCCAAGTTGCAGAGTGCACAGTTTCCTCTGTAGGCCCTGTCCCTATCCAGGCCTCACTCCCTCCCTTTCAGCTCCACCCCCTCAGGCCCCACCCTCTTGGCATTGCTGGACTCCTGGTGGGCAGTGTCAAGGGGCCAGACTGTCACTGCCAGAGTGTCGGGGTGGCACTTCCAAAGAGGCACGCTCTTCTTGCCCCTGATCTTCAAAGAGGCCTCAATGGCCTCTGGTTCTACCAGTGAGGCCACCACAACAGGACCAAGATGATGGAGACCATATGTGATCGTCACCAGTGAGGACTTTCACCAGCGAGTCCGTGAAGGCAAGTGAGCCCAGACGATTCCATCCCAGGCTCACTAATAATATTTAAATCCACATTTGAATTGATTTAAATATTGAGATATATTCAGGATGAGCGCAAAGCTGGTCTAATCAGATATCTGGGCCCGGTAAGATCATGAGAGGTGAGAAATCGGACGCAATCTTACTAGCCCGCCCCACCTATCGCCTGCTGGGACAAGAAGGTAAGATTTCTTCTAACATCTTCACAAATAACACACTTGCAGCCACAGTTAAAAACTATATTCATGCGTTACGTTTCTCATTTTGCAAGTACACAGATGTAAAGTGATGCATTTTAACCTCATTTTACATCACTGTGTTTGGCTGAACGTTTTTGTGAAGACGGATACATTTGATAGATTATTGCTGATGTCAGCAAAAAGATACTGATTTCCTTATCTGCGTGGATTTTAAGCCGATCAATGCCATTGCTGATCCTGATCTCATTGTGATTGAATTGTGCACAGCCAATGCAATAGTTAGGAATCAGTAGAGTTTGCAATCGAAACCTTGAATAATTTACATTCAGATTGAACCAAAGTCCGGCACTTCACTATCTATTACTAAGCATCTGGTTTTCCTATATAAATAAAACATGAAATTGTAAAGTTGCATTTTATTGCGACTAAACTCAATCAAAATCCAAATATATTTCTAATTTTTAGATTTATTCATTAGGCACGGTAGCACAGTGGTTAGCACTGCTGCTTCACAGCTCCAGGGTCCCGGGTTCGATGCTCGGGTCACTGTCTGTGTGGAGTTTGCACATTCTCCTCGTGTCTGCGTGGGTTTCCTCCGGGTGCTCCGGTTTCCTCCCACAGTCCAAAGATGTGCGGGTTAGGTTGATTGGCCAGGTTAAAAATTGCCCCTTAGAGTCCTGAGATGCGTAGATTAGTGGGTAAATATGTGGGGGTAGGGGTAGGACCTGGGTGGGATTGTGGTCGGTGCAGACTCGATGGGCCGAATGGCCTCCTTCTGCACTGTAGGGTTTCTATGATTAGAATGAAATGGAAAAATGTTGCTTTTTGAATTATTTTTCGTGATTGTATCTGATGATGTGCCTGAGCTTATACATTTCAGTTTGTTACTGCCAGAAGTTTTCATAGTATCATAGATTCATAGAATCCTACTGTGAAGAAGGAGGCCATTCAGCCCATTGAGTTCCGAAAATTAAAAGGCAGATTCTCCCATACAGCAACTCTGATTTTAAAAGAGAGAGTTGGAGCAATATGAATAGGGCTTAAAATAAGCAATGTATCCAGAGAGTCAGAGCCTCATTGAAAGAAATGGGCTCTTAATCCATGGCAAATCCCAGTCTATCTACTACTCAACCAGTGGAAATTGATAGTTCGAGGCTGGCAATTTATAGGAATGGCCCTGGGCAGCTTTTCCTTCAGTGTACCTGAACAGATGCCGAAGTATGGCGACTAGGGGATTTTCACAGTAACTTCATTGCAGTGTTAATGCAAGCCTACTTGTAACATTAATAAATAAACTTTAAAAAATACACCTCTAGCTACTTGAAGCCACCAAGAGTGCCCCTTCAGAAAAGAAAATCCCTTCTTTACCAAGCCAGCAGATGAGCATGAATTATGAATGATTTCTTTGAGCAGAATTTTCCAAAAGATGGCAAAGTGCCGATGTCTTTGAGTTGGTTTTCTCTTCAGACTGTCTCACATTTTGCTATTTTAAAGCAAAGGGTGTGTTTTGCACTATCATTGTAAGAGACAGGGCCTAAACATGCCAGCTCCACAAAGATTGGGTGCCGTTTTTAAAGGGTGCCCCAATCTCAAATCATAATCAAAGCACCCACCCCTTCCTTCCCCCCACCACCATTTGCTGACAGGTCCTATCCACTTAAAGCCACACCCACTTCAGGCCCTGTCCTCTGGGACTGCCATGTGCCTGTTCACCTGGGGACTCACTGGCCTCCGAGCCCCTGCTGTGGTCACTTCATCTGGTCTCAATTTTTGGAGAGCATTAGCGATTCCCGCAGCTGTGATGGCATGGGAACATCAGGCATTCTCAGAGACACAGTGTTAAGCTATTTTTGAATATTTAAATATATTTAAATGAATGGTAATCATGTTCACACCCTTGTTGGATGTGAACCTGATGATGCTGCCAGTAGAGGAGGGGGAACAGTTTTTTCTGGGATCTCTCCATTGCTAATCCAGTTATGGCCCTCTTGCGAGTTTCTGACCATAACAGGATTTGCACCTGTACCAAATGGGGCTGGAAAATCACCCTCTAATAGTGCACTATTCTCTGTAATTGTATTTCTTCCTGAGTGCGTGTGGTTGAGCGCCGTACGAGTGATATAACAATAGACATTTTGGGGTGAATGTTTGAATAAATAATCCTCTTTATTCAAACCCATTAAAGATTGCTGCTGATTATTAAAATTAACCACACCTTCTGGGGTAAGAAACACAGATACCTTCCTCTTCTGAAAAAAGCACTGGGTATGAGCAGTAAGAAAAGAAAATTGGGGCTTGAGTTCTCGCTCATCCCTGTCAGTAACAATGAATGAACAGCCTGAAAAACACAAAATATTTCAGTGGTGATTTTGAGGCCTTCTGCCCAAAGTAAAGTTAAAGAAAAGTTTATTCATTAGTCACAAGTAAGGCTTGCATTAACATTGCAATTAAGTTACTGTGAAATTCCCCTAGTCGCCACACTCCAGCGTCTGTTCGGGTCAATGCCCCTAACCAGCATGTCTTTCAGACTGTGGGAGGAAACTGGAGCACCTGGAGGAAACCCACACAGAAACGGGAAGAATGTGCCAATTCCACCAAGTCAGTGACCCAAGCCGGGAATCGAACCCGGGTCCCTGGTGCTGTGAGCAGCAATGTTAACCACTGTGCCACCGTGCCGCCCCAGTTGAAATAGGGGAGTAGCACCTTGAAAATGGGGTTGTCTGATCTACTGCCCTTTCCTGACAATGGTGTGGTTAAAGCTATATTCCAAAGGAGGCTTTGTGATTGGCTGGGATGGCTGCTTGAATTTAGTGATCAGCCGTTTAATATGCATATCCAACACCTCTGAATTACAAATGACTTGACTATCATTTTAGAACTTAACTGGATGGCACTGGTGCTCTGTCATCTTTTGTTCAATTCCAGATGGCAGCTCAATGCCTGGAGGATTAGGTTCGATCTACTGTTGTGAGGCCGGGAGGAGATGGCAGTGATTCTCACATTGTCATCCTCACAACTGTAATTCCCAAGGCTCCTCAGCTGGATTCTGTTGGGTCAAGAGGGTTCTTGTCCAGAGGTTGGAGGAACATTAGGAACCCCCATCAGTTCCATGGAGCAGACTCTTAAGTGGCCACCATCATGCCTTCTCGAAGATTCAGGATCCTGGTGGCAGAGGTCCTCCCACCAAGAGCTGCCAGCCAATCAAAGGCAGTTCCTCATTGCTGCGAACACCAGCAGAATTGGTGGCACTTTGTAGCAATGCAGCCACCGGAGGCCCATGATCCACATGAGACCCCAGAATCAAAGTGGGGATGCAGGAGAAGGGATGCAAGGTGTTCAAAGGCAAGGGCAGGGGTTGGCTTTCAACAGCACCTCCCCCACCTCTTCCTGATGTTGGGTGCCTTGATCAGTCACTGTATATGCCTTAATTCATAGGACCCCAAACCCTCTCCCTCCACTCACTGTGAATCAGTTGTCCTATGCAGCCCCCACTCAATTGCAGTGCGCTCAGGAAAGATGATGCCAGTAGGCACATTATTGACAACCTGGCACTGCCAGCGGGGAATCTATGATCATTCCCTTTCATCCTCCCACTCAATCAGGGGCAGGTTTTCCCACATCCGGGAAAATAACGAGGGTCCTTACCCTCAATTAAGTTGGCCCAGGTACCATGATTCTCTTCTGACTGTCTGCATCAAATCCAGCCCCACACAAACAATCTTGGCCTCTGTTGAACTGAGCCACTCACCCATCCACCCACTCCTGGGAATCAGCCACCCTCAGCCCTTCAGATGAATCTGTTTTCCCATTGTGGACATCAGCCAGAATACCTGATTCTGCAGCAGTGCGTCACCGACTGGCTGCTCCAGGTTACCCACTGGCCATGTGTTAATAAAATCCAGCTCTCTGGCTGGACCAGGGAACCAGGTCACCTGCCAGTTCTATTGAAGATGGGAGGAGCCGTCAGCCCGTGTATTGAAGTGGAAACTTTCCTGCTTCCTGACTGTGATAGATAGACTCAACAAAAGTTCGTTCCGACAAAGTAACAAGCATTTATTTACGAATAACTGCATGCAGTATATGGCTGAAACTTGGGGTCAGAGAGCAGTTGGTACAACTGCTCATTCTTCCACAAGTCCGCAATTACACAGAGAAACAGTTCAGTATTTATACATAATCATTATCAGTTTTCGTGACCAGAGCATATTCAGGAATTCGATTAGTAATAGAATCGTGAGCAATATCATTAATCAGGTTTTAACTTGCTGACCTCCCAGAATTCGTTGTCCCATTATTCATTCCCTTATCTTGTCCTTTGATGGAACAGAAGGTGGTCGGTGACTCTTTCCTCCCTGACCTTATCTTGTTTTATTTACTCATACAGACTTATTAACTCTTGCAAGGGTCTCGCATTTTGAAATAGCTTTGGTCAGCCGTTCTTTATATTGTAACAAATAGTTGACCAATTTTCCCATCATGCCCTTACTTAGTTCGTACAACTTCACAAGTGAACTATGCTAGCTGAATACCATAAACGGAGAAAATCTACTCTCATAGCCATATCTCCACAAAACCCCTAAAACGTTATTCTTATTTTATTTATTAGTGTCACATGTAGGCTTACATTAAAACTGCAATGAAGTTACTGTGAAAATCCCCTAGTCGCCACACTCTGGCACCTTTTGGGGTACACTGAGGGAGAATTTAGCATGGCCAATGCACCTAACCAGCATGTCTTTCTAACTGTGGGAGGAAATCGGAGAACCCGGAGGAAACCTATGCAGACATGGGGAGAACGTGCAGACTCTGCACAGACAGTGACCCAAAGCTGGGAATCGAACCCAAGGCCCTGGTGCTGTGAAGCAGCAGTGTTAACTGCTGTGCCACCGTGCCACCCTTTAATCTTTAATGGATGTCCATTGCTGTAGTAAGTTACATATTTGTGAGGAGCCCCAGTGCATCTGGCTCATATGTGTGACCCTGAAATGTAAATGTTGATGTCCTATTCAAAGTTACCCAACCTGATACATGCTCAGTTGCTACATGTATAGGTATGCACTCCAGCATGGATCGTAATGCCTAGCAGAGGAAAACCCCTTCTCTAACCTCCAAGTGGCAACTTTTCACCTTCCAGCCACCTCCCCAGCCAAACTCATGACTTTCTGATTTTCCCATCAAGTTATTCACAGAATGAACCAGAACTATCTGTCACTGGGGCTCTGTGACCATATTAAAGGAAGTAGGTACAGAAATAATGGATACACTGGTAGTAATCTTCCAAGAACCCTTAGGTTCTGGGAATGTTCCAGAGAATTCAAAAACTGTCACAGTAACATCCTTATTCAAAAAGGTAGAGAGATTTAAAAAACAGGTAACTATAGGCCAACAGCTTAACATCTGCCATTGGGGAAATGTTAGAGTTCATTACAAAGGATGTAGTAGCAGAGCATTTTGAAATAGTTTTGGGGTAGTATATTAGCACGGATAGAAGACTGGCTAATTAATAGAATAATAATAATAATCTCCACATCAGAATTAATAGAAGACAGAGTTGAGATAAAAGGGGTGCTTTCAGGATTGCAACTTGTAACCAGTGGTTTGCCACATGGATCAGCTGTGGGGCCACAATTATTGACAATATATATAGTACAAGGTAAGTGAATGTACTATTGTAGAAGAATATGTACAAAAATAGGTGGGAAGGCAAGTGGTGAGGTTGACACAAGAAATCTACAGAGGAATATAGACAGTTTAGGTGAGTGGGCAAAAACTTGATAGATGGAATATAATGTGTGAAGTTATGCATGTTGGTAGGAAGAATAAGGGAGTTGAATATTATTTAAATGGAGAAAGACTGCAGATAGCTACAGCACAGAGAGATTTGGGAGTCCTCGTGCATAAACCACAAAAAAACTAGTATGCAAGTTGAGCAGGTAAACGAGAAGGCAAATTTGATTTGATATGATTTGATTTATTATTGTCACATGTATTAGTATGCAGTGAAAAGTATTGTTTCTTGAATGGAATGTTGACCTTTATTTCAAAGCGAATGGAGTATAAAAACTGAAACTATACAAAGCACTAGTTAGACCACACCTGGAATACTTTGAAGAGTTTTGATTCCTTTAGCTAAGGAAAGATATACTGGCATTGGAAGCAGTTCAGAGAAGGTTCACGAGGTTGATCCTGGGTAAAGAAGGACTTTCTTATGAGTAGAGGTTGAGTAGATTGGACCTGTACTCATTACAGTTTAGAAGAATGAGAGGCAATCTTATTAAGACATATAGGATTCTCAGGGGGCTTGACAGAATAGATGCTGAGAGGCTGTTCCCCCTTGTGGAAGAGTCGAGGACCAGAGGGCATATTTTCAGAGTAAAGGGTTGCCTTTTTAAGACAGAGATGAGGAGGAATTGCTTCTCTAAGGGTACTGAATCTGTGGAATTGTTTACCATAGAGGGCTGTAGAGGCTGGGTCAACTCTAAAGTTCATCACTGGAAGGAGAACCCATGGAGTACTGGCATCAACATCTTTAGCTTCCCTGGACAGCTCAGGAGATGCATTCACCGTGTGGTGCCATACAATGCTAGATAAACCAGGAAAATTCCAGAACTGATCTTCAGTCTGTGTCACTGGCAACCAGGTATAACAATGTGGGAGCAACAATTGGTTGTAAGACCATTTGTCGTAGGAGCAGAAGTCGGCTATTCAGCCCATCAAGTCTGTTCCATCATTCAATGGGATCATCACTGACCTGATTTGATAATCTTTAACTCCACTTTCTTGTCTAATCCCCATAAACCTTGATTCCCTTACTGATTAAAAATCTGTCTATCTCAGCCTTGAAAATATTTAATGACCCAGCCTACACCACAGAAGGCTGTGGAGGCCAAGTCACTTAATATATTCAAGAAAGAGTTAGATTTTTTTCAGATTTTAATGGCATTGAGGAGAAAGCCTGAATACGACACAGAAGAATTTTTTCCTCATCTCAGTCCTAAATGGTCTACCTCATATCCTGAGACTGTGTCCCTGGTTCTAGAGTCCACAACCAGGGAAAAGATCCTCCCTGCGTCGAGTCTGTCCAGCCACAGAATCCCCACAGTGCAGAAAGAGGCAATTTGGCCCATTGAGTCTGCACCAACTTTCCAAAAGAGCATCCTACCCAGGCCCTCCCCTCTGCCCTATCCTCATAACCCCATGCATTTACCATGGCTAATCCTCCTAACCTACACATCTTTGGACACTAAGGGGCAATTTAGCATGGCCAATCCATCTAACTTGCACATCTTTGGACTGTGAGGAAACCCATGCAGACGCAGGGAGAATGTGCAAACTCCACACAGGGCCCGTTAGATTTTATACGTTTCAATCAGATCTCCTCTCATTCTTCTGAATTTCAGTGAATACAGCCTCAGTTGAACCAATCTCTCCTTCTAGTTCCACCAACCCCAGTGAATCTCCCCTGCACTCAATCCATGGCAAGTGTCCCCTTTCTTAGGTAGGGAGACCAAAACTGCACGCAATGCGCCAGGTATGGTTTCACTAAGGCCCTGTACAGCTGCAGTAAGACATCCATACTTCTGAACTCAAATCCTTTTGCATTGAAGGCCAACCTACCATTGCCTTGCATCCCTGCCTGTCCACTTTCATTGGTGTGCAAGGTACCAAATCCCTTGTACACCCAGTATATCACCATTTGGATAACACTCCTCCTTTCTGTTTTTCATAATGAAGTGTATAACTTCACAATTAGCCTAAAATTTCTAGGAGGTTACTTGTGCCTCCTTTGGTAAAGACAGAAGTGTGTTCAATTCTTCTGCCATTTCTTTGTTCACCATTATAATTTCCCTGGTTTCTGACTGTAAGGGACCTACATTTGTCTTTATTAAACTTTTTCTCTTCACATATTTATAGAAGCTTTTATGGTCAGTGTCTATGTTCCCTACAGTTTTACTGATACTCATTTTCCCCCTCTTGATCAAATGTTTTGTCCTCTTTTGCTGAATTATAAAATGCTCTAAAACCTCAAGCTTGCTGATTTTTTTCCCCATCTCACTGATTCCCTCTCCTATTTAATGGTCATCCTGATAACCCACCTCACTGACCAAACCTTTGGCCATCTTTGAGTTTAATTGTTCACTTGTACTTTGAGTTAGCTTCCGTTATTCCTTATACCCCTGTGAAGTGTCTTGTAATGATTTCCTATTTCAGAAATTCTGTATAAATATTAAGTTGTTATTTTGATAGGCATTCCTTTGAGCATGATGGAAAATAAAAAGAAAAGCAGACAAACAATTTATATGGTCTTATTAAAGCAAGCTAGAGAGAGCTGTGTTTGAAAATAGCACCGAGGCAGTGAGAATCAAACAGCCATGCACAGCCACGCACAGCCACTGCATTATAGCTGTGTGGATGCACAGACATATTAATGACAGCAAATCATTTCATCTGTGAACAATGCGGCCATGATGTGGAGATGCCGGCGTTAGACTGGGGTAAACACGGTAAGGAGTCTAACAACACCAGGTTAAAGTCCAACAGGTTTATTTGGTAGCAAACGGCTAGTGGCGTTTGCTACCAAATAAACCTGTTGGACTTTAACCTGGTGTTGTTAGACTCCTAACAATGTGGCCATCAGTGCAGCTCAGATCATCTGCATTCATGCCACGTTACAAATAATTGATAGAAAACAAGTTACTTGAATACTTGTCATTACCTAACATCCTAATCAATGGAATGCAAGGACATTCAGAATGAGTTCAATTGAAGACATTCAGGGTCAACATGTTACTGTACATGTGTTGGAAAGGCAAAAGGGTCTTGAACAATTAAAGTACCTTGGATTTCACCCTTTTAATTCTATTGATGGATGATTAACTCATTAGCTGAATTGCTGCCATCATATCCTTTACACAATGTTCTTTATCTTGGTCAGTCCCAAGGGAAGCTCTTTCTTCCCATTCCTCCGCCTGATGACCCAAATTGTAGACATCTTCACAGATGTTAACAAAGTGCTGTTTATTTCCAGCACATTTTTGTTTTCACTTTATTACTCAAATGTTATTGTTCTTTTAAAACCTCTGCCACAACTTTTTAAACAGTAAGAAGTCTCACAACACCAGGTTAAAGTCCAACAGGTTTATTTGGTAGCAAAAGCCACTAGCTTTCGGAGCGCTGCTCCTTCATCAGGTAAGCAGCGCTCCGAAAGCTAGTGGCTTTTGCTACCAAATAAACCTGTTGGACTTTAACCTGGTGTTGTGAGACTTCTTACTGTGTTTACCCAGTCCAGCGCCGGCATCTCCACATCATGACAACTTTTTAAAGCCAGATTTGCAATGTCACTGGATTACTCAGTTTTGTATCCAAGGGTCGGAAAACATTTTGTGCCCAAGGACACTGCACCAAGCCGAATGGTATCAGGAAAACTTCTCTAGGGTTCATAATGGCAGTCATTCTGACTGCTTATGTTCTTGGGTTGAATGCATGAATGTCAATCCGCTCACTTTTTTAAAAAAGGCTCTTGAAACACTGAATACATCTCTTCATCAGCTTTGGTTTAGTTTGCAGAATTCTCACCAGAGTCATAAAGTTGTGGATTAAAATGATACTCCAGAAATTTGAGCATCCAATCTTGGCTGAAAGTCCAAGCATGAAGGAGGGCTCAATAGTCGGTGGTGCCACCTTTTGGATGCAATTTTAAACAGCCCCTGCCTTTGTCCTTGGTGGTGGACGGCTTGAGTTTGGACGGTGCCGTCAAAGAAGCTTTGGTCAGTTGTAGCACTGCATCTTGAAGATAGTACACCTTGTATCCAATGGTGGAAGGAGTGAATGTTTAAGTTGTTGGATGGGGTCTCAATTAAACAGGCTGCTTTGTCTTAGATGGATGGAGCTGTACTGATCCAGGCGAGTGGAGAGCATTCGATCGCAATCCTTCTCTGTCCTTTATAGGTGCTTGAAAGACAGACAGATGGTAAGTCACTTGCTGTAGAATATCCTCTCTCTGACCAATGCTCTTGTAACCATTCTATTTATGTATTGGTCCAGCTAAGTTTCGGGTGAATAGTGACTTTCAGGATGGCAATGCTTTTGAGAATGAAAAGGGAGGTGGTTAAACTCCCTTGTGGAAGATAATGAGGTGGAGATGCCGGCATTGGACTGGGGTAAACACAGTAAGAAGTTTACTTTAACCTGGTGTTGTTAAACTTCTTACTGAAGATAATGAGGTCAGGTAACCTGCCACAAGGGATCGTCTTCAACAGAACCACAAGATGCTGCTGCGGGAACAGCCGGAACATTTTGGCTTAGGTAAATAGCAACCACCACTCAGACATTACACATATTCACCTGGGCCCCACACACACACACACACTAGTACAGATGGCAAATTAAGAAGAAAGCTGAAGGAACTTTTTTTACCGTTTGTGAAAAAGTTAAAACAAAGGAGTAAATGATTAGCTGATCCCCAGCTGGTCTCAATGTGGTGATTCCATGTTTCAGCTGCTATAGAACCATGGAATCCCATACAATCCCTAAAGTACAGAAGGCGGCCATTCAGGCTGCAAAGGACATTTTACTCAGGCCAACCCCCCTGCCCCACTCCTGCCCACCCTATCCCCATAACACCTGCTCTTCTACAATCGCTAATCCACCTAACCTAACCTACATATCTTTGGATACTAAAGGACAATTTAGTATGGGCAATTAATCAAACCTGCTCATCTTTGGACTGTGGAGTAAATCGGAGCACCCAGGTGAAACCCACACAAACATGGGGAGAACATGCAAACTCCACACAGACAGTCACCCAAGGCCAAAATCAAACCCGGGTCCCTGGCACTGTGAGGCAGCAGTGTTGTCTTTCTGGGTGCAGTTGTATGGAGCAGATTTCCATGTTTTATTCTCAAAAGATCTCGATTTGCAATAGATTTTTCTTCTCCGGTTGGTTACTTTGCAAATCCGGGCACAATATTTCTTGGAGAGGCAAAGAGGGGAAACAGTTACGGTAACCAGTTTCAGTACAAGGGAGTCTTTTGTTCTCCCTCTCCTGCTCGGAAAGCAGTCTCTTAAATTAGTCTGCTGGTTGTATATTCAATAAAAATTCTATTAGTCCACGTGTGCTGCATTTATGCACAGATAATCACATTTTGATGTCTCATCTCAGAAACATTTGAAAAGTCTCAGGGTAGTGTGAAGCCAACAGGAGATGGGAGCTGGAATTTTACCGGCACACCTGCCCCGCTTCCAGGGCAGGCGAGGCTCACAGAACGGAATTCTCCGTTAGCCTTGGGTGGGATTTTAGGAGCCTTGCCCGAGCAAGGTTGTAAAATACCAGCCGGGGTCTTTCAAGCACCCTTCGGGAGTTGAGTGTCTTTTTACTCCATCCCACTTGGTGGAATGCAAGCTGTGTATTATCTCAGTCTGCTCAGTTTCCATTGCCTTCAGACAGCATCAGTTTTTAAAAAAAATCCAGCTAGAATAAAGAAAAATTGAAAATTACATCTTTAAAAATCATTGAAAGAACATTAAAGAGTGTTTGCAGCACAAGCATATCGTGATTCCACTTTCTAATCCCTGTGCACAATGTAATACTAGTGAAAATAAATCAGTTCTTTGCTACCTCTTGAAATGAAAATAGGTTTGAGAATTGCTTTCTCCATTTGTCGCTCAGACGCTGCCTAAAGGTATGGACCAAGGCACATTGAACTTGATCTGGTCTTTGCTCTTCACAGCTGACTGATGAATCCGCTGTGCTTTCAGAGCATTGATGCATTCATGTAGAAGCTGTGGGAACACATGAGACAGAAGAGAATAGACAGATAGCTGATACCATTAAATAAACAGTGGTGGGGAGGATGCTGATGTGGATTATAATTGCTGTCATAAACCAGTTATTCCAAGTGGCCTGTTTCTGTGCTGCAGAATTTGTAGCTATGTAGCATTTTCAAGCTCTATGAAAGGTTTGTACCTGGTTCCTAATCAGAACTATGATAAACACAGGCTGCATTGTGCCTCTACAGGGGTCTCGGTGGTGGGGGGACTTTGCTGCAGAGAGGCAGGATAATCAGCAGAGAGTGGCCTCTGAATAGAGTGCACAAAAAAAGCAAAACACCCTTCAGTGCATTCTTTCGCCTTTGCTATGTGGCCATGGGCCAATAACCTTTCATCAACAGGGCACTTGACAGCACAAGGAGGTTCAAGGCCATTGCAGATTACTGAGACACAATGCAAGCAGGAAAATACCTTAAGTAAAGAAACACAGCTTCACAAAATCAACTAGAGGAGGGGGTGGGGAGTGTGCAGAGGAAAGAGAATCTGTGGCTGGCTAACGTTTCCTGTTAAGCAGAACTTGTGACCTGCACAAAGGGAAAACCTTAATGTGGCTCAGGTCTCCAGAAGGAAATTATGAACAAAATGATTGGGAAGCCCTGGCTGCCCTTGTAGCAGCTGTTCCTTTACCTGTAAAATCAGTGAATGTCTGACTACTGACATAGTCATCATTAGTAAATCATAAGTGATTGGGGGATCATGGAGCATCCAAGATTCTGTCACCTAGCAATGTCTTCCCTCAGACATAAACCTTTGAATTTTACCTGTAAAATCAGTGAATGTCTGACTACTGACATAGTCATCATTAGTAAATCATAAGTGATTGGGGGATCATGGAGCATCCAAGATTCTGTCACCTAGCAATGTCTTCCCTCAGACATAAACCTTTGAATTTTATTTTATTCTTTCATGAGTTGTGGCCATCGCTAGCTAGGCCAGCACTAGCTGCCCATCCCTAATTGCCCTTGAGAAGGTCATGGTGAGCTGCCTTCTTGAACCACTGCAGTCCAAGTGATGTAGGTACACCCACAGCGCTGTGGAACAGCAATATATTTCCAAGTCAGGGTGGTGTGTGGCTTGGAGGGGAACTTACAGGGATAATGTTCCCATGCATCTGCTGCCTTTGGCCTTCTAAGGTGGTAAAAGGTCATGGGTTTGGAAGGAGCTATTAAAGCAGACTTGGCGAATTGCTGCAGTGCATCTTGTAGATGGTACACGTTGCTGCCTTGTTGCATTGGTGGTGGAGGGAGTGAACTGTTAGATGCACTTTTATTTGGAGCTTTGCAAAAGGATAATCATTTTTATCATGGAATTTGTGATGTTAAATGATACTCATGGTTAGCCTTGTTCTGAATGTCTTCAGAGTCTTTACACAACTTAAATGATTCATGATAAGCACGCACACACACACAAATGGCTTAAGGGATTTGATTTTAATGTTCTATTGTAAATCATACCTATTGTAATAACTTTGGCTCACCAGCTAGGTATGAAACAACTCATGTTTATTTACAACATACTATCTCACAGTCTTGCAGCTCTGTGGCTGCCAGTCAGCGTCCAGGATCAGGCCGAGGCAAAAACCCTCGCTTGCGAGGGTAAATCCCCAATCGGACTCCCTGATTGTGACTCAATGGTCCATCGCCCCCTTAAAGGAACCGGACATCAAACCTGTATGACCTAATTTCCCCTTCTCCACCTATCCACTGATACAATCATCATGCTAAACGTTTGGACTGAGCAGTGGGCAGAATTTAAGACTGTCTGAGGGGGGCAAGGAGTGAGGGGACCATAATACCACAGGAGGAGCTGTGACAGTCCTCTGTTGTCAAGATAAAGGCCCAAATTATCCCACAGGCCCAGAGGAAACATAATAGCTTTGCATATCATTATTACCCAGTAACAAAACTTTAATGATTCAGTGTTACTTTTGGAATTAAGTGCGAGGTGCCTGGGGATCACAGACCTTCAGTTTCCCCACCATTTAAAGCTGGAGGTTGTAGTACTAGAGTTAATGTCTATTATGCTAATAGCAAATATATATCACCAGAGATGTCAGGTAACTTGACTCTAGAATGTTCCTTGTGCTTATCTGTTTCTGTACATAGTTGTAAATAATTAACAAAGTTCCTGGATGTCTTGTTTCTAGTATTCTTTGCCAAACAGGCCCTGGGTCCATTTCTGATATTACTTTGGTGGTCAGCAGACAAATCTGTCTATAAGGAAAAGGTGAACCACTTGGAGATGCCTACTACAACTTGGAGATTTTTTTGGAAGACGGGAGAGGATCTAATAAAAGTTAGTTTGCCAACAGGCTTGCCTCCAGTACTCTGTAATAACGGACAACATAAGCTGCGACCCACTATAATGATAACAGACCTTTGTACTGTTCTTCCATGTTTCACTGGGATTCAAGGGTATAATTTTCTGTGTGTCACTGACATTCGGTCATTAGTCAACAGTTGATGAGATTCTGTCAGTTTGGGCCTAATATTTGAAGATGTGTTTACATTAGCAGTATAGAGTTGGTGTGCAGTGGTAACACTGGAACCTGCAAAGTTAGGATTTGATATCATCCCACTGTGACAAAAATACATTGAATTTGAATTTCCCTGGTGTTTCTTCTGCCCCTGTACTGGTAACTTTGCTGGAAGACACATTGAAACCTCATAGCAGTTTTTATGGTGTTATTAGCGTTTCTGCAGATCATATCTCAGTCTGACAAATTGGGGAGGACCAGGGGATATGCATTTAAACTGCAAACAAATAGGAATAATCTTGAAGTTAAGCAATTCATCTTTACCCAGAGAAAAGTGAGTCCCTTAAATGTGTTGCAGCCTAATATTCTATGCACTAATTCTCTGCAGGCCTTCAACAGGGATCCAGACTGGATCAGAAGTGGAGCAGAGATCACATCATATAGAAGGCAAGTGTACTGAACTGTGCATACACACACACATATCTATATGTTCTTGAGGATTGCTTTCAATTGCCTGAGAGAATTCGAGAATACTTTTCCAGAGTATCCTTTGCTTATTATAGGTCATAATTACTAGCTGGTCTTTTGCCTCTTCCAGGAGATTATATGCCTACGGAGGGCAGGAAGTGTGGAGCAGGCTTGAGGGATTAACTCCTCTTTTCCCTCCGGCTATTTTTGTGAAATTTGTATGTAGCTGTGATTAATGAACAATGAGCAGAACTTTCATGTAAATTCAACTGTATTGTTTCTGGTCAATTAGACCATTGGCTTATTGTTCTGGTCTCTCCAGAGTTAAAACAAGGTTCTGTTGGAACCTTGGAGAAACAACCTGTGGTAATATGGTTGATACACATCTGAACAGGAACTTAGTTTTGCCTCTGTGGATTTCTGAAATAAAATGAATGGTTGTTTGTTCAGCACAAAGCCCCTAGTATGGTTCTGTCTGATGCCTCCATGATACCTATCTTCTAGCTGCTGATGTCCAGCATTACAGATCTGATCTTCAAACAGTGTATGATAACTCTGCTCAGTAAATATCCTTTGCATTTGGCATCCTCTGCATGTCTGACAGCCTGATGTAATTATTTGATTTCCTGTGTCCTTGGATGAACTTCAAAGCAGTTGTAAATTATATCACGGACAGGCCGCCCGAATTCATGAGTCCTTCTTAAACCATCAGAGAGGAGAGGGAGACCCTGTGAGGGTGGGGTGGGCAGATATGCAGTGACCTCACTGACTGAAAAGGGATGAAACCAGGTCCAGTTTGACCATGGCTGTTATTTTCTATAGTTTGGATTTGAGACATGAATCTGATGTTTGCCTTTGTTCTGCTGTTCTCATCAATCTATTACCATCAATAAACTTCTTCTATAGTTCTTAATCTGACCTACAGTCTAATAGGATGGTTCATCAAACCTTTTCTGAAGGCAAGGAGGTTGCGTTAGTGCAGATGATGGATCACTATGGTGACAGAAGTTTTTGCTTGGCTGATAAATTTGCAACGAGGGGGAAAGAGAAAGGCACGTTCCAGATTCTGGACAGAGAAGACTCGCTAACAACAAAACCACTGGGTGGAAGCAATTGGAGTTAACTGTCCAAAAATGTAACAGGTCAGAAGTGCCTGGAAGAAAGCAGATTGCCTCAACGTGACAATCACTCTGCCTCATTTTGAAGTAACAGTGGTAGTGCTGGTAACTCAGAACATTTGTTTCAAATAGTGAAGAGCTATCAATCCTGAGCACCATATTGAGTCACAATGGTCTTTCGCAAAGATATAAATCTGAAAATCACTACTATTGTAAATTAACTTCCCAATCCTACTTGTGTGATGCACTGGGAGTTGAACTAAGCTGGGGCTGATTTTAGCTACTTGCTGTTTGACATAGGCTGAAGATTGTATTGGATCACATCACCACATTTCCACAGGTGCCCTGGCTGTCTGTTGGATGTCTGCCCGTCTTAGGCAAGCGACTACCTTTTACTTACATGTTGGTATTCTCGAACAACAGTACCTTGGCTTGAATGTTAAGGTACAAGGTGGGGTTGATTGTGTGTAGTGCTTGTTCTGCTCCTTGATGTTGAGCAGTCTAGCAATGGTTAGAGACTACTGCTTGAAAACAAGCCCGGGACCTGTTTCATCCTTTGTTTTAATGGAGCCAGGAGAAGCTAGAGTGCTCCCAGAATTTCCTCCTCCCTTTGCTTCAAGAGGCTTTTGTTATGTTTGCGGGGGCATAGCCCCTTTAAGGAAATGGGTCAGGTAACATGGGGTGTGGGGTGAGCTGGTTGGGAACCATCCTGAGTGGGCAGTCAATGTATGGAGTGCGGACTGAGTAGACTGAACAAACATCTGTGTTCCCTAGGATGCCTGGTTGTGGAGTAGTTCTTGGGGAGAACCCTCAGTACTCAGAGTTAACATCTTTCAATTACCTCTAAATAGGAGGCAGTTCCATTCCCTCCCCAATCCATGAGCTGTATGACATTGACATTTTAGCCCATGCAGCTCGCTGGATTGATGTTAATGAAGCCAAGGCCCAGGCTTTGAAACGGTTCAGGCCTCATGGCCACAACAACATCTGGGCCTACCATCCATTCTGTGCCAAAAGTTAAAATCTCCCTCAGCATGCCCTCCGTTATATTTGTCTTAATTGACATCAACTTGGTCTGCACGCAGGGCTCAGATGAATCTGCATTCAAGGCACCCAAATTAGTGCTGCCGTGTGGCCTCACAAAGTCACTGATTGTCAAATCTATTTTCCTGATCTTGTGGCTAAACATCCAAGAAATCTAACTTTTGGTTTAATTTGAACTGTGATTGGAGGGGTATGGAGGTCATTTCTTGCTAACACATCAGCAATCTTCCATATTGATGCCACATTAAGATAATCCAAGGTTTGGCACGCAGACCAAACATGGCTCAAATATTCTTACGAAAAAAGCCAAATGCAATCTTCAATAAGACTGCAGATCTTAAAAGAATCACTGGCTTTCTGAAGTCACTTGCATACCCGTTCGAGAATTCATTCATCAGCCAAGATATTAGTTACGGAATCTGAGCAGACATACGGTCACTGGTAAGGAATTTTCTGTGGTTAGATGGACCATCTGCCCATCTACAAAAATCTATCTAACCCAGCTACAACATAAACATTCTGATTAACATGCTACAAGTATGAAAAAGTATTTTTACTTCATGAAAGGCTATGACTGGTACTGATACCAATTCATTTGAGTTATCAAACCAGCTTATAAATACAAGAATGGTTGTTTCCTAAACTCTCCGAGAGCAAAGTTTATCATTGCGACTAACTAAAAATGTGTATTTATTTCAAAATATTTGGTTAACATACTCCTTTTGCTGGGCTCCCTATCACAGAGTAGCCTCATTTGCTACCTACTCATCTACCTTTAAATAAGTGCTTCATCATACAATTTGCAGGCTATAATCTCGATTTGGCCTTTTGTTTTTCACTCCTGACTTCCCTGATGATGCCATCATTCAATTAAACCTTTCTGCTTTTGTACAATATTTGCACTCTTATATCAGGTAAACATTCTATGTGAAGTATCCAGAAGGTCCAAAAATGCCCTAACAGTCTTTCAGCAGCTACTAGAATCCATCGACTCTCTGAAAGAACATTCTACCTAGGCCCACTACCTTGTCCTATCCCTGTAACCCTGTGCCTAGTAGGAAGTCTCACAATATCAGGTTAAAGTCCAACAGGTTTATTTGGTAGCTTTTGCTACCAAATAAACCTGTTGGACTTTAACCTGGTGTTGTGAGACTTCTTGCTGTGTTTACCCCAGTCCAATGCCGGCATCTCCACATCATGACCCTGTGCCTTTACCATGGCTAATCCACCTCACCGACATATTGTTGAGAATTAACCAGACGATGCATGGTGAGTATTCAGAAAACTATGCCTTTATTGCTTGTGCACAAGGAGAACAAACACAGTGGGTCTCATTGACCAGATTCCGTAAAACAGTTTCAATTCTAGCAATTTGCTGCCAATACACACTGGTTAAAACACCAGTAGTATTACAGTTTAGTGTTCACTTTCAACCAATACAATTCAGCATTTTTTCAATCCTTGGATTGCATATTTATCACTATACACACAGATGCACAGAGTCCTTGACATTTTAGCACACAATGTTCAGTAAACATCCTTATTTTCCCTAACCACAAACTGCACCCAGAAGTGTGTCTCAATACTTACTTATGCTTAACCAACAGACCCACATTTTTCACCTGCTAATGGCTGACTCCAATTCCCACAACATCTTTGTGACACCAAGAGGCAATTTTGGCATGGTCAATCCACCTAACCTGCACATCTTTGGACTGTGGGAGGAAATAAAGCAACTGGAGGAAAGCCATGAGTCACAGAGAGAGCATTGCAAACTTCACACAGTCACCCAAGGGCAGATTCAAACCTATGTCCCTGGTGCTGTGAAGCAGCATTGCTAACCACAAAGAATTAGGTTAGAAATCAATAAAACCCTTTTTAGACTCATAACTTCATCCCCTAGACAGAAGCACAAGGAGTGGTGAGTCAAAGATCGAAGTGTGTAGGACTCTTACACACAATAACCCATGAGTACGACAGCTGTGCCAACTACGTGAGGATAGACATCCTCACTGAGGCCAACAGATGGTTCAATGGGTTAAATCTTGAATTCTTTTCATCCCTTGACTCAGGTTCAAGTTCCGACCAGAGCAAAGGGTTTATACTGTCCTCAGTTTGTTGGTTATTGATGCCCCATAGGGAATGAGTTGGGGCAAAATTGGTCAAAAAATATTGAACTGCCTCTAATTTGGCAATTTGGGGAAGGGGATATGGGGAATGGAAGAATGCCACACCAATGCACTAGATGGCAAGTTTGGGGCTTAGATAGTGCATAAGAAGAATATTTCGCCAATACATAGCATTTCACCATGTGATACCTGACTTTGGAGTTGCCACTCTTTGGCAACCAGAATCAATTCTGTTTCATTCCACAGTATCTACTTCCTTTGCATTGACAATGTATGGAAATGGAAACAAAGAGGTTGTGTTACTCGTTTAGTGATCCTAAGGCCTATTATCATGATCTGGAGAAGTAAATTCAAATCAAATCAGGACCGCTGGGGAATATGAATTCAGTTAATTAAATAAAACGATTATTTTGAAAAACCTAGCACCAATAAAAATAACCACAAAACTACCAGATTTTCTGTTCACTAACATCCTTTCGGGAAGGGCATATGTTGTCCTATCCTGGTCAGGCCTACACATAACTCCAGTCCCACAGAAATCAGGTTGATTCTTCACTGACCTCTGAAATGGCCCAGGAAGCTACTCAGTAATTAGGATGGTAGCTCATCATGACCTTCTCAAGGGCAATTAAGAATGGGTCAGTAATACCTACACCCTGAGAACGAACTTAAAATCCCAAAAAACGCAAATAGAAACATATAAACATTGGACTTAAAAGCAGCAGTAGACCATTCGGCTCTTCATGACTGATCTGCCATTCATTAAGATCATGGCTGATCTGGTTGTGGTTTCAACTCTTGCTTTGCCATCTGCTCCCCATCATACTTGAATGTCTTGCTTATCAAAAATCTGTCTAACTCTGCCTTACATTCATTGACCCAACCTCCAATGCTTTCTGGTGAAGAGTGTTCCACATACTAAAAACCCTTTGAGAGAAAAAATACCTCCCCTCTACTTTAAATGATTCTGGACCTCTCATTCTTAAACTGTGTTCCGTGGTTCTAGTCTCTCTCACAAGTGGAAACATCTTCCAGGCATCCACCCTGTCAAATCCTCTCAGATTTTATGGGCAGGATTATATGACCTCGCTCAAGCGAGAGCGCAATTTCCCGCCCGATGGACATTTCCGTTGTCCGCTCCTCGCCCACTCAGATTCTGTGGCGAGCGAGGCGGTAGAATTCTGGCACATGTTTCAGTACGATCACCTATCATTCTTCTAAACTCCAATGGGTATAGACCCAAGCTCTTCAACTTTTCCTCAGAAGATCAGCCCTTCATCCCAGGAATGAGTCGAATGAACCATTTCAAATGTAATTATATCTTTTTTCAAATAAGGAGACCAAAACTGTACACATAATTCCAGAAGCGGTCTCACTGAGACCCTGTACAGTTGTAAAACCTCACTACTTATGTATTCAATCGCCCTTGAAATGAATGCTAACATTCCACTTACCATCCTAACCACTTGCTGTACCTGCATGCTAACTTTTGTGATTTATACATCAGGACATCCGGATCCGTCTCCATCACTGAGTTCTGAATTCTCTTTCCATTTAAATAGATTATTTTTTCCACCCATCCTGTCAAAGTAAACAAGCTCACATTTTTTCATCTGCCAAATTTTTGTCCATTCGCTTTACCTGTATCGCTTCACAGACTCTCTCCTGCCTCTTGACAACTTACTTCCCTCCCTATCTTGATTCCATCGGCAAATTGAGCTACTATTTAGTTATGAAATAAAAATTGTGACAATCTAGCTTCAATTTCCGTGCCAGTTGTATTGGAATCTTTGAGGCACTTGGAAATATCTGGTTAGAGGAAACGCATTTTTAATACTAGTTGTTTCAAGATACCTTTGCTTTGCTAAATAATATATTCAGCAATGAAAGTTTCAGCTGACAAATTGTGCCCATATACCTTGTTCATAGAATCACTACTGTGCAGAAGGAGGCCATTTGGCCCAACGAGTCTGCACCAAACACAATCCTGTCCAGTCCTATCCCCATAACCCCACGTATTTACCCTACTAGTCCTCCTGACACTAAGAGGCAATTTAGCATAACCAATCCATCTAGCCGCACATGTTTGGGGGGGAAACCAGAGCACCCGGAGGAAACCTACGCAGACACGGAGAGAATGTGCAAACTCCATACAGACAGTGACCCAAGCCGGGAATTGAACCTGGGTCCTTGGCGCTGTGTGGCAGCAGTGCTCATCACTGTGAGGCTGTGGTGTTAATGCACTTCACTCGCCGTAATGTTAATGAAGCATTAATGTTGGGTTCTGAAGACAATTGTCCTTACAAGTGTTTTAGAAACATAGAAACATAGAAACCCTACAGTGCAGAAGGAGGCCATTCGGCCCATCGAGTCTGCACCGACCACAATCCCACCCAGGCCCTACCCCCACACATTTTACCCGCTAATCCCTCTAACCTACGCATCCCAGGACTCTAAGGGACAATTTTTAACCTGGCCAATCAACCTAACCCGCACATCTTTGGTGTTTTGATGGTGTTTTCCAACATTCTTGTAGATAAACTGCTGAAATGTGTTAATCTAAAGCACGGCTCTACAGAACATAAGGATACCAATTGCTAACAGAGCAATACTCAGTAAAAATGCTTCACCATTTTAGAATTTACTGTGCTGTCCCTTCTCTTAACAGCGTTTCTCCATTTATTTTCTCCCTTTGTGCTAATTGCCTTTCTCTCTGCTGTTTTCCTTTTTCCCCCAATTGTTTTGTTTCTTCCTTTCCTCTGTCTTGGGAGATTCTGACTTTTAATGAGTTCACTCTTTAGATCCTTTACATCCCGTTTTCACTGTTTGAGGCTAGTTACAAAGTTTGTTTGAAAGTTTAAAATTAATATTGTCAATGATTTGGAAATCATTCTTGTTCCCTTCCTAGAACAGCCAGCGTAATCTACCATATAACAGTTACTATCATTGCCATTAGGAACAATAGAAATGCACACAGCACAAAGATAATTCCAAGTTAATTCCAAACTTTACACTTATGTGAAAAGAACAGTGCGTCACTGTAAAAGACAAGCTATCACTTGTAGACTTAAATGCACCAATACATTTTTTTAAAGCAAGTTTTAATGAGAAACTGAAATCAAATGTGTGATTCCATTTAGAAAGAATGCATTTTCAAGCCTGTTATTGCTTAATTCAGCTTGCAGAATGCTATTTTCAAATTGCTTTTTTTCACTGGGAGACCAATGTTGATGGCACACATATCCATATGCTTTATGGAAACAGTTACATCCCACAGGATTTAAGACATTGATGTTATTGATTAGTTTGCCATGAACTCTGGTAGACATTTAAATTCAATAAGCTGATAATGTATGAGCTGAGGAAGCAAAGGAGAGAGATCTGTTTATTCCAGGCTCACAACATTATTAACCCATTATTTTACAGCCTTCAATATGGAGTAATGCCCTACAGCTTCACAGAGATGTAAGGGAGTGCATTCCCACAAACTGAACACAGTTCTTGTTCTTTATTCCAGAATATAGGATCATTAGTGTGGGAGGAGGCAATTTATCCATAAAGACTTCATTTAATCAGATTGTGAATTGCCTTCTCTGGTACCCTTATTAAGAAAAGTCTTTTAAAGATCCTTCTAGAGTTAGCCAAGAGTGTCAATTAATGATGTTGAAGCACTTTCTCAAGTTATCACAGCTTTTGACAACTCGCTCTCTTAGCTTCTTAACATCACAATGGGAGAAAGAATGAGCCATGGAATAACTCTGCAACTATTGACTTCCCGGGTGTCTTGGGTCATTCACTATACTTATGCATTTCTTTATCCAGAGGCAGTGGACCTCGAGCCTCTGAATATGCATGTGCCATGGGATAGATGTATGCTGTTTATCATTCTATTGACAATGATTCATTTATCCTCATCAGCTGCAGATAAAGGCAAGGCTGACTGGACAAGACAATAAATGATGGCTTTCTCAGTGTCTGGAATCTGCTTTAATTGACGTTAGGTCACTGTGCACAGTGGCACAGTGGTTAGCACTGCGGCCTCATGGCGCCAGGGACCCGGTTCGATTCCAGCCTTAGGTGACTGTCTGTTTGGGGTTTGCATGTTCTCCCCGTGTCTGCGTGGGTTCTTTCCGGTTTCCTCCTACAGTCCAAGGGTGTGCAGGTTAGGTGGATTGACTGTGCTAAATTGCCCCTTACTGTTTAAAGATGCGTAGGTTAGGTGGATTAGCCATGGTAAATACATGGGGTTATGGGGAGAGGGCATGGGGGTTGGTCTGGGTAAGATGCTTTTTTGGAGATTTGGTGCAGATTTGATGGGCTGAATGGACTGCTGCTGCACTGTAGAGATCCCAGTACATGGAAAAAAATACATGGAATTCCACAGTGGCTCATGATTCCAAGAAATGCAAAAAATATAGTGGGGTTACATTACCATTGAGCTAAATGCACATTTGGCATAAACACACCAGGTTCTGAGGTCCATATGGTCATTCCATATGAACTTCTTCAACTGCTGCATTGCTCACAACCTAGAATTGCTTGGAGTAAGTTTGGTTTTTGTATGATTGTATAAAACTGGCATTAGCAACTCAGCAGTTCATTTTACAATTCTTCTGGCTTTTATTTCCATTAGTTTTTTAGCCCTGTTCACCCTTCATAGAATCATTGAATCCCTACGGTGCACAAGGAGGCCATTTGGCCCATTGAGATTGCACCAACTCTCGACTGAGTGTCTTACCCAGGCCCTCTGCCCTATTCCCGTAACCCTGCATATTCACCATGGCTAATCCACCTAAGCTACACATATTGGGACACTAATCCACCTAACCTGCACATCCTTGGACTGTGGGAGGAAACCGGAGCACCCAGAGGAAACCTACACCAACACGGGGCAAATGTGCAAACTCCACATCGTCACCCAAGTCCAGAACTGAACCCGATTCCCTGACACTGTGAGGCAGCAGTGCTAACCACTGTGCCACCCTCCAAAACTCCCCCCATCAAAATTGCAGTTGGCACCTTGATAACACCATCTGAATCCACCATACATATGCTTAAAAAGGTCCCAATGAACAAAGCCTTGTCACCTACTCACCTGAGCAGTTGAAAATCGGAATGTTGCTTCACTGTGTCTCTAGGTTTATAATAAAACACCCAGTACCCAGCAGCGGGCAAGATGCCCGCAAGAGTGACCTGAAAAAAGTAGAAGCATGAGGCAAAGGTAGTCAATGCCCACAGTGTGGCACCACAGACCTGGCAGCAGTTCCAGTAAACGTTTAATGACCTTGCTCGAGTGGTTGAAGTGAGTGAATACATCAGCACATCATTTTCTCACACACCATACCACACACCTCTCACACTGTTCAATACACCACAGCCTCATCGCTCATCCAGAACCCCTCATCTCATCCACACATACCTTCAAAGCTCCCAGAAGGGAAAGGGCAGCAAACATATGGGATCACCTCCAAGTTCACCTCCAAACCACGCATCACACTAACTTGGAACTACATCACCGTTCTTCCACTATCGCTGGATTAAACTCCTCAAACTCCCTCACTAATGGCAGCGTGCACCTACACCACATGGACCGCAGCAGTTCAAGAACCTCACCATCACCTTTTTAAGGGCAATTAGGGATGGGCAACAAGTTCTGTCCTTGTGAGCAACACTTGCACCCTATGAATGAATAAAAAAAACAATTACACTCACATATACCTCTCACTGCCTCCATGTATCTCCAGTGATGACAATAGCATCCAAACGTACTGACATCCAGTGAATGACATCTGCCCTTCCTCTTCTTGCAGGAGAACAGTACCCATAGCAGGATGGAAAGCCAGAGAACTAGAGGAAGATCAGGACAGATACAATGCCTCAGTGTCGTTTGGGAGATGGTTCTTCGTATCTCAATCGACAATGCTACAGAGCCTCCTGTATGAAGATAAATTGCAATAAGAAACACAGAAAATGCTGGAAATACCCAATAGATCAGGAAGCATCTGTGGAGACAGATGTCCTGGTAAAAGATCATCAAGCTGAAATATTTTAATCTCATTGAAACATAGGAACCAGAAGCAGGCCCTTCGAGCTTGCTCCGCCATTCATCTTGATCGTGGCTGATCATCAAATTCAATATCCTGATCCCCCCTTCCACCCATATCCCTTGATCACTTTAGCCCCAAGAGCTATATCTGATTTCTTCTTGAAATCAAACAATGTTTTGGCCTTAACTATTTTCTGTGGTAGTGAATTCCACACATTCACCACCCTCTGGGTGAAGAAATTTCTCCTCACCTCAGTTCTGAAAGGTTTACCCCTTATCTTCAAACTATGACTCTTAGTTCTGGACTCACCCACCATTGAGAACATTCTTTCTGAATCTAACCGTGTTAGAATTTTATAAGTTTCAATGAGATCTCCTCTCACTCTTCTAAACTTCAGTGAATATAATCCTAACCAACTTAGTCTCTCCTGACATGACAGACCTGCTATCCCAGGAATCAGCCTGGTAAGCCTTCACTGTACTATCTCTATAGCAAAGACATCCTTCCTCAAATAAGAACACCAAAACCTCACACAGTACTCCAGGTGAGGTCTCACCAATGCCCTATACAATTGCAGCAAAACATCCCAATCCCTATACTCAAATCCTCTTGCTTAGAATGCCAACATACCATTTGCCTTCTTTACTGCCTGCTCTACCTGCATCCTTACTTTTAGTGACTGATGCATGAGGACTCCAAGGTCTTGTTCTCTCTTCAAATAAACTACTGAGTATTTCCAGCATTCGCATTATTTTGGTTTGTATGCACATCATGATGTTTGGGGCATTGCAAGATGGTTTAACAATGACTAGCAAGGAGCACAGAGGAGTGCGGCTTCACCATGGCAGAGTGCATTGTTCAGAGTGTGGGGCACATCCTTTGCACTGTGGAAGTGTTGGGCACCTCCATGGCAGCACTGCCAGACTGACTCCTGATGGACCATCTGCATTCTGCCACTGTCTCAGCTTCCACTGTCTAGATATCAGTGCTGCATGGAGGTCATGAGATTGCTGGCATGCAGGCTCAGGCTGCAGACACCCAGTCTGTGACTGCTTCCATCCAGGTACAGACCATTGCCATTATGGATGTGGAACTCAAAGCTCAGGGGAACATACAGGCATTCACCATTGTCCAGCAATCATTTTTTAAAAATTTTTTCACGGAATGTGGGCATCGTCGGCAGGAAAGCATTTCTTTTGTTCCCCAAGCCATGCAAAAATTCCACAGACATCGGTGGGAATGGAAGAGTGTCGGATCTGGCGCAAAAAGCAGAGTGATTCCTGCTGACTCTGCTGGCGGGATTTCTGATCGAATTTTATGCCTCATTAGGAAAAATGTTTACAAACACGAGAATCACGCTGCACGTGTGGCATGCTCCCTCCGATTCACCCACCCTGCCACAACTTAATCACTGCAATCACTGGGGAGCTCCATATAAATGGCTCCCTAGCGCGGTGGCACAACGGTTAGCACTGATGCCTCACAGCGCCAGGGACCCGGTTTCAATTCCGGCCTCAGGTCACTGTCTGTGTGGAGTTTGTACGCTCTTCCTGTGTCTGTGTGGGTTTCCTCCGAGTGCTCTGGTTTCCTCCCACAGTCCAAAGATGTGCGGGTTAGGTTAATTGGTCATGCTAAATTGACCCTAGCGTCGGGAGATTAGCAGGGAAAATATGGGGGGTTACGGGAATAGGGCATGTTGGGATTGTGGTTGGTGCAGACCTGATGGGCCAAATGGCTTCCTTCTGCACTGTAGGGATTCAGTGATTCTATGATTCCAGCACTTGTTCCACAAGAACTGCAGGGGATGATAGCCAAGAAGTCCATCATTCTGACCAGATGCTGGATGGTGTGCAGCAGAAGCGGGCTGCACTCTAGCCCCACTCCAGAGAAAGACCTTCCAGCTAGGTCACTACTCGTACCTGGAATGCAGTGGCAGCCCTTGTGAGTACCAGCTCACCCTAGAAGAGGACAGGACAGCAATGTCGGAAGATGATGGACGATTTTCTTCACTCAGCCAGGCTAAGTGAACCACTTCCAGTCTCTCTCTAAACCACCTCGCACATCCCTCCCACCTCCAACTCCATCTCTTACCTTTGGGGTTGCTAGCATGAGGAACCAGACCCATCTGTCCCTCCCACAATCACCGTGTCCCCAGTAGCTGCTGTGTTCCTCACACTCCAGCTCCCATTCATGCCCAACGCCTGCCACACCTCATCGCCATCTTCAATCTCACCACTCCCGCCTACATTCTCCCTATGTCATTGCGGGACAAATTCAACCGCAAGTGTGAGTGGGCGTAGCCAGCTGGAGTCATGCCGGAGCTCAGAACCATCACACATTTTGAGGAGAGAGAATTCGAGTTGGCCAAGGAGGAGGAAGACCGTGCATGCACTGATAGTGAAGTGGGGACAGCAGATAAATGTGAGAATCCTTAAGAGGCACTGTCATTCCTCAAATGAGTAATCAATGTTCCCTTCTTTATCCCCTGTGATGCACTAATGCCATCTCCCTTCTCTTTCAGTCAAAGCAGCCGAGCAAGCTGGATCATCCTCATGGATCTTGGACCCTTTGGATACGAGCAGCTTCTTGGACCCTACCATTGAAGAGCTGTCAACCATACCCAGCATTAGCACAGATACCCTACTCGGGGGATCAGTAAGTAGACAGGCTTGTGGGTCACTCAGTGGTGAGCACCTCACAGCTGAGGATATGCAGCAGGTGGAGGCAGAGATGTCCCAGGGATCTGGAGGCCAGGACTCTGTTAGGTCCCTTATTGATGAATGGTGCTGCCTGCTGCATGCAGTCAATTACACCTTGCACCTGGGGCATCCCTGCTATGAGGGCAAAGCCCATGGCCCTAGCATCCTGGCTTGCCGGATCTCAGTCCAATTTATAAAGATTTCTGCCCTTGTGTACAAGGCATCTGTCACCTCTCTAATACATTTGTGAGTGGGAGACTGGGAGATGCTGCAGGTGTCCCCTGTGTTGTCCTGGAAGGAGCCGCTGGCAAAACAGTTTAGTGCAGCTATGAATTTATGGCCACAGACATTGGGTGTTGTGGTGATATAAACAGGGCCTAGTTTTAAGGCTGATAAAATTGGATATCCTAAATTAAAGAATTGGGCATTTTGAAATCAAACACAGTCAAACCTCAGGCAGGCCAATTGTACAATACACAAATGTGTCTGGGCCTGACCCATCAACCACTCATCAAAGGTCGTTACACTCTACTTGAGACTTAGCAGGAGATCATGGCACCTCATTGAAATGCATCGGTCTATTGTTAGAAGCCCAGATCGGGCCAGACTTTCTGTCACCAAGAGATCCTGTAGAAACCTTATCTGATAACAAGTTCAACAACATGGATATGGACACCTGGGGGTGGACCCTGGTGTCCTGTCAGGCAGACATCAAGAAACCCACTGGGTATTGGAACCCCCTCCTGGGACCTCATTGGCCGGAAGCCAGAGAAGATTCTGGAAAGGCAAGCAGGCTGGGGATAAAGGGACACACTCAGAGGCACACTGCAGTGAAGACTCGACGAGGGAGGCAGTTGTGACCATTCGGAAGACTGACCAGAGAAGGAAGAAGCTGCCATCGAGACTCACCTTCGTGACGACAGACCAGAGGGACTCAGAGAATCGGGCCTGCAGTTTAACCAAGCCATCTTTACGGGTAGTATACTTGAATCTGGGGTATCCTCTTGTTTTATGTGGGTAATTTAAGGGTTAATAATGTTATTATTAATAAACTTGTTGAACCTTTACTTGTGTTTGTCCTTTGTCCACCTTGTAAATAAGGGCACCGGGGTAAAACCTTGGAGTAAGTAAACTGGTTGAAAGTATCTGAGAATTAACAGGTACAACAGTGTCTTCCAGTCAAAGGCTGTCACTCTCACCTCGTCTCTGGAATTCAGCTCCTTTTTCCTGTTTCAACCAAGGCTGTAATAAGGTCAGGAGCTGAGCGACCCTGGAAAAACTCAAACTGAGTGTCACTGAGCAGGTGCTTCCTGAAGCACTGTTGATGACCCCTTCCATCACTTTACTGATGATCGAGAGTCGACTGATGGGGCGGTAATTGGCCAGGTTGGATTTTTCCTGCTTTTTGTGTACAGGACATACCTGGACTATTTTCCACATTGTCAGGTAGATGCCAGTGTTGTAACTGTACTGGAAGATCTTGGCCAGGGGAGCAGCAAGTCTGGAGCACGAGTACTACTGTAGGAATGTTGTCAGTGCTCACTGCCTTTGCAGCATCCAGTGTCTCAAAACCTTTCTTAATATCCCATGGAGTGAATCAAAGTGGCTGGAGGCTGGCAATTGTGATTCTGGGACCACTGGAGGAGGCCGAGTTGGATCATCTAAATCGCACTTCTGGCTGATGGTTGTTGCAAACGCTTCAGCCTTATCTAGGCTGGTGAGATAGTTGATGCATCAGTTTACATTTTCCAAAGTTCCCTAGATTTGTGGGAGGGTCCATTAGATTGGAAAATATTGGATATAAGTCCTTCATTCAGAAAGGGAGGGATAAGTAAATCAGGAAGTTACCAGCCAGTTAGCTTAACATCTCCCATACTGAAAATTCAGAAGCTATTATTAAAGATGTTATAATGGGATACTTAGATCAATTCAAGACAATCAGGCAGATTCAATATTATTTTGTGCAAGTGTAATCATATTTATCAGAGTTCTTTGAAGAAGCACATGTGTTGTGCCCAAAGGGGAAATCTGTGGATGTGCTGTACTTAGATTTCCAGAAGGTGACACATCAAACGTTATTGTGGAAAATAAAAGTTCCTGATGTAGGGGTTTATTTATTAGTGACAAGTAGGCTTACATTAACACTGCAATGAAGTTACTGTGAAAATCCCCTGAATTGACATGGATAGAAGATTGACTAGTGTGTCACAAATATTATATTTTTCAATATTTTCCCAATATCACTGGGGGTGGCACGGTGGTACAGTGGTTAGCACAGCTGCCTCACAGCGCCAGGGACCCATGTTCAATTCCGGCCTCGGGTCACTGACTGTGTGGAGTCTGCACATTCTCCCCGTGTCTGCGTGGGTTTCCTCCGGGTGCTCCTCCCACAGTCCAAAAGATGTGCTGGTGCGGTGCATTGGCCGTGCTAAATTCTCCCTCAGTGTACCCAAACAGGCGCTGGAGTGTGGTGAATAGGGGATTTTCACAGTCACTTCATTGCAGTGTTAATGTAAACCTACTTGTGACACTAATAAATAAACTTAAATTGGTATGCTGTGAAATAGTTGTGTGTGTGTGTGTGAGTAACATAATTAGACTGAAGACAGTTAGACTGCAAGGTTAAAAACATCAAAAAGGGGTCAGGTGTGAAATGAAGTATTTCCAAATGGAGATGAGCAGGGCTAAATTGGGAATAGTGAGCAGCATGGATGGAAATTTGCATTAGGAAGATAAGGAGGTTAACCTTAAGCTGGTAACTATTGTATTTCCAAAGGAAATTACACAATTGGCAAAGTTCATAAATGAATAAATCAAAGCATTAAATGTATTTTTACTCTGAAGTACTAGCCATAAATAACATGAAAGATCTGCATATTCTCGGAAAAGGAATTTTGAAAGGGATGTAAAAACAATAGAATTAAAGATGAAAGAGGGAAAACATATTTAAAGAGTGATTTAAGGCTGTAGAGTGGTGGTGGCCATGAGCCTGAACAGCATATGTGCTAAAACAGACTTGTGAAGCCTGCAACCCTCCTCAGAGAGCCTGCACCAACAGTGGATGTTTGTGGTAACCTTACTGGATTTTTTAATCGAGAAAAGCTATGAGGATTGTTGCCTAAAAGGAATGTTTAGAACAAAGAACACAGCACAGGAACAGGCCCTTCGGCCCTCCAAGCCTGCGCCGCTCATGTGCCCAACTAGACCATTTGTTTGTATCCCTCTATTCCCAGTCTGTTCATGTGGCTATCTAGATAAGTCTTAAACGATCCCAGCGTGTCCGCCTCAATCACCTTGCTTGGCAGTGCATTCCAGGCCCCCACCACCCTCTGTGTAAAATACGTCCCCCTGACATCTGTGTTGAACCTTGCCCCCCTCACCTTGAACCCGTGACCCCTTGTGTTCGTCACCTCCGACCTGGGAAAAAGCTTCCCACTGTTCACCCTATCTACCCCCTTCATAATTTTATACCTCTATTAGGTCGCCCCTCATCCTCCGTCTTTCCAGGGAGAACAACCCCAGTTTACCCGATCTCTCCTCATCGCTAAGACCCTCCATACCAGGCAACATCCTGGTAAACCTTTTCTGTACTCTCTCCAAAGCCTCCACGTCCTTCTGGTAGTGTGGCGACCAGAACTGGACGCAGTATTTCAAATGTGGCCTAACCAACGTTCGATACAGCTGCAACATCATATGCCAACTTTTATATTCTATGCCCCATCCAATAAAGGCAAGAGTGCCGTATGCCGTCTTGACCACCCTCTCCACCTGTGCTGCCACCTTTAAGGATCTGTGGACTTGTACACCCAGGTCCCTCTGTGTGTCTATACTCCTGATGGTTCTGCCATTTATTGTATCGCTCCCCCTTAGCTCTGAGTTTAACTAAGCAGAAACCTTTTAACAGTAGAACTACTGTTAACAGTAATTGTGTGCATTTATGTTTTTTTTAATGTTTAAATTTAACATTTAACATCACCAAGAATGGTTAGAAATTTGTGCTCTTGACTTCAGTTGCAGATACTCATTATAAAATACAAATGACAAATCATCAAATGTTCCAAGTTTCCCTTTGGGATTTGAGCAGCCCGGCAATTACCACCTGCCATATCTGAACACTAGCTAACAGGAAACAGAGAGCAGGCATAAATGGGTCATTTTCTGGTTGGTAAGACATAATGAATGGTGTGCCACGGGGATCAATGCTGGGGCCTCAACCTATTACAATTTACATAAATGACTTGGATGAAGGGGCTAAAGGTATGGTTTCTAAATTTGCTGATGACACAAAGATAGTTAGGAAAGTAAGATGCGAAGTGGATGTAAGGAGGCTACAAAGGGATATAGATAGGTCAAATGCGTGGGCAAAGATATGGCAAATAGAGTATAATTTGGGAAAATGTGAAGTAAATGGTCCTTTTTGGCACCCAGAATGAAACAGAAACACATTATCTAAACAACGAGAAATTGTAGAGCTCTGAAATGCAGAGCGATTTGGGTGTCCTAGTGTGTGAATCCCAAAATGTTCATGTGCAGGTACATGTTTGCTGGACTAATATAAGACATGGGCAGGTTGTTTATGAAGAAAGGTTGGATAGCTAGTCTTGTATCTGCTGGAGTTTAAAACAGCAAGAGATGACTCAATTGAAACACACAAGACTCTGGGGTGTCTTGATAGGGTGGATATGGAAGAGGAGAAAGTTTGGTCCCAAACTAGTGTCCTCTGTTTGAACAGAGGGAAATATGATAGGATGAGGGATGAATTGGCTAAGGTAGACTGGGAGAGCAGGCTGGCAGGTAGGATAGCTGAGGAACAGTGGAGGATTTTTAAGGAGATCCTTTTCAGTTCTCAGCAAAAATATATTCCAGCAAAAAACAAGGATTGTAAGAAAAGGGAGAACCAGCCGTGGATAACGAAGGAAATAAAGGAGAGTATTAAAATAAAAACAGCTGCGTACAGAGTGGCCAAAAATAGTGGAGAAACAAGTGATTGGGAAAAATTTAAGAAACAACAAAGAGAGACTAAGAAAGCGATAAAGAAAGGAAGGATAGACTATGAAGCTAGGCTAGCAATTAATATAAAAAATGATAGTAAAAGTTTTTGTCAATATATAAAAAGGAATAGAGTGGCTAGAGTGAATGTTGGACCCTTGGAGGACGAGAGGGGGGAGTTAATAGTGGGAAATGAGGATATGGCTGAGTCTTTAAATAAGTTTTTTGTGTCGGTCTTCACGGTGGAGGACACAAATAGTTTGCCAAATATTAACGATAGAGGGTTGGCAGCAGGAGAAATACTTAATACAATTAATGTTACCAGAGAGGCAGTGCTGGGTAGACTAATGGGACTGAAGGTGGACAAGTCCCCGGGTCCGGATGGAATGCATCCCAGGGTATTGAAAGAAATGTCAGAGGTAATAGTGGATGCGTTAGTGATTATTTATCAAAACTCGTTGCATTCTGGGGTAGTGCCGGTTGATTGGAAAACGGCTAATGTTACGCCGCTGTTTAAAAAAGGAAGGAGACAAAAGGCGGGTAACTATAGGCCGGTCAGCTTAACGTCTGTAGTAGGGAAAATGCTGGAATCCATTATTAAAGAGGAGATAGCAGGGCATCTGGATAGAAATGGTTCGATCAAACAGACGCAGCATGGATTCATGAGGGGAAAGTCGTGCTTGACGAACATGTTGGATTTTTATGAAGATGTGACTAGGGCGGTTGATGGAGGAGAACCGGTCGATGCGGTGTTTTTGGATTTCCAAAAGGCGTTTGATAAGGTGCCCCATAAAAGGCTGCTGAAGAAGATTAGGGCACACGGAGTTGGGGGTAGTGTGTTAAAGTGGATTGGGGACTGGCTATCCGACAGGAAGCAAAGAGTCGGAATAAATGGGTGTTTTTCCGGTTGGAGGAAGGTAACTAGTGGCGTGCCGCAGGGATCGGTACTCGGGCCGCAACTATTTACCATTTATATAGATGATCTGGAGGAGGGTAACGAAGTTTGCAGACGACACAAAGATAAGTGGAAAAGTGAATCGTGTGGAGGACGGAGAAGATCTGCAGAGAGATTTGGACAGGCTGAGTGAGTGGGCGAGGATATGGCAAATGGAGTATAACGTTGATAAATGCGAGGTTATACACTTTGGAGGAAATAATAACAAATGGGATTACTATCTCAATGGAAACAAATTAAAACATGCTACCGTGCAAAGGGACCTGGGGGTCCTTGTGCATGAGACGCAAAAGCACAGTCTGCAGGTACAACAGGTGATCAAGAAGGCAAATGGGATGTTGGCCTATATTGCGAGGGGGATAGAATATAAAAGCAGGGATGTCTTGATGCACCTGTACAGGGCATTGGTGAGGCCGCAGCTGGAATACTGTGTGCAGTATTGGTCCCCTTATATGAGGAAGGACATATTGGCATTGGAGGGAGTGCAGAGAAGGTTCACCAGGTTGATACCAGAGATGAGGGGTTTGGATTATGAGGAGAGGCTGAGGAGATTGGGTTTGTACTCGTTGGAGTTTAGAAGGATGAGGGGGGATCTTATGGAGACTTATAAGATAATGCGGGGGCTGGATAGGGTGGAGGCGGAGAGATTCTTTCCACTTAGTAAGGAAGTTAAAACTAGAGGACACAGCCTCAAAATAAAGGGGGGTCGGTTTAAGACAGAGTTGAGGAGGAACTTCTTCTCCCAGAGGGTGGTGAATCTCTGGAATTCTCTGCCCACTGAGGTGGTGGAGGCTACCTCGCTGAATATGTTTAAAGCGCGGATGGATGGATTCCTGATCGGTAAGGGAATTAAGGGTTATGGAGATCAGGTGGGTAAGTGGTACTGATCCACGTCAGATCAGCCATGATCTTATTGAATGGCGGGGCAGGCTCGAGGGGCTAGATGGCCTACTCCTGCTCCTATTTCTTATGTTCTTATGTTCTTATGGAGAGGATGGTGCCTTTTGTGGGAGAATCTAGAACTATGAGTCGCTGTTTAAAAATAAGGTGTCACCTTTTTAAGACAGATGAGGATAACTTTTCTCTCTGATGGTCATGAGTCCTGGATCTCCCTTCCTCAAAAGGTGATGGAAGAAGAGTCTCTGAATATTTTTAAGGCAGAAGTAGATAGATTCTTGATAAGCAAAAGGGGATAGGTGGGAATGTGAAGTTGAGGTTAAAATCAGCAATTAAGAGCAATCATCTTATTGAATGGCACAGCACACTTGGGGGGCCGAGAAGCCAACTTCTGCTCCTCAGTATGGAATCATAGAATCCCTACTGTGCAGAACGAGGCCACACGGCCCCTTAAGCCCGTATCGACAACAATCCCACCCAGGCCCTATCCCTGTAACCCCACATATTTACTCCACTAATCCCCCGATTAAAAGGCAATCTATTATGACCAAGCCACCTAACCTGCATATCTTTGGAGTGTGGGAGGAAACCGGAGCAGCCGGGGGAAACCCACGCAGACACGGGAAGAACGTGCAAACTCCAGTCACCCAAAGTTGGATTTGAACCTGGGTCTCTGGCGCAGTGAGGCAGCAGTGTTAACCACTGTGCCACTATACTGCTCCATGTAATTTGAATGTTTCTATGTTTTTCCCACGTGTGCTGGAATTTGACCAGCAGCACCACATGTGGAGTTGGCCAAGTTGCGGCCTTTCATTTTGGGCACTTTGACCTGCGTGTTCCCCCCACCGCCATCTGGCAGCACCTGGCACCACTAACCCTTATCCCTCACTGAGGGCTGCCTGCCCAGTTGTGAGGGCGCACGTCCACTGAAGTAGGCTCTCCCTTCAAGTGCGACTGCAGCAATGACCACCGCATCTGGCAGCTCTGCTGAGAACGCTGGGCCGCTGGCCCTTTAATTGAACCAGCAGTGTTTGGGGACAGGCGACTGTCCCTTATTTGCTGCTGTTTGTGAAATGTAGTCCCAGTGTGTATACTTCAATGCCAGGAGCATCCGGAATAAGGTGGGTGAACTTGCAGCATGGGTTGGTACCTAGGACTTCGATGTTGTGGCCATCTCGGAGACATGGATAGAGCAGGGACAGGGATGGTTGTTGCAGGTTCCGGGATTTAGATGTTTCAGTAAGAGCAGGGAAGGTGGTAAAAGAGGGGGAGGTGTGGCATTGTTAGTCAAGGACAGTATTACGGTGGCAGAAAGGACGTTTGATGAGGACTCGTCTACTGAGGTAGTTTGGGCTGAGGTTAGAAACAGGAAAGGAGAGGTCACCCTGTTGGGAATTTTCTATAGGCCTCCAAAAAGTTCCAGAGATGTAGAGGAAAGGATTGCAAAGATGATTCTGGATAGGAGCGAAAGTAACAGGGTAGTTGTTATGGGGGACTTTAACTTTACAAATGTTGACTGGAAAAGCTATAGTTCGAGTACTTTAGAGGGGTCAGTTTTTGTCCAATGTGTGCAGGAGGTTTTCCTGACACAGTATGTAGATAGGCCAACAAGAGGCGAGGCCACATTGGATTTGGTACTGGGTAATGAACCAGACCAGGTGTCAGATTTGGAGGTAGGTGAGCACTTTGGTGATAGTGACCATAATTCGGTTACTTTTACTTTAGCGATGGAAAGGGATATGTACATACCGAGGGGCAGGAGTTATAGCTGGGGGAAAGAAAATTATGATGCGATCAGGCGAGATTTAGGATGCATAGGTTGGGGAAGGAAACTGCAGTGGATGGGCACAATTGAAATGTGGAGCTTTTTCAAGGAACAGCTACTGTGTGTCCTTGATAAGTATGTAACCTGTCAGGCAGGGAGGAAGCGATCGAGCAAGGGAACCGTGGTTTACTGAAGAAGTTGAATCTCTTGTGAAGAGGAAGAAGGAGACTTATGTAAAGATGAGACGTGAAGGCTCAGTTAGGGTGCTTGAGAGTTACAAGTTAGCCAGGAAGGACCTAAAGAGAGAGTTAAGAAGAGCCAGCAGGGGACATAAGAAGTCTTTAGCAGGTAGGATCAAGGAAAACCCTAAAACTTTCTATAGGTATGTCAGGAATAAAAGAATGATTAGGGTAAGATTAGGGCCAGTCAAGGACAGTAGTGGGAAGTTGTGCGTGGAGTCTGAAGAGATAGGAGAGGCGCTAAATGAATATTTTTCGTCAGTATTCACGCAGGAAAAAGACAATGTTGTCGAGGAGAATACTGGGATACAGGCTATTGAACTAGATGGGATTGAGGTTAATAAGGAGGAGGTGTTAGCAATTCTGGAAAGTGTGAAAATAGATATGTCCCCTGGGCCGGATGGGATTTATCCTAGGATTCTCTGCGAGGCTGAGGAGGAGATTGCGGAGCCTTTGGCTTTGATCTTTATGTTGTTATTGTCTACAGGAATAGTGCCAGAAGACTGGAGGATAGCAAATGTTGTCCCCTTGTTCAAGAAGGGGAGTAGAGACAACCCTGGTAATTATAGACCAGTGAGCCTTACTTCTGTTGTGGGCAAAGTTTTGGAAAGGATTATAAGAGATAGGATTTATAAGCATCTAGAAAGGAATAATTTGATTAGGGATAGTCAACACGGTTTTGTGAAGGGTAGGGCGTGCCTCACAAACCTTATTGAGTTCTTTGAGAAGGTGACCAAAGAGGTGGATGAGGGTAAAGCGGTTGATGTGGTGTATATGGATTTCAGTAAAGCGTTTGATAAGGTTCCCCACGGTAAGCTATTGCCGAAAATACGGACGCATGGGATTAAGGGTGATTTAGCAGTTTGGATCAGGAATTGGCTAGCCGTAAGAAGACAGAGGGTGGTGGTTGATGGAAAATGTTCATCCTGGAGTTCAGTTACTAGTGGTGTACCACAAAGATCTGTTTTGGGGCCACTGCTGTTTGTCATGTTTATAAATGACCTGGATGAGGGCATAGAAGGATGGGTTAGTAAATTTGCGGACGACACTAAAGTCGGTGGAGTTGTGGACAGTGCGGAAGGATGTTGCAGGTTACTGGGGAAAATAGATAAGCTGCAGAGCTGGGCTAAGAGGTGGCAAATAGAGTTTAATGCGGAAAAGTGTGAAGTGATTCACTTTGGAAGGACTAACAGGATTACAAAGTACTGGGCTAATGGTAAGATACTTGGTAGTGTGGATGAGCAGAGAGATCTTGGTGTCCATGTGCATAGATCCCTGAAAGTTGGCACTCAGGTTGACAGGGTTGTTAAGAAGGCGTATGGAGTGTTAGCTTTTATTGGTAGAGGGATTGAGTTTCAGAGCCAGGAGGTCACGTTGCAGCTGTACAAAACTCTGGTGCGGCCGCACTTGGAGTATTGCGTACAGTTCTGGTCGCCACGTTATAGGAAGGATGTGGAAGAATTGGAAAGGGTGCAGAGGAGATTTACTAGGATGTTGCCTGGTATGATGGAAAGGTCTTATGAGGAAAGGCTGAGGGACTTGAGGTTGTTTTCGTTAGACGGAAGAAGGTTAAGAGGTGACTTAATAGAGGCATACAAGATGATCAGAGGATTAGATAGGGTGGATAGTGAGAGCCTTTTTCCTCGGATGGTGATAGCTAGCACAAGGGGACATAGCTTTAAATTGAGGGGTGATAGATATAGGACAGATGTCAGAGGTAGGTTCTTCACTCAGAGAGTAGTAAGGGCGTGGAATGCCCTGCCTGCAGCAGTAGTGGACTCGCCAACATTAAGGGCATTTAAATGGTCATTGGATAAACATATGGATGATATTGGAGTAGTGTAGGTTAGATGGGCTTTAGATTGGTTTCACTGGTCAGCGCAACATCGAGGGCCGAAGGGCCTGTACTGCGCTGTAATGTTCTATGTTCTAGGTTCCGCACAATCCTCCCAATCGCAACCACTTATGGCTCCAGCACTGGGGTCCCTGTCCCTGCAGAATAATCCCAGCCGATTTGTGCTATGTAAATGAGACAGACAAATATGAGCAAAAGAAAACAACCATAGCTGAAGGACCTTTGTGGCTTGCAGCGTAAGAGGGAGATGAAGCTGAAGAGGAATTGGAATATTTTTGTATCAAATTTTGTGAATTAAAGTCAAACTGTTTCCTATCAGTAATGCATACTCTAAAACGTTAGCTGCCTTTTGAAACTGGACTGCCCATGCAAAGATTAATTATTAATGGCAGAAAGTCTGAAGGACAGGCAAGGATCTTCTCTTGAGTGGATTAAATCTTATGTGACGGATCACCAAAAGATGTGTCTGTGTCAAATTATTCAAGTTGTGCTTCATTTTGTCCACTTTGAAAGTAGCTGGAGCAGAAATGGAAGCTGTATTTCCTTATCACATATGAAAATAAAAGTCAGAAAAAATTAAGATAATTGAAGAAACACTGGCAATACTACCCATGATCTTATTGAATGGCGAAGCAAGCTCAAGGGACCATATGGCCTACTCATACTCCCATTTCTACTGTTATGTTCCGTGAATGCCAAGACTATTTGAGATTTTAAGACAGATTGATTGACTTTTGTTTAATAAGAGGGCATCCTGTGGAATATGGTCAAGAGATTGAAGGGATCAGCCATTCTCATGGAGTGGTACAACAGGCTCCAGACATCCTCTGTTGCTATGGATCTCTCCCTGAAGCTCAAAACTCAGATTGAGTCAGGGCAAGATTCTGCCCGGACATCTCAACATTTTCATCAGGTTGTCAACCTGGTGTATTTTCAGCTCAAAGATTTTCAAAAGGCCAGCTCAGATTCTGCATTCATCTCCCAAGATATCAAAGCCCAATTGAAGGACAGATTGTACCCCAATGAGGTGTAAAGGTGAGAGGTGACTGAAGACCTGAGTTTAATGTTCCTTCACACATTACACTCGAGTGAGGGAATATTTCATGAATATTTAGTTTCCATTTCTAGACAGAGGGAGGTAAAAATTAGACTGCTGTGGCGCAGATGGGGGCAACCAAAGAGGTTGAGATCTTCAAGAGGCTGAGGCAACGTACAAATACTGAAACTGATGAGTCATTGAGCAGGGAATGCCTTCACCCCTAAAACAGCAAGCATGAGTGGACAAGGTGGGCATTGCTCTGGGGCTATCTAATGGATCACTCAACAAATTGCGGTTGAGGTACTTTTGACTTACTTGTGCTCGGGCCAAGTTAGTGGAAGAATTTTGGAGAGCATCTAAAGGAAGTAAAGGTTTTGCGGACTGCAGGAAGCCTGAGCGAATTAGACGTTCTTTGATGTATTGGGGCTGACTTGCAGTGTCCTTTCCTCTACAGCATGAGCAGGGCATGTTGAGGGGAATGTAGTGAGGGAAACATCGGCAAGGAGGAAGGAGATTGAACACTTGTCCTGAATACCTTCCTTGAGAAGGGTCTTCTCAAGAACACCATTCTTACTTTGAGGTGAGCAAGAAGTGTTCCTCAGGACACTTTGCTCTCTGATGGGCAAGTTGAAGGAGCTATGTCACCTTCTTTACAAAGGCTTGGGACCTCAAACCAGAGTGAGGATAGGCCTGAAGTCAGTGAAGATCACCATTGCCCTTTCTTTCTTCACATCAGTTCCTTTCAGGCAGTTGCCGGTGACATTTGTAACAGCTGACAGTTTGTCAATGTATTTGGGAGGCAGATGAAGAGAGAAAAAGGAACTTCTACCTCTCCTTCCTGAGGAACGAACATCAAGATGAGAGGACATGTGGACGCACCAGGATATTGGGCCTCACGATGGTTCAACATGCTATTGATATGTGGCTCTGTAGGCCCCTCACATCAATGGAGTGCAATACCATAACCGCAAGGGTTACCACTCCAGTAAAGTGTAGTTACCTGATTTCCTTAATCATTCATGGTATGTTCGCCTCACTGGTTGGGCCACCAATTATTGTCCATCCCTAATTGCCCTTGTGATGAAAGGATATTCCACATTCAATGTTGCGGAGAGGCGGAAGTCTCCCTTGCTTGAACATCATTCATATGTTCATTCGCATCAAAAGGTCTTCCCTGGCCTCCAGACATCCTGAGGGTTGTCACATTTGTGTGTTCTTCATTTCCCCATTTGACTTGAAGTGAGACATTATCAGTTACTACTCGCAGTTCTGCTGGAGAGAAAGCTCATTCAGATCTGACCGTACGCCGTTATTTTAGTTAATGTGGAATCAGTAAAGTTAGAGGCAAAATAAAACCTCTTCCTGGAATATGTCGCAATAAAACTGCCATCCCTTGGCATTCTATTTAGTGCTCTCACTGATTAATAGGGCTGACTCATCACTTGCAGCATGAACAGTGACAGTTTCAAAAAACAGTTTGATGTATGCTATCTGATTTACAATCAGGAAAGATAAGCTTGGCTCCAGCATGTTATTATAAGATCTGAGGATGAGTAATCTTGCACATCTGAATTAAATGTACTTCACAATTTGGGGTTCATCATTTTCACAAAATCCTCACTGATTCATTCAGGGAAATGGGTATCAAGTGGCAATCCACTGCTGATTGCCACTCCGAGGGTGTTATGGTGCATAGTGTCTCCGAGATGTTTCTATCTTTGCGCCTTAATGTAACATCAAAGTGATCGTTGACTGTTAGCTTGATTCCTCTGGACCTTGGAAGTTTGATTGTTGAAAGTTGCAGAGTAACTTTTTGCAGCCACTTAACTCCATCAGATGGAACTGAGACTCCAGTTCCTGTGTCCAGTTTAAAATCAGTTTGATGTCCATTGACCTCAATGTTAGTGCTCCAGTATTGGCTTTTGTTCTCTTCAATCTCGCTGAAGAAAGTGATTTCCAGGCTGCTGGCTCTTGTATTTCTTGTGCTGAGCTTCCTTTAAATGATTTTTTTTTTGCTTTGCAAACACAGACTTTTTGAATGGTTTTAAAATGAGCAACTTTGCCACATCCATGTCATTCTGTGGTTTGGGCAGGACATTCTTCGTGCCTGTGAATTTTCTTCCTGCCATTGCATGTTGTACAGTGTCAATTAATGCTATTTCAGCACTCTTCCATGGTTGCTACTGCAATGCACTTTCAGTTTCACACCCAATAAACAATGACTTCAGCTGTTCTCATGGGATTTCTCACTCACCTCTTTTGGTTTTGCTTTCGCACTTCGACCTGTCTAGCAAATTGTATGGCTTGGCTCAGCATTAAATCTTCTCTCGGTTATAGAACACTGACAGCATTTCTTTAAAACACCAAGCACTATGCTGTTTCTTATTAAATCATCTTTTAAAGTTCCATACTCCTAAATGTCAGCCAAATGATGGAGATCATTTATATATGAATCGATTCCTTCACCTGGTCTTTTATTTCTAAGGTTTAACTTTGCCTGCTCTATGATGATGTTTTGATGAAGATTAAAACATGCATCAAAAGCTCCAATGACACTCTCATCACCTGGGCTGGCTGCTCATTCAACCCCTGCCTGGTCAGCACATCATCTGCAATGTAACCGACGGCATATAACAAGGTGCTAACCTAATCCTTGTTAGTCTTGTGAGACCTGCAGCATTTCAATAACAAGTAAAATGCTTTCTCCAGTGTTGCCATTTCTCATTCTGCCTGGGGTCCATCATAGACTTTTTATCTTTCATTGTCACAGGGAAAGAGCTAAAGTTAAATGTGCAGGAATCTATGCTATCCTTAATAAAGAAGTTACTGCTTCAGGGCAGGAAGAAAGAACAAGGTTGGAATTTTCCAGCCCCACAGTGGGGTCGACAAGTCATTGAAATCTCTGTTCCAATCAGCAGAACTGGAAGATCCCACTGGCATGAAGGGGTGGAAAACTCTGGCCCGGGTCATCATTAGTTTCCAGAAATTCTTATCATTTAAAAAAATAACTTCTGCAGTATTTCTGATCTGCTGACAGAACAAGCTCCCCAACACAGCAAATATGTGTGGGCTGAGGGTTAGGAGAGGTGGGGTTGAAATATAGCAGTTGAACCAGGCCCAATTCTGGCTTTGTCCCTTCTCTCCTTCTCATAATAACTTGTATGCTTGACACTAATCCCAGCTCTTTATAAATTATCCAAAATTTTTCTTAGGCAAAAAAGATTGGCAGCAAAATTATTCAAGGCAGAAGTACTTAGGACTGGAATGTATCATTCTTGACTTTGATTTTAACTGTTAAATATTACAAGAGAGAGTTTCCCCCTCCTCCACCTGTACAAAAAAAAAGTTTTCAATACATTGCTGACCTAAGACTTCACTTTAGAATCTGCACTGTAGAATCAGTACAGTTCTGTTCTGTAACAATTCTTGTCGAGACTGATAACTTTTAGATAGATATTTGAATTTTCAGTAGCTGTCTGGAGGGGTCACATTCATTTTGAGTGTGAACTTCACCCACGTTTCACATGGTAACCAACAGGACCAGCATTTTCTCTGCTTAAGGTGCAGGCTTAGCCATCTCCTTTTCCTTCTTTCTCTCTCTCTTGCACTCTCAATTTCTTGTCCATGAGGTTCAGGGATATCTTAAGAAAATACTGCAACCTGATGCTACTGTTGTGAGAAAAATGCCACTTTGTGAGTCAGGCTTGAAGGTTTCAAGAATACAGTTTTATTTAACAAAGCTTCGTGGAGAAAAGGCACTGGCACTCCGCAGTGCTTCTAGACAGCTACCTTCTCTCAATGAGACAATAGGAGTGGTCCATCTTTATACCCTTTACACAATAGATGGACCGGACATCTAGCCATTATCACATCGTTGTGATTAAGTAGGTGATCGATCGTTAAACACATCGTTATAGACAAATACAGACAGATACAGACATAAGCATGTTAACATCGCATTGTCTTATAAATGGATACATTTCCTACGTCAGTGACGATCAATGACTTTAGTTTCGGTCTATTCATACAGTAGTTTACAGTAATTGGTTTTCCTGCAGTTCTGTATTCCCGATCCCACCTGTAGTTAATTTCATTATCTATCCCTATTGTCCTTATCTTTAAGCCCTGGCTGGCTTCCTGTAGGATTTGATTCCTGCATGTTTAACTTTGGATAGCTGTCTGTCCTTTACGTTTTAATCTCAGGTGGCTGTTTGTACTGAAAGTCAGTGTCCGTTTAATGTCTCTTTCCCAGGTGACTGTTTGTGTGCCAGGCAACCATCTCATGTGTACCCATCTGTATATTTTTCCTCCTTCACTACAATGGCTTGCTATGGATTTTTCACCTATCAAATCTTATACCTATGGCAATTTGAATCCCATGGTCCCTGCATCCAAGTAGAAATGGTAATTAGTTATCCTCTTGACCCAAACTACATTTTCTCTTGGGCTTAAATAGACAGTTTAAAATATAACTGTTTACAAAGCCTAGCATTCCTAATACCTTTCTGTGACTTGGAGACATTTATCCACCATTAGACTCAGCTCTGATCATTCTATACAGGTGTGAATATCTCATATTTTTCCAAGTAAGACAATCCGGGCTCCCCTTTAAAACCTGAGCCATCCAAGCTTGCTGTCAGGCAGAATTCAGAGTAGGTCACATAACCCCTTCATTTCTCTATTTTAACTGGAATTAAAGAGACAATCCCAAAACATACTGGCTGGGATTCTCGAAAACAATTCTAAGTTCCCAACATGTGGAAAATGGGAGTAAATCCCATTGGATTTTTAAGCGTGATTTCCAGAATGAATCTCTGACACTCTGTGCATCACAGAGTGCTCTAGCAGGATTCACTCTGAAAATCTAGGGGTGGGGCCTATGCCCACCTGAGAGGTGGCAGCATAGCGCTGAGCAGGGCACTGCGTATGCGCCTATCTGTCAGCGTGGCGATCGGTGCATGCGCAGTGGCCCCCCCCCCCACCCCATTGCCAGCCTCTAGATCGATGGCCAACCCCACAACATTCCCCCATCGCTGACCTACCGACCACCCTACCTCTGATCGCTGGCCTTACGGACTTCCTCGGCCCAATCCCTATGCACCCCCACAAACCCAGTCAGCCCCAATCTCCCCGAAGCACTCACCCTGGACAGTCCTGAAACCCCCGATCCCAATGACCAATCCCAATGTTTTCCCCATGCCACCATGGCCAGCCCTGATCTCCTCCCCCAACAGACCCTCCCCCCCACCATTGATGACCATCCCTGACTCTCCCACTGGCAGCTCCAACCCCCTCCCCCTGATGGCCAGCCCCGATTGCTCTCACTCCTTCCCTCCCCCACCAATGCCAAGTGCAGAGTGACAGCGGGTCCCCTCCACCGATTGCGCCCCCCCCCCCAGTAGGTCCTGGCCCCCAGTCGGCTCTGCCTCTTTCTGGCCCTGGCCCCACCCCGGTGAGCAATGCCAGGGTTCCAAGCCGGCACTGCTGGGCTGGCCCCTTGCCCCTGACTTCCTGGGTAGCCTCTATTCCCTCTAGCAGTGTCAGGCAGCCTGCTCCTCATTAGTGGGGAGCAGTAGTAAACTCTGCTGGAGGGAACCACTCTCAGCAGGACGGGGGTTGGGCGGGGAGACACTAGCGGGCCCGTAGAATTCAGTCCCGGGCCTGCTAATCATGTGGAGATGTCAATTACCATGACATCCTCATATGATGATCAGCTCCGTGCCAATTTCCAGTGCAGAGCTAATTACGTCAAAAATCTTAGGCTTGGAGACTCGCAGAGGCCATGACACCCATTAACAAGCCCACAAAATGGCCACTGCTGATGTCTCCCGGCCCACTGCGCTATTGTAGCAACACAGCAGGCTGGGAAAATTGCCCCAACAATCTTTTAACTTCATATTTGTAACAGTATTTGAAGTCATTAAATAACTCATGTAATTCTCCAAAATGAGACACTGCATAAATTTTCACTAAAAATGGATGAAGAACAGAACATTCAATATTTGCAAACTATATGAATCATCAAAGCCCTGGCATAATCATGCACTATGTTTGATTCATCCCTTGATACTTGTGTCATGTGCTACAACCACAGGTTTTAGTAAGATGACAGAAGAACTTACGTCATATTTTTAGGCAGGAGTCAAGATCGTGCCCCAAGCTAGCACTTGTTATCCTTGCAGAAGTGTTGTTTGCTGTTTGCATTGATTTTCTTGCTTTTATCACATTTCAGGAGTTCCCTCCGAACTTGGCACTAATTCACTAGTCCAAAGATGTGTAGGTTAGGTGGATTGGCCATGGTAAATTGCCCTCGAGTGTCCAGGGGATTAGCAGGGTAAATGTGGGGTTATGGGGATAGGGCCTGGATGGAATTGTTGTTGGTGTAGCCTCTATGGGCTGAATGGCCTCCTTCTGCACTGTAGGGATTCTATGATTCTATAATTGCTAAACTAGTACATAATACTAGTTTAAATGAATACAAGTCCCTGGAGGATGTTAATAAGTTACTCATCAATATCTGCCATGACGTGGTGCAAAAAAGAGCGCATGATGAATATTGTTACAATCCCAGCTGATGTTACTACGGGACAACTCATATCCCAGACTGGAACCCAGGTTGATAGATTCTAACTATTATTCTTAGTTCAGTGACATGGATAAACAGAGTCACAGGACTGCCGATGAAGTTATAACAAAAGAACAAAACATCTATTGAATAAAATACTTAACTGTAATACATTATTCCTTCATCACAGCTATATCTTTGTAAACAAATGCAGATGTGTAAGGATAACACAAGTTACAGAATCCATTTTATACTCTAATGATCACAGTAAGTACAAGTCCATGTAAACCAACAGGCAAAATGTGGTCAGACACCCCACACTCTGAAACTAAGTGACAGATACCACCCAATATAACTTCTGCAGATTTCCCCCAGATACTTGTCGCACTGTGAATCAATTGTCTCACTGGAATTCTGACTTTCACATAAACGTTCCCAAACTCCATTCTTGAAGAGCACACCTTGGACTCTTCTTCCAAACAACACTTGGATGCCTTCTCCAAGGATCCACATCCACGATTTCAACCTCTCATTTTCCATGCAACCTCTCAGGTACCCACTGCTTCATAGACTGTATTAAGGTGTCACCAAACTGAGAACCACCTTCGATATCTGACTTCTTGCACACCAACATCTCCAGTTCTCAATCTAACCACCTTATTTTTAATTGGGAGCCTCTCTCTGCTCTTAACTTTAACTTCCTTTGACCTCATAGCCTTTCTGGGACTTTTCTCTGGCTCATTCCCTCGTTTCTGGGACTTTCTGTTCTTTAGCTTGGGACTGGCATTCTGTCCCTGTGCATTATCCTGCTTGTTTTCACATTTTCTGTGGAATACCTCTTGCCTCTTCTGGGTTACTTGGCCCCAAATTGAAACTCAAATATTTCTGCTTTTGAATGTGGGACTCTGATTGCTAATCAACAGTTTAGTTTTTTTAAAACCCTGTAATTGCTTTTACGTCATAAAACCTTCATTACAATACTGGAAAAGATTAAAGTGTAACGAAATCTACAGAGTTGTAGGCTACCTTTTTTAACTTGAAGCGAAACTGAAGTTATTAATCCTTACCATAAAAATGCAGAAACACAAAGTTTAAATGCAAACCTTGGGGTGAATTTTCCCATTCTGCTCGCCATGGGAATTGTAACGAGCGAGGGGTGCACATGGAAAGGTCCGTTGATCTTGGGCGGGATTTTCCAGTTTTGGGGGAAAAATCCTGCCCCTTATTTCTAACATGCAATATAAATACTTAAACTATCTTTATTTCCAAACAAAAGTAAGTTTAATCAGTCTTATGGAGGAACAAAAGTTAAAGAGGTGTGATAATTGAATTAGAATAGGAGAAGTCCAACCTGGGGGCAAGTTAGAGGTCTGGACTGAGGGGCAATAAAAGGGCACAGGTGAAGGGTCAATTGTCAACTATTGAGAACCAGTCTACTCTTTCAAAACTATTTCATTGATGTCCTTCCTCAATTCTGACAAAAGGCTCGGGGGCCTTGCCAAATCAGTAATTCAGCCCAGACTGAAAGGATAGTAAATTTAAAACAAAACACTTCAGGCAGAATAAGATGGTCTTGAAGAAATACTAGCACAGAAAAAAACAGAGCTCTTTGGTTTCAAAATTCACTCACTGACCCTAGGGAAGAAAAGAAGATCTTCCTGGAGGTGAAGTCCAGGATTAATAAATCAACACAGCTGGGATGACAGCAGAAAATACTTCAGTCATTTCTCAACCGCACCCTACCTAACACAGAAACTAACTAAAATGCTGTCAATATCAATTTCTTTTAAAATATTTGTAGAACCAAAGAGATACTGGGGTAACGTTTCCGGCTAGGGCACAACTGGTAATTGAAATGTAAATTGGGCTGAAGGTGCTAGTTTTGCAAATTGAAGTTATGGTCCTATTCAAACATAACTGCCCAATGCAAAATCTTACATGAACCAGCAATGCAATCAGGCAGCGTATTGTTTATTCTTTACATGAATTAAAAGAAATCCTTGATGCATTTAGGAAAGGTAAACTGGTGCAATTAGATTAATGTAAATGAAAATGAGTTTTCACAAAGTATTAAGCATTTCACTAAGCAGAACCAGCACAATACCTGTGAATAAACTTATTTTAGGCCATAAGGCCTCAGAGTAGAAGTAGGCCATTCAGCTCATCTAGTATGGTCCACCGTTAAATGAGATCATGACTGATCTGATATAATAATCCTCAACTCCATTTTCCCGCCTTATCCCCAGAACCTTTGATACCCTTACTGATTAAAAATTTGTCTGTCTCTCTGTCTTAAACGTACTTAATAGTCCAACCTCTACAGCCCTCTGGTCAAGAATTTTACAGATTCACTACCTCAGAGAATAAATTCCTCCTCATCTCTGTCTTAAATAGGCAATCCCTTACTCTGAGATTATGCCCTCTGGTCCTTGACCTTCCCACAAGGAAAAATAACTTCTCAGCATCTACCCTGTCAAGCTCCCTGAGAATCCTATATGTCACAATAAGGTCGCCTCTCATTTTCCTAAACTCCAATGAGTACAGGCTAAAACTACTCAACTTCTCCTCATAAGAAAATCTGTCCTTATCTGGAATCAACCTAGTGAACCTTTTCTGAAATGGCTCCAATGCCAGTACATCTTTCCTTAGATAAGGGGACTAAAACAGTTCACAGTATTCCAGCTGTGGTCTAACTAATGCCTTGCATAGTTTTAGCAAGACTTTCCTATTTTTATACTCCATTCCCTTTGAAATAAAGGCCAACATTCCATTTGCCTTCCCTATTACCTGCTGAACTTGCACATTAGCTTTTTGTGATTTATGCATGAGGCCCCTCAAATCCCTCTGTGCTGCAGCTTTCTGGAGTCTTTCTCCATTTAAATAATATTCAACTCCCTTATTTTTCCTCCCGAAGTGCAAATTTAAATCACATTATAAAATGATGCAAAACTATTTTCGAGTTTCATTGGCGTACATCAGTTAGTTTTACAGGAAATTAAATACTTTTTTATACATAAAAACTTTTAAAATGCACTCTTTACCCCCAAAATGAGCTTAATATAAAGAGTATCTTGAAAGGCCACAAACCTACAGTGGCAGCAGTGGAGGTATCGGAGTTGGGAAAGTCTCATCAATCTGTTCTCCCTCCATAGGCCTACAACCTCATTCACCCCACTGCTGACTAGGAAGCAGCTTTTGAGGATCTGAAAGCGTAAATACACAAAGGGGAGTTGGGTGCAGGAAGGGGGAGTTGGGGTGAAGGAAGGGGAAGTCAGGGAATGTAAGTGGTGCACAATTATGCAGTGTATAACTTGCACATCAAAACAGATTTATTTGATTCATTTCCAGGAATTGGGCATCGCACGCTAGGCCAGTATTTATCACCCATCCCTAGCTATCCTTCAGAAATTGGTGATGAGCTACCTTCTTGAACCACTGCAGTTCCTGAGATGTAGGCACATCCATAGTGTACCTACACCGCATATTAATGTGTATTATCATAGAGAGGGAGTTCCAGGAATTTGACCCAGCGACTGTGAAGAAACAACGTTATGGTTTATGTCAGGAGTGTGTAGTCCAGTGTGCAGTGTTAAGTACTGTTTGAGAAGATGCATTAGTCAGGAACATACCTTTATCCTTGAATGCTTCAATGATAGTATTGGCCATGACCTCAGTGACAGCCACTCCAACTTTCCCCAGTACTATCTCCTCCATAGGAGTCAGTACATGTTGTTGTGCATGCTGTCACGGATTTGCTGCTGCCATCTATACGGGCCACCTTGTCTTGCAAAAGACAGGAAAACATGTCAGTGAGCTTGTTGTGATGTGCCTGTCTTGGATAAATAGCTGGTAGTATGTCCAAGCTGAGAAGTGTGAGCGTTTGGCTAGTGATGAAAGTGAGGAGGATCCTGTGAATATGGAGTTTGAGTCATGGATGGTGGACAAGGGAAGTGGTGTGGTGATTGGAGCAGTTTGTGGGACAAATAGTGCAGTTGGCCTTATCTGCCGTTTAAGTATACATTTACTGACCTTCACCACTTTTCTGAGTTCATTAACCTTATTGCGGCACTGCATCCATGTCATAGCCTGGTGGCATTGACTGCCAGGGCAATCCGCTCCCATTGCCTTCTCAGCATTTGTCTGGTGGGCCACCTATTCTGTTAAAGGAAGCGAATGTCTCTCCTTTGGTCCACCTTCTGCACAAACATCTTCAGCACAGCATCTGAAAACCTGGGAACATTGCCTGCTGCAGCAAATTGGTTGCTCCTTGAAGGTCTGCAAATTTGACCAAGTAGTTTCAACCTCTGCCGCAGCCAGAGTGCAGCTTCCACTTTCAAAGATGAAAGATGACTTTAGGGTAATGCAAGGTAGTGGTGCTAGCCTCACATGAGCTTGGGGTTCTTGTTGACATGTGCAGCCACTCAACAGTACATTCAGGAGGAGACATGTAATTTGTGTGCTGCCTGCACCACTTTGATTAGACACAGGGTAATTGCACATTTGCCTTCCCCACACACAGTACTGGGACCTAAACAACTTGGCCCTCATTATATTTAAAGTTTTGACACATGGGAAATTCTGACGGCCAAGATCAACCCTAAGCAAAACTATTCTCCCTTTGACAGTTGGTGCCTTTGTGAAGTATATACCTTCTGACTGTATAAGATTCGGGTGGTCCCTTCATTCATATATTTGATTGGGTCTTCTCAGAGATAACCTAATGTTGAGAAGTAAAGGTGAGGTCTCTCTTGCTGGACAAATCTCCTTCCAGATTAGAATTGTTCTTCTGCCAGCACTCATCCGAAGCCTGGCTTTGTTCCACCTTGAGGCTTACTCAAGTCAGAAATGGGAAACTTGTTTATTCATCCATTTGGAGAGAACCAGAATTTCGGCCAATGGTGTAATTAGATCCGGCTGAAGTTCTTGAGGATTTTGACAAACTGGGAATCTTCTACTTTGCAGAGATCCGCAAATCTAACCAACTGTAATCAAAGAACATACACTGGCCCACCTTCATACCAACCTTTAGCTAACGGCACCAATGTGGCTAACCTTCTCGACAACTTACAGCTGAGGAAGAAGAATATGAAGCACCAACTTCACTAATCAGCTAGAAATGCCCCATTCTTTCATTAACATGTACTTCTTTACTTTCGAATTCTCGCCAAAACATAAGGGAAAATATATATTCCTGTGGATAAAAGTATTGACCGATAAAAATCTAGCAATATACAGGCTGCCATTGTGATGCAGTCTCCATCTAGCCACTGACTAGTCTACTGATTAATAGTGTCACTAAGATAAATATGTGTGGTCACATTGTTGACAATATGAAATATTGGCTGGAAACTTTTGGCCCTGTTGGTTGGATCTTCTGGTCCCATTGATGACGACAGCCCGCAGTGCATCCTCCGGCGGTGGAGGGTGTGAACAATGCAAAACCCTGTAGACATCAGCAGGATCGAAATATCTTGCCACCAGCCAATGGCAAGCTGCCTCTGCCATTGGAAAACATGCTGTAGAGGGGTTGGAAATCTCATCCTTTGAGTACGTATTGATCCTGGCAATATTTTTGTAGTTAGACATTTAGTTGATATTCTAGAAGGATCTGCAAAATCTCAAGCAGCAATAATTCGTTGCATCTTCAGAAAATGACTCACCTTTCTTAGTCAAGGCATATTAAAATTTATCAACATGCAAAAAATCCTCTATAATATATTTCCTGTGACCTGAATCAGTTTTGTGTAATTTTCCATCATGGACAGATTAAACGAATCATCATTCGCCGTTAAAATATCGGCCTTTTTCCCTACTATTGTGTTCAATTATTCAGTGTTTGATTGTGTGTGTCTGGTTACTGCTCACTCTGCTGTGTTCTATGAGTCAAGCACATGGGTGTGATCACAGAGAAACTGCAAATAAGAAATGAGACACTTTAAAAGCACTGTAACAAAGCTCTTGTTCACACAAAGAAACTGGTGAAAGACAACTCTGCATATCTCCGAGGCACAAAACTCAATACCTACCAATCACACTTTTTCCTGCCAACCAACAATTCCAATTGAATTTGCTTAGGAAAGAAAATAATGTTGGAAAACATTGGAAAGGATCCAGGGAAACTACGGATCGTAATCTTTACTGTTTGGACCACATATCATCCATCTGCATATACAAAGAAATGAAGTACTTTTCATCTCAGCGAATGTGGGCCCATCTCTGCCATTCATCAATGAACTGGAGGAAATTTACATCAGGGCAGCATGCTAATTTAGTGGATAAAGACAGTAGGGCCCGATCTTACTGCCCGTTCACACCACACTCCCCCTGCAGTGAAGGCAGGATGGGAAAACCTCGCTGGTGTGAACAGTTGGAAAATTCTGGCCACTAACCTTTGATATCCTTGACCTTGTGACTTGGCCATATTATAGCTTGTTGAAACAAAGGCTGAGGATTAATCTTCAAAAAGCTTGGAGCTGAATAATGGAAGCTTTGGTTCTAAATCCACCCGCTAAATGTACCCAACAGTTGTAAATATTGAAACTGCTTTGAGAATTGAATGAAAAAAAAAAGCAGCATTAATAAAGAGAATGTTTACTGAACTGATACCGAGATTTATACTAGCAAGCTAGGAGCTGAACCTCCAGAGACACTGGAATAAAATTGTTCTTGGAACATGCATGTTAGCATTAAGAGTCAACCACATTATGTAGCACCAGAGTCACACACAAGACAAACCAGTCAGGGCGTTTACAACAATCTAATAGGAATTACCCTTCATAGCAGACCACAAATGTCCAGATTCCTTGAATTCTGTTGCAGTAATCATTATCAGGGAAAGGGAAATTTGAATCTTTTGTTACCAGTCTAGTACCAGAACCATTAGCCACGTTCTTTGTTAAAGATTTGATGCAATAAAATGGACCGCTGATAAATGATCTGACATAACCACAAAACCTGAAAAACCATAGCATAATCTCAAATTCCAATGGGGAAAGGGGAGCACGGAGTTTAAATGTGGCATAGTTCCTCGGGGAAGATGGAGACAGTGGCAAAAAAATTCAAGAGCGAACGAGACGCAACATTGCTAAATTCAGGGGTCACCCAGCACCCGAGTTCTAACCAACCTTGTCCTGGTTCTTAATCTCTCAACATATTGTCATCAAAATCCTTGGCCTTGTTTACAAATCCTCTCAGTTTTATCCCACGTACTTCTCCAATCTCCTTTACCTTTATATCCCAACTTGTGTTATTTGTCACTCGACCAATTATCTTGTGCCTTTTCCACAGCCATCACCCACGTCTGTTCCACTCTCTTCAAACCTTGCAAACCCATCCATCTTGCTTTTTCTCCCCTTCACTTCAAACACCTCAACACCTACCTCCTCTGTCGTCTCCCCAATGACCTTTACAATTTATTGATATGATTTGATTTATTATTGTCACATGTATTGGCATACAGTGAAAAGTATTGTTTCTTCCACACTATACAGACAAATCATACTGTTCATAGAGAAGGAAATGAGACAGTGCAAATTGTAGTGTTACAGTCATAGCTAGGGTGTAGAGAAAGTGTGAAGTCTGATGGTAGCAGGGAAGAAGCTGTTCTCGAGTCGGTTGCTGCATGTCCTCATTGCCTGGTGCCAATAAATTTTCCTGTTTGGTTTACTTAATTAACAGAATGGAACTTGTTGTTGTGTATAGTATTGCTTCTGTTTTTAAACTTTTGGACCAGACAAATAAATTTAATAAATTATTTCCCGAACCCGCACTTTTCTGTCTTTGTGCACGAACTATGACTGAAAAGCCAATTGATGAGCCACATGAGCATTAGTGTTGATGGGTCAGTAATCATTAATTTTCTATCCATGTACATTCAAACTGTGGAGAGGAAGACATGGAATCCCTACTGTGCAGAAGCAGGCCATTCAGCCCATCGAGTCTGCAGCGACTCATTTTCTCCAGATCCTATCCCCGTAACCCCACATATTTACCCTCTAATCCCCCTAACCTACACATCTTGGGACACTAAGGAGCAATTTAGCCAATGTCCAATTCCCCTAGCCTGCACATCTTTGGACTGGGAAGAAACCGCAGCACCTGGAGAAAACCCGCACTGACAAGAGGAGAACGTGCAGACTCCACACAGAGTCACCCGAGGCCAGAATTGAACCTGGGTCCCTGGTGCTGTGAGGCAGCAGTGCTAACCACTGTGCTACCGTGCCACATCTTTGCTGGACTTCAGAGAAATTAGTCCTATGCCTATATGATGTTTCAGGAGTAGTATCCTATATTTGTTCCTTTTATTACGTAGCTGTACTTAACAGGTTAGAGTGCTAGTGTTTGCTCCTTGTGTGGCATTTGCTGACTATAAAGAACAAAACATTGAATGCATCATTGAAGCATATCACTGAATATGCCTATCAACAAAAATGTTGTCTGGAATAGATGTGGTCTAACATAAACCATTTTGACTGAAGCACTTACAGCAGTAATTTTTGTTAGCATTTCACAGAAGCAAGATCATTTGCTTTTTCTCTGCCACTTAATGCTTAAGTGACAGAATTTGTGCGCAATGCTTGTATTTTTTCAGACCGACCCAAATGGAAGAAAGGAATCTGCAAAGGGAAACTTCTAAGGAATCTAATATTGAAACTGAGAATTGGAAACCACAACTTCTGGTTGAAGCTACACCATCAGAGCTCAGTAGAATTTGATGAGTTCACTGGTGCAGCACAGGTATGCTGAAGATAACAGAGGATACATCCAGAAGCTATGGATAAGCAAGTACACAGTTACTGAAACTGTTTCTCTTAATTGAAGATAGCATTAATGAATATATACCATCCAGACTGAGTTGAAGGGTTTCTGTACGCAGGTACATTTTTGGTGAATCTCGAGTTGGTTGTGTGCTGCTTTCAGCTGAGAATTAGGTGTTACAGTCCTGGATCAAAATCCCAAGTTACATGAGGAAGCCAGACTAGACCCCAACAATTATTTTCTATCACTAGGCTATTAATCCAGAAACTCAGCCAATGTTCTGGGGACCTGGGTTCGAATCCCACCATGACAGATGCTGGAATTTGATTTCAATTTTAAAAATTCTGGAATTAAGAATCTACTGATAACCATAAAACTATTGTCGATTTCAGAATTGTTCACTAATGCCCTTCAGGGAAGGAAATCTGCTGTCCTTACCTGGTCTGGCCTACGTGTGACTCCAGAGCCACAGCAACGTGGCTGATTCTTAAATATTCTTACTTATCTGATGTAAAAATGTGAGTATTGGATGCATTCCAGCTGCTTGCAGTACTGATTACAAAATTGCATCGGTGACAGTATAGAATCAATAAAGCAAATTGGAAGAAAAAGAACAACCTAAAATAATTGCTGTTCCATCCGGCATTATACTGTTCCCAGTGCATCACAATATTTAATTACGTGCTGCAACTCCCGTGGCTTGTCTTTGCTTTTCATATTAATAGCCTATTCCATCATAAGACTTTTAAAAATGGAACTCTGATGGCTGCATAAGGAGTATGATTATTTTGTCTTTGTGTTACAAATTTGGTGGAGTTTTTTGAGGAAGTGACAAAAACGGTTGACGAAGGAAGGGCCGTGGATGTCGTCTATATGGATTTCAGTAAGGCATTTGACAAAGTCCCACATGGCAGGTTGGTTAAGAAGGTTAAGGCTCATGGGATACAAGGAGAAGTGGCTAGATGGGTGGAGAACTGGCTTGGCCATAGGAGACAGAGGGTAGTGGTCGAAGGGTCTTTTTCCGGCTGGAGGTCTGTGACCAGTGGTGTTCCGCAGGGCTCTGTACTGGGACCTCTGCTATTTGTGATGTATATAAATGATTTGGAAGAAGGTGTAACTGGTGTTATCAGCAAATTTGCAGATGACACGAAGATGGCTGGACTTGCGGATAGCGATGAGCATTGTCGGGCAATACAGCAGGATATAGATAGGCTGGAAAATTGGGCGGAGAGGTGGCAGATGGAATTTAATCCGGATAAATGCGAAGTGATGCATTTTGGAAGAAATAATGTAGGGAGGAGTTATACAATAAATGGCAGAGTCATCAAGAGTATAGAAACACAGAGGGACCTAGGTATGCAAGTCCACAACTCCTTGAAGGTGGCAACACAGGTGGAGAAGGTGGTGAAGAAAGCATATGCTTGCCTTTATAGGACGGGGTATAGAGTATAAAAGCTGGAGTCTGATGATGCAGCTGTATAGAACGCTGGTTAGGCCACATTTGGAGTACTGCGTCCAGTTCTGGTCGCCGCACTACCAGAAGGACGTGGAGGCGTTAGAGAGAGTGCAGAGAAGGTTTGCCAGGATGTTGCCTCGTATGGAGGGTCTTAGCTATGAGGAGAGATTGGGTAAACTGGGGTTGTTCTCCGTGGAAAGATGGAGAATGAGGGGAGACTTAATAGAGGTGTACAAGATTATGAAGGGGATAGATAGGGTGAACGATGGGAAGCTTTTTCCCAGATCAGAAGTGACGATCACGAGGGGTCACGGGCTTAAGGTGAGAGGGGCGAAGTATAACTCAGATATTAGAGGGATGTTTTTTACACAGAGGGTGGTGGGGGCCTGGAATGCGCTGCCAAGTAGGGTGGTGGAGGCAGGCACGCTGACATCGTTTAAGACTTACCTGGATAGTCACATGAGCAGCCTGGGAATGGAGGGATACAAACGATTGGTCTAGTTGGACCAAGGAGCAGCACAGGCTTGGAGGGCCGAAGGGCCTGTTTCCTGTGCTGTACTGTTCTTTGTGTTAACGTAAGCCGACACACAAGGTAGCTATTGGTTTCTGGGGATAGCGATGACCGACTGCTGATTGCCCACTAGCATTCACCAATTCTTTTACACTTCTGCAAGCAAGCAGTCTTGTATTAGTGCCAAGCCTTCTCTTTGAAAGAAGATGAGCTACTTGATATGTAGGTCATCATTAAAACAATCAATGCCCTCCATTCCACTTGTCTGAAAGGTACAATTGATTAAAAACATGTTAACACGATGCTTGTGAAGGAGCCACTTGGGTTTGGAGTATCAAATAAAACGTACATGAAATACATGTGAAACATTGATAAAACACACGCAAGGAACAAATTCTACTTCTACTTCTAAAATTACAAACAACAATTGCATTGATATACGGTGAACACTTGCTTTATTTTAGAGAGAATCTCGAGCATGTTGTTAAAATTTATTCTTTCATGAGCGTGGGTGTCGCTGGCAAAGCCAGCATTTGTTGCCCATCTCCACTTGACCGGTGGCATGGTGGCATAGTGGTTAGCACTGCTGCCTCACAGTGCCCGGGACTCTGGTTTGATTCTGGCCTTGGGTGACTGTGCGGAGTTTGCACATTCTTCCCGTATCTGCATGGGTTTCCTCAGGGTGCTTTGATTTCCTCCCAAGGAAACCAAAGGATGTGCAGGTTAGGTTGATTGACCATGCTAAACTGCCCCTTAGTGTCGGGGGATTATTAGGATAAACACGTGGAGTTATGGGAATAGGGCCTGGGTGGGATTGTTGTCGGTGCAGGCTCAATGGGCCAAATGGCCTCCGTCTGCACTATAGGAATTCTATTCTATGACCTGGATGGCTTGCACATCCATTTCATAGGCAGTTAAGAGCCAAACACATTGCTGTGGAGTTACATGTAGGCCAGATGGACGATTTTGTTTTCAAAAGGACATTAGTGAACAACAATCGATTAGAGCTACTTGCTTTCAATTCCAGATTTTATTAATTTAATTCAATTTGCTGCCATAGAGGGATTTGAACCATTATCACCCAGAGCATTAACTGGGTCCCTGGACATAGGTTCAAGGTGAAAGGCAGGATGTTTAGGGGAGATACCATAGAACCCTACAGTGCAGAAAGAGGCCACTCGGCCCATCGGGTCTGCACCGACAACAATCCCACCCAGGCCCTATCCCCATATCCCTACATATTTACCTGCTAATCCCTCTAACCCTCATATTTTACCCGGTAATCCCTCTAATCTACGCATCCCGGTTTTGTGAAGGGGAGATCGTGTCTCACAAACTTAATTGAATTCTTTGAGGAAGTGAAAAGAAAAATTTACCAGGACAAGGCAGTGGATGTTGTATACATGGACTCTAGTAAAGCCTTCGATAAGGTTCTTCATGGCAGGTTGATACAGAAGCTGAAGTCATATGGGATCTGAGGTGACCTGGTAAGATGGATACAAAACTGGCTTGGGCATAGAAAGCAAGAGTAGCATTGGAAGGATACTTTTCTAACTGGAAGTCTGTGACAAGCGGTGTTCCACAAGGATCAGTGCAGGGGCCTCTATATGATATAAATGATTTGGAGGAAAATGTAGGTGGTCTGATTAGTAAATTTGCAGATGATACAAAAATTGGGGGAGTAGCAGATAGTGAGGAGTATTGTCAGAGGATACAGTAGGATATAAATCGGCTGGAGACCTGGAGCGAAAGATGGCAGATAGACTTTAACCCGGGCATATGTGAGGTGATGCAATTTGGAAGGTCTACTGCAGAAGCAAAGTAGACAGTAAATGGTAGAACACTTAGAAATATTAGCATATGAGGGATCTAGGCACGCAGTTCCCTGAAGGTGCAACTCAGGTGGACAAGATGGTCAAGAAGGCATATGGCACGCTGGCCTTCAGCAGTCAGGGCGTCGAGAATAGGAATTGGAAAATCATGTTGCAGCCGTAGAAGACTTTGGTTAGGCCACATTTGGAGTATTGTGTACAATTCTGGTTGTCATACTACAGGAAGGATGTTGATGCATTGGAAAGGGTGCAGAAGAGATTTACCAGGATGTTGCCTGGTTTGAACTGTATGGACTATGAAGAAAGGTTGAACAAACTTGGATTGTTTTCATTGGAGCGTCGGAGGATGAGGGGGGACCTGATAGAGGTTTACAAGATTATAACAGGCTTGGATAGAGTGGATAGTCAGAGTCTTTTTCCCAGGGTTGAAGGGTCAATTACTCAGGGACATAGGTTGAAAGTAAGAGGGGAAAAGTTTAAAAGAGATGTAAGGGACAAGTTTATCACACAGAGGGTGGTGAATGCCTGGAACACACTACCGGAGGAGATGGTAGAAGCAGATTCTCCAACAACGTTCAAGAGGCATCTGGATTGATACATGAAAGGCAGGGAATAGAGAAATACGGACCACATAGAAGCAAGAAAATATTAGATTGGAGAGGCATCTGTGTTAGCACAGACCTGGTGGGCCAAAGGGCCTGGTCCTGTGCTATACTGTTCTTTGTTCCCTCATGTATATATCAATACTTTGTTCCCTCTCATGTATATATCAATACTATCTTCCTCAACCATTGCACATCAAGTTGGATATTGCACTATTCCCGCATCAAGAATTTCCTCCTAAATTCTTTATTTGATTGGAAGAATAATGTGAATTATAGGTACGAGGAGAATGTCATCCCAATGACATTGTCATGTTGGGTCCAAGTGATCAGTTCCATTTAGAGCATTTGTGCCCTCCAGCACTGGCACCTAGCCCATTGTCTCTGTGTTTGTTTAGTTTAGTTATTCGTGTCACAAGTAGGCTTACATTAACACTGCAATGAAGTTACTGTAAAAATCCCCTAGTTGCCACACTCCGGCACCTGTTCGGGTACACTGAGGGAGAATTTAGCATGGATAATGCACCTAACCAGCACATCTTTTGGACTGTGGGAAGAAACTTGAGCACCCGGAGGAAACCCACGCGGACACGGGGAGAACGTGCAGACTCCGCACCAGTGACCCAAACCGGGAATTGAATCCGGGTCCCTGGAACTGTGAGGTAGCAGTGCTAACAATTGTGCCACCATGCCAACCAGCAATAGCTGCAGCAGTGATTGAACGAACATTACAAGCAAAGCTGCTGATTCTACCAATTCTACTGGCAACTTGGTTCAACTTTCCAGGTCATCAAAATGAAAGTGTCAAACAAACTGAAGCAAGGCCATGTAACTGTGTTGTGCACTGTAATAAAATGTGCAAGGGGGCGCTTAAAAGATTTCTCAAGCAGCAGGACATTTCTTTGTAATGGAATATTGTCACTTTCATTCAATGTGCTTTAAAGATGATGTACAGTGACAATGCAGAGTCAAAGGCAGGTAAGGTCATCTTAAGGCCAATTTATATTGCAGAACTAATTCCCGAAATCAGAGAGACAAAGACCTCAAGTAAAATACATGGAAATCTGGGTGATGGAGCGGATTAACAAATTGTTATTTCATTCGTATGATCAGATTTGAAATCAATGCTACACCGACAGGATCAAAATCTCCCAGTCAAGTACATGGTAAATGTTCTCCTGCAAAATGAATTGAAGCTGTTTCAATACACTGGTGGGTGTAGCTCACTAAACTGAGCTTACTTGGACAATAAATCTTTTCTCTAATGAAAACAAATGCAGCTGTACGAATGGTTCTTAGTGAAAAGCATAGCGGGGACAGATTGCAACTGAACTTCTCGAGCTCTCCGCCAAAGGCTGCAGTGATTATCCGTTGCGCCATGGCAGAGTGCCATGATTTTTTTTAATGCAGGAAGGGTGTGGAGGAAGGTGCTGAGTCTGCCTCAGCCGGAATGGGGAGCCCCCTCCATGCTGTTGACATTAATCTGATCCACACAGTAGCTGGCTAGTCAACAAAACTCACAGGCTCCCTAACCCAACTTCAGAGTGCAGCAATCCGGGGAGTTACTGAGGTTGAACTTTCCTGCACCTTCTCCTGCCATACCTCCAGCATATACCCGAGTAGTGTCCATAAATAGGGCTTCCTTTGAAGATTTGTCAATGGATAGGGAGAATCCCTGGATGACATTTACCTCCATGAATTGTGTGACAGCCACCAGCTGAATGCCTTCTGCAGAAAATTTGAACTTATGGCATGTATAGCTGATAGGCTCTTTATTCATTCAGGGTTTATCATTTGTTCAGAGAAAAGCCCCCAAAATTGACATCTTTCATTCCTTGCTTGGTCAATGTACAAAGGAATTGGGCACTGTAACCCAGGCAGGTCCTCTCACCTTTTCGGAATGAGGAGGCAGCTGCAAACGTATATTGCTTTGTGCAATATAAAAGTTCACAGCAATAGTGGCCTATCCCAGTGACTTGATTTAATAAAGGGAGCCAGCAGGATTAGAGAAGGTCTGCCTATGGAGTTTAAGATTTATTGTCCCATATCTTGTTCTTATGTTGCAGGATGACCGATATCATTGCTGCAAACTAACTTTATCACTAACACATTTTCAGAACATGAACACACAACTGCAAGGCACCTGCAGCCTTGTTATATTCGTCTCTTACATATGCTATCTGATCTTCGACCCCCATCCCTAGGTCAGGTGACTCCACATAGTAAAGAGTATATCGTGGTGCATCTAATACTTCACTCCATCACCACAATCACCCTATTATCATGACATTCCAGGTCCCTTGTTGTAGATTGAAGAGATCTACTGACAACCTTGAACATAAAGGCATAGCCAGTAGTCACCAAGGTGAAATGTTGTGTGTTTCTCGCTTCCAGTCAAGTCCAGGATATTAGCTACTTTTGCCAATGTACAATCCATAGATGCATCAAATTAGTCACTGTAAGTGGAACCCTTAATGGGGTGGTAAGATAGTAGACATTAAGGCACTGATAGAACTAGCAGCATTCAGTTAAATGATTTTTAAAATAAGTTTATGAGCTAACAAGAAGCAATTTACACATGAGATGCAGTAATTGATTCAAACAAGTGATTATGATTGTAAAACATATATGCTGATATTTTGAATTATTGATTTTAAGGAATATTGCTCTCTTTAGTCAAAAAGCATTTTACTGTAAGACATCATGGTAAAAGTCATTGGGGCGAAGTCATATTTTGAAAGAATATTTGGACCTTGGAAATATGCAAGTAAATTTTCAGATGGGAGAACATTTACAACACATTATCATATTTCATGAGTAGGATTTATTCACTGTCCAGATGAGATATACTGGTGCCCAGACATGGTGTCATGAGTTAATCTGTTTAGCCAGTGACCTTGAAGGGAACCTGTGAGAATGCTCATTTGAACTCTGGGCTGAGCATCTTAGACACCTAGGCAACCAGGGTTTAGGGTCAGCCAAGATAGGAGTCAGCTTCTGGATTTCACATACTAATAAAATACATTATGCTGAGGGTGGAATTCAATTGGCTAAAGTATTTGACATATATTATTGTTGATTTGTGTATCCTGAAGCTGATTGATTTAAAGCTATTGAAAGGCAGGAATGATAGATAAGAAAAAATTATAATTGATCTGCTTTTGATTGTGTATGTTAGATTCATCGGAGAGGTTCTACTGCGTTATGTCAGAGCTACTTAACCCTTTGATGAACTCCTGGCAGCCGCTGGCTTAAATAAAGTTACGTCTTTACATAGAGATAACTGCCTCGTGAGTATTGTATTGTCTAAACTTTGGGCAGTACCGGTCACCTCGGGGACCCCACAATATTCACGGATGCTTTATTTTTCCTCAATACTCTTATTCACTTCTTTTCTGTACAGCAGCAACAATACGTTGACCTGCCCCAGTCCACACCACTGCTGGAATTTGCAGATTGCGAGGGTAATTGACGGTAGCTATGTGACTATAGGCACAAAGCAAAGGAAGAATTTTCTACCACATTAATGTGCAGCTTCTGATTGCCCTCCATGACCACATTGTACAGGAGTAGCTGTTGTCTGGGTAGAAACTCAATGCTTTCATTTTTCATCAATCATCTGTGCCAGGCTTATTTGGACAGGACGAGAGATTAGAGGGGCCGACTCCTCAGAGATTATAGCTACTCTCTTCCGTCCTGGCCACAATCACATTCACAAGGCAGTACATAGATACCACAAGTGCAGCTCTGACATCTGGAAGCAGCGCTGTTTTACTTGTCTAGACAGATCAGATTATTTTTTTCTATCCATCTATTTGATTTGCTCAATTCTCTTTAAATAGCACCAATCTCCCTCACACTATAGCTGCTGTATTGGTCCCCACTCCACTGGAAAGGAGGCTTCACATTCAGGAGATTTCACTAACGACACAATTATTTAACTCTCAGAATAGGATTTTCTGGCCATGCTCACCCCAAGACCACCCGAGGTTGACGGACTTTTACATGGTCTGTGTCCCACCCGCTGCGAAATCCCGTGGCAGTCCAGATGGGAAAATTCCACCTTCAGTCTTCCGTTCTGCAAAAAACCTCAAAGTTAGCATTACACAGCCACTACTTCTCAACTTATGTCATCTTGCTATCTTATTCTCTTCAATTTTGATTGAGTTCTGCACTATCAGCTTTGCCCCTTCATCTTAGCTTCTTAATAATCATGAATAAAACACGGCATTTTACCATGTGGGTTGGCTCTAGGAGCAGTAAGTGATGATTGTCCACAGCAGCCCTGCGTTAAGGGAGAATCCTCCAGGGTGTCCAGTCCTGGGGCTCTGCCCTATGTTCGCTGCCAGGCCTGGTGGTATTCTCACTAGACTATTAATCCAGAAACTCAGTTAATGTTCTGAGGACCAGGGTTCGAATCCCACCACAACAGATGGTGGAATTTGAATTCAATACAAATGAAATCTGGAATTAAGAACCTACTGATGAAACCATCTTTGAATGAAAGCTCACCTGGTTCACTAATGTCTTTTAGAAAAGGATATCTGCTGTCCTTAGCTGGTCTAGCCTACATGTTACTCACGGGCAACAACAATGTGGTTGAGTCTGAACCAAACTTGGGCAATGAGGAATGGGTAATAAATGCTGGCCAGCCAGCGACACCCATGTCCCACGAATGAATACAAATAAAGCTGTGATGTCTCTGCAATAAATAACTTACAGATGCTCCTTGTATAAATCTATCACCCACGAGGAATGGAAGTTTGTGAGAGACACTGGAGAGAAATGGAGTGGTGTCTACAAGCACAAGGCAACACAGTACAAAGTGGACAGGAAAACAATTAAACAAGAACCTTTAATTGGAGAACCATGGGAATGAGAAACTCACATGGAGTAGCTGAGGTAGGTACCATAGACGTGTTTAATAGGTGGCTAGATAAGCACACAAGGGAGAAAACAATGAAAAGATATGTTGATAAGGATAGAGGAGGTAAGATGGGAGGAGGCTCAGATGAAACATAAACATGGAGTAGTTGGGCAAATAGATTGCCTATGCTGTAAAATTCAATGGAAATCGATGAAAATAAAATGACCGTCAGTTTTTCTACATCTCCCCCCACCACCCCAAACAAAAAAATCTGTCCAATTTATTTTCAGGAAGACAGTATTCTTTTAATAGTTCTGTCATAAATCGTATTAAGAGGTTTATCTTTGCTTTCCAGCCGATGTTACATTGCCTGCTTGGCTTGGGCTGAAAAACTAGTGACTTAAATTGAAAGCGACTGACCTCAATGTAACTGTGCTGTGTGTTGACTGAAATCCTTAAAGCCAGTGCCTGCTTTCCGGGGTTTGTTTATTTAAACTGATCTGAAGTGAGTGAATAGTTTAAGAGATGGCCCGTGTTATTGTCTGGGAACTCTTGGCTTGCGAGGGCTGCCAAGTTCAACTGGCGTGCAGCAAAATAAAGTTGACTCAGATTTTAACTGAACAAGTCTGTGACATCTTAATCATAGCAATGCTCAGCGCGTTTGAGAAGTGACTGGATTGAAACACCAGCATCGTCACCTCAGGGTTTTGTTTTCGAAAGGACAAGCTTACAGTTATGTGGCTCCTTTCACAACCTCAGCATGCTCCACAGCATGTTTTTGCCAATTAAACAATTTCTGAAGGACAATCTCTGCTGTAACTCAGGAAAAGCAGTTGCTAATTTACACACAGCGAGATACCATGGTAATGTGGTAATTACAAGGCAGGCTAAAGCGGGTATAGTCCAGTGGTAGAACATTTGACTGCAGATCAAGAGGTCCCTAGTTCAAATCCAGCTACCTCCTTAACTTATGGATGGCATGGTGGCATAGTGGTTAGCACTGCTGCCTCACAGCGCCAGGGAGCTGAGTTCAATTCCGACCTCGGGTGACCGTCTGTGTGGAGTTTGCACATTCTTCTCGTGCCTGCATGGGTTTCTTCCGGGTGCTCCGGTTTCCTCCCACAGTCCAAAGATGTGCGGGTTAGGTGGATTGGCCATGCTAAATTGACCCTAGTGTCAGGGGGATTAACAGGATAAATACATGGGGTTACGGGGATAGGACCTGGGTGGGATTGTTGTCAGTGCAGGCTTGATGGGCTGAATGGCTTCTTTCTGCAGTGTAGGGATTCTATGATTTACTGATGTTGATTAAGGGATAATTATTGGTCAAGACACTAGGGAAAACTCCACTGTTGTTCTTTGGGTAATGCCACAGGATCTTTTACATTCACCTGAGAGAACAAGCAGAAACTCAGGTTCATGTCTTGTCCAAAAGACAGCAATTCTGATACTGCAGCGCTCCTTCAGTATCGCACTTGTGTTATCCTTGACCTTGTGCTCAATTCCCTGGAGTTGATCTCAAACTCACTCCTTTCTGGCTCAAAGGCAGGAGTGGTGCTTGATCAAATCTATTATCTGCTTGGTAATCACTTCTTCAAACCGTCCTTTCTCCATCCTTCCCCCTTACACCCTTCTCTGGTTCCCTTGTATGTTTTTCAATCTCCAAATGCCAGTATAGTGTGCAATCTGGAGACCCGAACACAAGGCTTTATCCTGGTTACAATTTAACTTTCTCCCGAGTCATCAATTGGTTTCTGCCATGAATCCATACATCCTAGTTTGTTATCTCCAACTGATTTTATTCTCCACTTGTCTGAATGAGTGCAGCTCCAAAAACACTCAAGAAGCTCAGCGCCATCCAGGACAAATCAGCCCGCTTGATTGGCACCATATCGACAAATATTCACTCCCCCACCACCGATGCACAGTGACAGCCATACGTACCATCTGCAAGAATTCGCCGAGGCTCCTAAGTCAGCAACTTCCTAACCCACAACCACTACCATCTACAAGGATGAGGGCAGTAGATAGCTGGGAACACCACCACCTGGAGGCTCCCCTTCAAGTCACCATCCTGACTTGGAAATTGCCGTTCCTTCACTATCATTAGATGAAAATCCTGGAATTCCCTCCCTAACAGCATTGTAGGTGTGCTCTTACACATCGATGACTACAATGGTTCAAGAAGGCAACTCACCACCACCTTCTCAAGGATGGGCAATGAATGCTGGCCTAACCAGCAACATCCACATCCCATGAATGAATTTAATGGGGAAAAGAAAAAATCTGGTACTGGCTCCATGCTGGCTACAGTTCTACACGTGTTGGCTACACACCAATTCCCCACCCCCATCTGGCCATCTTTTACCCAAGGGCATCAGCAAACTTGTACAGGAGAGGAGGTCAGCACAGCTGGGCTTGAACCCATCCTTACCCTGCTCACGCCCCCATTCTGACAGGAGTCACTGGATCACAAGCACTTTAATAGATTCAGTTCTCAGCTCCACACTGTACACAAGTGTACATGACACAGGCTATACTGCTTTATCTATGAGTCATCAATTAAGAGGGCTTGAGTCCCACTGCAGAGGCACGAGCAGTAAAATCAAGGTTGAAACATCAGTGCAGTACTGAGGGAGTGCTGCACTGCTTTCCAGATAGGATGCTGAACCAAGACCCCATGTGCCCTCTCACGGCATTATTTCACAGAAGATCAGGTGAGTTCGCCCTGGTGTCCTGGTCAATATTTACCCGTCAATCAACACTACAAAAAAAGGATTATCTGATCCGCATCACATTGCTGCTGGTGGGACCTTGCCATCAGCAATTTGGTTTCCGACAACAGTGACTAGACTTCAAAAGTACTTCTTTGGCTGTGAAGAGCTTTGCTATGTCCAGTGGGTGTGAATTGACGGCAGCTTGGTGGATGGGGGAAACAGACGGGCACATAGAGGTGTTGGATTGTGAGGTGGAAGAAACCATGGTAGTGAGGGGGTGTAGATTGCATCAGGTAGCTTAGGACATGATGGAGAGATCGTAACAGGTAAGCTTGACCCAGAAGCAGTGCTGGAAAAGTGTTCACCTGCTGAATCTGGCAGCTCCCACCTCCAATTAGCTGCCATGCTTCCTGAGTCCTGGGAAGCTTGGGGATGCAGCTGTTCAAAACAAACTGAGCATGAAATGTAAGGTATACAGCTTAATTTGAATATTATAATCCTGGGTTTACCTCTTTTGAGCGGGTTACTCAACTTTTGGTAAACTGCAGTTCGTACATTCACGGTGAGCTCAAGTTTCCTAATTTTTCAAATTTAACCCCTAATGCTCTTCTGCTCGTCACAAAAGGTTATAATTGCCCCCATAATTTCTGAAAATGAGGGTTCTTAGTTAAAGAAAAATATGAAGATCTTGTTTTCAGTTAAAAGAAGATTCTTAGGCCTTATTGGAGACATCACCAATCTCTTTATCTCTCTCCGTGTATCATGAAACACAGTCAATCCCCTTTCATTGCCCCTTATACCCCTGTAGCTGTCTTCTTGCTCTTTCTCACTCACTCTCCTTCCTGTTCAGCCCATTTTTATTTTTAAGGTCACATCTGAATTCGGACTGCAGTCTCGTTCTACAGTTCCATTAGTAATGTCTGGTTCTCTCCTTTCCAATAACCATGGAAACGTGTGCTTGTCCCAAAGAGGTTACTTTACACAGGCCTCTCTAACTATGCTTGTGATTTAACTTGTTTTTATGTTTTCTCTCTCCAGTGTACATTATTACTTGTTTACTAGTCTCATGTTGCTCCTTAAAGGCTCACACTAGACACAGTTCAGTGTAAATCTTGTAGAATAAAGACATTAAATATACTTTGTATTGCAAATATTTTAGTTGAGGCCCAGCTACCTTTCCTGCATTGCAGCTAGTCCATGTTAAAGATTGTGTACAATATTTGAAGAAGAGTCATTTGCCTTGAAGTCTTGGCTAACATCACCGAATGCATTCTGTTGCTGACCTCACCGGGGCAAGGCAGGAGCTGGGCCAGATAGACTGCAACAAAAGATTGGAGGGAAAGACTGTCGCTTAACAATGGGCTACCTTCAAAACAGAAATGGTTTGAGCTCAGTCCAGGTATATTTCCTCAAAAGGCAAAGGTAGGGCAAATTAATCCTGAGATCACTGGATGAAAAATGAGATAGAAATTAAGATAAAAGAAGAATAAATGTGTTTATGGCAGGTATTAGGTAGAAAATACAATTGAGAACCAAGAGAAAGTTCAGCCAGGAGGTGATAAGGCACATTAGAGAAATGAAGAAGGATTATAAGAAAAGATTGGCAGCCAATGTAAAGGTGAACCCCAAAGTCATCCAAAGACAGAAAATAGTAAAATGGTGGTACAAGGGGAAGTAGGGCTGATTAGGGACCTAAAAGGGAATTTACACATGGAGGCAGAGAGCATGGTTGAGGTATTAAATGGATACTTTGCATCTGTCTTCACCAACGAGGTAAATGCTATCCAGGCTATGATGATGGATGAGGAAACTCTGTCACTAGAAGGTTTCAAATTTGATAATGCAGAAGTTTTGGATGGACTGCCAGTACTTAAAGTTGACAAGGCACCAGGGTAGACTTGTGCTCATGGAATGAAAGGGACAGTGTGGATACGTTATTGGCTGAGTATTGCACAAAGAAAGTAATGGTCAATGGATTTTTTGGGGGCTGGAGGAAGGATTGTAGTGGAGTTCCCTGGGAGTTGGTATTGGGATATTTGCTTTTCCTGACACAAATTAACAATCTAGATCTTGATGTGCAGGTGACAATTTCAAAGTTTGCAGATGACACAAAACTTAGATGCATTGTGAACTGTGAGGAGGAGAGTTTAGAACTTCAAAGTGACATAGACAAGTGGAGAGAGCAATTAATAAAGCATGAGGTATCCTGGACTTTATTAATAGGGACAGAAAGTACATGAATTTATGCAAGACATTTAGTTAGACCTCAGCTGGAGTATTGTGTACAGTCCTGGGTGCCAAACTATAGGAAGGATGTGAACGCATTGGAGAGAGTGCAGAAGAGATTTCCAGGAATGAGAAACTTCAGTTATGAGGATAGATAGGAGAGGTTGGGATTGTTCTCCTTGGAGAGAAGAAGGCTAAGAGGAGATTTGATAGAGATGTTCAAAATCATGACTGGGCTGGACAGAGTAGATAAGGAGCAACTGTATCCCTCTCGTAAAAGGATCAAAAATGAGAGGGCACAGATTTAAAGTAATTTGCTAAAGAAGCAAATGTGAAGAGGGAAATAACTTGTTCACACAGCAAATGATTGGAGTTTGGAAAGCACTTCCTGGAAGTGTGGTGGAGGTAGGTTCAATCGAGGCATTCAAGAGGGTATTAGATGATTATTTGAAAAGAAACAACATGCAGGGGTACAGAGGAAAAGGCAAGGGAATGGCACTAAATCAATATGTTCATTTGGAGAGCCGGTACAGACACAATGGGCCAAATGGCCTCCTTGTGCTCAGTAGCAATTGTGTGATTATGTGAACAGGCTGGATATCAGTTCCATGCAGAGACTAATGAGAAAAAACTAATAATATGAGCAAATTTCTTTCAATTCTTATATGGCCCTGTGGTGAACCATCGTTGGTTCCCACTAGATAGTACTGAGCCAGGGTCTGGCCAGTACTACAAGTATGTATATATGTTGCTGTTGGGTTAGGGATGGGTTGTTCTACTTGTTGCTGTTGGGGTTAGGGTGGGGTGTTACACCTTTGTATTGTAGTATTGTGGTACATCCCAGTCGGGCTCTGCCTCCTGGGAGAGGTATAAAGGTCCCTGCTCTGGCTGGGACCCCTCAGTCTGGGATCGTGTATATAATTGGTAGCTGCCTTGTTACAGCAAATAAAAGCCTTTATTTCCTGAGCATCAAGCCTCGTGTATGATAACGCACATCAATTTTATTTGCTGTAAATAAACTCTCGTCGAAGAAAAGAAAAGAGAGTATGGAGCAGATACTGAAGCCTGAACGCCTTACACTAGATCCACGTGCAGTGGGCACCTCTAACACCTTCGACCACTGGCTGAAGTGTTTCGAGGACTACCTGGCAGCCTCCGCAGCGGTCACCACAGATGATGACAGACTCCGGGTCCTCCATGCGAGGGTAAGCGACACTGTCTACCTCGCGATCCGTGCGGCCACCGATTACACAAAGGCCCTCGAGCTTCTGAAGAAGCGTTATATTAAACCGCCCAACGAAATACACGCTCGTTACCTCTTAGCCATCTGACGACGGCAGTCTGGCGAAACGATGGAGGAATACGCGAACGAGCTCCTACAGCTAGCCAGGGGCTGTAACTGCAAAGCTGTGTCGGCTGAGCAGAGTATGAACGACCTCGCCCGAGATGCGTTTGTGGCGGGAGTCGGATCGTCGTACATTCAACTTAAACTACTGGAGAAAGGTAACCTTGACCTTACCCAGGCAATAGAACTAGCGGAGATGCTGGAGACGGCCTCCAAAAGTCTAGTATTGTATCCTGAAGACCACGTGGAGACAACGTGGCAGGAGCAGTCGCCAATCCCTCCTCGTCCCTCGGGTTCGAAATGCTGCGTAATGGCGTGCTCACACTCGAGCCAGACGACGGCAGCAGCTCCAGGCGGCCCGCGGTGTTACTTCTGTGGGGGAGCGAAGCATACCCGGCAACGGTGTGCCGCTAAAGCTGTGTTGTGCTCCGCCTGCGGTAAGAAGGGGCACTATTCGAAAGTGTGCCGATCTAAATCTAGGAACAGCAGTGTGGCCTGCGATTCCTCAGAGCCCGGTTCTTCGTCGTCGAAATCGTCGAGGATTTCATCCACGTGCGAGGCCAGGACGATACCATTACGGTCGACGGAGTCGGAGATGTGTGACCACCAGGGGTCGCTGATTTTGGCGCCATCACCCACGTGCAACCTATGGGAGCGGCCATGTTGGTCGGCACCGACCGCGAACGACCAGCAGGGGTCATCCTCGTCAATTTCAGCTGCCTGCAGTGGCGCTCATGAACCAACGGTGGCGTCGATCATCCTGGACCAGGCCAAGCCTCATAGACTTGACAAATCTATGATGGACATTCAGGTAAATGACCACTTGATTTATTGTCTGTTTGACAGCGGGAGCACTGAGAGCTTTATCCACCCAGACGCTGTGAAGCGGTGTGGACTCCGGATTCAACCTGTCAAACAGACAATTTCTATGGCATCAAGGTCCCAGTCTGTCACCGTGCTAGGGAGTTGCGTGGTAACTTTAACGGTGCAAGGCACAGTTTACGAGCGTTTCAAGCTCCTAGTGTTGCCGCACCTTTGCGCGCCAATACTTCTCGGACTAAACTTCATGGTTCACTTGAGGAGTATAACCCTACAGTACGGTGGGCCACTCCCTTCGCTTTCAGTGGGAGAACAGCAGCCTCCAAATTGCCCAACGCGCCCCGCCTGTAGCCTCTCGACGCTGAAGATCACCACACCCTCCCTGTTCCAGAATCTTGTGCCAGGCTGCAAGCCCATTGCGACTAAGAGTAGGTGTTACAGCGCTGAGGATCGGATCTTCATTCGATCTGAGGTTCAGCGGCTCCTCAAAGAAAGGATCATACAACCCAGCGCTAGTCCGTGGAGAGCGCAGGTCGTGGTGGTCAAGAGCGGGAACAAACCCCGGATGGTCATTGACTATAGTCAGACCATTAATTGATACACGCAGCTGGATGCGTATCACCTCCCGCGCATATCTGACATGGTCAATCAAATTGTGCAGTACCGGGTGTTCTCCACCATAGACCTCAACTCTGCCTACCACCAACTCCCCATTCGCCCAGAGGACCGACAATACACGGCTTTTGAGGTGGATGGTTGCTTGTATCACTTTCTCAGGGTTCCCTTTGGTGTCACCAATGGGGTCTTGGTCTTCCAGCGTGCTATGGACCGAATGATGGACCAGAACGGGCTGCGGACTACCTTCCCGTACCTGGATAATGTCACCATCTGCAGCCATGACCAGCAGGACCACGACACAAATCTCCTGAATTTCCTACGCACTGCTTCTCGCCTGAACCTGACCTTCAACAGGGAGAAGTGTGTGTTTCGTACGCGCCGTTTAGCCATCCTAGGATACGTGGTGGAAAACGGGGTCATTGGCCCTGATCCAGACCGTATGCGTCCCCTTTCTGAACTTCCCCTGCCCACTAGTGCAAAAGCACTGAGAAGATGCTTAGGCTTCTTCTCTTATTATGCGCAGTGGGTTCCCAATTACGCGGACAAAGCCCGTCCGCTCATTAAGTCCACTACTTTTCCCCTAACGCCAGAGGCCCGATTGGCCTTCGATAAATTAAAAGCCGACATCGCGAAAGCTACGATGCACGCGGTTGACGAGTCCATCCCCTTTCAGGTGGAGAGCGATGCATCTGATTTAGCCCTGGCCGCCACACTAAACCAGGCGGGCAGGCCCGTCGCGTTTTTTTCCCGTACCCTCCAAGGCCCCGAAATACGGCATTCAGCGGTGGAAAAGGAGGCCCAGGCCATTGTGGAGGCCGTCAGGCATTGGCGCCATTACTTGGCGGGAAAACGGTTCACCCTGATCACGGACCAGCGGTCTGTGGCGTTCATGTTTAATAAAACGCAGAGGGGCAAGATCAAGAATGACAAGATCTTGCGGTGGAGAATTGAACTCTCCACCTATAACTGTGACATCATGTATCGTCCAGGGAAACTCAATGAGCCCTCGGATGCCCTCTCGCGTGGAACATGCGCCAGTATACAGGAGGACCGTTTGCAGGCTCTCCATAATGACCTATGCCATCCTGGGGTCACTCGGCTCTACCACTTTATAAAAGCCCGCAATCTGCCCTACTCGGTGGAGGACGTCAGGTCCATAACAAGAAGCTGTCGGGTATGCGCGGAATGCAAACCGCACTTTTACCGACCTGACCGGGCACATTTAGTCAAGGCCACTCGAGAGACTGAGTGTTGATTTTAAGGGCCCCCTTCCCTCAACAGATCGGAATGTGTGCTTCCTCAACATCATTGACGAGTACTCTAGATTCCCTTTTGTTATTCCCTGCTCTGATACATCCGCTGCCACGGTTATCAAGGCATTCCGTGATCTTTTTACCCTGTTCGGGTACCCCGGCTACATTCACAGCGACAGGGGCTCGTCGTTCATGAGCGATGACTTGAGGCAATACCTGCTCTCATACGGGATTGCCTCTAGTAGAACCATGAGCTACAACCCTAGGGGTAACGGACAGGTGGAACGTGAGAATGCTACAGTCTCCCATTGGCAAGAGGTGCTCCCTGATGCGCTCCATTCTATTCGCTCACTCCTGTGTACGGCAACCAACGCTACTCCCCATGAGAGGATGTTTTCATTCCCTCGGAAGTCTTCCTCGGGGACCTCATTACCGTCTTGGTTGACGTACTCAGGACCTGTCCTCCTGCGGCGACATGTAAGGGCCCTCAAGTCCGACCCGTTGGTCGAACAGGTCCATCTTCTCCACGCCAACCCTCAGTATGCCTATGTGGCATACCCTGACGGGCGAGAGGACACGGTCTCGATCCGAGACCTGGCGCCAGCAGGGGACGTAGCAACCCCTGTCGCTCCCATACCCCCTGTTACAAACCCCATAACTCTTGTTTCCCCCCCGGACACGGCGCGGGCAGCATCGGGACCATTACTTAAACCTTTTACTCCCGTGTACAGCTTGCCTGAGTCCAGAGGATGGTCGCCACTTCAGGGCGTGTCGGGACTCCATGGATTACCGTCACCTCAGGGTCAACCGGCCCGTGAGTCTGTGGAGGAACAGCTGGACATCGCCTTGGGGAGAACGCCACCGCAAGTGCCTACTCCGGTGTCACCGCCGGTATTGAGGAGGTCACAACGACGGTGCAATCCCCCTGACCGTCTGAACTTATAGACTGATGACGAATTATTCTGTTTTTGTACCCCGCCGGTCTTTGTTTTTCAAAGGAGGGGTGAATGTGGTGAACCATCGTTGGTTCCCACTAGATAGTAATGAGCCAGGGTCTGGCCAGTACTACAAGTATGTATATATGTTGCTGTTGGGTTAGGGATGGGTTGTTCTACTTGTTGCTGTTGGGGTTAGGGTGGGGTTGTTACACCTTTGTATTGTAGTATTGTGGTACATCCCAGTCGGGCTCCGCCTCCTGGGAGAGGTATAAAGGTCCCTGCTCTGGCTGGGACCCCTCAGTCTGGGATCGTGTGTATAATTGGTAGCTGCCTTGTTACAGCAAATAAAAGCCTTTATTTCCTGAGCATCAAGCCTCGTGTATGATAACGCGCATCAGGCCCCCAGAATTATCAAGCCTCTGGGGAACAATGGCCATTCTCCTAATGATATTTACTGGTATACTAGCTCCTTCCTTCGCAGCTACAGAATTAGAGGTCAATTGCACACTCTCTTCCAACTAAAACATGCCAAGGGATGTGAATCAAGGGTTACACTCAGGAATGTGTGTAAAATATTATGTTTGAAAATATAGACCAAAGAAGCTAAATCATCAAACTAAATCTCTTGGCCTCTAATTTCAGGAGCAGCCTATAATCCTATGGAGGGTCACAGTCTTTATTGAAAAGCTTTGATTGTGGCCTCCGAGTTCTAGCTTGGAATGAAGCTCTCTCCACAAGTGCTGCCAGACCTGCTAAGTATTTACAATACTTTCTGCTTTCGTTTCTAACAAGTTAATGTATAGTTTATCTGATGCAGCGTGCAGAGAAAGGTGCCCCTCAAAAGAAAAGGCTCACCACTTTGTAAAAACTCCAGAAATCTGAATGATTTGATGGAGCTGACACGAAAAAAAAAGTCACCGGGTTAAAACTGTTCAAAACCAACAATTTACTCAAAGCTGGAGCTCAGTAAACCACGCCCCAGTATAACCTTCCTATTTTTCACAGCAGTCAGGTTTTTTGGCCATTCTGAGTGAGCCTGCCAATTAAGTGCTAATACTTGAGGAGCCATAGTCACCAGGAGCTGGGCAGAAGTTGCCTGACTTAATCTCCTTCCCTTAAAAAAAACAGATTCCAAATGTGTAAAGACCCCTTTATTTTGCTAAGACTATAATTCAATTGCATTCATCTCGTACCTAGCCAGCTGTAGTATAATCCTATTCAAATTAAAATGGAGTTTGTAAAGATATCCACGGCAGTGGCACAGTGGTCAGCATTGCTCCTCACAGTGCCAGGGGCCTGGGTTCGATTCCCAGCTTGGGTCACTGTCTGTGTGGAGTTTGCACGTTCTTCTTGTGTCTGCATGGGTTTCCTCCGGGTGCTCCAGTTTCCTCCACAGTCTGAATGATGAGCTGGTGAGGTGCATTGGCTATGCTAAATTCTCCCTCATATACCCAAACAGGCACCGGAGTATGGCGACTAGGGGATTTTCACAGTAACTTCATTGCGGTGTTAATGTAAGCCTACTTGTGACGCTAAAAAATAAAACAATTACAAAATTACAAACAAAAGTGCAAGATAATAAGTCCCACAACACCAGAGTAAAGTCCAACAGGTTTATTTGGTATCGCGAACTTTTGGAGTGCTGCTCCTTCATCAGGTGATTGGTGACTTCATCACCTGATGAAGGAGCAGCGCTCCAAAAGCTCATGGTACCAAATAAACCTGTTGGACTTTAACCTGGTATTGTGGGACTTCTTACTGTGCCCACCCCAGTCCAACACCGGCATCTCCACATTAAAAGTGCAAGTTGTAAAGTTATACAAACATAGGTGCACACTTGCAATAAACCACCAGACAGCAAGAGGGGCTTCATTGATTTTCCATTCACTAACCATTTACTGAGTCCAACCACGAAACCACTACTGCTGCCTCAGCTGTGATCACTTTACTTAGTTTTGACTGGGCCTTGGCCTTCCTGCTTGGAATAGCTCAGCGACTGATGACTCAGCCTCCTAAACCATTAGGGGAGCACAGATCCCATTCAAACCTATTTTTTTTGTTCTTTTATTGGATGAAAACATTATTTGTTGCCTCTCCCCAATTGTCCTTGAGAAGACACCCCACTAAAATTAAGAAAATGAAACATTGTTACTATGGATAATTTCTGTCTTCCTATCTTAGATCACTCTCATGGGCAAGTTCTAACTCGTGATATTTTTGGCAGTCTCTATCTATACCTTGAGTTCTAGGTTAGCATCTAGCAGTTTGCTTAGCTTCATGAAACAGGAAACATTATTAATTTACATAATCTACTGGAATTCATCTATGTATCCAGTTTTTGAAAACACTAATCAGGTGGTGGCATAGAGGTATTGCTGCTGGACTAGTAATCCAGAGACTCAGGGCAATGTTCTGAGGACCTGGGTTTGAATCCCACCATGGCAGATGGTGAAGTTTGAATTCAATAAAAAAAATCTGGAATTAAAATTTTAATGATGCTTTGAAACAGTTGCCAGTTTTTGTAAAGACCCCATCTGGTTCATTAATGTCCTTTAAGGAAGGAAATCTGCCGTCCTTACCTAGCCTGGCCTACAGGTGACTCCAGACCTGCATTAATGTATTCGACCCTAATTGCCCTTGGGGGTGGGCAATAAATGCTGGCTCAGCCAGTGATGCCCATATCCCATGAACAAATAACAAAATGGCATTATTTCAAATATTAAGTAAATTAATTAAACAATGAATAAAGGAACAAATCCAGTAGTGATATGTATTTGTAATGGAACACCTATTTCATTATGTGGATAAGTAAAATAATTAACATGAAACATTTACAAATCCTTGTTCTATGTCTGTCACCCTTTTTCATTCTTGTACTGTTATTGCTTCTGACAATTGGAGTGAGTCTATCTTACCTCTTCCTTGATCCTAACTTTTTGCACTACACAGACCAAGTCAATTTTAAAAATTGTGAGTTCCAGTGGCTTGTTTAACTTTTAATAACCAACACTGAGATTCAAAAATAATTGAACGTCATACATTGAAAAAAGAGAGACTAAGATAGATAGGTTCTTGATCAATAAGGGATCAAGGGTTACAGGGAGAAAGAAGGAGAATCATATCAGCCACAGTTGAATGGCAGAGCAGACTTGATGGGTTGAATGGCCTAATTCTGCTCCTGTATCATATGGTCTAAAAAAGACGGAGATTGTTCTAATTTAAAATTGATTTGTTCTTCCCTTCAAGCTGACAATTTGAAATGTCCTTGCTATGTTGATATTCAATTCAGCTGGGACATGTAATTTTAAAATAAAAGAAAACTGAGTTGGTCTCATATTTTATTTAAAGGGATAGCCATCAAACCAAAACTAGACAGACAATGTGTGGACATTTTAGTCCCAGATGGGTCAATGATTTGCCTTGACATCCTTTGGACCTTGGAGAGGGTCCAAAGGATGTTCACGAGAATGGTCTGGGAATGAAAAGCTTGACATATGAGGAGCGTCTGTGGACTCTGGGTCTGTACTCGATGGAGTTTAGAAGGATGAGGGGATCTCATTGAAACTTAAAGAATAATGAAAGGCCTGGGCAGAATGAACATAGGGAAGATGTTTCCATTAGTAGGAGAGACTAGGATCCGAGGTCACAGCCTCAGAGTAAAGGGACGATCCTTTAAGAACTGAGATGAGGAGGAATTTCTTCAGCCAGAGGGGTGAATCTGTGCAATTCATTGCCACGGAAGACTGTGGAGGCCAGGTCATTGAGTATATTTAAGACAGAGATAGATAGGTTCTTGATTGGTAAGGGGATCAAAAGTTGGGGAAAAAACGGGTGAATGGGGTTGAGAAACTTATCAGCCATGATTGAACGGTGGAGCAGACTCAATGGGCCGAATGGTCTAATTCTGATCCTATTCCTTATGGTCTTATGATTAAACCTATTTGTGTACAGCAAGGCTTCGTCAGAAAATAGCGCCTCTGACAATGCAGCACTCCCGCACTACTGAAGCAACAGCCTAGGTTTTATGCTTAAATGTTTTGAGTGGGACTTGACTCCACAACCTTCTAACTCTGAAGTAAGACTGCGAATAGCTGAGCCAATGCTGATCATAGAATCATAGAAACCCTACAGTGCACAAGGAGGCCATTCGGCCCATCGAGTCTGCACCGACCACAATCCCACCCAGGCCCTACCCCCACATATTTTACCCGCTAATCCCACTAACCTACACATCCCAGGACTCTAAGGGGCAATTTTTTTTAACCTGGCCAATCAACCTAACCCGCACATCTTTGGACTGTGGGAGGAAACCGGAGCACCCGGAGGAAACCCACGCAGACACGAGGAGAATGTGCAAACTCCACACAGACAGTGACCCGAGCCGGGAATCGAACCCGGGACCCTGGAGCTGTGAAGCAGCAGTGCTAACCACTGTGCTACCGTGCCGCCCGTGCCATCCATGATGGCATGGTTAGGACAGTAAGCTTTAATAACAGTGAATGCAGCTGGAGGTCAAAAGTCTCTCCGGTTCAGTGTGCAGGAATTCAAATGGAACCTTGTGCTTGAACTGAAAAAAACAAATTCCTGAGGATTAAAATGGGCCTGGAAGATACGCCTAACTTGTGACAAAGGAGGCAGCTCTGAGGGAATATCTTTATGGTGAGTGTTCTAAGATTATACACTACCAGACTCAGAAGGAAATAAAGGATACATTTTCAGGAGTTTTGTAGTGACTTTGAGAAAATTAAATGTTACTTAAAGAAGAGTGTAAAGTGTACCTGTGATATATGTTTTATCAGTTGTGCTAATGGTAAAAAGAGGAGAATTTCTATTCTGGAGTTTAAAGTATAAGTTTCCAACAAAGATAGTGTTTAGTCAATAATGCTTTCAGTCTTTTATTGCAGCAAATTTCTTAAAATGTGAGATCTTGTTCTGGAATCCTTCCAGGATTTAACTGGAAGCTTAAATTTCTTTTTTTTTGTTAAAAAGTTATCAGTCTCTATGGAGATTGTAACAGTAGTTGTAGTTTAGTTAGTGGAGTGCGATAATTGAAAGCTTGAATACTGGCTCCAAGGATAAATCAAGAGAGTGGGTATTAGGTATGTGGAGAATTGACATTATGGTTAATCAAGAATGTATGCTATGGAAAAGCAAATAATTGGCTGGTTAATCAGGAGTGGAGGTAATAGAAGTCTAAATAATTGATACGGTTTAATCAAGGGTGTAGATAATAGGAGCGTAGATAACTAGCAATGGGGTATCAGTGCTAATTTTGGGAATTTAAGAATTTATATTGTAGATATTAGTGTTGTGGATAGTTCACAGAATTGTTATAGTGCAGATGGAGGCCATTTGGCCCATCGTGTCTGCACTGGCTCTTCAAACGAGCATCATAACAAAGTGCTATTCCCCTGCATTTTCCACATATCCATTGTTCCTATTCAAATACTCATCTAATGCCCTCTTGAATGTTTTGATTAAACCTCCTTCCACCACACTTCCAGGCAGTGCATTCCAAACCACTCGCTGATGAAAATGTTTTTTCTCACATCACATTTTTTTTTTTGCAAATCACTTTAAATCTGTGACGTCTCATTGTTGATCCTTTTATGAGGTGAAACAGTTTCTCCTTATCTAATTTATCCAGCTCCCTCATGATTTTGAACGTCTCTATCAAACCTCCTCTCAGTCTTCTTCTCTCCAAGGAGAACAGTACCAACCTCTCCAATCTATCCTCATAACGGAACATCCTCATTCCTGGAACCATTCTTGTAAACCTCTTCGGCACGCTCTCCAATGTGTTTACATTCTTCTTATAGTGTGGCACACAGAACTGTACACAATGGGCAGGAATTTCCAATCTGGCCTGACCGTGGCCGTAAAATTTTATGGCCTAGCTCAGACAAGACTGGAAATTCCCACTCAAGGTCAAAAAGTATTTCTGTTGTGGGACCCTCACCCACACCGATTCCATGACAGGTGAGGTGGTAAAATTCCAGTCAATATTTCCAGGTCGCTTTGCTCTTGCACCCCCTATAAGAATTTTACTTCTTATTTGACATTGCCTCTCCATGTTCTTCCTACCAAATGCACCACCCCGCACTCCTCTGCATTGAACACCATCTTCCATCTATCTGCCCACTCCACCAACTTGTCTATGTCCTTCTGAAATTCCATACTGTCCTTCTCACAATTTGCAATACTTTCAATTTTTGTGTCATCTGCAAACTTTGAAATTGTCCCCTGCACACCAAAATCTAGATCAATAATCTACATCAAGAAAAGCAAGGGTCCCAATACCGAACCCTGGGGAACATTTTTACAAACCTTCCTCAAGCCCAAAAGATGCCCGTTGCTTGTTACTCTCAGCTTCCTATTATTCAGCCAATTTTGTAGTCATGTTGCTATCGTTCCTTTATTTCATGAGTTATAACCTTTCTCACAAGTGTGGATGACCAAGTACACAAAAAGGAATCAGAAAACCAAGTTCTGAAAAAACAGATTATGGATATTCAGACTGGTAATGGCAAATAAATCGGCTGGTTTGTAAGGCCAATTGTATTGTTCCATTTATTCCACTTCTCCGATGAATCTCAAGATTTGCTGTTGCATGAAGCTCTGGACCTCAAATCACAGTTCCTCAGCTCGCAGAGACTGAGACATATGAGGTGAGAGGACAGAGATGCAATGTTGTGCAGGATACAAGGGATTATGGGACTTCAGCAACGTAACCTTGTTTAAACCTAATTTTTTTCCATAATGTTATGATATGGCAGATGGTGTTTGCTGGGCTAATCAAATCCCAAATTGAAACTTGATCAAGCTATCACAACAACTTGCAATTTGTGTTTTATTACGAGAAGGTATGTGCACTGAAACCAGGAGTAAGAAATCCAGTACCACTTTTGAAGTTCTTAAAAATATTAAATTAAAACATGTATTAACAAAAGAAAAGAAAATGTAAACCCACAAGATTATAGCTATACAGTTAAATTTAGTTTACAACATTTTCTAAATGACGACTTCTTAGCCAAACTCAGAATTAAACATGTCTTTCCAGGAAACAGTTCCTACAGATTCTTAATCTATAAAAAAAGCAGTAATATTGCCACAAAGCAGCCACTGTTGCTATAGGGGACGTATGTCACAGGCTTCTCTCTCCATCTCCAAAGATGTGCAAGTTATGCTAAATTGCCCCTTAGTGTCCCAAAATGTGTAGGTTAGGGGGATTAGTGGGGTAAATACTTGGGGTTATGGGGAACAGGTCTGGGTGGGATTTCCCCTTAGTGTCAGGGGATTATGTGAGGTTACAAGGACAGGGCCTGAGTGGGATTGTTATCGGTGCAGACTCGATGTGCCAAATAGTCTCCTCCTGCACTGCAGGGATTCTATGGTCTCACTTAACAGTGGAAAACCAAGGCCTGAAACAAGACTTTACTTCAAGGAACAAGCAAACACTCTTTATGAATGGGGAGAGGCTGATTACTTCACAAGTCTGTCCAAGTGCAGCATTCTCTTCAAGATGTTACATAGCCACTCAATCCATACACAGTTTTTAATCTTTCCATAAATATGTTTTTCCTCTTTCATCTTTAAACCCATTGCTCTTAACTTCCTTTGGAAGTTATCTTCCCCAGAATATAATGTTGTTTCATGTTGTCTTTAGGGCTAATACTTCTGGAAAAAGAAACTTAATAACATTGCTTTATTCATTTGTGATATTTTCCTGTTTTACACCTTCCTTTCGTTTCTCTTTAGAAATTCACCAAGTAAACATGAACAAGCCATCTTTATCTCCTCTTGCAAATTTCCATCCATATTGTTCACTTAATCCACCTTAACATTGCTCATCTCCACTTCAAAATGCCTGCTTGTACATTTAACCCTTTGATGATTTGTTTAAAAATTGGCAAATCATGTTGCAGCTTTATAGAACCTTAGTTAGGCTGCACTTGGAATATAGTGTTCAATTCTGGTCGCCACACAACCAGAAGGATGAGGTGGCTTTGGAGAGAGTACAGAAAAGATTTACCAGGATGTTGCCTGGTACGGAGGGCATAAGCTATGAGGAGAGGTTGGAGAAACTGGATTTGTTCTCACTAGAACAACGGAGGTTGAGGGATAACCTGATAGAAGTCGACAAGATTATGAGAGGCATGGACAGAGTGGATAGTCGGAAGCTTTCTGCCAGGGTGGAAGAATCAATTACTAGGGGGCATAGATTTAAGGTGCGAGGGGCAAGGTTTAAAGGAGATGTACGAGACAAGTTTTTTTACACAGTGGACAGTGGCTGCCTGGAACTCGTTGCTGGGGGAAGTAGTGGAAGCAGATACAATAGTGACTTTTAAGGGGCTGTTGTAGGTAAAAAAATACCTGAGGCTAGTCTGAGTCAAAATACAGTGAGGCTTTATTCTCACAAGCTTGCGGGAGAACCTGACCGCTTGAAAGCGGAAGCCAAAGTTCTCCCTGAACACAGAAAAGTGGGGATATATATATACAGCATGGCTTCTAATACCAGTCACGACTCAGGCACCAGATCAGTCACGACTCAAAAACACAATTCACAACTGCTGGTCACGAAGCAAACTCCAGACCAGTTACAAATCAAAAATACATTTACAGCTTCTGACCATAAACCAGAGGGTATCTGGTATTCTTAGGTCACGAAGCAGGCTGTGGCTTCCTGTTCTCCTGCGGCTCCCCTTTGAAGTTACCGGCGCACTTGCAGCTGACCCAGCGGGGCGTCTTCCTGTCAAACGGCCGTATCGCACCCCACATCTTGCAGCTGCCTTCTCCATTCAAACCACACACAAGCTTGTAGAAAACACATTCACATTTACATTTGACTGTCTATCACTACAAGAATAAAAGTTAACTTGTATTAATGTCAGAAGCAGTATAAACAAGGGGATTAGCCATAATAAAGGGTTTATGCTTGCGATACATTCTAAGTACAAAGTTCAACCTTTTAGGTACAAAATACTTTAACCCTTTCCCTTCTTCAGGGGCGTCTTGACAAATACATGAGTACATGGGAATAGAGGGATATGGTCCCCGGAAGGGTAGGGGGTTTAGTTCAGTTGGGCCGCGTGGTCGGTGCAGGCTTGGAGGGCCAAAAGGCCTGTTCCTGTGCTGTAACTTTCTTCGTTCTATGATTTAAATTTTGCAGCTCTAGTGTCTTCCATTTAACTAACTTAATCACACACACACACACACACACAACATACACACAGCACCCCCTGCCCTCTCACAGACCTGCTTCACAGTATACCGTGATTAAACCCTAAAAGTTTTGTGGTATAGTCAATGAAAGTACATTGTCACAATCTGAAGCACAATGCAAGGCATCAAAGATAATCTTGCTTGTTTTTAGACCTCTCAACCTAGAGCCAATGGGGGGAGATTTTCCCAGAGTGTCTCCGAACGCCTGATTTCCGATGCTGTTAGCTCCGTTCCGATTTCTGGCGTAGAGCTGTATAATTTATGCAAAGGCCATTTACACCTCATTAGCGGGCCCAGGACTGAAATCTCCGGACCTGCTAGCCTCTCCGGGCCCAATAGCTCCCCACTAATGGGGAGCTGGCGGTTGTGCCCCGCTGGAGTGAAGGGAGGCCATCAAGGCTCCCCAGGAAGTCGGGGGTGGGGAGGGGGTGCCCCCCTGGGCAATGCCAGCTTGGCAGTGCTAACCTGACCCCCTGACACCGCTCAAGGTGCAAAGTGCCAATGCCCATGGGGCACCTTGGCACTGCCCACATGGCATCGGACAGTGCCAAGGGACAGGGCCTAATGGGAGGTGGGGCCTAATGGGGAGGGGCAGATCGGTGGGGGTGGGGGGGTCCCACTGCCACTCTGCTGTCAGGAACAGGGAGAGAGGGAGGGAGCGATCAGGGCTGGCCATCGGAGTGAGAGTGGGGAGTGATTGGGAAATCGGGACTGCTGGGGGGTGGGGGGTGACAGGAAGTGGGAAATCGGGGCTTGTGGGAGGGGAGCAGGGGGACACGCCCAGGGGGCCAGCGATCAGGATGTGGGTGGGGGCGTTCGGGAGGCTAGCAGTGCAGGGCTACTGCGCATGCGTTGTTCCCCGCACTGATAGATTGGTGCACGCTCAGTGTCCCGCTCAGCTTTTTACTGCCAGCCCCTTCAGCAGAAATAGGCCCCGCTCTCTGATTTTTCACATGAATCACGCTAGTGCACTCTGCAGTGCACAGAGTGTGGGAGATTCATTTTGAAACTCCTGCTGAAATAAACAGCATGATTTACTCCAGTTTTCTTTACGTGAATTCGGCACTTAGAATTCTTTTCGGAGAATCATCCCCAATGATTCTGTTTGTTTTTGGTCTGATCTACATTTGTTGCTGGCGTTAATGACCCACATATCACAGTCTCTTTTCGTCTCTACTCCATTTAAACTCTTCACATGCAAAGAGTATCCCCAGTTCCATTTTCATTTCCAAAATGTATGACTGTACATTTTTGAACTGTATCTCCCAACCCTGCCAACTGACCTATATCACCCTTCATTATCCTTGGAACAGTTTGTGATGCTTCTCCAATTCAGCATCATAAGATTTCAATAATATTTCATAAATTTTAAGTTGACATAATTTATGCATGTTGTAAATAAACGCAATCTAAATACAGATCCCCATTTATCACTCTCATTCTGAAAAACTGCTTTTATTCATCCTCTTAGCTTTCTGCCCTCCAATTATCTGTCTAGATATTCATGTTCTTCTTAACAGCAGAGGTAAAAGATTTGTTCAACTATGTCACGAGTTGGAGGCCCATTGAAGACTCTATATGGCCATTGAAAAGTGCCTTGGGACATACTCACATGGACTCTCAATGGGGATGTTGGTGGCATAGTAATCCAAAGGTCTGGGCTACTTCTCCACACAGTAAGAAGTCTCACAACACCAGGTTAAAGTCCAACAGGTTTATTTGGTAGCAAACGCCACTAGCTTTCGGAGCGCTGCTCCTTCGAAGCGCTGTCACCTGACGAAGGAGCAGCACTCCAAAAGCTAGTGGCGTTTGCTACCAAATAAACCTGTTGGACTTTAACCTGGTGTTGTGAGACTTCTTACTGTGTTTACCCCAGTCCAACACCGGCATCTCCACATCATGACTACTTCTCCACAGGCATGGGTTCAAAATTAACCTCAGCAGCTATTAGAATTCAAATTCAATTAATAAATCTGGAACTGAAACCTAAGCTCAGTAATAGTGACCACGAAACTATCATTTATTGTTGTAAAAACTCATTTTGTTCACTAATGCATTTAAGTCGGGTCTACATTTGACTCCAAGCCCACAGCAATGTGGTTGACTCTTACCTGCTCTCTGAAATGGCCTAGTAAGAATCATACAGTACAGAAAGAGGCCATTGGGCCCATTGAGTCTGTACTGTCCATTATCCCACCCAGGTCCTATTCCTGTAACCCTCATTGACCCTGCTAATCCTCCTGACACTAGGGTCAATTTAGCACGCCCAATCAACCTAACCCGCACATCTTTGGACTGTGGGAGGAAACTGGAGCACCCGGAGGAAACCCACACAGACAGGGGGAGAACACGTAAACTCCACACAGACTGTGCTCCCACCGTGCCGCACAATGCAAGGGCAATTAGGGATGGGCGAGAATTGCTAGCTTTGCCCGTGATACCCACATCCCACGGGAGAATTTAAAAAAAGTATAATTTCTCATCAGTTTTCACTCCTGTGGCTGATGCTAGATGGCTGGGTCCATAGATAAGAAAATTATTAATATGAAAATAGCTGAGAGTTTCATATCCGATAGAATAAGGAATGGTATATTGGATTAATCTAATAGTCCAGAAGACATCCACTTCTGACTGATTGAAGAGATGGGATATAGGGTTTGCAAACCAGTTGACAGTATCTGTAGCAGTTTTTGATCAGTCAGGGATTGTTCCTTGGCATTGAAGGAATGCTAGTGTCGTTCCATTCTTCCATAAAGTTGACAAGTCAGATTAGGACAACTGTAGCTCCACGAGCTTGTCATCAGCTATTGGTAAGATGCATCAAGGGATCATGAGATAGATACTGGGCAAAGTGATCTCATTTTAGGATTAATCCCATGGCCAGGTGGGAATATGGAATGTTTCCCATTGCGGAGGCTGGTGGGAAAACACACCAAGGTGGGAATTGTAATGGGTGGGGTGGGGAGGGGCGAACCTGCAAAGGTCCATTGACCTCAGGTGGGATTTTCTGGTTTTGGGCTAGCACAGCTGGAAAATTCCACACCATATCTTCTGGCACTAACCTCTAATTATCCATCTGGGTTTTTTGCACTGCATTCCAGGGCGGACAGGCCTGATGGCAAGTAGTTCGCTGCCATATCTAAAAGATGCCCAACATCACTGATCCACTATTGAAGAAAGAAGATGGACCTCCTGAAAATGAAGTTGGGTCTCTGAGAGAATTCTGCGGTAGGAATATAGATCGCCCAAGAAAGAAGATCTCTAGGAACATTCTGAGGCTGAAAGATGGTCCAGGGTTGCCAACACCATCCATTCTGATCTTTAAGGCAGTCCCTGACATTTTTCAGGTGAGTCCTGAAATCTGTACCTGACATTGTTCCAAATGTGCTTTGTGTCAGTGTGTTTTCCTGCCAGCGTCATGGAGAATCAGGCGTGGGTATAAGATTCCAGTCAGGCCTTCATCTGCTTCCCATTAATGGGATGTAAATTAGTTTCATGCTGGCCTCGGGTGGATTTTCCGAACCGCCACGCAGGCACCAGCAGAAGATCCTGCTGTAAATTCACCCCGGTGTGAAACCAATTTCTGGATCTCTGCCATAATCTCCCCCAATGCTCACTATCGAACCTACCGAGATGGTGGGGGCTGGGGGGGGGGGGGGGGGGGGGGGGGGGGGGGCGTGACTGGGATTGTGACCCACAAACAACTGCCCCTTAAAGGGGCCACGCTACCCCAGACATCTTGCACAATTTATAGACTGGATTGATTCTGCTTATTTGTGTGATGATTCCTCTTTTAAAAATTTGCAGTGAACATTTTAGCTACAGTTTCTTGGCTGCAGACGTGCCTCTACTGCTCACTGTATAAATATCAAGGCAGCAAAATAATCTTGCCTGCCTGATCTTCATGCTCTCCTGTTGAAATATTTGTACATGGTGAATAACTCTCTTCCTGCCAACCCTAACTGGAGTGCATTCCCAGAGATGTCAGCAACCTTTGAAACTCAGCCACATGGCCATATTTCACCTGTGAGTCTAACCAATAAGGGTGAACCTTTGTTTTTGGGTCGGCGCCCCCAATGTTGAGACCATTTCCGGGTTCCAGCTCCACGCTACATCAGGGCCTGACACCCAACTCAATTTTCAAGAAAATGGACAATTAGTGGCCAGATGGTGCCTTCAACATCCATGGATAGTGGGCTCTCGAGACAGGAGGAGGCAGGGTCCTGAAGCTGGAGGGGAAATAACAGGCTCTTCCGCACTGAATGCTCAGCATACGCTGGTGGTGTAGTGGTATTTTCACTGGACTAGTAATCTAGAGACCCAAGGTTAATACTCTGGTGACCTGGGTTCAAATCCCAACATGGCAGATGTTAATATTTCAATTCCATCAAAAAATCTGGGATGCCGAATGAAATCATTTTTGATTGTCATAAAAATCCATCAGTTTCACAAATGTTCTTTAGGGAAGGAAATCTGTCATTCTTAGCTGATTTGGCCTACATGACTCCAGATCCACAGTTGACCCTTAATGGCCCTCTGAAATGGCCCAGCAAGCCATCCAGTTCAAGGGCAATTCATGATGGGCAATAAATGCTGCCCAGCCACTGTCATTCACATCCCATCACAGAATTTCTTTTAAAGTCCTTCAGAATTGGGAGGTGCCAATGTACGGCAGGATAACAAGAGGGCAACTAAAGATGGAGGTGCCCTCTGAGGAATTTTAAAACTTGACAAAAATAAAGTGGCCACAGCTGCCAGGTTGTCATTGTCAAGGGGGAGCCACTCCACAGCAAGACCTGCAACCACAGCTGTGTCTCTAAGGCAATTGCAGTTCTTGTATAAATTTTATGATGGAACGCTCCCCTGCCCCATCCCTGAGAGCTGCCAGGAAATTGCCTCCATTCATTGGATGGGTTTTGGCCTCAGCAGGATCCTGCCTGCTGATTGGAAATGTTCAGTCAACATCATGAGTGGTCTTAGTCGGTGCTTCAAGGGGCCGAATTTGGCTATCCCATCACTTACAGCTGGGCAATCCCACTCCCCAACCAAACTTTTCTAAAATGGCCCCGAGATGGGAGCGTGCTGGCAAACCAGCATGCCACTCTCTGACACCAAATTGCCTGCATGTCTGCCAGTGGTTCCACCTCATCAGGCCAACAAACATTGTGTTGCCAGCTATTCCACTCTGACAGCAGCATGGCTGAACATGACACAATTAACTTTACAGCCAGTGTCAGCAAAGAGGAAAGAAGAAGTGGAGCTTGACTGTTGGCAAATCCGACTGTTGGCTCAAACAAGATCAATGAGCGAAGTACAGACACGGAATCAAACCTAGGACCTGCAGATTTTGTATGCTTGTGCACCAAACCGAATCCATCTTCAACCATTGAGTTTCTTTAAGCAGAATAAAATCCGCCATCTTGTTAAATAAATATTTGTCTTCCATTTGTTTTGAACAGATCCCTTCAGCTTTTACATGGTAAGTAGCTAAAAATGCTTTCTTTTGCTGTACTGATTGGTAAATACAATTGCTAATGTGTACCCTGTCTGTCCAATATTTGTCTGCTTTTCTCTGTGCTTAAGAGATTAGTGGATACTGCATCGCAGTAAAAAACTCCCTCTGAAACTAAATGCTGGCACAGACAAACACCATTCGCTTCCAAATAATTTCAATTGCTGTCCTGCTGTAGCTCTTCTTTTCTTCACAATCATTACTTCACGGTGAGTCAGACAACTGCACAGGCTTCCATTTGTTTGCTCTACGTCTAAATATTGAAATTCCTGAGTTACTTTCAGTTTCCTGGCTGTGGGTCAAGTACAAACGGTTCCAATTAGCTGACAATAGCAAAACCCAGATAACGCCCATTGAGTGATGTCAAACTGATGTTAATAACTTAAACATCGAATCCCACCAACAATCAGAACTTTGTCTCTGCTAAATTAGGGCTCGTCCATCGTGAGCTTCTTTGCCAATTTGTGCTGGTGGAAGTGTTAATTGTCGAAAGATGTGTCCATTTCTATCAAAGAGGAAAAGCCAGTTGTGCATCTGTTCATTTTACTAAGAACAGGGCTATTGATTGAAAGTTATTAATGATCTTTCAGAGTTTGCTTGAGTGCCATGTTCACAGGCAAAATGGAAAAAGTGGAGTACACATGCTTGGTGTTGGAAGAGTTGGAGAATATATTGAAGGAACTTTGTCGTCTTTGCATGACCCCTTCCCCTCCCAACGGCAGTGCTTTAAATTGCAGCTCAACAATCAAATATCCAAATGTGAAATCATTAATCAACTGACAGAGTAATTGGTGGTACGTAGAACAGGAATCATTAAAGGGATAGACAGAATAATGATTGGGTTACTAACCTACCTCATTTATCTCCAGTTGTGCAGCTCCAAAGTCCATTTACAGCCCTTGGGGACTAGTGCACTCATCTCTTTAAGAGCAAGCCCCTTAATTCAAGGCCAATTATTGATGATAACCTTGCCAGTGGCGCCCACATCCCATGAAAAAGAAAGCAAATCCATTTGAGTAGACACTAAAAAAAAAATCACTTCTCAAAACATGTGCTGTTTGGTACTAAAATTTACACATGGATCAGTGACTGCATCCAAAGCAGAGGATTTGTCCACAGGCACTAGACCTGTACCTTTAATTCCCCCCTAGAATTAGATGTTAGTTTTGGTGTCTTGTTCCAATTCCAGTTCTCTTTCCACACAGAGTGGTGCGCTAAGGCAGACTTTTATCTCCTTCCATAGCTAGTTATTCCTGGAACAGGTTGTTAGTCTGTCACCAGGGGTTTATATAGCTTGAGGGGTACCACTCCACATCACACATGGCTGACCAGGAGAATCTCCTACTGCCAGCCATTGGTGCGTTTGGAAGGATTTTTCAGGTTGGCACTCAATCTGTTTGGCCGCGTTATGCGCACATCTTCCTTGGTCAACAAGTTCTGGGGGGGGACTTGAACCAGACGCTTCTGGATCAGAGTTCCAGAAGCTATCCACAGCGCCACAAGACATCCTTAATGTCTTGTGAAAGATTAGAATTTGAGAGCAATGCTGCTTTAAAGTCCCGATTCTTATCCTGTTTCTTCTCTAATGTGCATAATGGTAAAATTCTGCGAACATTGTCTTCTATTTGTGGATGAGTTAAGGGCTGGTCAGTTGATACAATGATGAATAATATTCCAGTTATTCCAATGATTTCCTTTGATAGGCCTGGCTATTCTCGCAATGCACTGGCCTTGAGGATCCATCGGGGGAATAATCTCTCTGGTAAATGTATTTGGATACTGTGAAATTGATTTCCTAGAGCCAATCCTGGTTCCACTTCCTGGTGAAACTACTCAGCTTGGTGCTGATGATTCAAGGCATTATAGCAACAGGATTTCTGGTACTTACTTTTCTCAGCTGTGAGGTATAATCCAAACTGACTTCCTTATTCATTAACATAAGTTTTTTGCTGTAATCTTAATAGGATTAATCCAAAGGGTACATTTATTGTCCTGAATACTCCCCCAGGCCCCTGTACTTCCCATATGCAATCTGCTTTCCTTTCTATGTCACAGTGTTTGGTATTTCAGAAGTGTTGGTTCACCAGATTTGGGAATAGACATTTTGAGTAGAACTCAATCTGTTATGACGTTACAAAGTTGAAGCCCGGAGTTACATTTGTTTCAAATACAAATTTTATAAGTTCATGCTTTGGGATAGTCTTTTCAATTTAAGGCAAAAATGGAGTAGTGAAGGAAGTCATGTGGCCTGTTATATATTTTGCCCAACAACAAACGTGGTAGCTTTGTTGTCATGGGGACAGTGCCTTACTAGGAAGAGGTACAAGATGTTCACACCCCTAAACAATGGCAGGTCAGCTGTGCTGACCATGAACAGGCATTTACACCTGGACTTTCACACTGATGAGGAGTTTCTCTGTCATTATGGTGGAGGAGACCAAAATCCAGAGATCTTGTCCCCAAACCCAACGACACCTACCATTTTTTCAGGGCCGGAAAGGTCTCTGGTCTGGATTTGTGCTTGCAGTTTTTGGGGAGACAGCTGGCCACATGAAACAACAGCTACCACCAGTCATTTATGATTTTTAGTCAAGAGTGGGAAATGCCACATTAGATTCAGAAAATGAAGATTCATAGAATCCTTCAGTGCAGAAGGAGGCCATTCGGCTCATCGAGTCTGCAATGACCACTGTCCCTCCCATGCCCTATACCCATACCCCATGCTAGTCCCCATGACACTAAAGGGCAATTTAGCATGGCCAATCCACCTAACCTGCACATCTTTGGACTGCGGGAGGAAACCAGAGCACCTGGAGGTAACCCACGCAGATACAGGGAGAACATGAAAATTCCACACACACAGTGACCCAAGCCAGGAATTGAACCTGGTTCCCTGGCACTGTGAGGCAGCATTGCAAACCACTGTGCCACCATGCTGCCCCATGATCTGAGAGGAGAAGGCCTAAGTGTTTCAGAATCTTTTGGAGAGGTGTTAAACTTTTCGGGGAGCAAGGATACCCCATTGGATATGATCCCAGGACAATTTTGAGAGAGGTAAGGTGCTCTTTGAAAGAGGAAAACTTCCCTTTGATCTTGTTTATTGATTCAATGCATTACATAAGCAGAGCATCATTGGAACTATCAAGAACATAGTCAAGATCTGTTCTCAGAAGTGTCAAAAACAACTATAAACTATCAAGACATTTAAAGCACCTGCCTTTTAAATACATTTAAAATTCTTACTATTTTGTGTTGTTTGATAACATACACCTGAGAATAATCATTACTGAATTAGTGCTGTATGTCTGATTTCACAACCTTCCATTGTCATAGTGGAGTGCCTACCATTTCATGTTCAATTAACAGCTGCAAGTGGTTATAAACTCTTTGAAATGGGACTACGAATTGCAATGCTTGTTTTATAAGGGATTATGTGCTTGAATGAAATGTTTGTTTCTACAAGGGATTAGAAGGCATGTAAATGTGGTAAATTGTTTAATTTAACAAATGAGAGTATATTTTAATTCAATAGACACTTAAAATATTATTTTATTTATTCTCCAAATGGATCCTGTATAGATACTGGGCAAATTAACTTGGAGGAACTCAAGCAGTGGTTATTGGCAAGCATGGATTGGCACGCATTCGCATTAATTTGTCACAGGGGTTTAAGAACATGGGCAGAGGGGCATGGGTTGACATGGATTATATGAGAGACCATGTAGGTTGTTAGAGGGGCATATGTTGGCATAGGAGCTATAAAGGGTTATGGGGTGTTAAGAGCCATAGGTCGGTATGGAGCATATGAGAGGTCATGGGAGTGGGTAGACACCACCCAATTGCCCTCACCCCAACACCCCGTACCTTTCCAGCCATCAAGCTTTCAATCCCCGCTTCTGTCCCCAGAGGAGAAGATGGCCCATAACCACTAGGAGCAGGTGAAATCTGGAGGTGGGGGTCCCTGAGCTGCACATCCTCACTGCCTTCGAGGAGTGTGTGATGGAGCTGTTGGGGGAGTCAGATGATAGATCTGTGATCGATAGCCAAGTCGGGGTGTGCCGCAGAAGTGAGGAGCCACATTCAGCTGGCCTTCTGCCCAGCTCGCCTCTGCACCCAGTAGGCTCCACACTATTTGTGGATTCACCCCTGCACAACTCTCATTTTCTTCCCCTTACACTCCCCAGATCCAAAATCTGACATTTGGGAGCTCTTTTATTGACATTGTGTGTGTGGAACGGGGAACACCTGTCACTGCACATTCATTGTGGGAGCAGACATTTAGGCCTTCCTCTCCAAACTTTGGGCAGAAAAAAAGAGAGGGGGAGGGGTCTGACAGAAAGGTGAAAGGCTAAAGAGGGTGTATCGTCAGCAGAAAGAAAGTCTTCTTTCACTCGAGATTCAATCTTATTCAAAGGTCAGAGTTAATGAACATACCCGATTTCAATCTTACAGTCCACTGAAATGAAGGAGGGCCACTCACCTAGTTGCCCACTCACTAGGCTAGGTTGCCCATCACTAACATGGAGTCACAGTCTCAGAATAAAGAACTGAGATGAGGAGAGATTTCTTCACTCATGCAAACATCCATACCTCTGTTGCTTCCAAACATAACTATCCCAGTGCTCTCCTGGACAAATTCCCATTCCCGATTCTGCATCAATTTCAGTTCTTCCAAAATTCTGCTGCCCAGAGGGTTGTGAGTCTTTGGAATTCCCTTCCACAGAAAACCATGGATCCTTAAGTAGCTGAGGATCTTCAAGATAGAATTCAATCAATTTTTGGATACTTAGGCAATTAGAGACTTGTGGATAATGAAGGTTGGTCAGCATACTGGGAAAACCTGAATTACTTATCTTCAAATTGATCAATGGGATCTTTTAGATTAACTGAGCGGACTCACGTGGCCAAACCTCTGGTGTGGACTTTGACCCCCACGATCTTCTGGTTGTATTTTCTATTTTTTTGAGAACAGCAATTGCTGGCAGTTTTTGTTTGGGGCAATATCACTGTAGGCATTTTGTTCACAATTGGTTACATGTGAGTAAGCCATTTGAGCCTGTCCTGCCACTCAACTGGCAGCCTACCATAACTCAACCTTCTACCGTGATATTGCCCCAAACAAAAACTGCTAGCAATTGCTGTTCTCAAAAAAATAGAAAATACAACCAGAGGATCGTGGGGGTCAAATTTCATACCAGAGTTTTGGCCACATGATCTTGGTTGATACATCAACGCAGTGCTGTCTGAACATCTGCTTAGTGGATAAGAGTCCTCTCAGTTAACATAAAAGATCCCATAGATCAATTTGAAGATAAGTAATGCAGTCTTTCCCTGTATCTTGACCAACATTTCTGCCTCTCAACAAACATCACCAAAACAGATGAGACCTGGTAATAAAAACAGAAAATGCTGGAACAACTCAGCAGGTCTCAGCAGAGAAACAGTTAATATTTTGAGTCCAATATGGCTCTTCTTCAGAAATGGAGAGAGGTAGAAATGTGATGAGTTTTGTGCTGTTGAAAAGGAGGGAGGGGCAGCTAGAGCAAAATAAAAGGTCAGGGATAAGTTAGAGGCCAGAGAGATTAAATTACAAAAATGTCACAGAACACAAGACAAAGGGAGTGGTAATGATAGTGTTAAATACGAAAGCATTGTCCAAGAGAAGGTATTAATAGCAGAACAAAGGTCACTGTGTGAAAGCAAAACTCCTTCTGACGAAGGAGCAGTGCTCCGAAAGCTTATGGTATTTGCTATCAAATAAACCTGTTGGACTTTAACCTGGTGTTGTGAGACTTCTTACTGTGAAAGCAAAACAGCAGAATTTGATAAAGCAGAAAAAGCACTCCCTGAAAGTAAAAACATGAGAACAAGTTATAGACTGGCACTTGCGGGTAAATAATCGTAACAGAGGACACAATTTGTGGTCTGAAGTTGTTGACCTCAATGTTGGGTGCAGTAGGGTTTAAAGTCCCTAATCAGAAGATGAGGTACTGTTGGGCATCACTGGACTGCCATAGCAGGCCAAGGCCAGAAATGTGAGCATAAGAGCAAAGTGGTGAACTGAAATGGCAAGCGACAGGACAGTCGGTGGTCCTGCATACGGACTGAACATCTGCATTTGGTGTCCTTTTGGTGTCCTTTTGGTGCATTGTGTTTGTAGTAGTGTCTTGAATGTGTGGGACCTTGCTGTGTTCAAATTGACAGCTGTCTCCTACAACAATGATTGCATTTCAAAAGTGGCTGCAGAGCTCATGGGAACATCTTCTCTGCGTAATTATTTAGCCACACCAAAACATCTCAAATGCATTGAACACAATTATGTTCCTTTTAAAGTACAGTTAATCTTACAATATTGGCAACAGATGGATGATTAACAGACCACAATAAAAGTACGGATTTCAGAACTTACCAACAATTTAATAGAATATTTTTCCCTTTACCTGTTCTATACAAGAATTGAAAATCGTGACTTATGTCCTTATTTGACCAAATCGGTCTGATCTGAGGCATTTCATAAAGATTGCAAAAATGTGAAAGAAATTGAAAGGTCATATGGGCTTTGTTATCTTGGCAATTGACTTCCTCAAACTGTGATATTTCCAGTTTGAGAGAATAAAGCAGAAGGTTTCCAAAACAGACTGAAAAACAATGTGGTAACTAAGCACTAGCACTGAGGTATGCTACTGAAAATGGCATGAGTGCAGTAAACTGTTCCAACATTTGGCAGCCAGTTTAAGAAAACGTTAAACGTAACCTGCCAAATGACAATTCACACTAATTGTCTGCTTTACCGTTAAACACTTCCATGGGTGAAAACTGGCAGAGCAAACACGTATTGTCGTGAAATCAGGCAGCCAAGCTCTTCAGATGATGTTAGAAATGAACACATCAGATTATTGTTATCTGGTTCATCGCTGTTTTGTACAGATAGAATTTAACACACTCTTCAAGTCTCACTGAAAAGATAAAAACGCTTTGCATTTCTTTAGCATTGCTGCCTCACTGCGCTAGGGACCCCGGGTTCAATTCCAGCCTTGGGTGATTGTCTGTGTGGAGTTTGCACATTCTCCCTGTGTCTGCGTGGGTATGTTCCGGGTGCCCTGGTTTCCTCCCACAACCCAAAGATGTGCGGGTTAGGTTGGTTGGCCATGCTAAATTGCCCCTTAGCGTCAGGGGGACTAGCACATGGAGTACATGGAGTTACAGAGATAGGGCCTGGGTGGGATTGTGGTCAGTGCAGACTCGATGGGCCAAATGGCCTCCTTCTGCAATGTAGAGATTCTATGGTATACGAAGCAGAATCAATGGGCTGAATGGCCTAATTCTGCTCCTAAAACACCTTTCACACAGAAAAAATGTCCCAAGAATTTTCACAACAGCGCAATCACAAAATTACGGATACTGAGCCGATGAAGGAGAAGGGTGATCAAAAGTTTGGTCAGAGAGATAGTTTGTAAAGAAAATGTTTAACAAGGTGAAGGTGGTGGACACGCAAAAAGCTTTAGGGATGGTCTTCCAGATGATGAGACTGAGGATGGTCAAGGCTTGGTATTTACAGGAGAGGAGGGGCTGGTGGACCAAATGCCAGAACCAAAGAAATGAAGGGGATGATTTTCCCAGCATGCTGCAGTGATCTCGCAGCGCACAGGCAAGGAGACATCAGCGGAGGCTTTTTAGCGGGCTCCCCGCTGGGCGTCACACCCTCTACACGTCTCCGGGCCCTGGATATCCGGCGTCATCAGCTCCGCGCCAGAAATCGGGGTGGAGCTGATTTAAATATTTAAATCATGATTTTAATGTCATTAGCGGACCCTGGACTGAAGTTTCTGCTAGCCTCCCTCTCTCCCCCCCAACCCCCCCACCCGCCAAGAGTGGTTCACTCCAGCAGGGTTTACAACAGCTCCTCACTAACAGGGAACTAGTGGCCCAACTCCACTGGAGTGAAGGGAGGCCATAGAGGTTGGGGGTAAGAGGGGTGTCCCCTGGGCATTACCAGCCTGGCAGTGCCAGCCTGGCTCTCTGGCACTGCCCAAGGGGCAAAATGGCAATGCCCAAGGGGCACCTTGGCACTCCCCACTGAGCATTGGGCAGTGCCAAGGGAGCAGGACCTATGTGGGGGGGGTCCCGTGGAGCTGACCATCGATCGGGAGGTAATGCAGGGCCACAATGCATGACGTGAAACATGCCTCCCCACCCCCCTTCCCTGCCCCCACTGTTTCTTTTGACAAAGTGCCTTAAGATCTAGAGAGAAAACCTGCATGTTTCTCTAGAGAAAAGCATTTTGGTTTTCAGTCAGATCCTGACATTCTTTGGTCTGATTCCACCCTTTGTTTACAGTCGGTGTTTACCCATTTGCAGCTCCACACAAGGTTGGACCTTCTCCTCCTTCCAGATCTTTCCTTCTCCTCAGTCAGGTGCTCTGAAATCATTATTACATCAGCATCATGTATGCTTCTGAAGTTAACCCTTCACTCTGCAGATGCTAAGATTAAAATATTTGGTTCAAACTGAGAATTGTAAAGACAGAGGCTGAAATTTTCCAGGTCTTCCTGCCAGTGGGATTTTCTAACCTCGCTGGAGGTGACCCCTGCCATGGGTTCCCTGGTGGCAGAGGGTGCAAGTAATGGGAAAACCCATTTACAGTGGAGGGACCAGAAGACCCCATCGCCAGCCAATGGCAAGCCATCTCCACCGCCACAAAATGGGGCGGAGGGAACCCCACACCAAGAAGCTGAACCCATGCTTCTCTGGTTTATCTTTCCAAGAAACACAGGCAGATTAGAAAAATGCAGTGATCGAGGATTGATCCTTGGGTCTCCAGGGTAGCAGTACAGGAGCAACAGATACCTGACTACAATTAGATGGATAAAAATAAACCAAGTAATGACTGCCACACTGGAACTGGACAATGGAGGACGGGCATTGAAGGAGAATGACATGATTGTGTAAAAGGTTGCCAAAAGATGAAGGAGCACAAGCAAGGGCAATATAGCATGGTCACTGTCACAGAGAGTATTGTTTAGGAATTTATCTAGGGCTGTTTCAGTGCTGGAATAGGGGTGCAGTGATGGTAGGCAGGCAGTTGTGGGAGATGAATGCAGATGGATGAGGAGACAACACATGTTTGTAAAGTTTGTAAAAGACGGTGTTTGCATGTGTGGAGATTTTTGTTGCTATTTCAGCATAAAGTTTATAAATTAGTCAAAATGATATGTAGGAACATTACCTGGTAGGCGTCTTTCTAATTTTCCATGTTGATTCACTCATCAATGGAGATGTGAGCCAGCACAACTTCATTACGTAACTGTTCTATTGTGGTTGTGCGAGGAATCAAATCTGTATGGAAAAAACAAACTAGACTTCTGAGGCGAGCTTAGTCCCTAACTTAGAAGCAAAAAAGCCCAAGGAAAATGCGACGACTCTTCACTTCACTCTTACTGTTTGTGTCTCACAGTCTTGTCATGCAATCATCTTTGTTTTACCATAAAGTTCAGTAGTCTTGAATGTAGGTCATTACCACACAAATGCTTATATTCACACTGCAACCTCTGTTTTAAACAGGCAGACAGCCCCTCTGTACCAATCAAAGAATTTCCATATGAGTAAGTTCAGGATTCAAGTGATAAGATTCACACTGCTAAAAGTTCCTTATTTTTTAATGCCACTAATTTTCCAAGTTTTAAAATGTCAGTAGTAAACCTTGTTTCGTATTTTCAGTGAGTTACGACTTTTTTTATACAACAACATGCATTGTGACTTTATTGCAGGAATTCTAATTCTTTTGGTTAATTAGCTGTATGCATTTGGTGTTAAGTGACCTCTTTGTGAATGAAATACTTTTACTAAATATTTGGAAATAAGTAAATAGATACAACAAACTTGATTTTTAAAAAAGTCCATTGAGAGTAGATTTCTTCCTTGCTTTATCTAGACTAACTTCAGGTTGCTTTTTGGTTTACAAATTGAAATTGTATGGATTTTTACGGCTTTGTAGATTATAATGTATGTTTCCCGTCACGTCACTCAGGCTGAGCTGTGGACGTTTGAAGGGCAGATCTACAATGTGGCTCTGTCCTTCAGTGTGGGGAGAGTTAAAGCAATTAAAAGCTGCTGAGTCTGCATGGTCTCATAAATCACGGCCACATTCCAGCAGTTGGGGACAGGGGATGTGTTTGACATCCCTCAACTCAACCGTATGATTTGTTTCTGTTTTGGTGAATTAGTGCCATTAATGTCCAAGACATCTTTTTTTAACATACCATGACATCTCATTAATTTGACGTGCTAAATGTACAGTATAATGTGTGGTCTGTGTATAACCGAGAGAAAAAAAAAAGCAGCTTCAGTTAGTTTACATTTTAAAAAATCATTTTCCAAATCGCTCCTTCATTTTAGACTTGTGTGTGGAGGACTCAAGTGCATTCCAGACTATTGGCTCTCCTCTATCATGAGCAATTCCTGTTGTGACATGGGAATCATGATGTGGGGATGCCGGCGTTGGACTAGGGTAAACACAGTAAGAAGTCTAACAACACCAGGTTAAAGTCCAACAGGTCTATTTGGTAGCAAAAGCCACTAGCTTTCGGAGCGCTGTTCCTTCGTCAGGTGGGTGGGAGTTCTGATCACAAACAGGGCACAAAGACACAAACTCAATTTACATGAATAATGATTGGAATGTGAGTCTTTACAGCTAATCAAGTCTTAAAAGTACAGACAATGTGAGTGGAGAGAGCATTAGGCACCGGTTAAAAAGATGTGTATTGTCTCCAGACAGGAAAGTTAGTGAGATTTTGCAAGTCCAGGCAAGTCATGGGGGTTACTGATAGTGTGACATGAACCCAAGATCCCAGTTGAGGCCGTCCTCATGTGTGCGGAACTTGCCTACCAGTTTCTGCTCAGCGATTCTGCGTTGTCGTGTGTCGTGAAGGCCGCCTCACTAACTTTCCTGTCTGGAAACAATACACATCTTTTTAACCGGTGCCTAATGCTCTCTCCACTCACATTGTCTGTACTTTTAAGACTTGATTAGCTGTAAAGACTCACATTCCAATCATTATTCATGTAAATTGAGTTTATGTCTTTGTGCCCTGTTTGTGATCAGAACTCCCACCCACCTGACGAAGGAACAGCCTGTTCCGAAAGCTAGTGGCTTTTGCTACCAAATAAACCTGTTGGAGGAGTCCAAAGATGTGCGGGTTAGGTTGATTGGCCAGGTTAAAAATTGCCCCTTAGAATCCTAAAATGTGTAGGTTAGAGGGATTACTGGGTAAATATGTGGGGGTAGGGCCTGGGTGGGATTGTGGTCGGTGCAGACTCGATGGGCCGAATGGCCTCCTTCTGCACTGTAGGATTTCTATGATTTCTATGATGATGACTTTAACCTGGTGTTGTTAGACTTCTTACTGTGACATGGGAACACAGTGGTGTGGTACTAATTGCTCAGATAAACCTAGTCCAATGCTCAGCTAATTCAGAAAGAGAGCTTTATGATTTGAAGAGGTCTAGTTTTGACCTTCAGCCTGTACTCATTGCAGCTGGGAGCAGGATAAAATTGCCAACACTCCCTCAGTTAGGATGGTGAAAATTATTATCTGATTTTCCTGTTGTCAATAATGACACAGTGCTTAGCACAGCAGCCTCACAGCTCCAGAGACCCCGGGTCCAATTCCGGCCTTGGGTGACTGTCTGTGTGGGATTTGCACATTTTCCCTATGTCTGCAAGGGTTTCCTACAGGTTTCCTCCCACACTCCATAGATAGAGTCATAGAGGTTTACAGCATGGAAACAGGCCCTTCGGCCCTTCCTGTCCATGCCGCCTTTTTTTGTTAAACCCCTAAGCTAATCCCAATTGCCCGGATTTGGTTCATATCCCTCTATACCCATCGTACCCATGTAACTATCTAAATGCTTTTTAAAAGACAAAATTATACCCGCCTCTACTACTACCTCTGGCAGCTTGTTCCTGACATTCCACCCTCTGTGTGAAAAAATTGCCCCTCTGGACACTTTTGTATCTCTCCCCTCTCACCTTCAACCTATGCCCTCTATTTTTAGACTCTGCTACCTTTGGGGAAAGATATTGACTATCCAGCTGATTTGTGCCCCTCATTATTTTATATTCCTCTATAAGATCACCCCTCAGCCTTCTACACTCCAGAGAAAAAAGTCCCAGTCTATCCAGCCTCTCCCTATAACTCAAATCATCAAGTCCCGGTAGCATCCTAGTAAATCTTTTCTGCACTCTTTCTAGTTTAATAATATCCTTTCTATAATAGGGTGACCAGAATTACACACAGTATTCCAAGTGTGGCCTTACCAATGTCTTGTACAACTTCAACAAAACGTCCCAATTCCTATATTCAATGTTCTGAACAATGAAACCGAGCATGCGGAATGCCTTCTTCACCACCCCTTCCCCTCCCGCCCCGACCAGAGGATGACCTGGGTCAGAGAGGCGTTGCAGTCTCTGACCCCACTCTTCGGAGGCTGCAGCGGCAACTTCAGACATTTATTTTGCAGGTCGGTAACAGCGTGGACGCGGATCGGGCCAGAAGACGGTAAAGTGGGATTTGGCGATAGAGTTGGGCGCACGGTTCATTAAGTCGATTTAAATGCACGCAAATGCATTTAAATCGTCGGGCCGCCCGATTCAGGTGCAGGCCGGACCCGCGCTCGAAACGGGTGTTGGTAAAGCCGCGATCTGCTCGGAATCGGGTGCAGATCGCGGTATAGGCCCGATGCCCAACTTTACCGCGATTTCGCGCCCAAAAACGGGCGCAAAGTTTTGGTAAAATCAGACCTTTAGAATCAAAATGGTAAAATAGGGCCCTGTGAAACAGTGCAAACTCAATAGGCCGAAAGACTACAGTGCAGAAGAAGCCAATGATTCTATGAATATCTGCATTATTCCTAGTGTGATGTACTCTGAGAAAGGGAACCTCAAGCTGGTCAAAGCACTTCGATATTACAATATTTTCATCGAACTAGATGATTAATCAATCAGGTCTATACACACCGCCTATCAATATTTTCTATGATAACGTCCCAAGTCCACGTTTATAATGGAAAATGGTTATTGTTCTGACCAAGTGAAGTGGATTAAGCCCGATCCCCTTTTTTCCAACCTCTTTGGTTGGTCACGACAAAAGTTTGCTTAAAATCCTTTCCCTATTGATATCTTTCCCCAATGTCATAAGGAACCAATTTAACCAGGCTTTCTTGAGGCAAGGAAAGAGTAGATTGATTAGTCATGGAACCCTGAGACAAGTAATAGACATGTCACATACAGACATGCACGAACATACACACATGCACATACACATGCATACGCACACGCATAACACACCACACATACACACACATCAGAAATGAGAAGTTAAGAATCCAAATAAAAATTTAGAGAATACAAAAATTGGTCATAGGCTTGTCAAAGAGGCATAGATGGTGATATGTTGTAGCCATTAAGTTGAGTGATTTTAGTGGAGCTGATTTTGCCAGTTTTATGGTCTGGTTGGAAACAATTGTTGGTATGTCCCAGCAGGTGAGATTACCTGGTTCTCTCTGCAGGGTTAACTGAAGAGGTTAGAATCCATAGAATCCCTACAGTGCAGAAGTAGGCCATTCAGCCCATCAAGCCCGCACCAACAACAATCCCACCCACACCCTATCCCCATAACTCCAAGTATTTACCCTATAATCCACCTGACATTATGGGACAAGTTACAATGGCCAATTAACCTAACCCCACACATCTTTGCACTGTGGGAGGAAACCGGAGCACCCGGAGGAAATCCACGCAGACACAGGGAGAATGTGCAAACTCCGCACAGACAGTGACCCAAGGCTGGAATCGAACGCGGGTCCCTGATGCTGTGAGATAGCAGAGCTAACCACTGCGCCACCGTGCCATTTGTCCTGTTTCTTTCTGCTTGTGCCTGCTAGACAACTTGCCTGTAGCAAGCTAGAGACAGAGAGGGAGTTGGCCTTATGTTGTTCTTGCTTCTTTGTTTTTCTGCTTCTGCAGCTGGTTGCAACTGGTTGTCGACCAGTTCTTCTGCAACTGGTTGTTAACTGGTTTTTAATCAATTTTCCCTGTGTATTCCTTGGAGGGGAAATAGTCATGTCTTGCACTCATCTCAGAACTCTGTACATTTTGAGGGATTAATCAACTGGAAATGGATGTTGTTGGATGTCTGATGAGATGTCTGAAAAAGTGTCGTTTTGTCCTCACAAATCCAGATGATCTGTCCAGCCTTTTACATGTTCCATACTTTTCTTTCAGGTGTCTCTGAAGTGGGCCTTGACACTTCCTCAGGTGTAAAATTCCATGTCCACCCAGGAAGGTCTATCAGAATAATCTACATAGGAATTTTCCAGAAAATGGTCACTTTACATTATCAGCCATCTTTTGGTCAGTCTCTTTACTTATTTTAAAAATAAAACACAGGTCATCCTTAAAACCTTCAATGCGTCTGTAGGTAGTTGAAGGAGATACTTTCATGACATTATGTAAATTTGTCACACTGTGATCACACTCCCTCCTATGTTGATAAACCATCCACATTGGTAGATGTGTAGAATTACAGAGTGATAAAAAAATTATAAATACTTTATACATTTCTGAAATGTATAAAGTAACAAACATAGCTTTTTCCCATTCTAGTACGTTTCTTTGTGAAAACAATTGTGAAAACAATACAAATTTTTGTTGCTAGTGATGAAATGTCAATATTCAAATTAATAACTCTGTGATAGATATTTTAAAAACTGACAAATCAGAACATAAGAACATAAGAAATAGGAGCAGGAGTAGGCCATCTAGCCCCTCGAGCCTGCCCCGCCATTCAATAAGATCATGGCTGATCTGACGTGGATCAGTACCACTTACCCGCCTGATCCCCATAACCCTTAATTCCCTTACCGCTCAGGAATCCATCCATCCGCGCTTTAAACATATTCAGCGAGGTAGCCTCCACCACCTCAGTGGGCAGAGAATTCCAGAGATTCACCACCCTCTGGGAGAAGAAGTTCCTCCTCAACTCTGTCTTAAACCGACCCCCCTTTATTTTGAGGCTGTGTCCTCTAGTTTTATCTTCCTTACTAAGTGGAAAGAATCTCTCCGCCTCCACCCTATCCAGCCCCCGCATTATCTTATAAGTCTCCATAAGATCCCCCCTCATCCTTCTAAACTCCAACGAGTACAAACCCAATCTCCTCAGCCTCTCCTCATAATCCAAACCCCTCATCTCCGGTATCAACCTGGTGAACCTTCTCTGCACTCCCTCCAATGCCAATATATCCTTCCTCATATAAGGGGACCAATACTGCACACAGTATTCCAGCTGCGGCCTCACCAATGCCCTGTACAGGTGCATCAAGACATCCCTGCTTTTATATTCTATCCCCTTCGCAATATAGGCCAACATCCCATTTGCCTTCTTGATCACCTGTTGTACCTGCAGACTGGGCTTTTGCGTCTCATGCACAAGGACCCCCAGGTCCCTTTGCACGGTAGCATGTTTTAATTTGTTTCCATTGAGATAATAATCCCATTTGTTATTATTTCCTCCAAAGTGTATAACCTCGCATTTCTCAACGTTATACTCCATTTACCATATCCTCGCCCACTCACTCAGCCTGTCCAAATCTCTCTGCAGATCTTCTCCGTCCTCCACACGATTCACTTTTCCACTTATCTTTGTGTCGTCTGCAAACTTCGTTACCCTACACTCCGTCCCCTCCTCCAGATCATCTATATAAATGGTAAACAGTTGCGGCCCGAGTACCGATCCCTGCGGCACGCCACTAGTTACCTTCCTCCAACCGGAAAAACACCCATTTATTCCGACTCTTTGCTTCCTGTCGGATAGCCAGTCCCAAATCCACTTTAACACACTACCCCCAACTCCGTGTGCCCTAATCTTCTTCAGCAGCCTTTTATGGGGCACCTTATCAAACGCCTTTTGGAAATCCAAAAACACCGCAAATTACAAGGAATATGAGATTAAATGCATAGGAACAACAGAAACCCTAGACTGAAAAGACCAATATCCATCCAGTTCATCTTCCACAGTCCTGGTAGTCTCATCAGACAAGGGATAAAGGAGTTGTTGACTAAACATAGCAACGGATCCGCTTCAATTAGTCCACTGTAGATACAGTTACGAGATGAGCAAAATGCCAGTTTTTTGGGAACTATAGGTCTGAAGTCACATTTTCTCCATATTTCACTGACCACTCAAGTCAATCACATTCTATATTCCAAACTGTTACTTTCAGTAATAAAAGATCAATTTGCAATTGAATGAATCAATTGTATCCATCATCATCCAGGGAATCAGTTAAATTACATATTTGTAGAGATGTGTCAAAGTTTTGGAACAACTGTTCCCAGACCTGGAAGCACTATCCCAGCGCTTTCAAGCCCCCGGCCTTTTTGTCTCACCCCTGCCATACACCAGGTACAGGATTATAAGTCTCTCCACTGGGACGGGCATCCGAGGCAGGGGCGAACTAAAGGTAGCTCCACCAGTCCTCTCCTAGCTGGTCTGGTCTGACAGCAAAGTCAAAGTGTTCTCCTATTCAGACCTTCAATGAATATTGCAGGCAGATCCAGAGACCTGTGGACACAGCCTGCTCATTTAAAGAGGACCCCACTAACTTCACACTCACCTATTCAAAAGAACATGTCAACATCAGGACATGGTGGAAAGATAGTGAGATCAGAGAGGGCATGTCAACACTTATTTTAACAGCGGACATAATAAAAATCAAACCCAACATCTCGAATCAAAGTCAAATAACAAGCATTGTGAACAAGTAAAAGCAAATAGTTCTTTCACTGATGGACTGTATAAATATGTCCTAGGTTTCCCTGCATATTTTGTGCTGATTAAATACAGAAAGTCATGTGGTAAACGTTATGTTATAAATAGCTAAATCCTTCTGTCATAATTGAAACTATGCTCAGTCTCACAACTGAATTCAATTAAATATTTTTAAACTGGTGCATAATGTACTAAATAGAGTTAATAAATCATATCAAGATGTTATATCCATCTGTTGTGTAGCATACATATCTGCAAAGCTTGGCAGGTAATTCCACAGTTTACAAGTTCTATAAAATACAGGAAATGAGTTAAACAGGAAGTTTTAACTAATACAGGTTAGTTTGATTATTTTTTTCATAACCTCAGGTTGGCTTATAAACTTTATCACAATATCACAATACAGGTTTTAGGTGAAAACATCCAGCCTGAATGCAACCACAATATCTCGAGATTTACAATAAGCAATACAAGATAGCTTCACCCACATGGGAACGGAATCCCAGCCATCAGCTACCTTAGTGGGTGTTGATGTATATATGTGGGCTGAGTGTGTATGTGCAACTATTCCTGATGCCTCTCTAGCCAATGGCAGGAGTTAGAGTGATTTAGTTCAAGAGCAGGATAGGTATTGTTAAATCTCTGAGTACTGAGCTATCTCCAGAAGAAGTACTCCACAGCCAGGCGAGGGAAAACAGGCCTTAATTCAGTCTACTCATTCCACACTCCAAATATTGACTGCCCTCTCAGGGCGGTTCCCAACCTGCTCACCCCACACCACCTGATCCATTCCCTTAAAAGGGCTACAACAGGTATAAAGGTGAGTCAGTACAAATGCAAAATACGTGTAAAAGGATAATCCACATTAAAGCGAATGATCTCTCTAAAATCATGGTCATCTTTGTATCAGAAGCCTGTAAACCCAATACTGTTTGAATTGAAAGGTGAACCATGGAGCTGAGACTCGGACTGCTGATCTGTCTTTTTGACCATCAGTTTTCCTGTGCTAATTTATTTTTACTTCACCTTTCAAGTGGAATATACTCCAAACTCAGGTTGTTTCAGTCTTACACTTCATTCTAAGTCATAACACATAAGACTGATATTGAATTTACAGCATACAAACCAGCCATTCATGCCAACGAGCTTGTATTGGTGGCTAAGCTGCACACAGGCCTCCAACTAACCTCTCTGCATTCCACCCTATCAATTAATCCTGCTTTTCCTTTCTCCCTCATACACTTATTTATTTCTCCTTTAAATGTATCTTTGCTATTTGCCACAACCTGTCCAGCCAGTAGTGAGTTCCATATTCTCACCACTCTGCATAAAAAGGTTTTTCTTGATTTTCTTATTGGATTTATCAATGATTTTTAAAAATTTATGTTCTCTAGTTTGTCCCCCGCCCTGCCCCCAACAGTTGGAAACACATTTTCTCTCAGATCAAGTTGAGCGTGCATTGTCTCAGATAAGCTTCTTTATTGGTGCCACAAGTAGGCTTACATTAACACTGCAATGAAGTTACTATGAAAATTCCTGAGTCACCACACTCCGGCGCCTGCTTGGATACACTGAGGGAGAATTTAGTATGGCCAGTCTTGGAACTAAGCAGCACGTCTTTCAGACTGTGGGAGGAAAATGGAGCTCCTGCTGGAAACCCACGCAGACACGGAAAGAAAGTGCAAACTTCACATAGTGGCACACTTTGCTTCATTTATCCAGTTTTTTAAAAACTCGATATTAAGAGGCAGCTCGAATTTCCTGGAGAACTTGGTGGATTTCCCACTTGTTTATGCCATTTTCCCAGAATGCCTGAAGCACTTAGACAGGGTAAGCAATCAGATTTACCATCTTATTCGGGGTAGTTGCCCGCCTCCTGGGCTGTCAGTCCAATCACAGGACCGGCATCCCATCAGCACCACCAGGAGCAATGGCCATTGCTGAGATGTGCAGGGGCCCAGGAGCCTCTTCAAGACTGAATAAACTTTTTAATTGTTGTGATGGAGACCTACCAAGGACTACCACCACCCCCCCCCCCCCCACCACTCCGCCACCCCGTCCCCCTATCCCCCCTCCACACCCCTTTACCCAATTGTGGGGCTGCCTCCCCTGCCTTTGGAGGCTACCTTCATTCAAGTGGTGGTCTCCTCACTGAGGTGGAAGGGCAGGGAGGTGGGGGCAGCATTGATCCATCATTGGCAAAATGCCTGATGGAATGACCATTAATGGGCAATTTTAGTCTTTTAATTTACTTCCTGCCTCTTTGGAAGCTGATTCAACAAGGTGTTTATAATTTTGTTGTTGTCCTTGCTGTGATCCCATTGACACTTTAAGACAGGATTTATGCTCAACGTTGAAATGACAGTGTTCAGAGCTGCATAGCAACTCACCAGAGAAGGGGTCGTGAACTTGACATTGCGGAAGATCACAGATATCTCCATTAAGAGAATGTACCATGCCGTGACCATCTCACCAGGGAGCAGAGATCATATTAACATCCTATTTCAGTCTCTGATATAAATCAGTCCCAAGCTATTTTCCTATGTTTAAGTCTAGCTGGAACTTACAAACCTTAGGACAACCTAAGGGCATAAGGAAGTGTTGTAGTTAGTTGTCGTTCACTTCCTTCTCCCCAAGTGACTTTTCAAATGCCTTTTACGTGTGATAATTAAAAAGTGGGATACATAAAAAGTACGATACCGTGCTATACAATAAATCACTCAATATTTCCCAGACTTTAACAAAGGGAGAGCTTTTACTGCCCCCAGCCTGCATCTCTTGTGAGTCAGTTGCAGTACACAGTTCTTCCTGACATGTTCATTACTGAGTACATCAGTCTCAAGATGTTCAAAAACCATATGGTCTGACAAAAATCTTTTTGTGCCAACATGTGGATTATTTTTTCTGCAGAGGCTAACAGAGAAACACGAGCCCTGTTCCATTTCTATCCTTAATGATAATCAGGAAAGAAAAGAGACTCATCCACTGAGTCATTCTTTGGCCTAATCTTAACACCTCCATGAGGTGAAAGGGGCAATAATTCAAAGCAATATTTTGTTAGACATCATTTTTACATAATCCCACCAGTATAGATTACATAGAATAAGCAGCACAGACACACACCTTCAGTCTATGTCAATGATTTTGCTCCAAAGCGATCTCCTCCCACCATCTCCATTTCAGCTTCTATTTATTTGTCTTTCATTCGCTATTTACCTTTCCTTTAATTGTACATGCAGCATCCACCTCAACTATGCTTCTTTTTGCATTTGTTCATGTGGTGTTGGCATAACCAGCAAAGCCAGTATTATTTACCCATCCCTAATTACCCTTAAGAAGTTGGTGGTGAGTCACTTTCTTGAATTGTTACAGTCCAAGTGGTGTAAGTATCTTTGGGGAGGCAATTCTAGGATTTTGACTCAGTGACAGTGAGGGAACGGCAATATAATTCTAAGTCAGGATGGTGCATGCCTTGGAGGGGAGTTTCCAGATGCTAATTGTGGTAAACCACTGTTAAGCTTATTGCCTGTGTGTGTGTGTGTGTGTGAGAAATGCCTGGGCATGCCCCTGCCGGCCCTGCCTGAGACTCCTCCCCCCCTGTTCCAGGTATAAAGGTGACTGCTCCCAAGCCCCCTGCCTCAGTCGCCGGACCAGTTCATCAGCATGGGTGTGCGCCATGTCTTTTGCGAATAAGTTTGTCTTTGCTTGATTGATAGTGCATCAATTTTATTCGCAAAAGGTTTTGGGATGGAGCAGATACTAAAACCCGATAGATTAGAATTGGATCCTCAAGCCGTAGGAGCCTCTAACAGCTTCGATCACTGGCTGCGATGTTTTGAAACTTTCCTTACCGCCTCCGCCTACGTCGTCCGGACTGAAACCGACAAGTTACACGTGCTCCACACCCGGGTAAGTGGTCAAGTATTCTCGATAATTAGAGATGCTGAAACTTATGAGGATGCGATCGAACTTTTAAAAGGCCAGTACAACAAACAGACGAATGTAATCTACACCAGACATCTTCTGGCTACTCACAGACAACAGCCAGGAGAATCGGGCGACCAATTCCTGCGTGCGTTGCGAGCACTTGGCAGGGCCTGCAACTGCAAGGCCGTAACAGCCGCCCAAAACACTGAGGACTTAATCAGAGATGCGTATGTCACGGGTATCAGGTCAAACTATAGCCAGGTCTGTGCAGAGTGCAAGCTGCACTTCTATCGGCCAGACAGAGCACACCTCATAAAGGCCACCCGCCCTTTCGAACGCCTAAGCGTCGATTGCAAAGGCCCTCTCCCCTCTTCTGACCGCAACATATACTTCCTCAACGTCATTGACGAATATTCACATTTCCCCTTCGCTATTACCTGCCCGCATATGACCTCGGCCACGGTCGTCAGGGCCCTGCACAGCCTCTTCACCCTGTTCGGTTTCCCTAGCTATATCCATAGTGACTGGGGATCCTCCTTTATGAGTGATGAGCTGCGACAGTACCTGCTCTCCAAAGGCATAGCCTCGAGTAGGACCACCAGCTACAACCCAGGGGGAACGGACAGGTAGAGAGGGAGAACGCGACAGTTGGGAAGGCCGTTTTACTAGCTCTGAGGTCTAAAGGTCTTCCAGTCACCCGCTGGCAAGAGGTGCTCCCTGATGCACTACACTCGATTAGATCACTCCTTTGCACAGCTACCAATGCTACCCCTCGCAAAAGGATGTTTGTTTTCCCCAGGAAGTCCTCCTCGGGGACCTCACTACCATCGTGGCTGACGTCCCCAGGCCCTGTCCTGCTCCAGAAGCACGCGAGGACCCATAAGTCGGACCCCCTGGTCGAAAGGGTCCAGCTCCTCCACGCCAACCCCCAATACACCTATGTGGCGTACCTCAACGGGCGGGAGGACACTGTCTCCACTCGAGACCTGGCACCCGTAGGTGCCCCAGGGACCACGACAACCCACAACCCCACACCCCCAACCCCCGTATACAGCACGCCTGAGCCCCAGGAGCCGCCACCACGCACCCGACAATTGGAAGGGACTACAGACGACTCGAGCGACTACGGCCTGGCGCCTGAACCAACACCGCAGCCACCGGAACCGACACCACAACCGGCACTACGACGGTCGCAGCGGCAGATCAAGCCCCCAGAGAGACTGAATTTGTAAATTTGTAATTCTGTAAATATCGTTCCACCCACCTCACCCCCGCCGGACTCTTTTTTAAAAGCAGGGGGTGAATGTGGTAAACCACTGTTAAACTTATTGCCTGTGTGTGTGTGACATGCCTGGGCATGCCCCTGCCAGCCCTGCCTGAGACTCCTCCCCCCCGGTCCAGGTATAAAGGTGACTGCTCCCAAGCCCCCTGCCTCAGTCGCCGGACCAGTTCATCAGCATGGGTGTGCTCCAAGTCTTTTGCGAATAAAAGCCTATTTGTTCTTGCATACAAACTAGTCTTTGCTTGATTGATAGTGCATCACTAATGTTCGCTGCTATCCTCCTTCCTCTTGGTGGCAGAGGTAGTGAGTTCAGGAGGTGCTGTCAAAGAAGATCAGTCTACAAAACGTCGAACCCAGTTATAACTCGGGATAGCTTTGGGCAGTGAAGTAGCATTGTTACCTGCTCCACAACTGACATCAGGGTAGTTGAACTTTTAGAAATAAATAAATAGCATAGAACAAAAAAAGGGTGGCACGGTGGCACAGTGGTTAGCACTGCTGCCTCACAGCGCCAGGGACCTGGGTTCAATTCCCGACTTGGGTCACTGTCTGTGTGGAGATTATTTCTTCTCCCCGTGTTTGCGTGGGTTTCCTCTGGATGCTCCGGTTTCCTCCCACAGTCCAGAGATGTGTTGGTTGGCCATGCTAAATTAACCCTTAGTGTCAGGGGGACTAGCGAGGGTAAATGCATGGGATTATGGGGATAGGGCCTGGGTGTGATTTTGATTGGTGCAGACTCAATGTGCCAAATGGCTCCTTCTGCACTGTAGGATTCTATGATTCTAACCTACATCCCAAAAATGAAGTTCTGAAAATTAAATGAAAAGACTTTGCTAATTTAGGATATATATGGACTTCATTGTGACAACATTGTCTGTTGACACCAACATTTACTTCTCCAGTTCAGTTCAATCCAAAAATGGCTATTGGCCACTATTTATTAACATAGCCTCAGCACTGGTACCATCAATGTTTCCTGTGAATAGTATTGAAATTAGAAACTACATGGCCAGGGTTTACTGACCTGCTATGGTGTGTTTCCCGGAGGGATGTGGCAGGCCATTTAAATTGCCATTTACTTCAGCGGGACCTGAATATCCCACCAGTAGGATGGGCTATAACAATTGGAATACAACTGTTCCAGTATCCTGCTGTCCAGTACCTGGAGTTTACAAGGGCTACTGGAAAGGGTATTTCTTTTCCATGGGTTGGCAGCAAATATATAACTTGGCTTACACCTTGTCTCCCCTGGGTGGCCAACTACCCTCTTTGTCTTGATATTGGCCATGACTTTGATCAGCTACTGAATGAAGGGAGCAATGTTGGTGGTGTCCACATGCATATGTCAAGGAGCCATTTTTCTTTGCAGATTGGCCACTGCGTTAAAGACCATGACCTGAACCAAGGTTCAGTGATTGCAATGTCGAACTTCAGATCCCCACACCTGGCCCGCAGCTGAGCGAAGGCTGAAATGTCAAATGCTCAATATTTGCAGATCCCCCTTTTGGGTTGTAGTTTCTGCTGGTCTCCCAGCAGGATTAGGAGTGGGAGACTAGTAGAAGCTTAGTGCAATTTTGTAACTAACGAGACTGCTAATCCATCCATCAACTTATTTAAAAGTCTGTCCTTCAATTGTATCACATCACCACCATCAGGAGGCAGCCTCTGACTGAAATACAGTAATCAAATGAATCATTTATTAAATATGAATATATTAAAAGCAACTCAATTCCATCTGTAGCCAGTGAATCATTGAAGGAAGTTGTATTTAGAAGGGGCTATTCATGACCTCAGAATGTCCCAAAACGTTTTACAGCCAAGTACTATTGAAGTGTTGCAATGTAGGAAAGGTGACAGGCAATTTGCGCACAGCAAGCTCCCATAAAGAAAAATTAGATAATGAACAGATAATCCATTTTAATGATGTTGGTTGAGGGATAAATATTGATCAGGATTCCAAGGAGAATGAGCCTGCTCTCCTTATGCTATCAAATCCTCTGATTTATACGTATACAACAAAACACAAAGGATGGAATTTTCTGACTGTGCTTGCCTCAAGACCAGAAAATCCCGTCCGAGGTCAGCGGACCTTTCCGAGGTCAGCGGACCTTTCCACGGTCCGCCCCCCCAACCCACCTCCTGCCCACTACAGTTCCCATGGCGGGCAGGACGGGAGAATTCCACCCAAAGCATCACACTGCAAAGTTTATTCCAAGTAGTATTGTTTAAAATTGGTGAGGAAAATGAACAGGCTATATTACATCAAGGAATGAATATAGGTAATGGAAACTATCTTGCTAACAAAACATCGGAATTAAGCATATTTGGAGCCTAGGATTAACATCGAACCCATTTTATAGTGTTGCAATTATGATCTTTAGAAGATTGTTATGAGTTGGAACTGTGTCTTTAAATCTGTTAGCCTTAAATTGAGCTCTGTATCATTGCTGGTGTTATGACCGTTTTTAGTTTAGCACGGTCTCATATCATATTCACAATTTTTAACTCAACACCATTGACTGAAAAACAAAGTCACACCAGAATCATGAGTTATTCATTTAAAAACATCCATCTGCCAAATAGCAGGAACATTGTACACTTTAAACAAAAAGGCTTTCTCTTTGAACTCTAAAAATAACATATTTCTGACAGTCTCAGTGACCCACAGCAGTAAACGCAGACCATTAACTTGTAGTTGCTTGTGGCACTCACTGGGAAATGTCAAGACCTTCTATATTCACTGCAAATTATTTGATAATTAAAGAGATTTGTTCTCTCTCATGTGACCTGTCACAATCCCTGCAGAAACTGATAACTTTTAAAAGGAATTTGAAACTTTTGGTTAATAGGCAAAAGGATGAGATGTTAAGATTCCAGGTTTTAAGATGGTTATTGTAACAAATGACTAAAACAACATTAACCAAACACTGCATTTACATGAGACTTATATTTTAAACCACAGGGCAAAATGTCCTCCATTCCATTTCATTCCCCAGAGCCAATTTCCCTCTTTCCCAATCCAGACAACCCTTCTAGCCTCATTTCAACATGCTACAAATTTGGTCTTTTCCATCCAAGGGTGAGCTCCCACCCACATTCCTGTACGGTGAACCACAAAAATCTCTTGGTTTTTACCTCTCTCTGAATCCAGGCAGACACAAAACACTGTCTGGGACCTGATATTTACAATGGCTTACTCTGCATCCTTCCCCGTGGCAACATGAACCACATGGGCCATGTATCTAAGTAGAAATGCTAATCAGCTATCCTTAAGAGCCAACTCTCCTTCACCTTGAAACAAAATGGTTGAAACACAGTTGTTTCCATCCCAACATTCTCAAAACTTTCTTGGGACTTTGGAGACTCGGAGAGCGGAATTTTCTGGCTGCGTTGCCCCAAAACCGGAAAATCCCACCTGAGGTCAATGAACCTTTGCATGGTCCGTGTCCTGCCCACTACAATTCTTGGTGGGCGGGGCAGTAAAATGTCACCCAGAGTCTCCATTGTTAACACACAGGCTGCTATTATTGTCTCCGAGTATTAATACCTGACACCATCTTCCCAGTAAATTAATCCAAGCCTTCCTTTGATCTCGAAGTACCCAGGCTGACTGTCAGGTAAACTTCAGAGCAGGTCACTTGACCATTTCATTTTACCTTAAACTTAAAGACACAATTGCAAAACACAACAACCTTATAAACATTATAGTTGTAACACTGTAAAATGGGTCAACACTGACCACTGTGCCACCGACATTCATTCTGTGGATCTGGAGTCACATGTAGGTCAGACCAGGTAAGGATGGATGATTTCCTTCCCTAAAGGATATTAGTGAATCTTGTGAATGAACAAAAAAAATGTCTTCAGGTCATATACGGAGGATATCTACTTCCACTTCAGCTCTAACAGGAAGTTGTTTCGCCTTGCTTGCTGGAAATCAAAGACAAAGATGGGAAAAGTCCTCATCAGGGATTTGGTGATGATGCAAACAAACATTCTGTGGTGAACCATTGTTGGTTCCCTCCAGGTAGTGCTGAGCCAGGGTCTGGCCAGTACTATGAGTCTGTGTATATGTTACTGTTGGGGTTAGGGTTGGGCTGTTCTACATGTTACTGTTGGGGTTAGGGTTGGGCTTTTCTACCTGTAATATAGTTCTTATGGTACATCCCAGTCGGGCTCCGCCTTCTGGGAGAGGTATAAAGGTCACTGCTCTGTCTGGGACCCTTGAGTCTGGGATCGCGTATGATATATGGTAGCTCTATTGTTGTAGTCAATAAAAGCCTTTATTTCCCCGAGTACCTCTAGCCTCGTGAGTTATATCGCGCATCAATTTTATTGACTACAATTGAACTCTCTTCGTTGAAAAAAAAAAACGACACAGAGAACATGGAGCAAATGCTTAAACCCGAACGGCTTACGTTGGACCCACGTGCGGCGGGCGCCTCGAACACCTTCGACCACTGGTTGAAATGCTTTCAGGATTACCTCGAAGCCTCCGCAGCGGTCACCACCGACGCCGACAGACTCCGGGTCCTCCACGCGAGGGTAAGCGACGCTGTATATTTAGCGATCCGTGGGGCCACTGACTACAAAGGAGCCCTCGAGCTTCTTAAGAAGCGCTACATTAAACCGCCGAACGAGATGCATGCTCGATATCTCTTAGCCACTCGACGGCGGCAGCCCGGCGAAACGACGGAACAGTACGCGTGCGAGCTCCTACAGCTAGCCAGGGGCTGTAACTGCAAAGCAGTGTCGGCAGACCAGAACATGAACGACCTCGCTCGAGATGCGTTTGTGGCGGGAATCGGCTCGTCTTACATCCGCCTTCGGCTGTTGGAGCAAGGTAATCTCGATCTCACTAAGTCCATAGAGCTAGCGGATGCGCTAGAAACGGCCTCCAAAAGTCTGGCGATGTACCCCGACGACCACGTGGAGACAGCGTGGCAGGGGCAGTCACAGACCCCACTTCATTCAGCGGGACCGAAAAACTGCGTGATTGCGTTCCCACCCTCGGGCCTGACGACGGCAGCACCTGCAGGCGGCCCACGGTGTTACTTCTGTGGGGGAATGAAGCACCCTCAGCAGCGATGTCCCGCTAAAGTGGTGTTGTGCTCCGCCTACGGCAAGAAGGGGCATTATTCGAAGGTATGCCGATCCAAACTTCCATCCAGGAACAGCAGTGCGGCGTGCGACTCCGCGGAGCCGGTTTCCTCGTCGTCGGCATCGTCAAGGGCTTCTTCCACGTGCGAGGCCAGGACGTCGCCATTCCAGACGACGGAGTCGCAAGAGACGCGCGACCACCAGGGGCCGCTGGTTTTGGCGCCATCGCCCATGTGCGACCTATGGGGGCAGCCATTTTGGTCGGCACTGACCGCGAATGACCAGCAGGGGTTGTCATCATCCATCTCAGCTGCCTGCAGTGGCGCCCACGAACCAACGGTGGCGTCGATCATCCTGGACCAGGCAAAGCCTCACAGACTCGACAAGTCCATGATGGACATACAGGTAAACGAACGCACGATTTATTGTCTGTTTGACAGCGGGAGCACGGAGAGCTTCATTCACCCAGACGCCGTGAAGCGGTGTGGCCTCCGGATTCAGCCTGTCAAGTAGACAATTTCGATGGCGTCAAGGTCCCGGTCTGTCACTGTGCTAGGGCGTTGCGTGGTAAATCTGACGGTGCAGGGCACGGTTTACGAGAGCTTCAAGCACCTGGTGTTACCGCACCTTTGTGCGCCAATACTCCTCGGACTTAATTTCATGGTCCACTTGAAGAGTGTAACCCTACAGTATGGTGGGCCACTCCCTCCGCTTTCAGTGGGAGACTCGCAGCCTCTAAATTGCCCAACGCGCTCCATCTGTAGCCTCTCGACGCTTAAGATTACCACACCCTCTTTATTCCAGAATCTTGTGCCAGGCTGCAAGCCCATCGCGACTAAGAGCAGGCGTTACAGCGCTGAGGATCAGATCTTCATTCGATCTGAGTTTCAGCGGCTCCTCAAGGAAGGGATCATACAACCTCGCGCTAGTCCTTGGAGAGCGCAGGTCGTGGTGGTCAAGAGTGGGAACAAACCCCGGATGGTCATAGACTATAGTCAGACCATTAACAGATACACGCAGCTGGATGCGTATCCCCTCCCGCGCATATCTGACATGGTCAAACAGATTGCGCAGTACGGGGTGTTCTCCACCACCGACCTAAAGTCTGCTTACCACCAGCTCCCCATTCGCCCAGAGGACCGACAATACACGGCTTTTGAGGCGGATGGTCGCTTGTACCATTTTCTAAGGGTTCCTTTTGGTGTCACGAATGGGGTCTTGGTCTTCCAGCGTGCTATGGACCGAATGGTGGACCAGAACGGACTGCGGGCTACCTTCCCGTACCGGGATAACGTCACCATCTGCGGCCATGACCAGCAGGACCACGATGCCAACCTTCTTAGATTCCTACGCCCTGCATCTCGCCTGAATCTGACCTACAACAGGGAGAAGTGTGTATTTCGCATGCGCCGCCTAGCTATCCTCGGATACGTGGTGGAAAATGGGGTCATTGGCCCTGATCCAGACCGTATGCGTCCCCTCCTCGAACTTCCCCTGCCCACTCGCGTAAAAGCACTGAGAAGATGCTTAGGCTTCTTCTCTTACTACGCACAGTGGGTTCCCAATTACGCGGACAAAGCCCGTCCGCTCATCAAGTCTACCTCTTTTCCCCTAGCACCAGAGGCTCGTTTGGCCTTTGAAAAACTAAAAGCCGACATCGCGAAAGCCACGATGCACGCTATAGATAAGTCCATTCCCTTCCAGGTGGAGAGCGATGCATCTGATTTCGCCCTGGCCGCCACACTTAACCAGGCGGGCAGGCCCGTCGCCTTTTTCTCTCGCACCCTCTAAGGCCCCGAAATTCGACATTCGGCGGTGGAAAAGGAGGCCCAGGCCATTGTGGAGGCCATCCGGCATTGGCGCCATTACTTGGCGGGAAAACGGTTCACCCTGCTCACGGACCAGCGGTCCGTGGCGTTCATGTTCAATAACACGTTACGGGGCAAGATCGAGAACGACAAGATCTTGAGGTGGAGAATCGAACTCTCCACCTATAATTACGACATCATGTATCGTCCAGGGAAACTCAACGAGCCCTCGGATGCCCTGTCGCGTGGAACATGCGCCAGTATGCAGGAGAATCGGTTGCAGGCTCTCCACAATGACCTCTGCCATCCGGGGGTCACTTGGCTCTACCACTTCATAAAAGCCCGGAATCTACCCTACTCGGTGGAGGATGTCAGGTCCATAACCAGAAGCTGCCGGGTATGCGCGGAATGCAAACCGCACTTTTACCGACCTGACAGGGCACAACTCGTTAAGGCCACTCGTCCCTTCGAAAGACTGAGTGTGGATTTTAAGGGCCCCCTTCCCTCGACTGATCGGAACGTGTACTTCCTCAATGTGGTGGATGAGTACTCACGATTCCCTTTTGTCATTCCCTGTTCTGATATGACCGCTGCCACGGTTATCAAGGCATTTCGTGATCTTTTCACCCTGTTCCGTTCCCCTGTTACATCCACAGCGTTAGGGGCTCATCGTTCATGCGCGATGACTTGAGGCAATACCTGCTCTCATACGGGATTGCCTCTAGTAGAACCATGAGCTACAACCCTAGGGGTAACGGACAGGTTGAACATGAGAATGCTACAGTCTGGAAGGCTGTCTTACTGGCGTTGAAGTCTAAAGGCCTTCCAGTCTCCCGTTGGCAAGAGGTGCTCCCTGATGCGCTCCACTCCATACGCTCACTCCTGTGTACGGCAACCAATGCTACTCCCCATGAGAGACTGTTTTCATTCCCTCGGAAGTCTTCCTCGGGGACCTCATTACCGTCTTGGTTGACGTACTCAGGACCTGTCCTCCTGCGGCGACATGTTAGGACCCGCAAGTCCGACCCTTTGGTTGAACAGGTCCATCTCCTCCACGCCAACCCTCAGTATGCCTATGTGGCATACCCTGACGGGCGAGAGGACACGGTCTTGATTCGAGACCTGGCGCCAGCAGGGGGCTTGGAAACCCCTGTCGCTCCCATACCTCCTGTTAGAGACCCCCCAACTATTGTTTCCCCTCCTGACACAGCGCGGGCAGCATCGGGACCATCACTTAACCCTTTTACTCCCGTGTACAGCTTGCCTGAGTCCAGGAGATGGTTGCCACTTCAAGGCGTGCCCGAGTTCAGCAGATTGTCACCACCTCGGGGTCTACCGGCCCGTGAGACATTGGAGGAGCCGTTGGACACCGCCTTGGGGAGAACGCCACCGCGAGTGCCTACACCGGTGTCATCGCCGGTGTTGAGGAGGTCACAACGATGGTGCGGTCCCCCTGACCGTCTGAACTTATAGACTGATGAACAATTGTTCTGTGTTTTTGTACCCCGCCGGCCTTTGTTTTCAAAGGAGGGGTGAATGTGGTGAACCATTGTTGGTTCCCACCAGGTAGTGCTGAGCCAGGGTCTGGCCAGTACTATGAGTCTGTATATATGTTACTGTTGGGGTTAGGGTTGGGCTGTTCTACATGTTACTGTTGGGGTTAGGGTTGGGCTGTTCTACATGTTACTGTTGGGGTTAGGGTTGGGCTGTTCTACCTGTAATATAGTTCTTATGGTTCATCCCAGTCGGGCTCCGCCTCCTGGGAGAGGTATAAAGGTCACTGCTCTGTCTGGGACCCTTTAGTCTGGGATCGTGTATTATATATGGTAGCTCTATTGTTGTAGTCAATAAAAGCCTTTAGTTCCCCGAGTACCTCTAGCCTCGTGAGTTATATCGCGCATCACATTCCATACAGAGGAATATCTTTGTCATGACTTTAAAGTGTTTGGTTTAACTGTCATCATCAGAAAGACAAATATCATGCTCCAGGATGCTGCCATACCACCATTTATCAGCATTGACAATATGATGCTGGAGGTTGATGACAACATCACCTATTTAGACTCCACAATCACAAGTAATCTGTCACATAATGCTGAAATTAACACACATTGCAAAAGTTGCAGCTGTTATGTCCAAGCTGAGGAATAGAGTGTGCAACAAGGGCAATCTGACTGAGAATACCAAACTGACAGTCTATCAAGCCTGTATCCTCAGTGCATTCCTCTAAAGGGGTGAGCGTGGACAACATATGCAGGGCAGCAGAAAATGCTGATCAGTTTCCATCTTCGCTGTCTTAAACATATCCTTGGTATCTCTTAGCAGGATCAGATCACCAACTCAGAGTTTCTGAAGCATGCTAATGCCCTCTATAATAAGTTCAATGCTAAACCAATGATGTCTGTGCTGGCTCAGCTGTGTTCACCGGATGGATGATGGCCATATACCCAAAGACCCTCTCTGTGTCAAGTTGGCCCTGGTGCATGACCAGCTGGGCAACCATGCCACCCCAGCTCAGGGAACAATAAAGTCAATTGAAACTGGCTCACTATCATTTCTTGGAGATTGGTCAACTGACTAAACCCAAAACCTTTGTGTTTGAATAACCTGCTAGAATATTAACTGTTACATTTTCCCATGTGGCAATGAAGGGGTAGTATGGCTATATTTTATTACCCTGGCTTGTGTCAAAATTTACAGTCATCCCAAAAGCATGTGAAGCTCAGGCTGAAACAGATAAATGCATATAAATCAAAATTAGGATTGGTTCAGGTTCAGGGCCAGTTTTGGAAATAATTGCAATGTTGTGCCTGTTGTGGAACCTGAACAATATTAGCAGCAGAATAAATATGACTCATAAAAATCTCCTTCAAGAGAGAAATGTTATAAGTAACTGTTTGTTTTGGCACACAATAACAGCTATTCATCATTGTTATAAAATGCATAATGCACACATCCTATCGCTCGGTCATTTTAGCAAGTCATATAGTCAGTCACTCCATCAATCTGCTTTCCCCAGTGTGTTAAACAACAAATGAAACCAGCGGTCTAAATATGAACACTCAGTCTTTATCTTTGTGTGTTTTCTTTTCAATTGACGGTACATCTTTGAATTATTGTAGGTCATTAAATTACTGTAAGGCCCTCACCCAGCCACATCATACAATTACTGAGTGTTCTGCGTAGAATAGCAGGCTCATAATTACCATGCACAAGGTTCTTCCTTCATCCAGTGTACATCATTATTAACAGTTATCATCAACATTCCCACTTTGACTCAGACGACCAGGAAGCAGAATTGGTATGAATGAAGATTAGGAACAACAAGGGCCAGGAATGCTGGGAGTAGTTAAAATGCTGCTTAACAGTAGCTTTATCATTGGACAGAGCAGAAAAACAAGAAGCAATTGAAGCTTGTAAAAAAGGCAATCATAGGGACCTTAAAATTCATGTTGTGGCAGAATATTTTTCCCCGCCCGCAGCGTGTTTTCCAGTGGCAGAGGCAGCTCGCCATTGGCAACTGGCAGGATTTTCCAGTCCTGCCGATGCCTACAGCACTTTGCTTGGCTCGCCCATCTCACCATCAGGGAATCCATTGCAGAGGGTCACCTTCGATAGAAACGGAAAATCCCATCCACAGAGAACAATTACTAAGGGGAGTCTGGAAGATGGATTTGTCAAATGTTTTGTGACCATTTCCTGGAACAATACATTACATAACCAACAACAAATAAAGTTATTTTAGATTGTGCAATGAAGCAGGTTTAATTAGTAATCTCTTAATTAAAAGATCCCCTGGGTTAAAGTAATCATAATAGCTACATCTATATTAAATCTGAGAGCAAAATACTCCAGTTCCAAGCAAGAATCTGAAACTGTAACAAATTAAATTATATAGGTCTGAATAGAAAGCAAGCTAAGATTCATTGGTAAATAGACTGAAAGGTATGGCAAAAAGTAAACAGGAAGAAACATTTAAAGACACAATTAAAATGTTTGACTACAATACATTCCATTAAGAAACAAAAATGAAGTGAAAAGGTTATTAGGGAAGATAAGGAAGAGGGTGAAAGGAGAGGGTTCAGAATCTTGCCAAAAAATAGCAGTGTTGGTTCTAGTGTGAAAAACAGTGCGACTCCAGCCAATGGTGCCAGTATGATTTTTAACCGAATCTTATACCTCCTTAGTGAAAGTTTTTATGCCTACGAGAAACACGCCACAATGGCAGCATTTTTCCTCTGAATCACCCGCCCCGCAACAACTTAATTGCTGCAGTCACTGGGACACTCCAGGTAAATGGCCCCTCAGCACTTCTTCCTGATCGAATGTGAGGGATGGCAGCCAAGGAGCCGCACCTTACCTTTTGGAGGGAGCCCTCACCAGACTGCTCGTTGACATGTAACAGAGGTGGGATACACTCTACCCCCACTCCAGGAGAAGGCCTTCCAGCAGGGTCATCATCCCCACCTGGGATGCAGTGGCAGTTCTTGTGACTGCCAGCTCACTGCAAAAGAGAACGGGATGGGACAGCAATGACGGAAGATGAACAACCTTTTTCGCTAAACCAGTCTCAGTGAACCACCTCCAGTCTCTCGCTGGATCCCCTCACACCTGTAACTCCATCTCTCACCTCGGGGGTTTCCAGGCATGAGGCCCTCTTCCCCCTCACTCCCAATCACCATGTTCCCATCAGTAGCTGCTTTGCTCCTCAAACTCCAGCTCCCACCCAAGCCCCATGCCTGCCACACCTCATCACCATCTTCAATCTCACCACTCCCGCCTACACTCTCCCTATCTGTATCATTGCAGGCAAACTCAACCACAACAAATGTGAGCGGGCACAGCCAGCTGAAGTAATGCCCACACTGCAAACACTCACGCGTTTCAAAGAGAGAACTCGAACTGGCCAGGGAGGAGGAAGAGCGTGCCTGTGCTGTTGGTGAAATGGGGGCAACAGACAAACGTGAGAATCATCAAGACATGCGAGATTCCTCAAGTCTCAAGTGAGTAATCAATGTTCCCTCCATATCCCCTGTAATGCCCCGCTACCATGTCCCTTTTCTTGCAGGCCAACCAACGGAACAGGCCAGACCATAGTTCTTTTGGGAGTAGAGGGTGTAACCTTGACTCGTCTGCAAAAGACAAGAAAGGCTCAGACAAGAATTGGCGAAAACACAAGTTCATAAGATATAGGAGCAGAATTAGGCCATTCAGCCCATCGAGTCCACTCCACCATTCGATCATGGCTGATATGCTCCTCATCCCCATTTTCTTGCTTTCTCCCCATATGTTACAATTTAGGAGTAACTACAATGTCAAGGCCTGCAAGCCTACATAAACTGAAGTCATAGTACAGCATTTAAAATTAAAAGAGGTGGGGGTTGGGACTGCGGGGGGATGGGGTCGGGACAGTGGAGGGTGTGGGTCAGCACTGTTGGGGGGTTGGAGGGTCATGGCTGGGTCCTGACATGGTTGGGGGTCCAGCGATTTGGCCGTGTGGGGTCGCACGGCCGGCGATGTGGGGGTCACAGGGCTGACCAGCGATCCAGCTGACCAGCGATCGGGAGGCCAGTAGATGGGGTCACTGCGTATGCGTTGATCTCGGCGCTGACAGGCTGGTGTATGCGCAGTGGCCTGCTCAGCACAATGCAGCCAGCCTCCCGGGTGGGAGTAGGTCCCACTCACTGATATTCAGCGTGAATCTCGCTAGGGCACTCTGCAGTGCACAGACTGTGGGAGATTCAGTTTGAAACTCCCGCTGAATAAACCAATCGGATTTACTGCATGTTTTACGTGAATTCGGCACTTAGAATTTTTCTGGGAGAATCACCCCCATCATTGTAGATTGAATCCAGTAAAATTAGCACAACTGCAAAAAGAAGTTGAATTCTATTGAATGATATCATGGAGTTGAGTTGCAGTAACTGGAATTTACCTACAGTGATGGTATTGACCAGATGGAACCCAAAGGCTGTGGGCGCTATCTTACCTGCTATTCATGCCACGCTCCCGCTGCAGCGATGTCAGAGAATTTGGCGGACAGCCACATCTCCGTTCACTGCAGCGGGATGGGAAAATCCCACTGGTGTGAACAGTGAAAATATTCCAGCCCATATATTGACTCTATCTACACTTCCCGCTGACTCGGAAAAGCAGGCAGCATGATCAAGGACCCCATGCACCCCGGACATTCTTTCTTCCACCTTCTTCCCTTGGGAAAAAGATACAAATGTCTGAGGTCACTGACTCAAGAACATCAGTGAGGGAGAAGGTGGGGGGTGAGGGGGGGGAGGGTCCGCTGCCACTGTGTCTGTGATCAGTGAGGGGGAAGGGGGGAGGGGTCCACGATCAGTCTGGGTGGTAGAGGGGCTGGGGGATAAGGTGGTCAGCAATGTTGTGGGGGTGTAGACAATGTCTGTGCAGGCCAGGGGGAGGCATTATCCGGCCTGGGAGCGATGTGGCAGGGGAGCAGCATTCTATCTTTTTTTTTCTGTGCATGCGCAGTTGGAGGTGCCATTCAGAGCTGCCGGATTTTGGGCGCGTTAAGCTCTGCCCACAGACTTTTGCAGCGAGATTTGGAATTGCTGATATTTTTGCAGACAGAGTGCGTATGGGGGTGCCTGAGAACGGGTTTAAAAGTCGGATCTGAAACACTCCCAGTTTCAAGTACACCCAGCACTTAGAATCAGAACGGTAAAATAGGGACCCATGACTATTATTTAAATGGTAAAAAATTGCAGCATGTTGCTGTGCAGAGGGATCTGGGTGTCCTTGTGCATGAATCACAAAATGTTGGTTTGCAGGTGCAGCAGGTAATTAAGGAGACAAATGGAATTTTGTCCTTCATTGCTAGAGGGATGGAGTTTAAAAACAGTGAGGTTATGTTGCAGCTGTATAAGGTGCTGGTGAGACCACACCCGAAGTACTGTGTACAGTTTTGGTCTCTTTACTTGAGAAAGGATACACTGGCACTGGAGAGGGTACAGAGGAGATTCACGAGGTTGATTCCGGAGTTTAGGATTAAGGAGAATCCTAAGGCATTTTATTCGTATGTTAGGAACAAAAGAGTTGTCAGGGAAAAGGTCGGACCTCTCAGGGACAAAGGAGGGGAATTATGCTTAGAACCCAAGGGAATAGGGGAGATCCTAAATGAATACTTTGCATCGGTATTCACAAAGGAGAGGGACTTGTTGACTGGGAGTGTCTCAGAGGGAGGTGTTGACCCGTTAGAGAGAATCTCCATTACAAGGGAGGAAGTGTTAGGTTTTTTAGGTAACATTAAAACTGACAAATCCCCAGGGCCTGATGGCATCTATCCTAGACTGCTCAGGGAGACAAGAGATGTAATTGCTGGGCCTCTGACGGAAATCTTTGTCTCTTCATTGGACACAGGTGAGGTCCCTGAGGATTGGAGGATAGTGAATGTGGTACCGTTATTTAAGAAGGGTAGCAGGGATAACCCGGATAATTATAGGCCAGTGAGCTTGACGTCCGTGGTAGGGAAGTTGTTGGAGAGGATTCTTAGAGACAGGATGTATGCGCATATAGAACGGAACAATCTCATTAGTGACAGACGGCATGGCTTTGTAAGAGGGAGGTCGTGCCTTACAAATTTGGTGGAGTTTTTTGAGGAAGTGACAAAAACGGTTGACGAAGGAAGGGCCGTGGATGTCGTCTATATGGATTTCAGTAAGGCATTTGACAAAGTCCCTCATGGCAGGTTGGTTAAGAAGGTTAAGGCTCATGGGATACAAGGAGAGGTGGCTCGATGGGTAGAGAACTGGCTTGGCCACAGGAGACAGAGGGTAGAAGTCGAAGGGTCTTTTTCCGGCTGGAGGTCTGTGACCAGTGGTGTTCTGCAGGGCTCTGTACTGGGACCTCTGCTATTTGTGATATATATAAATGATTTGGAATAAGGTGTAACTGGTGTTATCAGCATGTTTGCGGATGACACGAAGATGGCTGGACTTGCGGATAGCGATGAACATTGTTGGACAATACAGCAGGATATAGATAGGCTGGAAAATTGGGCGGAGAAATGGCAGATGGAATTTAATCCAGATAAATGCAAAGTGATGCATTTTGGAAGAACTAATGTAGGGGGGAGTTATACAATAAATGACAGAGCCATCAAGAGTATAGAAACACAGAGGGACCTAGGTGTGCAAGTCCACAAATCCTTGAAGGTGGCAGCACAGGTGGAGGTGGTGGTGAAGAAGGCATATGGTATGCTTGCCTTTATAGGACGGGGTATAGAGTATAAAAGCTGGGGTCTGATGTTGCAGCTGTATAGAACGCTGGTTAGGCCACATTTGGAGTACTGCGTCCAGTTCTGGTCGCCGCACTACCAGAAGGACGTGGAGGCGTTAGAGAGAGTGCAGAGAAGGTTTACCAGGATGTTACCTGGTATGGAAGGTCTTAGCTATGAGGAGAGATTGGGTAAACTGGGCTTGTTCTCCCTGGAAAGATGGAAAATGAGGGGAGACCTAATAGAGGTATACAAGATTATGAAGGGTATAGATAGGGTGAACAGTGGGAAGCTTTTTCCCAGGTCGGAGGTGATGATCACGAGGGGTCACGGGCTCAAGGTGAGAGGGGCGAGGTATAACTGAGATATCAGAGGGACGTTTTTTACACAGAGAGTGGTGGGGGCCTGGAATGCGCTGCCAAGTAGAGTGGTAGAGGCAGACACGCGGGCATTGTTTAAGACTTACCTGGATAGTCACATGAGCAGTCTGGGAATGGAGGGATACAAACGAATGGTCTAGTTGGACCAATGAGCGGCACAGGCTTGGAGGGCCGAAGGGCCTGTTTCCTGTGCTGTACTGTTCTTTGTTCTTTGAGAGGGTTGGCTTATGAGGAAAGACTGAGTAGACTGGGGCTATACTCATTGGAATTCAGAAGGACGAGGGGAGGTCTTTTAGAAGCATATTAAATTATGAAGGGAATAGATAAGATAGAAGCAGGGAAATTATTTCCACTGGCAGGTGAAGCTAGAACTAGGGGGCATGGCCTCATAATAAGGGGGAGCAAATTTAGAACTGAGTTGAGGAGGATCTTCTTCACCCAAAGGGTTGTAAATCTGTGGAATTCCCTGCCCAGGGAAGCAGTTGAGACTACCTCATTGAATGTTTTTAAGGCAAGGATAGATAAATTTTTGAACAGTGAAGGAATTAAGGGTTATGGTGAGTGGGCAGGTAAGTGGAGCTGAGCCCACAAAAAGATCAGCCATGATCTCATTGAATTGCGGAGCAGGCTCGAGAGGCCAGATGGCCTACTCCTGCTCTAGTTCTTATGTTCTTATGTTAAGATACAAACACCCCACTAGATCTACCTACCAACCTCATTTGAATCAAAAATATCCACCTGGTCTGTGACCATTTCACTTGTTTAGCTACTTTCTCAAATGTAATTAAAAAGGCTTCCAAATCCTCTCATCAAACTTTTGCAGCACTTGAAAATTTTTGAACAGGTCCCCACCAGGACTTTCACTATAATGGGTTCATTCTTCCTCATTGTCCTCATCACTACTCTCAGCTTTTACCTTTGCCTCCATCAGTTTAAGTTGACATTCACTCTTCAGTTCCTGTTTCCAAATTTCAAAAACTCTCTCCCTTTCCCTTTCCTCACTCTCTTGCTTTTTGTTCTGCAATTGCTATTCTTTCTTTTGCCCTTTCCTCTGCTTTTAATTACAACTCAAACTGTCATTCCGTTTTCTTGTGCAACTGTTTCATTTGTAATTGAATTTTAGCCATTTCCAATGATTCAGCCTATGGGGCCAATTTTACCAAATCGGCTCAAAGTGCCGGGTGCGGCCGTAAATCAGACCCGCGCCCGGCAGCCGCGCTCCAGCGTCCCCATATGCATTTTTTCTAAGTGGGTCAAGTGGGCGGGGCCTATCGCATTTGCATCTGTCAGAGTGCCGGCCTGCGCATGCGCAGTTCGGGAAGAATCTGACAGAACGTG